>NC_137970.1:18912172-19647172 GCF_963924665.1 Micromys minutus | reverse complement strand
ACATTCACCACCACCACCCAGCTAACTTCTCTTTTGTGTTAAATATGTACTATGTACTTTTATTTCATTGTAACTATTTTTAAGTTAATTTTTCAGCAATTACTCTAGGTGTTAACAATTAACATTGCAACTTGAAACGATGTACTTTGAGTGTGTATCAAGTTTTCTGTGATGCTGAGGCAGGAAGTCAGCAAGAAGAGCCTGTACTACATAGCAAAATGCTGTCAAAGAAGGCAGTGAGGGAAAAGAGGACTTTCTCCAGAATAAGAAAAAATATCACAAACAAAAAACAGTTTTCTTCATAGAATCCACGTAATCTTCAAGTTCTTCATATGAAACAAAGTAAAATCTGTTTCTGTGCTTTCCAGGTTTGCTTTGAGGATCACATCATTAAGCCGCTGATCATTGAGTCTTGCAAGTATTTGGTTTCTAGCATTAATATTCTCAAGGCTGGGGATGCAGTTCAGTGGTAAAGTGATAGAGCACTTGCCGTGCAGTCATAAGCTCCAGGTTCTATCCAGAGCGGTGCAAAAGGTCCACTTACAGATCTTTGAACTTATCTCCTACCAAAAAAATTAGGCCCAGCAAGATGGCTAAGTGGGCAAAGGCTATTGCCCCAGGTGACTGTGTTTATTTGATTCCTAGAATCTACAAAAAGGTGGAAGAAGAAAGCAACTCAAGAAAGCTGTCCTCTGATCTCCATGTGCCTACCGTGATGTGTACATGCACACAAACATGCACACATGGGCATACATGCACACAGAGACAATAATGATTTAAAAATTACCTTCTATGTACTTTAGTTCTATCCTCCCACTGCCTCTCCACTGGCACATCTGTTGTTGACGCAAACAGTGATATGGTTTGCTATCTAATGGGGGAAAGAGAAAACCCTTAAGTTTCTAAAATGTCAGCTTTCAGCCAATAAAAATGAAAGTATTTAAGTGACCAAAACTTAACAGTTTAATAGTGAAAAAATGTAAAGTATGAAGATTATTGTACTAAAACTTCATACCTTTCTCTCAAGCAATAAGTATTCTCAAGACTAGCACTAAATTATATTTAATTCACTGTGCATACACAACTCTGAAACACAACCCCATTAAAAATGCCTCTGTTTTATGGTTTAATTTATTAATAAGGAATTTCCTTAAAGGGGAAACAAATATTTTGTGTTATTTGAGAAACTGGTGGGGGTCTTTAATCCCTTAAAGAAGAAAGACATACTATGCAAACCAAAATCTATTAAATCAAAAAATTAATTTTACCTGTTAAAGAAAGAAAGCAGAACATCTGATAGGCAAAGTGAATCTCATAGAAACTGAGGCACAAACACAAAGGCTGCAGAACAGCTTTGACTCAGGAAAGTAAGTAAAATAAAACTCACAAGGCTTTTCTTGTCAGTGTACAAAATACCAAAATTGGGATCTAGATTTTCCTTCATGCGTTTATAAGGATTTATCAAACTTCTAAAAGTATTTATTTGCTTTCATGAGTGCGGATTTGTGTCTGAGTGTATGTATGTGCAGCACATTTGTTGAAGAGCCCACAAGGAACAGAAGCATTAGCTCTCCTAGAGCTAGAGTTACAGACAGTGGTGAAGTACAGTATAGATGCTGGGAACTGATCCTCTGGGAGAACTGAACATTCTGAACCACTGAGCTGTCTCTAGCCCTCCAGACTTGTTTTTCTCCCCAGAATTGTTTTTAATGCATCTACGTTTATGTACCTTCTCTGTTTAGTAACATATGCTATACTAAGTACATGTCTGCTTTTTACCCATACTGATCCGTGTTTTATCTCTATTACAAGGCACTTAATCATTTTCTAATGGTGCATGGTACATTTTAATCAACATTACATACAAAGAATATTGAATCTTAAATGAGTACCTTTAGTACCTGTAGCATGATGAGTTTAATCGTTTAGGCATAATAGGGTAGCTATATTAAACTGCTTAATTCAGAGCTGTAGAATGCATGACCTTTAGAATGCAGTGAAGATTCATAACTGCCATTATGAATAATGAAATACTAGAAACAGTGAATATTTAATCAAGACAATTGTTCAGTGGTGACCATAATTTTTCCTTTAGAAATATGAAAATCATTATTATCTTTGACTTTTAAAATGTAGATGTAATCCATTTTTTAACTTCTTTAGTAGCTCTGAGAATTACTGAAATAAGTGACTAAAAAAAGGAAGGTTCCTTTCTTTGTTTCTTTCATTTCTTTCATAGGGTCTCTATACAGTCCTGGCAGTCCCAATGCTCTTAGTCAATGATCCAGAACTTTTGAGTGCTGGGATTAAAGGCAATGCCACACCATGCTCAGGATTATTTTATGGTCTAGGATAGCCAACAATGGCTGTTTGTACTGAAGATCTCCCCACAGAAAACCCACACACACATGATGTGAATTTCCATGAACTTATTTGTGTTCTTGTAGTATGGTTTCTATCCTATGCTCACCAACATTTAGGGCGAATCTTCTTTTAATCTATAATCTAGAGTCTAGATAATCCTGAGCAGCTCTATCCAGACTCGAGATCCTGTCAGGGTGACAAGATTAATCTCGTATTAATCATCTCAACTCCATCCCCTGACAACGTGGCACCCAGGCATATCACTTTCAAACTATAAATTTCTACCTCTTGTCCCTAAAGTGTTGTGGATATCTTACAATGTATTCAAAATCCTCACCGTCTTTAACAGTTTCAACAGTGTTAGAATTTTCAAAGTCAAGCCTGCTGGTGGCAGCAGAGACTGCCAGATCTCTGTGCATTCCAGACCAGCCTGATCTATAGAGTGAATACCAGGATAGTCAGGGCCACACAGAGAGACCCTGTCTCAAAAAAGTTCAAAGTTCGTATCTCATGTCAGATTTAGGGCAATCTCTTAGATGTGTTGTTGTGAGTTCCTATAAAATAGAAGCCAAGTTACAGATTTCTTGTACAAAATGGCACAGAATAAACACTCCCGTTCCAAAAGAAAAGCATGGTAACATAGCAAGGAATAATTGGACCAAAGTTAAAAAGATAGTATAGAAAACACAAACTCCTACAGTTCTGTGTTAAGCAGGTGGAACTCATGATAGAATTATCTGGGCTCAAAGGGCTTGAGTATCCCCACCTCTCCATCTCTGCATCCTATAGTTCATATAACTCTTGGAATGGCTCATTACTGCCTGCAGACCTCCCATGGCTTTACCTCCACAGCTTCACACAGTAGCTTCCTACGCCTTTCCATCCTTGTCATGCATTGTCTGGCCTCAGACCATAGTGCAAGAGTTGGTGACTCCCTTCAGTCCTCCATCTCTCATGCCTTTAAAAACAGCACCGTGTGATTACTATCAAGTTCCGCTGCTAGCTCAGGATGAGAACTGTCCCACTTCTGTGTTAGTTATTTATGACATTGCTTCAACATAAGCAACTTATAGAAATGTTTATTTTTGTGAAATATAATATTTTTATTAATTTGTTTAAGTATTTCACACATGTATAGAAGGATTTGGGGGAGTTGTTTCTTTGTGTTTTGTTGGAAAGAAGATGTTATTTTGGAGCCTTGGCTGGCCTAGAACTCATACAGACCTACTGCCTCCTGAATGCTGTGGTTATGGTTGACAGCACTGGCTGCTCTTCCAGAAGTCCTGAATTCAGTTCCTGGTAACCACATGGTACTCACAACCATCTGTAATGGGATCTTATGCCTCTGGTGTATCTGCTGGGTGTGAATCACATATATGAGAGGAGAGAGGTGTATGCACAACCCTGCTTGTCCTACATACAATGGGTTTCAATTATTTCGCCCCCCCTCACTCCTCCTAATTTTCACCACTACCATTCCCATCCGCATCCAACTTCAACTTCATGTCCTCTTTAGTATCTCACTGGTTCTAATTTCTGTTGCCCATATATTCATGCCCATCCACCAGAATATGGTTAATCTGCCAGAGGCCACACCAGAAAACAAATTCGCTCTTCCAGAAGCCATCAGCTGTCAATAGCTCCTCTATTAGATATGGAAGCTCTTGAGCCCTTCTCCGTCCATGCTGGGATGTTGACTGGCTTAATACTGATATTTAACAAAGCAAAACATTTCCACCTTTTTACTCATATATTCTGCTTTATTTTTATTTTTATTGCAAGAAGGTCTCACTATGTAGCACTAGGGGTGGGGGGAGGGCAAAACTATTGAGACCAGGCTAGACTCCAAACTTACACAAATTCACCTGCTTTTTCCTCCCAAGTGCTGGAATTAAAGGTGTATACAACCATGCCCAACCTTCTCTAGACCTTTTTTATATTATGAATATATTTCAGAATCCACTTGTTATATTTTATAGAGTTTGGGGAACTGCAGTTCCTATATAAACCAGTTTGAAGACAATTGAAGCTTATACAATTTAGTCTTAGCTATAAATTTGGCATACCCTCCTATTTTAAATAATTTTTTTCATGTCTTTTTGTCTAAGTATAATTTTTTTAGAATAATTTTGTTTAGCTCACAGCATTTAGTATTATTCCCAGAATTATTTCCCATTTCAAGTACTAACCAAGCTCAACC
This sequence comes from Micromys minutus, assembly GCF_963924665.1. Taxonomy (NCBI): domain Eukaryota; kingdom Metazoa; phylum Chordata; class Mammalia; order Rodentia; family Muridae; genus Micromys; species Micromys minutus. Next base: position 19,642,608 of record NC_137970.1, on the reverse strand, counting down.
CTGCTTAGCTTCTGGGATCAGAGATCAGCCTGTTTGGGGTGGTCCGGCTATAGATGTTCTATGATGTTTTTATATAAAACATTTAATATATTTTACATATTGTATTAGATATGCCCTTTCATATTTTGTGGATATATGTACTGTAATAAGTGAAAATTTCTATTCTCATGGTATTGGGTATTAAATTCAAAGCCTCATACATGTTCTACCACCTAGCTATTCTTCCAACCCAAGAGATACTTTCACTTAGTATGTTTTTATCCATTTTTTAGGTATATAAAAATGAAATGGAATTTTGTTGATAGTATAATCATTCACTATATAAGCATTATTCTTGCTGCTGCTGTTGATCTATAATCTGGGTTGGCCTATAATTTGCTATATGGCCCAAGCTGATCTCAAATAATGATCCTCTTACCTCAACCCCCAACCCCCAAGTACTAGAATTTACAGCTATGCCACTGTGTCTGCACTTTACAAGTTATACAAAAAAGTTCATAAAGTTAGTAAGGAGTGAGTTCCTACAGGAGCTTCCCGTACCTCACTGTGGTGTATTTTTTAAAACTAAGAAAGCAGCATCGATATATACCTGTTAACTAGATATCCAACTTTTACAAGGATTTGCCAGTTTTCTTACTATAGTTCAGTTCAAAATACTATTTTGTACTTAGTTGTGATATCTTCATAGTGTTCTCTGGTCTAAGCCAATTCTTCTATTTGTCCCCCTTTTCTTCCAGTGAATTTTATTTTTTGAAATTAAAATGTAATCAAATCATTCTCCCCTTCTCTTTCTCCTTCTAGCCCTTCCTTCCACCATTGTTCTCAAGTTATGGTCTCCTTTTCCTTGCTATTGTTACCTATATAAATATGTATATGCATACATGTATGTATATGTGCATGAATACAGTTTGCTCAGTCTATTTAGTGCTATGTGTATGTGTACAATTTCAGGGCTGACCAGTTGGTATTGGATAACCACTTGGGAGCTCATCCCTGGGGAAGAATATTTCTTCTGCTCTCAGCAGTTAGTCATTGTATTTGTTTGTTTATTTATTTACTTATGATTTTCCCCCTCCTATGTTAACATGTCTATTGGTTTTGCACTAGTTCAGGCCTTGTTTAGGCAGCCATGTTGGTGAGACTTCATGGATGAAGCCTCAGTCTGAGTTCTAGAAGACACAGTCTCACAGCAGATTTCCTGGTCCTTTGGCTCTTAGAATCTTTCTGCCATGATGTTCTTTGAACCCTAGGTGCACAAGTTGAATTGTTGCTGTATCTGTTGGGGCAGGTACCCCATCTCAATTGTTCTCTACTTTTTGACCAGTTGTGGTTTTCTGCAATGCTTTCCATGTGTTGCAAGGGAAAGTTTCTGTGATTTAGCATGAGAGCTACACTTACCTGTGAGTATAAAGATAAATATTTTGAATGCAGTTAGAACTGTGCTGTTTTAGTGATCTGGAGTTAGAAAGTGTTCCGGTAAGATCCATGCCCATAGCCACACTAGCTCTAGGAGGGTTGGTAGGTTTCCAGTATCAGGAATGCTTTTTTTCTTGTTGCAGTCTTAAGCCCAATGGGACAGCTACAGTTACCACCAACATATGAATGGCACTATTGCACTTTTAGGGCTATCTGGTTATGCAGTCAGTGCTGTGGTTCATAGGCATCACAACTGGGTAGGACTGTCAATTGCTTTCCTCCCTTGGAAGCTTGCACAGCACCTTCCAGTCCTAAAGGAAGCTAGTCCTCAGGAAGGAGACTTTCAGGTCAAATCCAGCTCAGATCACACAGATCCTGTCTATGTCCAAAGCATATTGTGTCTTCAACATATGGGACTTAACTTCAGCCTCTGAGTAGCAACCAAAGGCAGTGGCAATAGCCAACATTGTTTTGGGGATCTCAGACAACCCTGATATGTTGGTCCTTATTTTTATGACATGAGCAATTTTGAGTACTGTAGAATGTTCCTCAATTTGGAGTTGTGTCTTAGAGTTTTACTGCTGTAAACAGACACCATGACCAAGGCAGCTCTTAGACAACATTTTACTGGGAGCTGGCTTACAGGGTCAGAGGTTTAGTGGATTATCATCAAGGTGGGAACATGGCAGCAGTCAGGTAGGCATGGTGCAGGAGAAGCTAAGCGATCTACATCTTCATCTAGGCTGCTAGTAGAAGACTGACTGCTGGGTAGCTAGGATGAGAGTATTAAGCCCACGCCCACAGTGACACACCTACTACAAGGCCACACCCACTCCAGAAGGCCTTCTACTAGTGCCACTCCCTGGGCTGAGCATATACAAATCATCACAAGTTGTCTGAAGTTTTTGTTGTAACTAGGCTGTGCTTCTTTTTAGAAAGAATGCCACAGTGCTGGAGAGATGGCTCAGTGGTTAAGAGCACTGACTGCTCTTCCAGAGGTCCTGAGTTCAATTCCCAGCAATCACATGGTGGCTCACAACCATCTGTAATGGGATCCGATGCCCTCTTCTGGTGTGTCTGAAGACAGTAACAGTATACTTATATAAATAAGTAAATGTTTTATTAAAAAAGAATAATACAGAATTTAAATGTTCTTCTCATCACATATATAAAGGAGTGTGTGGTATCTACATGACATTGCTGGTGATGTGAACTATTTGTTGCTTAAGTTACTATTTGCTATGTTTCTGCATGGGAAAGTTGCTGTTTTTTTTTTTTTCCGGTTTAATATTTTGTTCTTTGGAGGAATCTAATCGACTCTTACAGAGAGGAGGAATGATTAAGCTCCAGCCCCTAAAATAAGATGCATCTATGTATATGTTACTTGGAATCCTTCTGTAATGATTCATGTCTTGTCTTTTATTATTCTGTCACTTGTTTGTATCTGTATGAGCTTATGCATATTTGTTTTAATAACTGAAGTTATAAATCCAGTACTCTGTTCTTTGGTTTGATGCCAAATTGTTTCACCTTTGCCCACTGACAACTCTTTCCAATTGGCTCCTGTGTCCCTTTGCCATGTTCTCATTCCTGTTGGCCATTTGCATTTATATGTATTTCTGTGTGTCTGTGTGCATATATGCCACAGGTGTAGGCGTCCATGGAGGCCAGAATAGGGTACTGCTTCCCCTCGAACTGGAATCACAGGCTGTTGGGAGCCACCTGATATGGGTGCTGGGATCTGAATTTGAGTCCTTTGCAAAAGCAATAAGCACTCCTAACTGCTGACCTATCGCTTCAGCCCCTCACTCAGTGTTTTTAAGGACTTGCCTTGCTGCCTTCGTGAGGATTTCATTGCTTTGAAGAGACACCAAGACCACAGGAACTCTTATAAAGAGTTTAATTGGGGCTGGCTTACAGTTTCAGAAGGTTAGTCCATTATTGTCATGGCAGGAAGCATGTCACCATGCAGGCAGACATGGTGCCGGAAAAGCCAAGAGTTCTACATCTTGATCTGAAGGCAGCCAGGAGGAGACTCCTCACTGGACAGAGCCTGAACAGAGGAGACCTCAAAGCCTGCCCCCACGCAGTCTTTTTATCCCAGTCTTAAATTTCATAATTGGGGCTGCTCAGACACATGAATCCATGGCCGTCATACCTATTCACACAACCGCATTTGCTTTCTGGTATTACAAGATGCTCCACAGTCATCTTGTCATTTCCCAAGGAAGCCCCTGAATCAGCCATTTCTCCAAAAGACCTGGTTTTCTCTAAGATGTCTTCTCTTCTTTTGTGTTTTCTATACTGACAACCTTGTCAACTGTAAATCAAGTTTTCTTCCTTCTGAATTCTTTAATATATTTTTCTTGTTTTATTGGGATGTCCAGGACATCTAGTACAATTTTTGAATAGAAAGGCTACAGTGGCACTCCCCAGTTGTGTGTTTTCAAGGCAACAAAATTGTTTTCCTTCTTTAGAACAGTATCTGTTGTCTGCTTTCTACAGGTTTCTGAAAGTTAAGCAAATTTCAACCTATGTTTCAATACTAAGAGTTTTTATTGTTTTAAACCATGAAAGAGTTGAGTTTTTTTTTTTAAATTGATTTATTTATTATATATGAGTACACTGTAGCTGTCCTCAGACACACCAGAAGAGGGCATCAGATCTCATTTCAGATGGTTGTGAGCCACCATGTGGTTGCTTGGATTTGAACTCAGGACCTCTGGAAGAGCAGACAGTGCTCTTAACCACTGAGCCATCTCTCCAGCCCAAGGGTGTTTTTTTTTTTTTTTTCTTAAACCATTTTTTTTTTTTTTTTGTTTCTTAAGATAATCCTGTTTTGTCTCAAATAGTCTGATACCAATTATATATTTATACTTTTCTTGTGTTAGAGCAATTTTGTGAGGTTTGTTTGTTTGTTTTTTAAAATTTATACATGGGTGCTGGGAAGATTGCTCAGTGGTTTTGAACAAAGTTGCCCTTCGAGGGGACTCAGGTTCAAGTCCCAGCACCCACATGGTGGCTTACAATCACCCAGAACTCCAGTTCCAGGGTATCCAAGTCCCTCTTCTGGCCTCTACAGGGAACAGGCATGCACATGATACACAGACATGCAAAACACTTTGTTGGGATTCTGTAGGGAACAGCCAACTCTAAGACTGGACAAACATCCCTACCCCCACTCTTCTGGACTCTCTAGAAATGTCGCCCCAAACATGTGTGAAGCAGTCAAGAGATCACAACGACCCTATTCCTGGTCCACCATCACCTCTAATTTTTCTTTTTTAATTAAACCAAAACGGGGGAGTGTTGGGATCCTGTAAACCCCACCCCTCAATTACCTGGCAGTAGCCAGATATGCTCCGTCCCAGTGACCTAACACTATAAAAGGGGCTGCTTGCCCCCTCCTCTCTCTCTTGGCCTCTCTTGCCTCCTGGCTCTCTTGCTCTCTCACCCTTATCCCCCCTCTTCCCCTTCCCTTCCCCCCTCTCCCTCCACATGCTCATGGCCGGCCTCTACTTCTCTCTGCCCCCCCCCCGTGCCTCTACCACCCTCTGAACTCTCCCATGACCTGAATAAACTCTATTCTTTACCATCATGTGGCTGGTCCCTCAGGGGGAAGGGATTCCCAACATGGACCCCTCAGAGGCATCTCCCTTGCCCCCAGGCCTTGCCACACCTCCATGGGCCATATGCCCCCCACTCTCTTCATCCTTCCCATATCACACTTAGTGAATGTAAAATATAAACAAACAAACAGACAAAATTAAAGATTTATTTAGTGTGTCTGTACACTATGTCATGTAGTGGCAACAGAGGCCAAAACAGGGTGTTGGATTCTCTGGATTGGATACAGATGGTTGATAGCTGTCATGTAGGTACCGGGACTGAAACCCAGGACCTCTGCAAGAGCAGCAAGTGTTCTTAACAGCTAAGCCATCTCTCCAGCTCCCCTTTTCAAATTCTTTAATGAAAAATATTGAAATGTGCTTCCACAGCATATAGTTTATGTAACATTTTATATTTGAGATGGGCATACACAAATTCTAACCAAGACTTTATAATGATGTGTCTATCAAAGTTTTAACAGTCAGCACCAACAAAACCTTTTGTAATATGGATAAGTGATTAAGATACTTAAAACTGGCTCTTAAAATGTGCAAAGATGTTTAACAGCTAAAATAATGCAAGTTTTAATTTTGTTTAACTGACAAGTATATTGTTGGAATTTCTATGATAATGTGAGTAGATTTCAAACCCACTATCTCTCTTTTTTGCTAGCTATTTCAAAATAATGATGAAGCTCTTATTTTCAGAACATCCACCATTATTAGAACCATCACCCTGCAGCTAGCTTGGACATCATTAAAAGGGCTCATCAGAAGTATCTGATATTCATGAAGACAGAGTTTCAGGGTTTCTGCTCCAGGAGCCCCTGCTTGGCTTCCCCTGCACCCAGCCCCTCCTAACCAGTTACAACTTGGGCTGTGCATGGTGTTTCTTGGAAATTGGAACACAGACTGCTCCGACTCCTCTCCAGGCCCTGTGTCCTCAATGAGCAGAAGACCACAGAAGCTGGCTACTGAAGAGGCTGTCCAGATAGCAGAGCACCTCACTGGCCTTGCTTAGCATCTTTACCACAGAGCAGTCTCTGAGTGCTGACCGTGCGCAGGGATTACCGAGAGATTTTTTCAGGCCCCCACTTTACTAAGGGCCACTCTCTAGCGATCTCTCTAGAGGAGGCTCCAGTAGAAAGACGTGGTCTTCGTAGGGTTTGCACTGCCTTGAGTCCCGTCTGAGCACCTGTAGGGCAGATATCAGCAGCTAGCTCTTTACCTAGCTCTAATCCATAGCCTGGTACTGTTTTGGTTTTTTTTTTGTTTGTTTGTTTGTTTTTTGTTTTCTTTTATCTCCTGGTGAGAAGAGTTTTATTTTGCTTCAGTCCCATCAGTAGTTGTAATACTAGTAAGAACTTACTTTTCCTCTTGAGTAAACTTTGGTTATAGTTTCCTAAGAATTGGTCCATTTTGTCTGTGTTTTCAAATTCACTGGTATCAAGTTCTCGTTTTAAGTCTCTGTTCCATCTAATCTGTAGCGATGTCTCCTTTCTCGTTGCTAATCCTCGTTATCTGCGCCTTCTCCCTTTTCTTCTTGATCAATCTCAGCAGAGGTTTGTCTATTTTATTAGTCTTCACAAAGAACCAACTTCTGGCACTGCTGCTCCTCTCCATTGTGTCTTTGTTCTCGATTTCTTTAATTTCTGCTCTGATCTTTTTTGATCTCCTTCCTTCCACATTTTTTGGATTCATTCTGTTGCTCTTTTTCTGATTTCTTCAATTGTATGTTAAGTTCATTCATTTTCAGTCTTGCCTTTTTTTTTTTTTTTTTTTTTTTTTTTTTTTTTTTTTTTTTTTTTTTGCCTGTTTGCTTGGTTTAATGTTTGTTTTTTCCCACTGATCTTTTCCCTTACCCTCCCAAGTACAGGGACTACCAGTGTGAGGCACTGAGCTTAGCTTTCAGTCTTTCTTGTTTTCTGATTTATTAATTTGAAAGCTATGAAAATCTCCCACTAATACTACTCTCAAACATGATCATATTCGGTAGTAATTTCATTGTTGTTCAGTTCCAAGTGCTTCAGTATATCTATTATTATTACTTCTTTGACTCATGAATTATACAGAAGTGTGTTTTTAAGTTTCCAAATGTTTGGGGGATTTTTAGTTTGCTCTTTTATTGAAATCTATCCTATTATGTTTAGATGATGTGGTCTATGTAGTAACTCTAAAATTAATTGAGACTTGTTCTATTGCTTGGTACATGATTGATAATTATCAATGTTTCCTATGTGCTCTATAAGAATGTATGTCCTCTAATTATTGAATATAGAAATTTATGTGTGTCTATTAGCAACTATCTTATTCAAATTATATTTATCTAAGATGATTGCTTTTGCTATGATCTACCACGAGTTTTTAAAGCTAACTCTGACAGTGGAATTCTCTGTTTTCTTCGTATAGTTTCCTTTTTTAACATAAATTAAGAATTGTTATATTTCTTGTAAAAGTGTAATATCCTTCTCTAGTCCTGATGATAGAGGAATTCTGCCAGGTTATCTTGTAGTAATGTAACAGCACAAGCTTTTCTTCTTACTAGTGTTTGGGTGGTATATAATTTTCTATCTTTTTACTTTTAAGAATTTTTTACACCTTTGTGTTTTAATTATATTTCTTGAAAACAGCATATGGCTGAACTTTAAAAAAAAATACTAATCTTGGGCTGGGCGTGGTGGTGCACGATTTTAATCCGAGCACTTGGGAGGCCAAGGCAGGTGGATCTCTGCATTTGAGTCCAGCCTGGTCTACATAGTGAGTTCCAGGCCAGTCAAATCTATATGGTGAGACCCTGTCTCACAAAAAAAAAAAAAAAAAAAAAAAGAGTATCTAATGACCTCTGCCTTTAAAACTTAGCAAGTTTCGTTTACATTCCTTCAGGGTGTTTGCAATTGTTTCTACCATTACTTTCTTACTTTGATTTTCTGCTATTTTTTGTATGCTTCCTTTTCTCTTTTTTTACCTGCTTTTTTTTTTTAAGTTTTAAGTTTTTTTTTTTCTTCGATTTTTCTACTCTTTGGTTTGGTTATTCTTGATGTTGATGTTCTACCATGATTGTTTAAAACTTTCAAAGTTTGAACAATGTTTCCAGTGTTTCTTGAAAAATGTGGGAAACTGAGAAATTCAATTCTAGTCATTCCTTTCATGAGCACTTGATTTTCTTTTCAAGTATGTATCTTTTCCGTGTTTTTTGCTTATTTATTTTGTAATCTTGTAGTTATAGTATTGGTATTGTTTATATATACAGGCAGTATTTGTTTGGATGTACGTGCATACATTCTTACATTGCAGACCCCCTTACGGCATTATTCTCTTTTCCTGTGAATATAGTGTTTGTTTATTGTTTTAGTTCAGCTCTCCCGGTATTAAACTCCCTGAATCTTTGCTGTGAGTTAAAGGCTTTACCTCCATCCTTAGGAGAGTTTGCTCAACCTTTAAAATACGTATATATGCCTTGTTGCCTTTAAAAAGTATATCATCAGTCTAATTGTGGTTGACTTTCATTTGGTTAGTGAGTGGGCCACACAGGGAATCCTGTGCTTTCATTCTAATGTGTTTATACTTGTTTCTTTTTTATTCTACTTTTAAAATGTGTTTCATTGCTTAGTAGATGCATGTGTTTTTTTTGTTTTTTTTTTTTTTTTACAATTTCTGGAAAATTCTCAACTATTAGATTTTTTCTGTTTGTTTTTCTCAGAATCCAGCTACTCATATTTTGTACCTCCTATTTTTCATAACTCATAACAATTCTTTGATATTTTATGTCTTCTTTGGAGACATTTCATCGGGTATATGTTTTACTTTATTCTCTTCTCCAGCTGTGTTTAATGTGTCTTCTGCGTTTTCCACTGTTTTTTGTGTTTTTCTTTGTAAAAGGTTCATTTACTTTCTAGTCTTTCTTATTCCTAATTAAGTCATTTGTTGCTTGCTCAAATTTTGATTACATCTACTAGTTCTTTAAATATAATTTTTGTTAAATCAGAATTCATGTTTTTGTGTATGGCGTTGTAAATGTTCACATCTGAACTACACGGCACATTGAGTACATCATCTCTACCATGAGCCTCTTTGTTTTCCTAAATCCAGTGTCCTAAGAGTTGTTATTTTCCTGGTGTTGTAGCATTTGCTACTAATTCTCAGTATTTCTATAAGAATTAAAAATTCTTCTTAGAAATTATTTCTGGAATCCAAATCAGATCACGCCCCTAGTCTGCTCAAAATTCTCCCATATCCCCCAATTCCCCCAGTGCATAAGCCAGAGTCTTCTCCATGGCCTAGATGTTCCTATACAGACTAGATCCTTCTCCTTCATCTCATTGCAATCAGCCTCACGCTTCTCTGGCTATCCTGGCCTTTTTCCTATTCCTCAAGCATGCCAGGGACCTTCCACTGCAGGACCTCTGCATTTGCTGTTTTCATTACCTGGGACATCCTTCTTCCCTAATAATTTGATGACTTTAAGTATTTCTATTATGTTTTCCCTAGAGAAGTATTTCCTAACCAGCGTATATAAGATAGCCCTATTCCTCTCCATGTTGTGTCTTATTCTATTTTATGTTATGTCTTCTACAAAGCACTGATCACTATTTGATATATCTTTATTTATTGTGGTTAGTGTTTTTCTCTACCAAATAACCTGTAAGCTCCTCAAAGCAGAGATTTCTGTGTTGTTTACTGCTGTAACTCCAGTGTCAAGAACAGTGTGTAATAATATTCAGTGAATATTCAATAAAATATTTGTGGAATAAAGTGAATGACTGTGTGACTTCATTTTTTAATATGAAAAACACAGACAAAAATATTCAGAGAACGAGGGTCAGCATAAAGGCCTTTATTGTTATGCTAGGAAGCATAAATGCCATTTTTCACAAGGGTACTGGGTAGAAAGAAACATTGAGAACAACTTCTAGGTTTTCTGGAATAGCAAGTTCACAATCGGGATCATGCAAAGCCCTGTGTTCGTATGTTGTCATACCCTCCTGTTACTTTGTATGAACAAGGCACGGGCTCTTTTGCCTTGTGAGCAAATATTTCTTGTTTCTCAGTTCACGGATGTCACTCCCATTAGGTTTTATCTGTGGTCCTTGAGTGGAGAGGATGGTGTACAATGTCTGGTCTTTAGCCAGTACCATTCTACATGTAAAGTCTACATTCAGATCAAAAGGATGTCCCTCCCCTATTGTCAAGGTACCAACAGGCTTTGACGTTTTAGTCCCTACTTTTCCCCTAACCCACGTGGGTACTAGGCTGGCTCCAGTGTTTCTGCATGTGCATTGGCTCTGGATACTAGGGCTGTTGTCTACCAGCTACCAACCTTTATGCTCCATCCAACCCCCTCACACACACACGTTTTTGTCATCACTAATCTTTTTAAAATGTTAATATACACGGCCATGTGGCATGTCATTCTAGAGCATGCCTTCCAGGCCAATATCAGCTGAGTAACCATTAGCACACTGAGCTGTATCATCTAATTAGATAAGTAGTTGTATAAAGTTTGACTGGCCACCTACTACATTTTAGGCTTCCTGCTCTGCACTGACAACACCAAGATGAATACAGTGTAATTTAGATATAATGCCCTAATTTCAGGATCAACAGTGTGGTAACAGTGATGGTCACAGAACACCAAGAATCCCTACAGAATTTTCAGTTCTGCTTAGGAGACCACGGAGGTTCCTTAGAAGAGGTGGGATATTTAAATGATGAAATCCCATTCTAGCTGATAAACTTTTAGTTGATAATTCCTCTCTAGTTGATAAATAATGGTGAAAGGGGAGTAATTCGGGCAAAGGGCACATTATATGCAATGATACATAACTAGAAAATAGCACACTAGGTCAACCTGACTCGCTATGCTAACATTTCAGCATTCTTTCTATGAGAACATACTAGCACACTTTGATACATATAAAAATTTAGATATGCAGGATTGTGGTCTCCTCTGACATGCTAATCTGGTAGTTGTTTAAAAGTTATTGTCAAGTTTGCCTAACATGACTGACTGTCCACCAGTTTGTCTGTATCGGCCTTTAATATCTTTCAGTTCCCAGCATGGAAAGGTGGCTCACAACTGTTTGTAACTCCAGTTCCAGGGGACCTGACACTATCACACAGAAATACATATAGGTAAAACACCAATGCACATAAAAGTAAATAAACTGTTTAAAAATATTTATTCATTTATTTCCTGTATATGAGTACACTGTAGCTGTCTTCAGACACACCAGAAGAGGGCATCAGCTCTCGTTACAGATGGTTGTGAGCCACCATGTGGTTTCTGGGAATTGAACTCAGGACCTCTGGAAGAGCACTCAGTGCTCTTAACCGCTGAGCCACCTTTCTACCCCTTAGTATTCTATTCTCAAGAGGAGGCAGACCAACCTAATCTGCTAATCTGCAGCCAGAATTCCCGAGACATTCTATAGTCTTGACCATTATGTGGCTGCAGCTGTCAGCCACTGTTTCTTCCAGTTCTGCAGCTGCATGGAACAGGTGTAGACAGGTCCCTCAGTACTCACTGGTAGCAAGGTCTTAAAGATGAGAGCTAGTCATGGGAAGATTATAATCAGAAAACCAGAGCAGCCTGTTCCTCACCAACCACAGTTGCCAGAAAACCAGCTTGTGTTCCACACACCAATCCTACTCGTTCCCCAGCTCTGCTCAGCCACGGATGGATTACCCTGGACTCACTCAGCACCCTTATGCTCTGAATTTCCCTAAAAGTAGCATGTGTACATTTTATGGAGAGATTTGTTGTCTGTCCTTACCTGGAACTCCTCAACCCCTCCATAACCAACTAGGTAGGTGTGTGCATGTTACCTATGTTTTCAAAATGAAACAAAATATTATTTAGCAATACACCAATTTGGTAAATAAACTTTCATGAAAAACTCTTGGGAGCACTGGGGGGCGGGGGCTGGTTGGTTGGTAATGTTGTTCTTCCTATGGGGTTGAAAACCCCTTCAGCTCCTTCAGTCATTTTTCTAACTCCTCCATTGGAGACCTTGTTTTCAGTCTAGTGGTTGGTTGAGAGCATCCAGTACACACGGAGGGACCCGTGGCTCTAGCCACATATGTAGTAGCAGTGGAGGACATTGTCTGGCATCAATGGGAGGAGAGGCCCTTGGCCCTGTGAAGGCTCATTTACCCAGAGTAGGGAAATGCCAGGGTAGGGAGGTGGGAGGGAGTGGGTGGGTGGGTGGGGAGCACTCTCATAGAAGCAAGGGGAGGGAGGATGGGATAGGGGGAATTCCAGAGGGGAAACTGGGAAAGGGGATAACATTTGAAATGTAAGTAAAGAAAAGATCCAATAAAAAAATAAGTTAAAAAGAAAAAGAAAAACTCCTGCTCTTCAGAGGGGGATTGCAACCCCTTAGGAAGAATAACAGAGCAACGTTGGCTGGCTGGACCACCCAGTGCTCCCAGGGACTAGGGCACCAACCAAGGAGAGTACAGAGAGGGAGCCATGGCTACAGATGCACATGTAGAAGAGGATGGCCTTGTCTGACAGCAACGGGTGGTGAGTCCCTTGGTCCTGTGGAGATTTGATGCCCCAGTGTAGAGGGGTGCTGGAGTGGTGGGGTGGGAGTGGATGGGTGGGGGGAGCACCCTCATATAGACGAAGGGGAGGGGGGAGAGGGCAGATGGGATGGAGGAGTTGTGGAGGTGTAACCGGGAAGGGGGTTATCATTTGAGGTGTAAACAATTAGAATGATTAAAAATTAATAAAAAAAATTATGAAAGGAAAACGAGAGATTTGGTAATCTTTCACAATGTCCAGACTCATTACTAGATTGAGTCTTGAATGTTTAAGATGTAGAACCCAAATTATGAGGGAGAGAACATACACACACACACACACACAAATAATGGTAGACTGAAAGAGCCCTCCGTGACACGACTGGAAAATGACTCCAGATCAGAAGAAAAGAATCATATTGGATTGAGCCCAGAATTTTTTGTGGCATTTTAGCCATTTTTGATTCTACTACATGGCAATAGTTATAGTTTAAAAAGTTGTTCAGTCATCTCTAAACCTTTTCATCACCCTAAACAGAAACTATGTACCAAGTAATCATTCCACCAGATTCCCAGCCTCTCACAACCTCCAGTTTACTTTTTGTTTTTTGTGAATATGCAAGTTCAAATAATATCACTTAAATCACAAAATCTGTGTCCTTTTGTATAGGGAGTACTGCATTTAGAATGATTTTAAGGCTCATCTATGGTAGATCCATCTCTCCCTGAAATCTTCAGGTGTGATGTTAAGCATTGGTAAATCCTATTAGAAATGGTTGATTCTCACATTTAATCTCCACCTTCAAAACCTTTCATGTTTAATGTTTTGTGAATTGTTAAAAGTTTCGAAATCAGGCTGTTTGAGAGGCCATTCGTTCCCTTATACCTAGCTATGGTAATCAGAGTCAACTGAACCCTTTGGCAGCCAGACATTTTACCCTCCCCTCAGCCTCCGTGCTCTGAATACTCCATGAGTGCCTAGAGGGACCTACACTGTAGCCACAGCTACTTGCTATGAAAGGACAACTCGAGCCCCAGAAGGCTCCCTTTTGACCAGTGGCTTTCAAACACTTGGTTCTGGCCGGTTTGATTATTCATTTTTATCACGAGCCTTCGTGAACTCCAGCAGTTATCTTCGCATACACCCAGAGAGGGAACACCTCCATCCCTTCTCTGGAGGCCTGTGGTTGATTGATGACACACCCCCTTGGTGCTTATTGCAAACTGGCTCATTTCTCAAATTTCCTGGCAGAAGAAACCTTTCCGTGCTGTCCCTCTAGTGTCACAACATTCAAAGGTAGTGGTATATTGTTTTGGATCTTTATCATTAAAGGGGCAACCAAAGTAGGAGCATGAAGAGGAGACAGTAGAAGGAAGAGTTAGGAGAGTCATGGCAGTGACAAAGCACATGCTGCCGCCCTAGCAGCAGTGGGAGGAGTATCCGTTGTAACAGGACAGCTCAAGAATTTCAAAATGGCTTGGGAAAAAAATAGGAGAGGCAGGAGCAATGAGGAAGACCAAGTAGAAATATAGAAGTGATTGAAGAGTGAGAGTCAGTGCTGAACGATTTGGCTGCGGAACACCAGAGATGACAAACCGTGGGTCTCGATCACTAAAACAGTGCAAGGGAGCAGCCAAACTTGAACAAGCCTGAAAAATCCCCAACACTGGCCACTATAAGAGCTGAGGGCCCCAGCACCCACCCAGGAACTAAAAATAGCATGTTCACTGCTTCTGGACGTTGAGGGAAATAGCTGTGAAGTACCAGGGTTGTTGGTAGTTAAAACACAGAGTAATAAGTTCCGCACCCGAAAACCTATAACTATAAACCTCTAGCTTCTGAAACTAGGAGCAGTGAGCATTTAGATCTTAGACATTGGCACTGTATCTATTTGGTATATATCTGAGTCCTCCTGGTCCGTCTCGTAGGCTTCAGGCACTTAAAGGCTGTCAACACTAGAATCTCTCACCTACTTACAATGACTGACTGGGTAGAACAAAAGGACCCAGTCAGCTGATTAATAATAATCCATCCACCTTATGATTTGTGCTTGAATTCCATTCCCCATTCCTCTTTATGCCTGAGTAATATTCCAGCATTTGTTTTACCACATTTTGTTTACATGTGTCTGTTGATAACACGTGGTTTTCTCCTTTTGGCTATTGTGTACAATGTCACAACGAACATTAGTGTATAGCTATTTGCGCTACCCTTTTCAGTTATTTTAAGTGTGTACTTACGAGTACAATTATTCTCTTATGCAGTGGTTGCCCATTTTATATTCGCACCAACAAACTCGGTATCACCTCCAGTACTTACTATATTCTGGTTTTTAAAATGTATTATAACCAGGCAGGTCAAGCATATGCTCATAATAATTCCATCACTTGGAAGAGAGGATCTGAGCTACACAGTGAAACCCTGCCCCCTAAAATAAGCGTATTTAGGGCTGGAGAGATGGCTCAATAGTGGAGAGTACTGACTGCTTTTCCAGAGGAACCAGGTTCGATTCCCAGCAACCACATGGCAGCTTGTAGCTGTCGGTAACTCCAAGATCTAACACCCTCACATAGACATGCATACATGCAAAACAACAAAGCACATACAATTTTAAAAAATCATTAAAAAGTAAAGCTGAAAGAAATTTCCACAGAATGATTTATTTAAACAAAATAAGAATGTTTATTAGAAGTAGATATTTAATACCAGCATTTGGAAGATTGAACCAGAAAGATCCTGGTCTAAGGCCAGCTTGGGACATATAGCAAGCTCTTAGGCAACCTGAGATACACAGAAAGACCTCATCTCAGAAAAAAAAAATGTGTGTGTGTGTGTGTGTGTGTGTGTGTGTGTGTGTGTGTGTGTGTGTAAAACATTAAGAATCTCTTAATGTGGGCTAGAGCAATGGTTCAGAGGTTAAGAACACTGACTGCTCTTCCAGAGGACCTGAGTTCAATTCCCAGCGACCCCATGGTGGCTCACAGCCATCTGTAATGAGATCTGGTGTCCTCTTCTCACCTGCAGAAATAATGAAGGCAGAACACTGTATGCATAATAAATAGGTAAATAAATCTTTTTTTAAAAAGAGAGAATCTATTAATGTGTTTCTTGGTTGTTTTCATATCTTCTTTGGAGAAAAAAAAACTTCAAGTTGCTCTTTATGTACCATATGTAAGTGTACGTGTATGGTGTTTTTTCAACATGTATGTGTGCATCATGTGCATGTCTGTTTCCTGCAGAGATTGGAAGAAGGTATTGGATTTCCTGTGACTGGAATTACAGACAGTTGTGAGCCACTATGTGGGTACTGAGGACTGAACATGGGTCTTCTGGAAGAACAGCCATCTTAACTGCCAAGCCACCTCTCCAGCCCCATTTTTTCCCCAGATATAGGTGTATGAGTGTTTTGCCTGTGTATTAGTTAGGGTTTTATTGCTCTGAACAGACACCATGACCAAGGCAAGTCGTAAAGGACAACATTTAATTGGGGCTGGCTTACAGGTTCAGAGGTTCAGTCCATTATCATCAAGGCAAGAACATGGCAGCATCCAAGCAGACATGGTGCAGGAGGAGCTGAGAGTTCTACATCTTCATCCAATGGCTACTAGCAGAATGCTGACCTCCAGGCAGCTAAGGTCTTAAGCCTTCACCTACAGTGACACACCTATTCCAACAAGGCCACAGCTCTTAATAGTACTATTCCCTGGGTCAAAGATATACAAACCCGCACAGCCTGTATGTTTATAAGTGTTTCATGTGTGTGCTGGATGCCAGTGAAGGTTAGAAGTGCATCAGATTGCCTGGAACTGGAACTACAGATGGTGAACCACCACGTAGGTGTTAGTAATTAAACTTGGGTCCTATGCAGAAGCAGCAAGTGCTCTCAACCACTAACCCATCTCTCTAGCTCTCATCTCCCTTTTTAGTTTTGCTTTTACTTATTTTTGTTTTGTTTTTGAGACAGTCTCTCACCATGTAGCCCTTTCTGGTCTAGAACTTGCTATATAGACCAGACTAACCTCAAAGTCATA
This sequence comes from Micromys minutus, assembly GCF_963924665.1. Lineage (NCBI taxonomy): Eukaryota > Metazoa > Chordata > Mammalia > Rodentia > Muridae > Micromys > Micromys minutus. The sequence goes on along the minus strand of NC_137970.1, from coordinate 19,626,028 downwards.
GGGCTCTAATTGCCTCAGTCCTCTGAATGCTGGGAATAAAGGTGTGCACCATAAGGCTTAGCATGGCCTTACTCTTTCCCTATATAGACAAGGCTGCCTTCTAACTTGATATCTTACTGTTTCTTCTTCCTGAGTACTGGGATTAGTTATATGCTGCCATACCCACATTTTGTCCATTTTTAAATTGTAGTATCCTTTTGCTGATAAATTATTTTTATAGTAAAAACAGTATGTTCTTACAAGATACATGAATTAACATATTTGAGGGCCAGAGAGATGGCCCCGGGTTAAGAGCACTGCTAGCTCTCCCAGAGGTCCTGAGTTCAAATCCCAGCAACCACCTATATATACCAACCATCTATAATCATGCCCTCTTCTGGCATACAGGTGTACATGCAGATAGAGCACTCATACATTAAATAAACATTGAAAAAAAAACATATTTGAGGGGCTGGCTCAGCAGCTAAGAGCCCCCACATGGTGCCCTTGTGGAGAACTGAAGTTCAGTCCCCAGCACCTATTATTTGATGGTTCATAACTGCTTGTGATTCCTGCTCCAGATGGATCAGAGGGCCTCTTCTGGCCTCCAAAGGCACCTGCACTCATGTGAACATCTCCATGCATAGCACAGATGCAGACTTAAAATAAAACTTTAAAAATCACACACACACACACACACACACACACACACACACACACACACACACACACACACTATTCTATGGACTGCCTTTTTACTTCTTTTGCAATGTCCTTTGATATAGAACCAAAATGCTGATAAAGCACAGTGTATCTGATGTTGCTCATGCTTTCAATGTTACATTTTAGAATCCATTGCTGGCTAGGCATGATGGCACACACCTTTAATGCCCACACTTGGGAGGCAGACACACCTAGACAGATCTCTGTGAGTCTGAGGCCAGTCTGGTCTAGATAGTAAGCACCAGGCTACTCGGGGCTATATAGTGAGACCCTGGCTTAAAGCAAAAACAAAAAAGAATCCATTGCTGAATTTAAGGTCATGACCAACTACATTTCCTCCTAAAGAGATTTTTGGCTTTATCTCTTAAATTTACATAATTGATCCATTTTGAGTAAATGATACAAGATGAAAGGTAGGGGATCTAATCTTATTCTTTTGTATGTGGAAATTCCGTTTTCACAGTATAGTACGTGAGGTAGACTGTTCTCTCCTTACTGTATAGTGTTACCCTTGTCAGAAACTAACTGGTTGGCTGGGAGAATTTAGATGAGTTCAATCTCCAATATCATTTGATCTTATTTTCAAGATTATTTGGGCTATTTATTGTATTGGTCCTTTGTAAGTCCACATGAATCTGAAGACTAGCTTTTCTATTTTTTTTTTTTTTAAAAACAAAAAAGGCTGTTTGAGAGCTCTCAGGGGTCCAGGTTAGTTGATACTGTTGGGGTTACCATCCCCTTAAGCCCCTTCAATCCTTCCCCTAACTCTTCCATAGAGGTCTCTCTGACCTGTCTAATGGCTTGCTGTAAGTATCTGTATCTGTCCGAGTTAGCTGCTGGTAGGGCCTTTCAAAGGACAGCCATGCCAGGCTGCAAGCACAACATGGCATCAGTAATAGTGTCAGGGCTTGGTGCCTACGCATGGGATGGATCCCAAATTGGGCCGGTCACTTGATGTCCTTTCCTTGAATTTCTGCTCCATTTTCCCTGTATTTCTTTTAGACAGGAACAATTTGGGGAGGGTGGGAATCAGTTGGGGAAGAGCATCCTCTCAGAAGCAAAGGAGATGGGGGAGGGAACGAAGAACTCTCGGAAGGAGTACTGGGAAGAGGGAGCAACATTTGGGATTTAAATAAAACAATTTTTAAAAAGCTGCTTGAATTTTCAAAGGGATTGCACTGTATTTGTGGCTTACTTTGGCTAGTACCCCATCTTAACAACATTGTCTTCCAATCCACGGATGAGTATCTATTAATTTAGGCCTTTTGTTTCAGCAACTTTTAAGTAATTTTTATAAGTTTAGTGTTTTGCTTGCACGTATGTCTGAACACCACAGGCATGCCTGGTGCCTTTGGAGTTGAAATCCTCTAGAACTGGAGTTACAGGGGGATAAGCCATCGTGGGTATGGAAGCCAAGTCCACTGGAAGAGCTGCCAGTGAGTGCTCTTAACCACCGAGCCTTCTCTTCACCCATTAACAGATTTTTTTAATGTGAACTTCTCCATAATTAAGTTTACTCCTATTTTCTTTCAGCTGCTACTGTAAATGGAATTGCTTTAAATTTCATTTTGAATCATAAATGTGTAAAAAACTGACTTGTAGGTATTGCTCTTCTATTCTGCAACTTTTTGGCATCAGCATTACATCTGAAAAGTATTTTCTGTATGAACTGAGATGCTCATGTTTCTTCCTTTTCTATTAATGTACTTTTCTTATGATGAATCACTATTGCATTCTTGTCATGGTTGTGTTTAAATTTGCTGCTGGATTTGGCTGAAGATTTTGTTCATATTTATTACAAATGTTCTATAATCATCTCTCCTTGTGCTTTTTTTTTAAAATCCCATTTCAACATGGATAAGCATTAGCAATCACACAGTACACATAATGCTAACTATACTTTATTAGTTGAAACAGCTGTTTTTTGTTTTGAATTTTTTTTTTTTTTTTTGAGACAGGGTCTATGTATCTTGCTATCCTGGAACTCAATATGTAGATAAGGCTTCGTCTACCTCTGGAGCACTAAGATGAAAGGTGTGTACTACCACACACTGAGCTATTTCTAAAAGTTGTTTTATTGATTATCCATAACTTAGGCTCAACAATAAGTTTGTTACATGAGTCATTTTATTGGCCCAGGAGACTTTTTCCAGTTGCTGGATACATTTTTTAAATATATACACTATACATGGCATAAAAGAAGGGCCCTACTAGGGGATGAGTCATTTTTTTAGGGGTACAGCCACTTGTAGGTTGCCCATGCTCCAGTGGTTGGCCCCATACCCATGCACATCCAGGCAGGACTAATTATACTCAATCAGTTGTTTATAAAAGAGAGGGTAAGGGAGATAGTTCAGTGGCCATGAGCACTTACTGCTCTTGCAGAGGACACGGATTCAGTTCCTAGCATCCACATGACAGATTACAACTGTCCAACAGTAAATTACAAAGTGAAGTCATATTGCCAGAACTTCTTGTGGGGCAATGTAGACAGAGTGTAAATGTTTAAGGCAACAGAATCTTAGAGTTGATTAGCCATAGTAAACCATTCAACTCACTGTATTAACATTCCTTTCATAAGAACTTTCCAAAGTACATTACAAAGTATAGTTGAGACTGGCTTGGTAGTCAGTGGCCTGGTAGCCTTTTTCCTCTCCTTCCTGATAAATTCATGCATTTCACAGTATTCCTTGCAATCGAGTATGCCCAGTGTCCGACTTCCATCTTTTTAATATACCAAGAACCTCTTAGTCATTTTCACCTTTAATTGACTAGAATATAGATGACAGACTACAGTGATGCCATGCTTTGAAGATTTCAGTGGAGAACATAGGTTGGATTTGGTTTCTATAATAATGGATAACAGAATCATGGCAGTAACCAGAACTTTATTAACCTGTGTAGACCTGTAATGATTATTTTAGTATGGTTTCCTAGTACCAAAACTGATGGCAGCTAGATCTCTGAATTAGAGGTTTACAGACTGAGTTCCCAGACACCTAGGGCTACACAGAGAAATCCTGTCTCAAAACAAAAGACCTACTCTTTATTTAACAAAGTCTACTATTGCTAAGGAAGGCTTGTCTAGGTACTAAAGCGTAGAGTCCCAGCTTCTCCTTAAGTTCACAAAAAACATTTATATGTGGGGAAAGGGCCCCTTTAAAGGAAAACTTCACACCTTACGTGTATATGGTTAAAATCCCCCCCCCCCACTTCACCTCTGTTTTGGTGACAGAAAAGATAGTATCGATTCTGAGTAAGTGCTAATCTCTGCTGGCCCAGACTATCATTATGGTCCATCAGTTAGAGTGAAATTAGATTATACATGATGTTTTGTATACCAGATTTTTCCAGTTTCTGGATACATTATGTAAATATATACACAATATACATCACATAAAGAGAAGGGCTCTGGTTGGGGAGGAAGTCATTTCTCCTCTGGGAATTAACATAAATAATAAAGAGATACAACATTTTAAAAATTATTTTATTACATCTATTTATGTGTGCACGCACACGGAGTTCAGGACAACTTGCATGAGTTGATTCTCTCTTACCATGTGGATCCCTGGGTTTGAATTCAGGCCACCAGGCTTGTGTAGCAAGTGCTTTTACCCACTGGGCCATCTCACTGGCCCAAGATACAACATATTTATAAGACAAAACAAAAATGGAGGGTAAAACTGCAGTAGCAAGATCTTAGAAGCAAAGAAAAATAAAAGTGGACTTATTTTCTCATGAACATGAGTGCATGACATCAAATAGTAATTTCCGTTAACTATTTAATCAGGTCTGCTCAGTTGTGTGCAGGTCTGGAAACTCACACTTGCTACGTTGTCATCCTTTTGTAGTCATCTGAGACCCCATGGGGGGCGCCCTTGAGACCAGACAACTAAGGGATACAATATTCAAGCTTGGCTTATAGATGTTCTTCAGGACATGCTAGCATCTGCTCTAAGTGGCTAGTTTCAGAGTTACAGCCCCATTTTGGGTTGATTAAAATTAGTATCACAGAAACAGTCAAAAGCTTGCTCATACAGTCAAGGATTTGGAAATAACAAGACTGAAATGCTGAAGAGACATCTGAGGGAAAAGGCCTATACAAACGGCTGTCCATCTTGGAATGAGCAGTGTGAGAATTTTCACAACCCACATAAACAAGCACCACTATGGAAATTCTCAAAAGAGATATTCCATTCTATGGGTGTGGCCAATCTCTATCCTGTTACTTTTATCTTTGCCAACAGGCTTCTGAACAAAGTGACCATGACGGCAGTCAGGGTTGCCCTGAAGGCCAATCTCATTCTGGTTATCTGCTAAATGCTCACCACGCCAAAAAGTCTAAGCCCTTTGTCTTTATGGTAACTGACTACACAAGCACTGCAAGAAGTCACTGGTCCTCCAAAATTCTGGCAGGAAAACAGAGAAGAAATCTCAGTTGCAAACATGTGCTACCTCTCATGAAAAAGCACAGGTGACAGCAAGAGCCCAGAAAGCAGAGACAGGAGTATAAAAAATCGCCCTGTCTTAGAATCTATTCAAGGAACTTCATTTGCCCAGCTGGATTTAACTTGTAACAGTCCAATTGCCAGAGGCACACACATACCCTTTGCCCTTTTTGAACTGGAATGTCTGTATATGCCTTCCCACCATTGTATATTAGGAAGTGGTAGGAATGGGTAACTTGTGTCTTTAAGTTTCACAGCTCTATCCATAGAGAAGAAAAACAGTACTTGAGCCATATGTAGGGATTATGCCCAAGGCAATTCATTCATATTTAGCACCTTTGAGGTTATGTTGTAATGGGATGTGATTTAGGAGAACTTAATGAGTGAATATATTTTGTACATGGAAGGGACATGAGTAATCAGTGTGAACCATCGTAGTTCATCTCCAAGATGACCCCTCAACGAACCCCATCCTCCTAATTTCTTCCTTCTGAATATGGTCTAGACCTTTTCCGCCTTCCCCCCTCCTAATGAATATTGTCAATTATAAAAACGATGGAATGTCATTTCTGAGATTATAGTCATTTCTGTCTCTTGTGAATCTTGATCTCATGAAGAAAGCAGCCATATTGTGAACTGCCTGATGAAAAGATCCAACCTGCATGCAAGAACTGAATGACTGAACCTGTTCAACAGCCAGAAAGAAACTGAATCCTATACAGAGAATATCCGATAAAAATTAAAAATAAAAAAACAATCCTGCAAACAGCCAACTACAGAACTTATAAAATTATCCTAACTCAGTAAGCCTGGGGATGAGAGCTGTGCTGGCTGACATCTTGACTGACGTCTGTTAATGACCTTGAAGTCAGCTAAAATGTTGCTATATGGCAGTTTTGGCTTTTGCTTGAGATGGGGTCCCATTCTACAACTCAGGCTAGCTTTAAATTTGCAGTCTTCCTGCTCTTATATCCATAGGTTTGGTTTTAGAGTAATATGCCAGCCATGTTACTGTCTATGGCAATACATACCTAACATAGATAGGCATGGGATTCCACAAAAATAACAATACGGCCTTCTACCTACCTAGCCAGCATTGCCGATGTCCCAGTTTACCAACATTAAGTTCCACTGTGAACAATAGCCTGGTGGCACGCCAATTACTTAGACCCCTTCTGATACAAATAGGGCTTTATTGAATATTTTTGCATGGAAAATGAGAATCACAACCCTGCAGAGTTTTGGCTGGGCCCAGCATATTATCCTGGGGCCTATTTTTGTGTACTTACTAAGAACTTTGCCAAGTATCCTACATGGAGTGTGGCAACCAGGATTTAAGCACCCCTTAATTTCAGGTCTTCTAGGACACATGGTTAATATTTCTCTTTCAGGGCTCTGGTGATCATGGTCCAGATCCAGAGTGTCATCCTGGATCAGCACACTTCATACAGTGCATAAGGAACAGAATTTACATGCAGTGCACATTTGGAAATGCTGCTTAATCTGCCTTTCTGAACTGACCATAAAGATTCCCACCTAAAAGTAGCAGAGGACTCAGACCTGGTTCTTGTTTTTCTCCTCCAGGAACTCTCAGAATAAGTACTTTCAGGTAGGCAGGGAAAAGACACATTAAGCCTAGTGTTTTGGACATGATTTAAGGCACAGTGGAGGCACTGAAAAGCTAGAGACAGGAAGAATCCACAGTTGAGCCAAAGGAGGAATTTAGATTCTGGATGTGGTGGTACATCTTTAATCCAAGCACTCAGGAGGCAGAGGCAGGGAGTTCTAGGACAGTCAGGGCTACCGATCCTGTCTCAACAAGAGAGAATGGAGAACAGAGGAGGAGGAAGATTTATCCTTAATAGAAACACCATCTCTTTCCATCCCTGCATACTCAGGTGCTATCCCGACAGGAGTGGAACTGTCTGGTAGGATGTAGCAGCAAGATGGTATCTGTAAACTAAATGACTGAGGTAAAACTTGCCCACTCATTTGGTGCTTTCTTGGAAGCGGGAAAATCCAATTGAGAAAATACCTCTATCAAATTGGCCTTTGGGCGAGCCCAGGGTACATTTTCTTGATTGATGACTGATATTATAGGACCTAGCTCACTGTGGGCTGTGCCATCCCTGGGCTGGTGGTCCTGGGTACAATATGTAGGCTGAGTAAGTCATGATGAGCAAGCTAGTAAGCAGCACTCCTCCATGACTTCTGCATCAGCTCCTGCCTTCTTCCCTGGATGGACTACAAGCTGTAAGATGAAACAAACCCTTTCTTCCCCAAGCTGTTTTTGGTCGTGGTGTTTTATCACAGCAACAGAAACCTAATTAATACAGCTTTGCATCAATAATGGCTACATGTATACTGTGAAAGGGGCAGGAAGTGTATAAAATATGGCAGGGAAGTGCCAAGCTGATGAAGGATGTCTGAAAATTGGTAAGGGACAGGCCCATACCACAAAGGACCCCTACTTTGGCCGGAGCAGTTCACTAGCCTAGGAGTTGCTGTAGGTTGTAGGCACCATCTTTACCTTTTCTTTGGCCACTTCCTGTGCCTGACTTCTTGGAGTAGAGTGGTAGTAAAATGTCAAGATCACACTGAGTGTCTCTTCTGCTACCTCCAACTCTCATTTAAAACCATGGTTAATTCCAATGGCTGGGCAAAGGCCAGGCTTTGACTGAAACTTAGTATCAAAATGGACCCAGGGCAGGGGTATTCACTGTTTACCGGTGTTAACCTTTCAACATAGACTAAAAAGACTGCATAAGGCAGGTAGGTCTAAGCCATGCTCCCACCCCTGAAAGCCACCCAGAGGGTGAGATATAACTAGATTTCTAGCGACTGGAAATCCTGGGAAGGGGGCTGAAATGGCGCAAAATAATCCTTCTGAACATATAAATGAGGAAGAGCAAAGTAAGAGTGCTGGTGTGCTGAGTTCCTGAGCTAGGGATCAAGATTTAACTTTAGCCTGTAATACCTTATACAACCTTGAGAAGAGGGAAAACCTTGGAGAAGCCAGGGATGCCTGGGAGTTAGCTAGTGAAGCAGAGCCTCCAAGCTTTTGCTTCCTCCTCTATCTCCTTGGTAAAACTCTGGACACAGAACTCTCAGAACCACAAGAATGTTTCTTAGTCTTTAGAGAATTATGGTTCCTTTATAAATATGATGCAATCTGGTGGGTCTTAATCTGAGCAAAATGCATAAAGATACCCACAAAAACATGTATAAAGTTATTTCAGGAGGTCAGTCTCTGATCAAGCATAGTCCCTTCATGTTTCAGGCTCAGAAGGGTGAAAATATAACTACTGTAGGACTATTAATAGGCTTGATGCTACTATGCCAAGTCAAAGAAGCCAGACACAAAAGGATCACATATTGTATAATTTCATTTATATAAAATGTCCAGAAGAGACAAATGGAAGTAGGGAGGGAATACCTAGGCAACGTGGGGTTTCTTCTGAGGGTTGTAAAAACATTCTAAAATTTTTTGCAGTGATGATTCAATGACTGAAATATACTAAAAGTCACTGAATTATATACTTTAAGTGGATGAACTGTATGCTATGCAAATTTCATCTCAATAGAGCAGTTTAATAGTAACGCAGAAATTACAAATTAACCACACATTCATTAAGGGCAGAAAGAACTAATGGAGAAACATCAAGGATGTTCTGACTCACCAAATTACCTATTTAAAACAGCTGAACTTTATAGCATGGAAACTCTACCTCGATAAAGCCATGAAGAAAAAGTCCCCCAGGGAACAGAAAATTAAGAGCACAGAGCTAGGGGAAGCTGTTGTGCAAATTATCAAAAGGGACCAGTGCCCACCAGTCTAAAGACAGGGAAATGGCTTGGGGGAGGAACAGGCTATGTTTTCCAAAATTAGAGAGAAGTTGGTAAGATTCAAATTCAGAGCCCTGCTTCCCTGGCCCTGGCACTACCACTAACTAGCACTGCAACTGCTCCATTAACAGGTGAGTAAGGTTCTGCTCTCTTTTTGAAGAGAAATGCACTTCAGAAACATGTTTCAAAAAAAAAAAAAAAATCCTAAGGGTTTTATTTCTAATGAAAATAATAAAATAAAATTAAAATAGGCTTTAGTTGAAACAAAGTTTCTTGTTTTGCTTTTTTTTTTTCTCCTTTTGAACAAATTAATTACACACCAACAATCTTCTTTATTACAGCATGAACCCAGGAGGAGGAAAGGAGATAGGGGAGGATGGGCAGGAAGGGTTGAGGTGGGTGTGTGGACAAGCACCAAAAGCCTTCAGACCATAGGCAGCCCCGCTCAACCCCAACAAAATTCATTTAAAATAAAAAGGTGAGGACAGCTATGTGAAGTTTCCTCCTCCTGGGTGGAACAGTAAGGGGAAGGGAAAAGATGAAGGGGAGAGGAAAGAAGTAAAATGGAGGGGGAGGCAAAAGTGTGAGGTGGGGAGGGAAGGTTAGTGTAGCATGGCCTGACCCAGGGTCAGAACTGGGGATAATGGAGAGGTCCCCAGTTTGCACGTGCCCTGGATTTGTCTCTGGAATGGTGCTGGCCTAGCCCCAGTAGATCCCCTGCCCACCTGTCTATCTGCCTCTGGTGTCTGGGAATGCTGGTTAGAGGTTACCAGGGACGCAGGACTCCAGGGGCCGGCCCCCAGGAGCTGAGGTCTGAACAATACCTTGGAGTCAGAATATAAAAGTCACGGTCTTGGGGATGGTGGTGAGGGGGGAAGTCTCTCCACCTACCCGCCCACCTCCAAGAAGCAGGCTTGATGGTCAGAAAGGATCCTTGAGGCCAAGGAAGGATCTTTGTTGGGGTCTGTGCTAGGCTCAGCCACTGTCACAATTGTTGCAGAGATGGCTGCTGCGGGCAGGACATCAACAGCCGGGAAGTCAGAGTAGAGAAAGGGGCTGAGGTGTCTGAACCAGGCTCTAACACTGGTTCTAAGCCATCCTGGTCCTCCTGGGTGCTGGGGCTGCCATTGTTGGGGAAGGGTACAGGAGGGACCTCACCCCCAGTCTCCTCCTCTAGCTCCTCTTCCTCCTGGACTTCCTCGGCTTCTGGTCCTGAGCTGCGTACCCTCTTTGGCTCTAGCTCTTCTCGTGCCGGGTCATCGGGCTCCCCACCCCGATCCACCTTCCTCCTCCGTCTCCTCTCTAGGGCTCTGCCTCGTGTCCTCCCATGGCGCTCTGCCTTCTCCAGCTGCGAACACCGAAGGCAAAAAGATAGGTTGTAAGTGGGATGTGGTGGTGGATGACTACAATCCCAGCACTTGCAAGGCTAAAGCAGGAAGACTGCCATGAATTCTGAGGCCAGCCTGGACCATATAGCAAGATCCTATCCCACCTCCCCACTCCCAAGACACAAGTACAGGTAAGTAGTAGTCAGGGCCTGAGAGCTCTCTGCCTACTTGGCCTGACCCAGCCATATCAATAGTGACTCCTCTCCTTACCTCAAGAAGTGTCTGGACCCTCTTCAAGTCTGGAGGCTGCCCAGCCTGCAACAGCTGCCAGATGCTATGATTCTCATCTAGGGTCACCTCAAGTAGATCCCCTTCCATCATAAGTTCTTCCAGTGGGGCTCGGGTTGCCTCAGGCAGTTCCAACACAGGGCCAGTCAACTGTGGTAATAGCGAGGATAGCAGCTCCAGATCTGGAAGATGCGGAGACAAAGGCTGGATTAGAGGCTGCCCTTGGTCTTATCCTACACCACTATAACAGAGCTGAGGACATCAGGGGCCACACTGATAATATCCATTCAACATCCCACTCACACTACAGCTAGACCTACCTCTCTTACCTGAGCCCTCCTCTGTGGCTACCTTTTCAGGACTGGTCACACTGTCCCCATTCTCCAACAGCCCCTGGACCTATCAAATATCAAGATCAGGAAAAGGCAAGGGGTAACTGAACTGAAGAGCCAGTCCCTATTCTTCCTTCACCCATGCCAAACCTGGAAGACTCTATCTCTTGGAGGAAGGCAAACATGGGGTGTCAGCAGAGAGGAATTTGGACAGATAATAGGATGGAACAAAAAGGCTGGGTCAAAGGAGATTTAAAACTAGAGAACAGGGGCAGAGCAAGAGCCTATGGATAGGCTAGGGAGACAGGAATTTGAAGTTAAGAGCAGGCTAAGAAGCTTACCTTAGGCATATTGCCAGTGCCCTCTCCACCATCTGAAGAGTAAGCCAGGGATTCCTCAGGCTTGGATTCAGCCTGTAGCCGTTGGCGGAGTTCAGCCAGTCGTCCCAACAGAGCAGTCACTTCCTCAGAGGCCAAAACCTGTCTGGCACGACCTTGCCAGCTGATGGCTCTCTCTGTGAGGCACTGTAGAGCCTCACCCTCAGGCAGCCGCACAGGCAGTCTCTGTAGGGCTACCAGCAGTGCCAGGATGGTTTCCAAGCGTGGGCGCCGTGAGCGCATACACAGAGGGCACAAGAATTTGGTGTCCCATTCCCACCAGGCCAGCAGTGGGGATGAGGTAAGACTGGACCTCTGGGAGCTGAGGAGGCGGGGTACTGTCACACAGCGCCCATGGAACCAGTCCTGACACAGGTCACACTGCAGAGCTCCCACCCCAGCTGGCACTTGCCCACACACGCAGATAGAAGCAGCTGTAGAAGAGGTTGTTGTCGATGATGCCAGTGGACTTGGCTTGGCTGAGTTGGTACGACGAAGCTGCAGGATTCCTTCCTTTTCCTTCTGCTCCCCCTCTTTGAAGGCCACGATCTGCCGTGCCCAGGAAAGGGGGAAGAAAAGGTAAACAATCTGAGCCTTTCTTTCTCAGGACTCAATACCCCACACTCCCAAACCAGGAAAACTGAGCTCAGGAAGCAAATGGTCTGCCCATGGTCACAGGGTTCAGACAATCATCACCAGGCTCTTTACCCATCTGTATCTAAGCTTCTTACCACAGAGCCTGGGTCCCTGAGGTCCTGCGCAGACAGCCCCAACAGCTCTGTGTCAGATTTGTACAACCCCAGCTCCTTCTCCATCCACCGGCTGCGTTTGGTGCTGTCTGAGCCGGCGTCTGCACACGGGCAGAGCACCTGAGGCAGGCAGACAGAGGCAAATGACCAGGCTTCCCTACCTCCCCATATTCTTTCCTCCCCTCACCCATGCCCCCTCAAAAACTCATATTCTCATATAAACTACCTCACAATAGCCAGTCAGATAAGAAGAGGCCATAGGTAAAAGTGCTAGGTCTCACCTCCAATAATGTGTAGCAGGAGTTCTTCTTGAGGAAGGTCTTGGAAGCCTTTTCTCTCCAGGAGTGTGCTGTCAGTACCTGCAGTTCTAGCTGTCTCAGTTCCTCCAGCCCCACAGGGAGGTCCCGACCCACAGCTACGAGGCCCTCCAAGTCATCCAAGCAAGGGTAGTGGTCACCATTCTGAGCAGAGGTGAGAAAAAAAGTCAAGTTGAACTTGCAAATGTCTACTAATTCTCCATGTCTGGTCTGAGTTGGGAAGATGGTCTGTCCCCATAGTTTTAAAGCAAAAACAACTGACACTGTCCTCAGGAGTACCCTCTACCATGCACGACACTTACATCTACTAACTGGCTCAGCTCAGATAGCCAGTCAGTCTTTGGGAAAACTGGACTATGCTTTTGTGGTCTTCCTTTTCTACCTATTGCCAGGTACCCTTTCTACCCTTTCTACTCTTGTGACATCTGTCTCCTTGCTCTACCATCCCCATCCCGACCAGCACCCCACATCCTTCAGGCCAGCCTCAGAAGACCCTCCCTTAATATTGTTTTGCAAACATTTTACCTCCTCACAATAGGTGGTACCTTATCTTTCTCTCTACAGCCATGCAGTACAGCACAAGCCTGTATATCATTTCTTCCAGCTACATAGAAAGAGGTGTGGTCCTTACTTGAATCTCATCCACATCAGCAATCCACGCCCGGGCCTTAGCAAGAGCCTCCTTGAGAGACTGGATATTGGGCAGGTGAACGGGGATGTTTTCTGCTTCATGAATTATGGCCTCAAGTGTGGCTGGTGGATGCTTCTGCCTAAAAACAACAAAAGAAAGAACGGGGAAGCAGGCCAGTTTGGTCTATGGATCAGAGTCAGCCTGATCAATAGCTGTACACAGCTATGCTCTTGTTATTCTTTCTGCCACTTTTGTGCTTTTATGTTGGTAAAAATGGTTGCCAGGTTCTGCTTATTTCAGATTGCATGCACCCATATATCCTCTACCATAGCTCTTGCACCTGTTTGCCACTCTGTCAGCCTGCTGGAAGTTTACATACTGATCATTTGTGCATCCTGTGGCATCTTTTTATAAATACCCACTCATCTGCTTGTTTCCTGTGCTTCTGAGCATGTTTACATGCTGACCTATTGGTTCTGAGACACACACACACAATATCAGTCTATATACAAGGAACAAAAGAGCAGAGAAACTCAATATACCTATACAGGGGTGTGATGCCCAAGACCACCCACAGCTATTTTCTTCAGATTCTCCATTAAAATTTGAAAATCAAGAATGACAGAGGGGAAGGGCTGGACTTACCTGGCTTCTAGGCAGAGGTGAGCTTTCTCTTCCCAGCGTTCAGCGATGGTCAGCAGTTCCTGAAGCTCTGCCTGGGCCTTATCCACAGCAGGGCTAGGGGCTACACTGGAGCCCGCAACCAATAGCCCCCGCATGATGGCCAGGGTACCCCTTCGGGCAGAGGGAGCCAGTGTGCGTTTTACCTCATCCAGCCACCGTGCCTGTTCCACCTGCCTTTGGAGCTGCTGGGCTTCAGGTACCTCCACACCTAGCTGCTGCCCTCTCTCCAACAGGGACTGCAGCAGCCCTGGACTAGAGGGCTGTGAGACCAGGGCCTCACGGGCCTCAGTCTGGTAGGCTTCCACCTGTTCCAGAATACCCTACCAGAATGAAGGAAGAATAAACCCTTCAGATGAGGCCACTTAAGAGGACCCATCACACATCCTTGTTCTAGCACCTCCTAATACAACATTTTGAGAAATGGAAATCTGACATAGACTGAACTTTCATTCTCTGAACTCTGAAACAGTAGTTCTTGTTAACATTTCATTGCTCATTACAATGCCCTACAGAATGTATTAAAATGCACATTCCTAGGCAGTTTTATTCATGATTGATCATAAATTTGTACTTTACCTATGTCTACATGGGACTCTGTTCTCAAAGGACTAAGAGATCTCCCACCCTAAGAAATATTATGCTATATAAACCCTCATGCTCATTCTGGGGTCCCCTGCCTTCTCCATCCTACTTCTATTTTTTTTAAACTTTATTCATCATTTCAGGCCCAACAAGCACCCTGTTACTTCCTCAGGTAAACCTTCCCTTGTCTCAACAGCATGGATTCATATCTATCTCTGCTCCTTGTCCCAAATCCCAAACATAAAACCTTGCTCATACTTTGCACTATTTTCTCACACATACACCCTGTGTTACCTAAACTCATCTCACCTTGACATCCCCAATCTGGTGCATGGCACAGGGCAGGTTGCTCATCTGGCCCAGAAAATCTCGTAGCTCATCCAGGGTCATCTGCAGACCAGCCACCCTGTCGGGGCTATGGAGTTTCATGTATGAGATTTTAGATGCAAACCCATGTCCCTCCATTCATGTGTGCCAAAACTACTTCTCACCATATGTGTTCAATTTCGATCTTGTGTCTCAATGTTCCCACAATTGCCTAGGCTATAGGCAGGGTTTTTAAATCTAAGCCTATTCAGAGGGTGAAGGGATTAGAGAGAGGGAAACAGTTGGAGGGTGAAGGAGCTTATAAGCTAGTGATGCTAACAGAAGCCAGACTTTATTCTTACATCCCTACTAACTTGCATGGAGCCGGAGATAGAACCCCCAAGCCTCATATACTAGATAAAGAGGAAGTTACATCACAAGCCCCTAGACTTTACAATAAACTGTCTACTACAACTATGCTCAGCTTTTCTTGTTTGTGTCCTATTGTAGCCCCTAAACCTCCCACACTCCTCCCTGCCCACAAACTGCCTCAACCTGCCTCTTAAATCTATAGGTGCTGATTATAAAATAAACACTTCTAACTTTTCTTATTGCCAAGGCTCTCCTTCTCCATGAAAAGTTGACTGTACTTGTACTCTGCAGTACTTCCCAGGCTACCATCTCACATTGGCAACTTCTTGCTAATGTTCCAAGGACCCCACTGTATTCAGAATCCACCCCTTGTAACATACTCTTCAGCAACAGCAAGCTATTGGTGCTGCAACACCTCACACCAACATACCCAGCTTCCTGGCCACTGACCAATCCTAGAGCCCGGGACACACAAGCCTCTGCCTCACTTAGGCAGTTCTTCAGTCGCTGCAGAAGCTCACTGTTAGGAAACCTTCGCTCACGAGCCTCAGATTCTAGTGCTCTCAGTTCTTCCAGGCCTGGAGAAAGAAAGAGAGTAAGAAGGATTAGGCGATATTAAGTCAAGTTAGAAGAAAAAGGCCAAGGATATAGAAGAAACAAGAATAGAACTTGTGTGTAGAGTCCCTTCAACCGCTCCACCCCCACCTCCACCCCACCCCCAATCACTCACTGCGCTTCCGCCCATCTTCCACCTCCAGGGCCACTCGTACTTTGTTAGCCCAGGTGTCAAAGGACTCAGCTCGAACTTTGAGTTTATGAAGCATGGCAGGGAGCTCATCCAAGGTGTACCGATACCTGGAAAAGGACAGGGCATAGTACACTTTAGCCCAACTTGACACCCCCCCTACTTCCTCCATATAGGCCCTACACTTACCTAAGGTACTGGCGGCTACTGGAACACTTGCAGAGGTCATTGATGTGAGAAAGGCAGACAAGGCCATCTGGGCAGTCATAGCAAGCCAGGGCAGATAGGAAACATGTGGTCTTGCACTTTATGCACTGACGTTCATCATCTGGAAGCAGCTCAAAAGCCTCTCGCTCAGCCTCGGTGATTCCCTGGGGCATACAACCCACACATTACTCAGAACCAGACAGGATGGCAGAAATCCTATCTCATTATCAGAGTAACTTAAATCTCTGATGATGGTTGTGAAGATGGGAAAGCCAAGCTTCACATCACATCTGCATTCTGTCAAGTCTACAATCTCAAAGCAGGGATTCAGATAGATCACAACAGACAAGATCAGTGTGAACTTCAGGACAAAGAAAAAAAAATCTGGGTGAGATTCAGATTAGATTAGATTAAATTAGATTAGATTCAGATTTAAAACTGGGCACTGTGGCAAATGCTTGTAATTCCAGCATTCAGAAGGCTGAGGCAGAAGGATTATTGTGAACTCAATGCCAGCCCGGGTAATGTAGCTAGATAGTTCTCAAGACTAAAAACAAAAACAAGCGACATGACTCAGCAGATAAAGGCTGGTGCTGCTTAAACTTGGTGGCCTCAATTCAATTCCCACAACCCATGTTAAAGTAGAAGGAGAAAATGGACTCCCCAAAGTTGTCTTCTTACTTCCATAGGCTCACTATTGCACATGCACCACCCACCCAAAAATAATTAAAGTGTTTAAAAAAAAAGATTAAAATGGGAACAAATGGTCTTTTAGTGAGAGAGATGAAGACTGTAGACTTAGGCAGTAGAGAGGTGGAAATACGAGGTATGTCCTAGTAGACAATGGCTTCAGTTCCTCTACAGTCCCTGTTTAGCAAATGAAAACACTGTGCACCGACAGGGCTTACAGAGGAACAACTAACTTTGTGCTTTGTTTTTTGTTGTTTTGGACTTAAAAAAAAAAAAAAAAAACCACAATCCATGCCTAAAAATAAAAAGCCAAATATACAAATATATTGGAGTCTCAGAAGAAATTTTAAGAAAAAATGTTGGCTCTGAGCTTTGTCTTACACACCAGTTTTAAACCTCATGACCGGTGCTGAGGAAGCTACCATATCTTTTTATTTTTTAATTAACTATCGCCTTTGCTGGATTGTTTTAAGTATTTCAATTAAGAATTTAGTGTGCTAACACTATGGATTAGAAAGTACTTAAATATTACTCTAGTTCTTAGGTAAGAATATGCATCTAATAAGCATGTCTTATTTTACTAAAGGATAACAGAAGAAAACCAGCAACTTGTCAAACTGAGGATCTGACTATAGACAATTTTTAATCAAAAGCTAGAGAATGTTAGAAAGATGAAGCACCTAGATTTCTTCAGATCACAGACATGGGTACATACTGAGTCATCTCTATAAAAATACTCAAAAAACACATATCATCTCTTAAAGATCTCATGATTAAGGTGTTCAGAACTCATCCCTGAGTTAAGTGCCAATTGTTCAGAATTCTGTCCAAATGGAAAGGTAGGTCTCTACTCTTACAAACCTAATTTTTTTCCTTTCATACTGTGGCATAACACAGGGCCATAATTTAGTAATATATAGAGATATGATACATGGAAAAGCCAAGAAATTTACCAACTAATACAACAAATGAGAAGCCCCAGACTTCCAACATTACTATAGCTGAAACTTGGCCTAGATCTGACACTCACAGCAAAGTTGTGAATGTGTGTCTATGTGTGTATGTTTTAAGACAAGCTTTGCTATGTAGTCTGGGCTGGCCTGAAACTTAGGGCAATCCTATTCTATATGCTTGCTAAATGCCGAGATTATAGGCATGCACCACCATAACTAGCCTGTACATGAACTTTTAACTAAAAATACATTGCCCCCAAAAACAGGCCACTCAGGATCCTTTAGGAACAGCATTCTTTGTAATATTTTTTTTTCTTTCTTTTGTGACGCTGGGGGTTAAACCCAGTATATTCCACATGCTAGGTGACACTTTGCCATTGAGCTATAATACTAAATTTCTAACATCATCTCATGGAGGATCCTCATTATAGCCGTTCTTTAGCTAGGCAGGTAGAATAATAGCCACTAGGCCACACACAACTTATATATACTTATGGAAAATCTATTGAAGTAGGGTCACTTTCTACTTGACAGCATTGTTCTATCCAAGTTAAAGGACAATTGAAAATTAAGAATATGGCTGAGGGTACTAAAAAGGCAGTTTAAGAGCATTTGTCGTTGTTCCAGAGAACCTGGGTTCAGTTCTCAGTACCCACATGGCAGTTCACAACTGTAACTTCAGTTCCTGGGGATCTCACATCCATCTTTTGGCTAAACACATATACACAGGGTATATATGTGCAGGCAAAATACTCATATACAAAAAGTAAATAAAAATCTCCCTCCTTTTTGAGATAGGGTCTTACTATATACTCTCGGATTGCTTGGAACTCATCACGCAGACCAGGCTGTTGTCAAATTCATAGATATCCACCTGCCTTTGCCTTTGGAGTCCTGGGATTAAAGGTCTGCACCATTATGGTCAGCCATAAATTATAACAACAAATATCTTTAAAAATTAAAAAAAAAATGCTAGGTATGATAGAGCATGCCTATTAATTTTAGGACTTCAGGAAACAGTAAAGAAGGATCAAAAGATACCAAGTCTCAATAAATAAATAAATATAAATAAATAAAATAGAAGTTCCTAAGAAAGACTCCATATTTTAATCACTTTCTTCATGCATTAGTACTATGGACACCAGCAGCTAGTATCCTGCAAGGGTTTTAATAGATTCTTTTACAAATAGCCAATCATTTAGGGTTTACAACTACAATTACAAATACCAAGCTTAAGCTGGGCATGCTGGCGCATACCTTTGAGCCCAGCACTTGGGAGGAAGAGGCACGAGCATCTCTGAGTTTGAGATCTGCCTGGTCTACAGAGTGAGCTCCAGGGCTACATGAAGAAACCCTGTCTCAAAAACAAAACAAACAAACAAACAAAAAAAAAATCAAGCTTAAGTATTTATTATCATTTTACAAGGTGGGAAAGTGACACTATCAGTTACATTTCAAGTAAATTGAAAGGACCAAAATGATTAGCAACAGGGGTTTCATATACTTGTCTATTTTAGTGGGTCTTTTGCATAAAGGTAATAGCTATTAAGCTACAGCCTGAAATTACTGAACAAATACTCTTAACTCACTCAGCTACCTAAAAAGACAAACAGAATTCCCATCTTTCAGATGTGGAAGCTCACCCTTGGTGAAGTAAACTGACCGGTGTAAAGTTGTCAGGCACTGTAAAGACTAAGAATAAAACGTGCTTTTCAATTTAGGTGTACCTAGCTCTTCTCATTACACGTCAAGAATAAAGGCTACATCTATCCCTGGAAGTTACTTTACCTCAAACTTTACCAGGCTAGGATCCCTGATCAAAAGCACCATCACTCACCTTTTCCAACAGAGCCTTTCGTAGACGCCGCTCCTCCTGCACCATAATGAACATCTCCTTATGTACAGCTGCAGCCAAGTTCAGGTCTAGCTTCTCAGGGCAGGCAGCCATCTTGCAAATAAGCTCCTCATGAGAAAAGACACAGTATCTCCGTAGCCGGCGGTAGTGCTCAATGCATTGGCGCCCAGCAGGCAGCTGTGGACAGGTTCAAAGTTGAACTTGACCAAGCCTGAAGGAAGCTGTGTATTGGCTTCCCCACCATTCCGCTCTTCCCTACCAGCCCACCACACTCTAGACTCACCCAGTCAGCAGTGCAAAAGTTGACTGCCTCAGCAAAGTTGTAGCCTTGGTTGAAGCCACTGTGGTAAGCACGAGGAAAAGTGATGACAAATTCTCCTGCACACTGGTTTGTGCGAACAACCTAAGAGGGGGTGGGGGTAGGGGAATAAAGGGTTAGACCATTGAATAAATTGAGGCTTTCAAGTTGTAGACAACCTGACCTAAAAGAAGGGTCCTAAAACAAGATAAGGGAATGCTTCAGGAAACAGTATGACAACAAAACCCCAGGCCTCTGCTCTGAAAGGTAGTTTGAGTCACAAGTGGCAGAAAATATATGCATTTAATCACTTCAACTTTCCTAGTAATATTTTAATAAAATTATAACTTTTTACTAAGATGGCTACAATTTTCCATTTAATATTCATTTTACTATAGTTGAGAGTCAACACATCTGTAATATTAATTATAAAACCATCAGGTGTTCCTATTCTCTCCTTCCCAGGGCCAATCATATTCACGTCTTCTGATTATTTGAATATTAGCTTTAACCAACCCAATATGGATCTGGATTAAATTAACAGCAGCATTAGCTGGCTAGAAAAATGGCTCAGCAGTTGAGAACTGGTACACTGCTCTTGCAGAGGACCAGTGTTAAGTTCCCAGTACCCACACTGGGTGGCTCATAACCACCTATAACTTCGGCAACTGCACTCACAAACACACACCCACACAAAAATCTTTTTTAAAACAGAAAAAAAAAAAAAAAAAAAAAAAAAAAAAAAAAAAAAAAGCAACATCCAAGCTATTCCACTTCTGGGCATATACCCCAGAGACACTCCAATATACAACAAAGATACATGCACCACAATGTTCATAGCAGCTCTATTTATAATAGCCAGAAGCTGGAAAGAACCCAGATGTCCTTCAGTAGATG
Organism: Micromys minutus; assembly: GCF_963924665.1. Lineage (NCBI taxonomy): Eukaryota > Metazoa > Chordata > Mammalia > Rodentia > Muridae > Micromys > Micromys minutus. The sequence continues at coordinate 19,605,421 of NC_137970.1, read as the reverse complement.
AATGGGTACAAAAATTGTGGTACATATACACAATGGAATACTACTCAGCCATCAGAAACAATGACTTAACCAAATTCTTAAGAAAATGGTTGCATCTAGAGAATATCATCCTGAGTGAGATAACCCAGTCACAAAAGAACAGACATAATATGCAGTCACTGATAGTGGGATGCTAACCCCAGAGGCTCGGACTGCCCCAGAAACAACTCACAGACTGTGTGAAGTTCAAGAAAAAAAGAAAACAAACAAACAAAAAAACAAACAAACAAACAAAAAAAACCCCCGTCATGCTCAATCCTTACACACCAAGAAAACGTTGACTAATTCTGGGTTACATCCTGTTTTACATGTACTTTTTGCTCATTGTAACTAGTAAGACCTTAATGCAGAGTATCAAACCTTAAAAAAAAGAAGAAAAAAAAAAGCCAAGCACTGACAAAACTGTATTTGTATACATTTATGCAAAAATGCTTAAAAATTTTTCTTTTATTTTTGTTTTTTAAAATAAAGTTAAAGCAACATCCACTTTTACAATTTGCTTAGTTTTCTATACATATACTAACTTGAGCCATAACTTTCTGATAAGAGTTTAAACATTTGTTCCTGTACATTTTTTACCTTTCTGTAAGTCAGATTTTGCTTTTATTTTTTTAGGGGGGTGGGGTTATTTGCTTTTTGAAAATAAGGTAGTATTACATGTGTTGCCCAGGCAAGCCTTGAACCCACAACCCTATTTCAGCCACTCTAGTGCTGGGATTATAGATGTGTATCAACACATCCAGATTCATGCAGATTTCATATCTTTCTCATCTGTACCGTGTATCTTCCTTGAATCTTGTGACAGATCTCATTTCCTAGATCCTATGCTCTTCTCTTTGTTGATTTATTACTTTGCTGTACCTGAACATAGTCAGAAAGCTTATTTGGGAGGGAGGTGTTTAGTCTAATTCTTACAGTTGACTGCATATAGAATTCCAAAATGAAAATCATTTCAAAGGGTTTTTGCTGTTTAAGACTCTAGGCCCTAGCTGGCCAGGTACTTGGTATACAGGCCAGGGTAGCCTTGAACTTGAGGCAATTATCCTACTTGATTCTCACAACTACTGAGATTATAGATATCCTAAACTCTTTCTGAAGTCTTTTAAAAGGTTTCAGTGCTGTTACAAGATTTCTGATTTAAACCTGCTTCTTCGAAATGTTTATGCGATTCTTCGGCTCTCAGTGTTTAACAAAAAGAGCTCACCAGATCCATCTTGTGTGGATCTATTTTTATTCCTATATCAGGTAGGCTCCTTCAAAGGAACATTTTTTAAGGCTATAGAAGCTCAGTGGTTAAAAGAACTGGTTGCTTTTCTAGAGGATCCAGATCCAATACTTACATGGTGACTAACAATTTATGCAAGTCTACTTTCAGGAGATGCAATGCCTTCTTCTGGCCTTCACGGGTACCAGTAATGCACATGGTACAAAGGCATACATGCAGGCAAGACAGACATACATATAAAATAAGAACCTTATTTTTAAAATTTTATTAATAACTCTACCATTTATCTATTCTTTGTGATTTCTATTATGATACTTACAGATTTGGTACCGTTTTTCCTACCTTTCTTCATTTTTATCTTTTCATCCTATTATTTCAAGTACTTATTTTCTGCCCCCCCCATTTCACTTTGCTATCAAAGTTTCAATGTCCCAAGAGCTCAATAGGTTCTCTATGTGCATTTTGAAACAGCATACCTTTTTTAGATAGGCAGTCCCTCTTATTCAAGACTCTCTGTGGAAGTTCCAGAAACAACCTAACCCTGTATGTAACACTGCTTTTCCTACAGACATGTAATGGGAATTTGATGAGGACTGTTTCAGCTTAACAATGTACTTTTTGCAGTCTGCAGTGTGGCAAACCTGGCACCATTTTCCCCTTTTATAGATCCTAGCATATACTCTTTTTTTCTTTTTTCCTTAAGTTTCAACTTAAGGGGAAAAAAAAACAGAAAAATAAAAATACAGCTTCTCTTTGTCATATCTGATCTCCAAACATCACTACTCTTACACTTAAGGATATTATGTAGGTCAAGAGTTGTTTGACAACAAACACTACCATACCTTGGCAGTCAATCTACTAACCAAGACAGACTCAGTGCCTAACAATATGGGCATGCTGCAATGAACAAACGAATGATTGATTAATGCCCCAGGAAGGACCTTAGGACAGAGTATAGTAACATAAGAGCTCACCACCCTACATAAAATAGCATATCATTTTAAAGCAATTGTTCATTTCTGGAATTTCTTACTAAATCTTTTTGGGCTGCAATTGACCATAGAACAATCAATGAAAGCAAAATAATGAATATGTGATCATGTTAATGGGGTATGTTTCCCTTTTAAAGCTTACTCCTCCCTGTCAAGCCTATTTCTCCAAGTTGCTTTTTTACTATTTGGCTCATTTTTTTTTCTTACGGTTTTTTGCTTGTTTCATTTTGATTACCTGATAATCTGGGGTTCTTTACTTACTCTTTTTTTTTTTTTTTTTTTTTAATGTATGTGACTCACTGTAGCTGTCCTCAGACACACCAGAAGAGGGCATTGGTCTCATTACAGACAGTTGTGAGCCACTATGTTGTTGCTGGGAATTGAACTGAGGACCTCTGGAAGAGCAGGTCAGTGTTCTTAACCACTGAGCCATCTGTCCAGCCCTCCCTACTTAAGATTCGCAAGAGACCAAAAAAAAAAAAAAAAAAAAAAAAAAAAAAAGAGAGAGACAAAAAACAAACAAAACCCGAATGAAATCTCCACTCCAAAAAGTACATAGGTGACATGTATCACTTGTGAGCTTCACTGCAGGATGATCTAGGTAAATCATTTAATTTGGGAAATTCTAGAGAGTTGTTTTCTTCTTACAGTAGATTCCCAAATTCCCCTTCCCTTTTAAAAAATACTCATACTTTCTGTCTGTAGGAAACACCCAGCTGTCAACAAGCTACTAGCCAAATGAGGAAAGTGGCTGGTATCCAGTATGTACACAAAGATGAATCCTACTGTTTTAACTATGCTAGCTGTACCATAGAGATCTCAATCCTCTGTTCTAATTCTTTTCAGAAAGAAATCTTTTGAGAGGGAGGCAATATGACGTATCAGATAAAATGATAGGAATCTCAGTTTCTTATATAGACATGAAACCAACCACCATTACCCCCCAGAATCCCAGGTGATCACAAAGTTCCTATGTGTTCTCAGTACTGGCTTAAGATTCAATTGATTAGGGCTGGAGAAATGGTTCAGTGGTTAAGAACACGTGTTGCTCTAGAAAAGACTTGAATTTGGTTTCCAGTACCCACATCAGGCAGCTCATAACCTCCTGTAACTCCAGGACCAGGGGATTAGTCATCTATTGACCTCCAAGGGCAGCTCTCCCACACCCCATCCATGCCTCACATGCTCACACACACACTCACATATACATATAGATAAAAGTAAAATCTAATTTCTTTAAAAAAAAAAAGACTGATTTATAATATCTGCTTTTTAGGATCAAGACTTTTATTGTTAGGGCTAGAAAGATGGCTCAGTGGTTAAGAACACTTGTTACTCTTATAGAAGACTCAGGATTGAGTCCTAGTACCTACATGGTGGCACCCAACAATTTGTAACTACAGTCTATTCTGGGTATCTGATGCTTTCTGACTTTCTCAGGCATCAGGTACACACATAGTACACATATATACATGTAGAAAAAACACTCATGCCCAAACCTAAAAATAATTTTTAATGTCGATTAAAAAAATAATTTTATTATTGTGTCCTATTTTTTCCATCTCTATGACTTATCTTTTTAAATAGCTTTTTGTCATTTTACTGGGTAGGGAGTAGAAGTAGCTATTTACATTTTAATTTGTTTCCTTTTTAAAAAAGATTTATTTATTTTGTGTATTAAGTACACTGTAGCTGTCTTCAGACACACCAGAAGAGGGCAGCAGATCCCATTACAGATGGTTGTGAGCCACTATGTGGTTGCTGGGATTTGAACTCAGGACCTCTGGAAGAGCAGTCAGTGCCCTTAACCACTGAGCCATCTCTCCAGCCCTAATTTGATTCTTTAACCAAGAAGTTTTATAAATCATTTAAAGATGAACATTCAGTGCTAGTGAATGCACAGTGAAAGGATAAGTGCCAGGTTAAGAATTAAATTCTCCCTAAAAAGTACATTTTATTTCTTTCATTTATTATTTATTTACTTGGTGCTAGAAATTAAAGTCATGATCTCTGAGCTATATAACCATCTTACTAACCTTTTAATACATATCAAGAACATAGTTTGTTTCAGCTCAGTAAATCTACTAGAATTCCAGAATAATTTGTCATATCACTAACATAAATCTTCCCATTAATGATGTATCACAATCACATTTTTTTCTTAAATGAGTCAGTCTCAAAACATTTCCTGCTTTATTATTGCTATGGCTTCCAATCACCAGAATTTTTTTGTAAATAATAATAATAATAATAATAATAATAATAATAAAAACAAGTCTGACCATGTCATGCTTACCCAAGCCCCTTTGGAATAAATTCCATGGCTATATAGATAAAGTCTAGCAGGCAAATTCTTACTCTTTTAAATGGGACTGTGCAATAGATAAAATCAAATGTTCATCTTTTAAAAATGTGTGATGGGGGCTGGAGAGATGGCTCAGCGGTTAAGAGCACTAACTGCTCTTCCAGAGGTCTTGAGTTCAAATCTCAGTAACCACATGGTGGCTCACAACCATCTGTAATGGGATCCAATGCACTCTTCTGGTGTGTCTGAAGACAGCTACAGTGTACTTATAATAAATAAATAAATAAATAAATAATAAATAAATAAATCTTTAAAAAATGTGTGAAACTTCTTGTTTGAAGAAACAAATTAAACATATAAATACTATGATAAACCTGGTCAAGATAACACCAGTCCTAAATGGCTCATTCTGCTGTTCTATGGCGTACCCCAACTTATTAATTTTCTTTCTTCAGTGTGGGTACACACCCAAGACAGGAAACTTTACTGATATAGGAAATATTTTAGCAATATCTATTTTGTAATTTCATAGATGAAAAAAACAAGTTCCAGAGAAACCTCAGGTAGCAAACCAGAAAAATAATGTTCCTAATTTCGTCTTATGCTTATTTTACCAGTGTTACTTTTGTTTCTTTTGTGGTAGTTTAAAAAAAAAGCAGCCCTATCCAGATGTGGTAGTACATTTTGACAATCTCAGCATCTGGAAGGCTGAATCACAAGTTTGAGGCCACCCTGAGCTACCTAACAAGTTTAAGGCTAGCCTAGGCTACACAATAGAAAAAGTAACTCAACAACAAGTAGTAGTCATTCTATTGTACAGCTATTAAAAATGGGGGGGGAAAAAAAGGTGGCTCTTCTACCACATGGGCCCTGGAGACCAAACTCAGGTTTGTAAGACCAACTGAGAAAAGCCCCCCACCCCGAAGACCAAACAGTATTCTACTTGCATAAACAAGCAAGGAAGGCAAATATAGAACCAGAAACTAAATTAAAAGGTCACCTAATCCTACAAGATAGAATGGAGTGTGACTGTGAATATGGATTTTTATCTGGTGTGGCAAAAAAAATGTCTTAAAATTGAATTACAGTGACGACAGCAAAGTTCTCTATAAGAACATCCACATTATATAATTAAAATGGATGAATTTTACAGAATGCATGTCATATCGCAATAAAGTTGTTTTTAAAAAATACAATGATAGTTATAAAACCACACTAGACCAGCACTGTCCTGAGAGATATACCAGGTACAAAAGGTACTTAGAAAAAATTTCTTTCCTTGACTGGTACTGGATACTGAACACAGGCCCTTGTGAATGTTAGATAATGTTCTACTGAGCTACAGGCATTGAACTTAGGAGCCTATTGACTAAGATTCTCAAAAAGCTCACGTTATAAGGAACATTACATCAAGCCTGGCTATTTTAAAATCTTTAGTAGCCATGTTAAAAAAATAAAATGTAAATAAATTTTTTAAAGGTAAAATAATTGTAATGCATTTTATTTTAAAAAGTCAGAATATTGCCGTCTCAGTGTTTGAGGTAGTATACAAGAGTATTCATAAGATACTTTATACTTTACATTAATACTTGATTTACATTAATCATTACAATACATTAATCTTGAATTACAACATCCATTTTATACTCTCAGTATATCTGATGTGAGACTAGACACATTTGAAATGGTCAGTGGCCATGTGACTAATTTTTAAAAAAGAAATGGACTCTCCCAAAGGAAGGGGAGAGAAGGACACACACAGACATGACACAAAGACTTAAAGCTTTAATGTAGCGATCACCAGTTCCATAGGATTTTATCCTTTTTAATGGCCGAGTAGCATTCCAATGTGTATATTCTACATTACATTTCTTTAGTTGATAGATATTTTAGGCAGGTTTCTGGGCTGTTTAGTAAATAGTGTTACAGTAAACACGGGAGTGCGGCCATCTTTTCAAAATGCCGTTTGTTTCTTTTGGTTATATAACCTATTATAGAACTGCTCCATCATATGGTGGTTTTATTTCCAAAGTTTTGAAAAACTTCCATACTGTTTTCCAGCATGGCTGTACTGACTGATGTTTTCACTACAATATCTGTGGCTTCCCACATCACTGCTAGTGTTTATTATCATTTTGCTGTACTGAGACTGAACCCAAGGCTTTGTGCATCTTAGGCAAGTGCTCTACCACCTGTTTTCATCCCTTGTCTATTTGTCTTTTTTTTAATTTACTAAAACTTTATTATAAAAAACTTACAAATAAAAATCATCACACAAAGTTATAATCTGCCAAGTTTAAAAAAAAAGTGTTGATTTAGATTAGAATACTGTCAATCCAAAGAGACTAGAGATATTGAAGAGGACAAGGACTGGAGAGATGGCTCAGTGGCTGTTCTTCCAGAGGACCCAAGTTCAATTTCCAGCACCCACATGGCTCATTGGATAAGAGAACTTGCTACTCTTGTAGAGGAGTCAAGTGTAATTCTTAACACATAGTGGCTCATAACCACCTCTAACTCTGTCCTAGGAGATTTAACACCTCCTCTGGCCTCTATAGGCACAGCACGCATGTGGTACATATACAAAAACATAGGCACACACATACACACAAAAAATATATAAAATTAAAAAGAAAAGTAAAAAGACTTTTTTAGCCCCGTCCTTCCTCCATTTCCCTTCTTTTACTAGCTAGAATGTAGAGATAACAAGCTATCCCTAAGGTACTTCCCTCAAACCTACGGCCCAAAGAACTTACTACCACATTGCATATCTAAGCAACCATGATGATCACAGATCTCAAAACAACCCTACCTACAGCCCAATCAAAGCAGAACAGGAATAAGAAAAATCAGGGATAAATCACAAGTGTACAATTACCAGCAGAAAAGTCATCAGTACATCATTCCTATACCTTGCTTATGGTTCTCTGGTACTCACCGGCACACCATGGGACATGAGTGTGTTAGGATTCATGAGGGTAACAAGTTGGTGAAGGAGATCAGGCTGGCTATCAAAAAGCTCAGGTGTCAGCTTCTTCATTACTTCTTCCAAGTGTTCCGCTGCAAGCGATGGAACTCCATACCATGTTTTTGGCTCACCCCTATTCAAGTTAAAGGGGATACAGAATGGTCATATGCATAGTCATATAGGAAGATGACTCTGCCTGCCTCCCCAGCTTGCCATAGACCCACTTACCAATGGAGGTAGTTAATAGAGTAACTCCAATGATCCTCAATATGCCAGCAAAAGGCTGAGAAGACCATTCCCACATACAGCCACGGTACCTTCATGCCAGATATATCAGCATTGATGTGGCACAGTACAGACTGCTCCAATACAGGCATCACATTCAGGTTCCAACCACTTGTAGCATACTCCTGTCAGGTCAAATGTTTGTACAGAAGGATGAGGATTAGACTAAGGAACTGAGCTTTCCCCCCAGGTCTGAGACTTGAACTGTGGGCCTCACAAATGCTAGGCAAATGTTCTGTCACTGTAACCTGAGTTCTTTCTACTTTGAGACATGGTCTCACTAGCTGCCTGGCAGGCCTTGAGCTTATGATCCTCTTGCCTCAACCTCCAGAACAGCCAGGATTATAGGTAAAAACTGCCAAGCCCAACATTTTTGTTTGTTTTATTTACTTGAACATGCATGATGTGCATGTATGAGTATAGTGTATTTTCAGTGTATGTTTGTGTGGGTACACATGTGTGAACATACACGTGCCAGTCAGAGGTCAACATCAGGTATTCTCCTCTATCACTCTTCGTCATTTTATTGAGAGGACCTATCACTGACCCCAGAGTTCAGCAACTGTCTAATCTGGCTCTGTCTGCCTTCCCTTAGCACTAGGGTTAAAGAAGCAAACAATTACACCTGGCTTTTATGTGGATTCTAGGGATCCAAATTTGGGTCCTTGTGCTTACAGAAGTTTGCCAATTAAACCATTTCCTCTGTCTCATGTTTTTTAAGACAAAACCTCATTCTGTAGCTCAGGCCAACATCAATGTCACAGTAAGCCACCTGAGCCCATTAAAGGCTGAGATTACAGATGCTGAGTGATTGCACTCAACAAAAACTTAGTTATTTGCTTTTATATAGGAAGTCTTAATATTGGCATCATACCAAACAATTTATAAGTTTTCTCTGCTTTCCCCCTCAAATGCACACACAGAAATTTCCAATTCAATTCACTTTAATTTCACAAAGATTATGGGTATGTATCTACCCTTAAGGCCTGCTCTGCCAACTGTTTTTTAGCAAGTCCTAGGCACTTGAAGTAATACATACCAGTTAGCAACTGGGAGGTTGAGACAGAAGTTCACAAATTTGAGGCTAGCCTGAGCTACATTGAAATAGCCTTTGTCAAAAAACAAAATGAAACTGGATGCAGCAGCACATGCCTTTAATTGCAGCATTCAAGAAGCAGATGCAGATAGACTTCTGTGAATTCAAGCCCAGTCTGGTCTACATAGTGGGCTCTAGGCTAGCCAAGGCTACAAAGTGAAGTCCTATCTCACCAAAACAATACAACAAATAAATAAAAGAACACATACTGGGGTAAGGTAGACTTTGTAATAAATAATTCTACATAAACTGATGAAGCTATACGCAAAAGAAAAAATAGACCCCTATCTCAGTAACAAAAGTAAATTCTAAACAGATGAAAACTTAAATGTAAGTCTTAAAACTATAGTTAGGCAGCAGTGGCATGCACCTTTAATTCCAACACTCAGGAGGCAGAGGCAGACAGATCTCTGAATTTGAGGCCAGCCTGGTCTACACAGTGAGTTCCAGGACACTCAGTTCTAGGTAGAGAAATCCTGTCTCAAAAAAAAAAAAAAAAAAAAAAGAAAGAAAAGAAAAGAAAGAAAGAAAAAGGAGGGAAAAAAAAAGAAACAAAATCAAAATCAGCATTTTGAAAGGATGGTCACACTCCCGTTTTTACTGTAACACTATTTACTAAACAGCCAAGATAATGAAACCTGCCCAAGATATCTATCAACTAAAGAAATGTAATGTAGAATATACACATTGGAATGCTACTCAGCCATTAAAAAGGATAAAATCCTATAATTTGTGACAGCACAGATGGAACTGGTGATCGCTACATTAAGTGAAATAACCCAGGTACCATGTGAACTCAAATGTGGAGTATCAAAAAGTTGATTTCTTAAGATATTTAAAGTAAAAGGTTGGTACCTAGAAACAGGGAAGTGCAACGGGAGGGAGAGATACACAAAAAGATTGATTAATGAATACTAAGTTAAAGTTGGTCAGAAGCAGGACATTCTAGCATATTATTGCACAGTGAGATGACTAAATACAAAAATTATGTACTAAACACTTTTACGTTTTATGAAAAGATTTTTGAATGTTTTCACAAAAAAAATGTTTCAGAAGATATGCATTGGCTCACACAATATATTTATGTTTTAGAAACATTACATGGTATGCCATAAATGCAAATAATTTATTTCTTGAGATCATTTTTTAGTTTTAACTAAGTGTATGCATGTGTTCCTCATAAGTACCCGTAGAGGCCAGAAAAGAATGTTACTCTAGAGCTAGAGCTACGGCCAGTAGTGAGCTGCTCCCTGTGAGTACTTGGAGCAAATTTGGGTCTTTTGCAAAAGCAGCCATCTCTCTAGCCCCAATATGTACAATTTTAATATTTTTGCACCAATTTTTCAGATGTTCAAATTAAAACCTAACAAGCCAAAAACAAACAAAAACCCAAGCAAAACAAAAATCTGAACCCAAATGCACTTTTGCATTCGGTTAAGCCTGGACTCTCTGTATATGCCAATCCACCTCACAGAACATGTATGAGAGGACCCGGCACTCCTTAGGTCACTTTACCTACTTCTCACATAATTCTTGTAAAAAATTCGCAGGCTGGGTGGTGGTAGCACACACCTTTAACCCCAAAAAACTTTGAGAGGCAGAGGCAGGAGGATCTCTGTGAGTTTGAGATCACCCTAATCTATAAAGTGAGTTCAAGGACAGCTAGAACTACACAAAGAAACCCTGTCTTGGAAAAAACAAACAAACAAATAACCAAAACAAAACAAAAAACCAGGGCTGGTGAGATGGCTCAGCATTTAAAGGCACTGACTGCTCTCCCAGAGGTTCTGAGTTCAAATCCCAGCAACCACATGGTGGCTCACAACCATCTATAATGGGATCTGATGCTCTCTTCCGGTGTGTCCGAAGACAGTGACAATGTACTCACATTCATAAAATAAATAAATAAATCTTTTTTTTTTTAAAAAAAAGAAAGCTACTAGAAAAAAACAAAAGCCAAAAACTCAAACAAAACAACCAGAAAAGAAAATCAAGACAGGAATATCTCCGTATTACACATAAGGAAAGGGGCTCAGAAGGTCAGTTGATATTCTTGGAAGGTCTGTTCTTCTGAAGGGAAATGGAAGAGGAGTGGATGTGGGGAAGAAGAACATGAGGTGGGGAGGCTGGGAAGAAGGGAAACAGTAGTTGGAATAAAATGTATGAGAGAATAATTTTTAAAATAGCATCTCGTGCATGCACATTCCAGATACTATCTAGGCTGTGTTCTTTGCTCTACAGCACTTCATCTACACTTCAAACTACTAGAGGCAGGCATAAAAAGGGATTTCAGTGTCTTTCAGACATTAAATAACTTGCCCAAGTTCATGTAACTGACATATAACCATGAGAATCATCCACTCACCTCTTCCTCTGGGGTTAGATGCCGCTTACTGTCACTGACAGGGAAGCCGCTGCCAAATTCTTTGGAATGGATGTCAGCCCCATACTCCACAGTTACGTCTTCCTCGATGCTATTCACCAGCCGCCAGAACTCCTTCTCTACAAGTTCTGTGGGTACCATCTGGGGGAATAGGATAGTAAATGACGTCTTATCCTGTACAGTATCAGTAGCTATGAACCTAGCCCCAGCACTACCGCAGCCCTCCATCACCTACATGCACAGGCATGTTGAAGTAGTCAGCTTTAAAGGAGTCAGCCATTTCTCCAAAGCTCTGCAGAGTATATTCCCGGGTAGCTTGCTCAAAGCCAAAAGCTTCAGGGGGCCGCTTACATTCCTAAAACCCAAAAGAGATCAAATCATAAGAATAGAGGCAAAGGAAAAATCATTTCAAGTGGAACTGAAATATGGAATAAAAAAAAAGGGAGGAAGAACCGTCTTCGGTCTGCCTTTAAGGATCGTAGGGCAAGCCCTGCTTTAAAAGCTCTGCCTTTCCTCCTTCTCCCATCAGCTTATCGCATGTATTCATGCCACACAGACATTTCTCTCATACTTCTGCTCATTGTTAGGGTTTGGATACGAAGTATGCTTCCCAAAGAGTTCATGTATTAAAGACTTGGCCGCAAGAGATGGTAGTGCTATTTTGGAAAGTTCAGTTTTCAGGGGGTGGTGCCTAGTTGTAGAAAGTAGGTTGTGGGTTGAGTTCCTTGGAGGCAGTATATTTGCCCAGTCTCACACTGTCTTTGTCTTTCTCTCTGCTTTCTAGCTGTCATAATGTGAGTTGAGCCTTAAGCACCTCCCCACCATGATGGGCTGAAACCTTTAAAATTGTGAGCCAAAATGTTTTTTGCTTTAAACTGTTTCAGAGACTGCAGAGATGGCTCAGCAGTTAAGAACACTTGTTGCTCTTGCCGAAGACCTAGATTCAATTCCCAGCACCTACACAGTGCTCACAACCATCTGTAACCCTAGACATCTTGGGTACTTGGCCCTCACTTACCTGCTCCAGGCAAATTCTTTCCTGAAAAATCCTGTTTTTCTACCTGGAACATGAACCAAATCTAAATATCATAATAGGAGGAAAGCAAGTAATCATATCTATTTGATAAAACTTCCTATCTTTAATTCATTTAATACAGAAAAGGTATGAAGTCATAAATATTTGTAAACTATAGAACAAGATTTTTAAGTGTCTTAAAGATAATTATATGAAAAACAGAAAAAAAGAAAATACTTGGGAATCAAAAAAACATTTAAAAATTTCTAGCCAGGACTGATGGTGTATGACTACAATTTGAGTTACTTGCGAGACTGAGGGAGGACCTGGGCCACAAAGTGAATTTGAAACAGAAATAAAAATGTAAAACACAGGCTGGAGATACAGCTCAGTGGTAGAGAGCACTTCTTTAGCATGCTCAAAACCCTAAGTTCAATAAATAGAAAGATGGTCTATCTATAGCTAGTTAATCCTATCATTTAAAGCTCATTTCTAATCAGTACCCTTAATTCTGGGCATGGTGGCTCATACCCATAATCTCAGGCTCTGGCAAGCTGAGAAAGAAGGACTGATGGAATTTTGAGGCTACCCTGTACTACAGAATGAGACCCTATCTCAACTAAACAAACCAAACTAACCAACAAACCAACCACCTTTCCTATCTGGTCAACTACAACTCAGGGTTTCTAACATTTATCTACTTACATGTCAGTACACATAGCTCATCACACACAGTCCATCTAACTGTAATACCCTATAGATAGTCTGGGAGCTCCCAGAAGACAGGAGCATAAATTATATCTTCTCTTCCTCTTTTTCACAAAGTTCTGCAGAGCTTGAGGTCTCAAACCAAGTAATACTATGGCAGAGGTAGACGGCTCCCCTTAGACTATAGAAAGGCAGGCAAAGATAAGCCATGTGGACTGGGACTGGGAAGGCCTTACCGCCATGACACACTTTGGACACCTCCAGACACCTTTTGGGATTTCAGGCAAAGGAGGCAGCAAGCAAAAGATGTGGTAATTGTCATCACAGCCATCACACAGTAAGAGTTTGTCATCTTCATCTCCTCGGGAACACATTCGGCACACATATGACTCAATCTGCCAGAGAAAAGCAAAGGGTTATGAACACAGGCCCTACCTGATCTTCAAATACCAGGCCCCTCCAGACAATATCCTATTCCAGAGAGTTCTGTTAGAAGCCAGAGGTGTTTGTTGTCTGAGTTGTTCATGGCCCTAAACAGGCTAGTCATTCAAAGCCTGGAGTTCATTTGCATGCATGTATTGTTCCCCAAGATAAAAACACATCTGAAAAGTCTATTAGACTTCAATCTTCTCAGTTTTATTCATTCGATAAACAGTGTTCTATAGCAAAGATGAGGAAAATCTGGTATCTGCCTTCAAAGGGCGCACAGTACTCTAGAATACTCATAAAAATTAAAAACTGCCATAACAAACAGCCCATAAGAAATATTGTGGGTATCCAGAGAAAGAAGCAGCACTTGTATTACTTAGAGATGAGGGGTGACTGCAGAGAAGAAGTACTTCATTCTGAAGGGGACACTTGGAATGACTGAAATTTGAAAGCATACTGGTACTTGACAATTGGAGCAGAGCACAAAGAGAAATTCTTTGGAGCAGAAAAAAAAATCCTATGTGCAAGGAATATAAGATTATAAAAGAAATACTGGTACATCTCTTGAAGAAAAAAAATGAATATACCAACAAGTAGTTCAGAACAACAATAGCTGAAAAGTGAGGTAGGCAGTCCTGGACAATGAGGTTAGAGGCCAGCAGGGACTGGATCATGCATGATAATGAAAATAATGAAGATCTTAGCCTTTATCCTGAAGCACTGGACAATAGGAGTCTCCCCCTAGCACTTTATGTCATGTAACTGTTTGCTCTGTTTTGTTTTTTGTTCCAAATTAGCTGCCCTTGTTTACCCCAATTAAGTAAACTGCCTGGAGGCAGGGTCCTCTAGATCCACTTTTCTACTTAATGCAACCTAGTCCAGTGCCATGTTGGAGAAATGCTCACTGAAGGGATGAGAAGCAGAGCTCTAGGAAGTCAGGGCTGGGTCCTTACAAACTGGGCATTGCTGTGGTTCCTTCGCAGCCTCATGGTCATCTTGGTGCAGGGTTCAGGGCTGTGACTCAGTTCCTCCTTGCCTTCTAGGAAAGTCTTGGGTGAGGCTGATTCCATCTTGACATCCCCACCTAATTCCTCCTTTACCACCACTGTGGGGGGACACTCGGGTCCTTCTTTATCTGTAGGAGAGAAAAGTGATTCTAAATTTAAATCTGAGACATTTACAGTCCTGTCTCCTACCTCCATATGAAGCCAACCTTAGTATCTTGGGCCTCACCTTTTTTCCGCAGAGTCTTATCCTTGGCCATTAGACCCAGCCCCATCATCTTAGGGCCTGCTCCATATATCTGTAGCTTCTTCAGTTCTGGATTCTTTTCAATGTCTTCCTCTGTGGGTTCCGGCTACAAAATGAAATATAATGAGTCAAGATTAGTATTTGGAACAGACTGCCCAATCCTAAAAGATAAAAAGCTCAGGACATGGACATGGACACAGACACACACAAACACACACAGACACATCACCAAGTTCATGCCAAGAACTCATGTACAAATGGGCCAGGGCAAGAATTCAGAGCTGCTGCTTTTCGAAGACTAGAGGTAAGTCCTCAGTCTTATCTTTAAAGGGCCACCAAGATGACTCAGCAGGCTAAGATGCTTGCTTGCCATCAAGCCTGACAACCTGAGCTGACTCCCTGGAACCCAGGTGGTAGAAGGAAAGGGTCAACTCTACTAAACTGTCCTTTACTACATGCTCACCAAAGCAAAAACACAGATACACACAGGAACACACCCACACAACAAATCTAATAACAATAAAAAAAAATTAGGGGTTCCTAAGGTCCCTTCTCTAGGTGAGGAGCTATAAGCAATTGCCAGGGCTAGGAGTGGCTACTGGTGGGTTCCACACACCCGTGTATAAGGAGCAACACAAACTAAACTCAGTAGAGCAAACTTTAACTAAACAATATTTTAAAAAACCTAAGTTGGGAGATGTAATTGGAGGATCCAGGAGGAAGTAAGGGGTGGTGGTGAAGGGTGTATATGGAACAAGATACACTTGAAACAAACATGAAAATTTCAAATAACTAAAAATTTCAGGAGCTAGAAAGATAGATGGCTGAATTATTAAAGAACACCCACGCAAGCAGCTCACAATTAAATTACCTGTAACTTTGCTCCAAAGAATCAAACTTCCTTTACCCTCTATGAAACACATGGCATACACATAATTAAAAAAAGAAGTCTGGGGCTGGAGCGCTGACTCAGTGGTTAAGGACACTGTGAGCTATTGTTCCAGGACCCAGGTTCAATTCCCAGCACCCACATGGCAGTTCACAAGCATCGGTAAGCCAACACCCTCTTCTGGCATCCATGGGCACCAGGCACATACATGATATATAGACATACATGAAAGTAAACACCCATACTCATAAAAGGTTGTAAAACTCTAAAAGAAAAAAAGCTTTTAAAGAATTTAAAAGAAAAATGAAAAGAAATTAAAAACAGAATCTCAGTTTTACCAACTACAAAATAAAAATATTAACTTCTACCTTATAGCTTAGGGATAATATATATTTTAAGAAGTAAAATGGTGTTTGAGGCACCTTTCCTGAATAAATGTAACTACCATCCCTCATGAAAAAGCCTCTCTTTACAGCAAATGCAGACCATCACAGAAAACCACAACTGGACATAATGCAGAGATCAATGGATTGTGTGGAGCCCAGCCCCAGTGAATAAATCTGTATCATAGCTTTTGCATCTATGGCTCAGGAAATACCATGGAGGCAACTGAAAAGATTCTAAAGAGCCAGAATACCAAGAAGTCTGCTGTGAAAGTCTCTTCTAAAAATAGCTGCATAAATAAGACCAGAACAATAGTATTGTCAATGAAAATGTTAACACGAGGTAGGAGGGGACTTTGTGAGGTCTCATACCTAAATAAAGAACTATAGGCAAATATTGATTGCTAGAAGAATTAGCTTCTCCCATGGATAAGCCTCTTTATTTGGTTGTCCAATGCAGAGTGATCAGCTTTGAAACTACCTACCTACCTACCTACCTACCTACCTACCTACCTACCTACCTACCTACCTATGAGAGGGGTTTGAGGGAGAGTAACTGGGAGCAGATGGAAGAAAGGGAGGTAGGAAATGAAGTAATTAAGTCTATTTCAATTAAAAACATTAAATAAATAAAGTAACATTATTGTTGAGCGTGAACCTTTAATCCCAGTTCTGGGAGGCAGAGGCAGGTAAATCTGAGTTCAAGGCCAGCCTGGTCTACAAAGCAAGTACAAAGACTGCCAGAGTTATACAGAGAAATCCTATCTCAAAAAAAAGAAAAGAAAAAGGATTTTTACTCTATGAGCAGACTGAAAAAAGGAACAAACAGTCACACAGGTCAGACATACAAGAAGTATAGTTTTAATAGATCTCCAACTCAACTGAGTAGAAGAAGGGCATGCTAATGCTTAAGAGCACAAAAGAATTGCAACAGTGTTGTACAAGGCTTTGGTCAGCAAACATGATTCTTTGCACCCCATAGCCCCTAAAAGTGGCAAGAAGAAAAGTACTCACATCAGGTTGTAGTCTCTTTGCTCGTCGTCCATAACTGTTGAACTTGGAAGGCTGTACAGACTGTCGAAGGGGGATGCTGTGGGGTTTATATTCCTTGTCTTTTTCCTCATTATCAAATGGGCGTGTGTTACACTGCTAGGGAAAAGTACAGGGATAAGCCCAGGGTACAGAACTTCAGCCCCCAAACCTTCCTTTGGCCAATGAACAAAGTTGTGGCCCATACCCCTGACCAACACCAATAGTCCCCGTTCAACTGGTCTTTATCCCTGACACTTTACATACTTTAGGAATTCTTTTTCCTCCACTTTCATTCTTTTTTTTTTTTCTTTAAAACATTTACTCAGCTGTGTGTGTGTGTGTGTGTGTGTGTGTGTTATGTATGTGGCATTCATTCCACAGCGGGCATAGGAGAACCCCAGGGAGTCAGTTCTCTCCTTCCACCATGTACATTCCTGGTCAAACTCAGGTCATCAAGCTTGGAAGCTAGCACATTAACCCAATGAGTCACTTGCCTGCCACTAATGAGGCTTTTTCTTCCCCCATTCCCTCCGGTGGAGGAGGAGTGTGTATGTGTATGTTGGTGACTGAACCCAGGGTTCTACAGATGAATAACTATAGGACTTTGACAACACACATTATCAGAAGATAAGAAAGTATCACCAGGAAAAGGTAAGGTCTAGTTTTCCCAGTTGCCAATCCATGGAACCAGTCCTATTAACAGTCTCAGGACTTAATAAGCTGAGAAAAAGAGGACCAAGGGTTCAAGGCTATAAGGGACCAGCAACATGGCTCAGTGAATACCTGCTATAAAGTTCAAGATCTGGGGATACAGCTCAGTTAGTATGTACCTAACATGGACAAACTCAGCATGGTGGTACATGTCGCTAATCTCAGTGACCTGGAAGGTGGAAGCAGGAGGATCTAGAGTTTAAGCTTGTCCTGGCCTACAAAGTGTCAGACCAGCCAGGGCTATAGGACTCTTAATTGAAAAGAAAAGAGAATCTAAGACAACAGGGCATGGTAGCTGAAATCCATACTTGGGGAACTGAAGGACTATAATAAATTACAAATAACAAAGTCATGTTCAGACTCCCCACCAAATAGGAGTTTTAAGTCTAGTGTGAGCTACATGGTCAGTGGTTTAACTACATGGTAACTTCTAGGCCAGCCTGGCACATACTAAGATCCTATGTCAAAATAAATAAAAAAATAAAAAGAAACAAAAAAAGAAGTATGCCAATATGTACCCACAGATAAAGACCTCTTTACTTCACCATAGCCTGGCATCCTTACCACAAGGTTGGCTCCAGACTGGTACATTTCATAGGGATAAACAATGCGTTCATAGTGAGAGCGTAGCAAGGAACCAATGTTTTTGCCAGGTGGATAGTTGAGGCGCTGGGCCACACGGGCCCATCGACGGTCCTTGCAGATAGTTTCATAACCACCTTCTTCCACCACAATCTGAAAAGAAGAGCAGGAAGGGACATGATGCACTGTGTATGTGACTATGCAGAAGTAGGCCTACAGGAAGGGTAAGGAGGACAATTGCAGCCTCTCACTTCACCAGGAGCTACCCGTTCTCCCAATGTCAAACTGCTGTAAGAGGTGGCAAAACACGCTGATGTGCTACCACTCTACCCCTTCCATTAGAGCCCAGAGACACAGTAAACAAACCAAAAGGGGTCCTAGAGTAGCATAGGTTTATTGAATATTTGAGAAAAACCTGTTCTTACTTTGCTGAGGCTATAGAGGTCCAAGATCCGCCGTTCTACATTGGGAATCTTTAAGGATGAGCCCTGGATCTCCCAGAATTTGGCAATCTGGTCCAAATAGTTCAGTTTCACTCTTGTCTGGGCCTAAAGGAGAAATGGCTCAAAAACACCGGCCACCACCTCCTACCACCACCCATCCATTACCATCAAACTCCACCCCACCCCATCCCTCCCCCCAACACTCCACAGTGACCCGTCTTCTGGCTTAAACTCAGAGGAATAGAAAGGGAACAAAGTAGACTTCTCCCAATGAAATGAACTCTGGACTCTATAGACAGTCCTTGGCCCCAGTTTTCTCTCATTTCCCAGGAGAAGGTCATAATAGTTTTTATACATCTTTCCTCTCATTCTTGTGACAAGGTTCTCTATGTATCTTGTACAGATGAAAAATCAGGGCCAAAAGAGTTAATCCACCTAACAAGCCCCAAGATTCATGAATAGCAAATACCTCTAAGCTCTGCTTTCTCTCTGCTGCTACTGACTTGCTACACTTGAACAAATGAGCACTATTCACTGCATCCCCATCATTTTTATTAGAAAAAAAGTGGGGGCTGGAGAGATGGCTGAGTGGTTAAAGGCACTGGCTGCTCTTCCAGAGGTCCTGAGTTCAAATCCCAGCAACCACATGGTGGCTCACAACCATCTGTAATGAGATCTGGTGCCCTCTTCTGGTGTGTCTGAAGACAGCTACCGTGTACTTATAAATGAATAAATAAATCTTTAAAAGGTGTGTGGGGGGAATATAAGTGCCAGGCATGGTAGCTCGTACCCATAATCCCAGCATTTGAAAAGGAGAGGCAGGAAAATGAGTTCAAGTCTAGCCTCTATTACATAGGAGATTTGAGGCCTGCCTGGGTTACATGAGACACTGTCTCAGAAAACCAACAATGGGAAAAGGAAAATAGTACACTTACCCCAGAGATATGGACTTAATTAAGAAGAGTAGTGAGGACCATCTGGAAACTTCAGAATTATATCTAAGTTGTACATAGGGCTCCAAAAGAGCATATTCATCTCCTTTTGTACCACACAAAGTATTTCGTGGTGGCTGCATTATGAGAATGGCCTGAAGAACTAAAATGGCACACTGCCTAACTCAAGACCTGATATGGAAGAAAGCAAAGCTGTCCATACTTGACTGAAATCTCACTGGCCTAAGAAGGGTTCCCAAAGGTCCTAAGTCTGTACCTTTTATCACTTGAGTCCCAGGCCCTTTTCTAGAGAAGCAGGTTAGTTGTAGAGTTCTTTGAGTCTTAGTTGAGTAGAATTAAGGTCTACTCAGGGTAAGAAATAAATTATAGCTCCTTGGCTGTGAAAACCCTTAAAGGGCAAAGAACACCTTCCATCTGAACCCCTTACCTTTCTAAACTTGCTCCTTCCTCCCCTTATTAACTATCATGAAATCTCTGTACCAGCCACAGACCTGGTCACATTTATTTCTCCAAGGAACTCACACCATATACAACAGATAACTCTGGTTCTGACTTGAATAATATCTAGACTTGAGTTTAGAGCAGTAGTTCTTAATGGGGAACAATTCTGTTCTATGTTCCATGTTTACCCACATACCTACCCTATGAGATATATAATACACACACACACATATATTAAGAGTACTGGTATTTAGTTGAGCCCAGTACTCTACTAGAATATTTAATAAGGCTTAAAGGTACATATTAATGGGAATTAACCAGTGGGAAAGCAACATGCATCTAACTTGTATCTTCTATGAAAAACTCTAGAACTCTACCTAAAGCCAGCTTTAGGATACCTACTCTCATCATCCCAGGACTGTCTCAAGCCTGACCCCTGCCCATATCTCTAACCATTCCAGCCTCTACAAAGACCAGTTCTTGTGTTCCTGTACCTTACTACCCACTCTACCAAGTATCAAAGAAGAAAGGTAAGAAGCACAAAGCCATGGAAAAATTAGATATATGAGACCACACTGAGCTAGTCAAGGAAGGAAGGTCTCAGCCAGCCATGTAGCTACCTTTTGCTAATCCAGGTAAGATAGGTATTGATAGGGAAAATTCTTAAGTAACAAAGTTTGATAGGGAAAAGAGCATCCCCAGCCTTTGGGCTATCAAATCAAAAAAGTGAATTCCTGCCCTTATATTTGGAGCTCTTAAGCTTCTACTATGTCCTGGGCACACTTATCCTTTCTCCAAAGCCCATCACCAGCTGCTAATCTCACCTCCAGCTCATTCAACCTCTGGATTCGGGGAGTAAACCTGAAGTTGTCCACTTCAACAGCAAAGGGTGGCTGCCAGTCCTAGGAGAATAAAAAGGGGAAAAAGAACTTGGGTTATCCCACTTTAATGCAAGATCAGACAGCATCAAAAGCAGTTCCATGTTCCATTAATACCTCCTAAAACTTCTAGCCACCTTAGATCTATCAACCTGGGAAACACCCAAATGGACCCACTCCCAATTTTCCCCAAGGCGTGTAATAGGGCATAAACGCCCCTCAGTCCCATATGCAAGGCCTCATGTACATGACCTGGTAAACTTCTAAGTCTTTCTCAACAGTACAGTACTAGGATTTTGAGAAATATTAAAAGCTCAAAACAGTTAACCACAAACCCTCCTCACATCCGCACTGTCACCCTTCCCTAGGCAGGACACAGAAGCTAGCAACCACGCAGGACCTGGAGTCAGGAGATGTGGGTTCATGTTATAGCTCTACTACCTACTAGCTACGTGATCTTACCTTTCTGAATCTGTTTTCTCATCTGTAAGGTGGACGGGCATATGAATTCTTGCTCACAAGACATGTGCTCTCTAAATCTGACCCCACCAGTGACTACACATGCAGGGTAGCTCAGCTCTGATTCTGGAAGGGATTAACACTTTAGGCCGGCAATGTTAAAGGCTCATAGAAGACACTGCAGGGAAGACCAAGGAACATGAATCTACATCTCTTATTCACTCCCCAGGTCGGAAAGGCTTCCTGTGGATCCTGTCATATACTTGCCTGGTATAAGAGGCAGGGAAGGAAGTCCGGGAGTGAGTGGAAAGCCCAAAGGTGGTGGTAAAGGATACAAGAATTTACGGAGGGGAAGCCAGGAAAATAATGAAAGCAGGGAAAGCTTTACTCTGCCAAGCTGGAGCCTTTTCTGTCCTAACCAAAAGATAGCTATGAAGACTCTCCTTCCCAACAGCCTCAGGAATACTTCCTCAGAGAGTCCTCTCTCCCCTGGAGCTCTGGTGCTTAAGAAATGGTTAAAAAAAAAAAGACCCTAGAATAACCTAGATCAATGTTTTCACTCCACAAATGTGGAGAGTAAGGCTATGAGAGGCTATCACATGCTAGTTAGCAGTAGAGCCAACACTAGAATCCAAGTCCTCTAACTGCTGGTTCTTTGGACTACCCCAACTCATAGTAGTAGACAGAAAACACTCAAGGCTGGTAGAAGCAGGAGTGGTAAAAAACATTTAGGCAAAAATGGTATGGCTTAAGCCTAGTAAAGCTCTCCCTCCATACCGTATTACCTCCTGTCAGACAACACTCCTCTCAACACAAATAACCCAGAAAGGTGCTCAAACCCCAAACTCTAGGCACCTGTTTTCCCTGCTCAGCCAAGTTCTAAACAATCAATGCAACATCAAGAACCTGACAGGAGATTGAACTGAAATGCTACAGCAGGAGCTATAGGTGCAACAGTCAACGGGGAAGGTTCAACAAACCTCAGTCCCATACTAGTACAAATGCTCAAAATGACGGCATTTAGAACGTGTTGACAAATAGGATGGCTAATTCAGGAAGTGTGTGATAGATACCCTATATTACCCTGCCCTCCATCCACCTATGCCAAATGTAGCAAGTAGCCACATGCTCTGAAATGCAAACCCAAAACTACCCTCTTAAGACAAACTCCAATATCTATTCACACACAGGTTTGCACTGTGGAGCTAAGAATCACTTAGGTGAGTAATTTAAGTTCCAAACAGAAGAAAGCCAACTACTTTAGGGTCTAAAGGTGGTTTAAGAGTGTGCGCATGCCCACAAAATCATGAACATAAACAAGAGTCAGGTCTCTTTGACTAGAAAGAATCATGCTATTGGGATAGGAAAAAGAAGCCTACCAGACTGGAGAGATGGCTCAGCGATTAAGAGCACTGACCACTCTTCCAGAGGTCCTGAGTTCTATTCCCAGCAACCACATGGTGGCTCACAACCATCTGTAATGGGATCCAATGCCTGCTTCCGGTGTGTCTGAAGACAACTACCGTGTACTTACATAAAAGAAATCTTAAAAAAAAAAAAAAAAAGCCTACCAAAGAACAGTCCCCTAAGGACAGATGGGGAGACACACACACACACAGATGTACTTGTCAGAGCACCTACATAAGGCCAACCTGCCCAAAAGCCCAAGGGAAAAAAAGGGAAATTCAGACCTCATTTATCCCCATGTCAGATAGGCTTCTCCTGACCACTTCAAGGAAGATTTCCTTAAGGCCATCCAGGAATCCAACCTTTCCTTTCTGCTGGCCTTCCTGGCCGGTCACTAGCAGTTATGACTCCCTCACAATAGAACCCGTGACCAGGCTCCAACAAGGACTCTAGACTCTAGGAACTAGAGGATCCACCTAAAGTCAGCCCATGGAAGGGCAACAAAAGCAGTGAATTGGGTAAGAAGACTTGAGGAGCTCTCCTCAACTGGAAACAAGGCTTCCACATCCTCAATCACCTCCTCGAAGATACGTTGTCGCAAATTCAAACAGGCCCAGGAATCCCACGTGGCCTCCAGCGTGTCAGCAAGGCAGCTGTCTTTCACGGCCTTTAGAAAACTTCTGGTCTACTCAGGACTAGAAACAATGACACGGTTCTTTTTGCTGAACATTTGGGAATCAAGGGAAGATTTCCCTATCTCCACTATTGTTTCTGGAGATCCAAAAAAAAAAAAAAAAAAAAAAAAGTCTAATCTTTATAGGATCATCTACATTCTGAGCCAGAGGTAGAATAGAAAGCTTCTGAGAGGGACATACCAAGCTAACTGGTCTAAACTTCTCCATAGAAAAGCTGTGGGGACCATGTGCAGGAAGGTTTTAACATTGCCTTCAACTAGAAAACGGAACAATTTCTTAAACTCCTCTCTGAGGAGCCAGAAAGAGCACTCCCTCTGAGAATGATTTCCTGACTGGTCCATCAGGCCAGGATATTATCAGAGATGAATTGGCCTGACAGCGTGAGTAAATATGAGTCAACACACATAGAAGCAAACCAATGACCACATCAAGCACCTTCACAGTCACAGTAATTACCACTTCCCAGAGTGTACTACGTTACCTGGTTTAATCTAATTATTCCTAGCACACAATTCACAGGCTCAGGGATTACTTTACATGCCCAAGGTCATACAGCTGCTAACCTTCTGAGTACTTTTAAACTCAGGTCTGACTCCTTTTCAAGATGTGATCTTTCCACTACACCACACAGCTTGCTTTAAAGGGAATAATGATAGTAGTTGTTGCTTTGTAATAGCCTAGACCAGGGTGATACTAACTAAAAGAAGGTATTCTCTGTGCCTCCCTGCGAACTCTCCCCAAGCATCTGTATATTGAATCAAGAAAAATTCTCAAGAGCAGGGTGGGAGTGGGTCTCAGAACCCAGGTCACTTGTATGCCACAAAACGAGAGGACCCCTGACCCCAGCACCCTTTCTCCGCTTCGCGAGGCACCCACAAAATATCAGCCATCCCATATCCTTCCCACACCTGCTGCCCTCCGCCCGGGACTTCACCACTGGCTACCCGGATCCACCCACAACCTCGCCGCTGGCGACCATCAGCTCCCGGCCTTACCGCGGGTGGGCGGATCTTGCAAATGCCGGACTTCTCGGCGATGGGTCTGATTTTCGCGATGTAGCCAAGAGGGTCTCGGAACTCGGCCCAGCTAGGCTCGAACACCGGACACTCCGGCGGCGGTAGGAAATCGTCGGACCCCAGCTCCATGGTGGGCCCGAGGGCTGGGCCAGAGATCGGGAGGTCTCAGGCCGCCCTTAAGGACTCATGGCGCCGCCGCTGTCTGAAACCGAGGCACTTCTCGGAGTCTAGGCCCTAAGCAGGACGGCCACCGCCCGTCTAGGGCTTAGGGGGGCGGGTGCCGTGCTCTAAAAGTCTCAAGCTGAGGTTCCGATTACCGGTTCTTAGTCCTGTTCCGTTTCTTCCACACCCAACCGCTAACTCCCAACTATTGAAGCCTTCACTATTACAGGTAAGTCCCAGTCGCGGCAGGTTTCACCGCTGCCACCGCCATCTTGGTTTGTCAGCGTCTCCTCCCCCACACCTCTGTACCTCACCACAACAAACCAGATCCCTCCGCAAGGTGTCTCTCCGAGTTTCGTTTACTTTGAGTCAGAAAAAAACCCTAGGAAGCCTTCACCCTATGATGACCGAAACAAATCGGGTTGGATATGTCCCCGATTTAAAAGTGGTTTCTTAAAAACATTTTTCAGGCTGAAAGAAAATAGTTCATCTAATTGGCGGAGGAACAAAACTGTAATGTGTTTGCCGGAACCTTTTACCGGATGAACCGGCGATGCACGTTTAAAGGCCAGCGAGGCGCATGCGCAGTCTCTAGACAAACCGGAAGAGGAGCTAGTGTCCATAAGTGAGCCTGAACTGGTATGCGCCCATGCGCGCTCGCACACGCACGCGCACGCACACGCCCTAGATCCCAGGCTTGTTGTCGGCTCCTCCCCAATGTCCTTTGCTGCTTCTCCCAGGTCTTTTCAGTGTGAACCACGGAAGGCGGCGATTTCTAGGAATCTCCGCCCCCTTCCTCCCCCTCCCATTCTGCGTGTCTGCTGCTGAGTGAAGATCTACCAGACTTGAACCTCTGAGGTTTTTTTGTTTTTAAAGGAAAACTCCGCACTCACTCCCTAGAGAATGTGGATTTTTAGGAGCTTCAGTCCCACGTAGAGTAAAAATTGCATTATTCTTACCCTAATGTCATTGGCCATCAGCGTTTTAATAAATGCTTTCAACTGTTTTGTATGCATTTTAACTGTATAAACACTTCGCGTAATGTGTGTACCCACTTTTGTAGCAACTACTACTACTACAAAAGACCAAAATATTTACATTTTTGTTTCTTCCATGTATATGCACCACATAGAAGCTAAGGAGGATTTTGAGTTTGAGAGCCTGAGTTACATAGCAAGATCCTGTCTCACAAAGTAATAATAATATTTTTCCTAATGGCTGGGCAGTGGTGGCACATGCCTTTAATATTAGCACTCGGGAAGCAGAGGCAGACTACACAGTGAGTTCTTGTCTCAAAAAAAAAAAAAAAAATATGAGCAGGCATGGTGGAATACACCTTTAGTTCTAGTACTCTGGAGGCAAAGGAAGATGGATTTCTGTGAATTCAAGGCCAGCCTGGTCTACTGAGCTAGTTCCAGGATAGCCAGGGCTATACCCCATCTCAAAAACGCAATAATAATAATAGTAGTAGTCGTAATAATAATATAAAAAAATAGAACTAGACAGGAGAAAGTGAATACAATTAAGGTTGGTAATTTTGCTGTTCCTCATTTTGCTTTTCTACCTTAGTGACACATCTCTGTAAAGAACACCAGGCTTTTGGTCTCTGTACCACCCAGTCTTTCTACAGTCTCCGCTAATGTCCTTAGCCCAGACATACCACAGGGCAAAAGGAAGCTGAGCACTCTTTTAAGCCAGTGATATTGAATCCATTCATTTGTATTTGGGAAAGTTATGCTATGCAGCAGGAACATTTGTCAGCGTGTGGAAATACAAAGGCATGCCTTCCTGGAACGGACATTTACTCACTGGGACCTGCCAAGTACCTCACGTTCCTGACCCTTGATTTTCTTGTTCATAAAATGAAGTTAAGTAATCCTTTCATTACTTAGGAAGATTAGAGATAATGATGTCTGCCTTTCTTTAAGAGCTAAGTGCTGGGGAGTAGTATTCTCCCCATCTTGCAGATGAGGCAAATGAAGCTCAGGTCCGAGTCACATAACTAGGAAGTGGCAGAGCCAGAATTCAAATCTACAACTGGTCGACTCCAGTAAATTCTGCCTGTGAAAGTCTCGGATGAAACTCAGATGTGAAAGTTACTACCTACACCAAAAAGTGTTTAAGAAACAAATTCCTTTTCCAAGCTTCAAGTCTTGTTGAGGAACAATCAGAAACTGGGCACTGCGGGCTTCAGAATTTGAAAGCAACAGGCATCTGGCCTTGTGGTGAAAGCTGGTGTGGCCTCGCCCAGCTATCTGGGAGAGAAGGACTAGTATAGAGTGTGTGTGTGCAGAGCAATAATGCTTAAGTTGCCAGCCACACCCTCATCTCTTGCCGATGAACTGCAGGAGAATGATACCGTTTTGGTGGTAGGGATAAAACCTGTACCCTAAACATATAGCCTCATGGCCTCTAAACGGGTGCTCTGCTACTGAGTTCTAGTCCCAAACCCCTATGGCTCTTTTTAATTTTGGTTTGTACAATTCCAAAACAGATATGAGGAGCTGTCTTTTGTCATCGTTTGTTTGGTCTTTGTTTGCTTATTTGTTTGACACGAGGTTTCACTTGCTATGTGGCCAAAGATGACTTTAAACCCCTGGTCCTCCTGTCTCTACCTCCCAAGAACTGGGCTTAGAAGCAAGAGCCACCATTCCCAACTCTCAAATAGCTCTGGAATCCATCTCCTTCCCAACTCTACCACCCTCCTCAACATCACGTGTGGACCATTTACTATCCCTTTACCATGGATTTTTTTAAAAAAGTATTATTAGCATTATTTTATGTATATGGGTATTTTGCCTGAATGTAGGTTTGTGTTTTTGGAGGACACTGGATCCCCTAAAACTGGAGTTACAGACAGGTGTGAGCCACTGAGTGGGTGCTAGGAATTGAACCTTAGTCCTCAACAAGAGCAACCAGTATGCTTAACTGAGGAACATTCTCTCTGGCTTCTTTTTATTTATTTATCGTTTCTTTTTTTCAAGACCAGGTATCCATGTCATGTTGACCAGGCTAGCCTTGAACTTGTGTACTCAAGCAATTCAACTATCTCAGTCTTTTGAGCAGGTAGGACTATAGATGTGTACCACCACATCCAGATTCTACCCTGAACTATTATAAGGATCCTAACAAGATACATGTGATAGTGAAAGAGTCAGAGAGAGACATCCTCAGAGAGTATCAGTGTATAGCATATACATAATACAGATATTTAACCGTAAATAATACAACTAACATAATGATAATTCAAAATGAATTATAATAATAGATTATAAATTGACTAAAATATGGATTAAAATCCATAATTCCACACTGATATAATAGGTAAAGTTAGAGAAAAGGGAAAGTTTGTTCATTGTTATTTTGGTTTTTTGAGACAGGGTCTCATGTAACCCAGGTTGGCCTTGAACTCCTGATCCTCCTGCCTCCACCTCCCAAATTCTGGGATCATCATGTGCCATTACATTCATCTGAGAACATTTAGAATTCTAAACAAAAAGTATGGAAGAAATAATTGAGCTAGGAAATTATCAACAAACACTGAAACATATTCCAAATAAGATGACACCATTAACATAGATGTATAACCTGAGTGCCCAAATCTTAATCTCCCTGTTTTGGAGGGAGAAAATGAGACAAGGTCTCACCCTGTAGCCTAAACTGTTCTAGAATTCACAGTATTCTTCCTGCCTCATTCTACAAACTTCTAAGATTAAGTTTGTGAGACACCATGCTCTCTATTCGAGCCCTGCTTTTCAAAATTTTTACTAGAAAGAATCTTTGTTTAAGAAAAACAAAACAAAACAAACAAACCTGAACTACTGGTTAGTGCTGGGGCAGGAGAATTATAAGATTATCTAAGGCCAGGCAATGGTACACACCTTTAGTCCCATCTCTCAGGAGGCAGAGGCAGAAGGTCTCTGAGTTTGAGGACAGTTTGGACTACAAAGTAAGTTCTAGGACAACCAGGGTGATGCAAAAAAAAAAAAAAAAAAAAAAAAAAAAAAAAAAAATGCTACTCAGTCAAAAGACACAGGAGCCATTTGGAGTCTATCTACAGGCCAAATCTGGGCTGTTTTGTGCTCACTGACTTTTCTCTGTTGTTTCTTTGTTTTTACAGTATTTGGGATTGAGCCTAAGACCAGTGTATGCTAGGCAAGCACTCCTATTAAATTTTATTTCCAGTTTAATCTTCTATATCTTCCCCTTGTTTGTTCTGAGACCAGGTTTCTCTGGGTGGCCCTAGTAGTCCTAGAACTCACACTTGTAGACCAGGTCCAACCTGCCTCTGTCTCTTGAGTTTATAGGTATGCGCCACCACCACTAACACCACCCAGCTTTATGCCTTTTGCTTTTTAAGACAGGGTTTCAGAGCTGGACACCTTCTCTGTGAGACCAAGCTCATTCTGGTCTACAAAGCAAGTTCCAGACCTTGTCTCAAAGGTTTTTTGAAAAGGGGCAGAGAGGCTGGAGTGATTAAGAATACTGGCTGCTCTTCCACCAACCCAGGTTCAATTCCCATGCAGCAGCTCATACTTGTAATTCCAGTTCCAGAGGATCCAATGCCCTCTTCTGGCCTCAGGTGCACGTGTGTACAGACATACATGAAGGTAAGCCACCCTTACACATAGAAAACCTTAATAAAAAATTTAAAGACGGTCTTGGTTGTCTTGTCTTGAACTCACTCTACAGTCCAGTAGCCCAAACTTGAACCTGTGGTCGTTTTTTTCTCGGCCTCCAGAATAGTTGGGATTACAGGCCTGTGCCACAAACACAAATAAATACATAAATGTTTTTTAAATGAAAGAGACCTGGGGGTTACTGGGCAGTGGTGGCTCATGCCTTTAATCCCAGCACTCAGGAGGCAGAGGCAGACAGATCTCTGAGTTTGAGGCAGAGCCTGGTCAGAGAGAGGTCAGGACAAATAATTAAGGCTATAAAAAAAAAACAAAACCTGTCTCAAAGAAAGAGGAGGGGTCGGAAGGAGGAGGAGGAAGAAGAAGAGGGAAGGGGGCTGGGAAAAACTGCTGAGGAAATAAGTCATATGGCACAGTGCTTCCCATAGAAGCAAGAGGACCTGCGTTGTATCTGTAGCATACTTGTAATGCTAATAAGCATAGCACCGATGCAGAGGCAGGAGGATCCTTATGGATAAGTTTAGTGAGAGACCCTATTCCCAAAATAAGATGGAGAGCAATTGGGGAAGATACATGACATTAACCTCTGGTCTCTACACACACGCACACACAAATCCATCCTGTGGCCCACTGTTCATACATTCTAGGAAATATTTTTCTGCACTCTGCCATCCTAGTACTACAAGACAGGGGCTGGTGTGGTCCAAGTCTTTCACCCTACAGTTGACCGCAGAATCTGGCCACCCTCTGCATGATGCTGATTAATTTTGGTTTGGTTTAATTTGGGGCTTTTTGAGCAGGGTTTCATGTGTAACTTGCTTTGTAACTCAGTTACCTTTGAACTCCTAATCTCCCAACAGAAGAGGCCGCAGGGGCAGGCAGGGCTTTCTAGGCCTATATTATATTGTGATACCACATGACCTAAACACCAGACATGAAGCTACAGAATGTAATGTTCACCCTACTGAGTTTTCAGCCTTGTTTTGGTCCTATCC
This sequence comes from Micromys minutus, assembly GCF_963924665.1. Lineage (NCBI taxonomy): Eukaryota > Metazoa > Chordata > Mammalia > Rodentia > Muridae > Micromys > Micromys minutus. Next base: position 19,575,042 of record NC_137970.1, on the reverse strand, counting down.
CTCCTTATATCTTCATTCATCCCTTGCAGAATGAGAATGTTTTTTTCTGTATTACTGCTTTGGAATTCTGTAACTTCTTTTAATTTTAAAAATTGTGATAATTAAGTGTATGTTTGTGTGTGTGTGTGTGTGTGTGTGTGTGTGTGTGTGCGTGCGTGAGAGAGAGAGAAAGAGAGAGAGGGGCGGGGGGAGACTTTGGAGATCTTGACTAGGGCATGTTGTTAAAGACTCCTAACTTTTGCATTTATTTTGTAGGTAGCTGAGAACACGTGACTGTGAAGCCTGCAATGAGGTAGGCATTTCACATGCATTAGCTAACAGTTGTCCTGTCAGACTTTTATCTCTGTTCTAGAGGTCAAGCACTAGGCTGTAAACATTCAGGTGAATTGCCAAAGAAGCACTTGGTCAATGGCCAATCTCCAGCTGAAGGTAGGGGGGAAAAAGGCCGAGACAAAGGATAGCCTAGCTTAGTCCAGAAATCAAAACATGTTGAGAGGACCAGCATATGTGGGCTCTTTACTCAGGTCCAGGTCATAGGGAAACAGCAAATGCTTCCATGGTTTTATGCTGTTCCTGCTAGATGTCTTTCTTAGGTAGCCTTTCAGTGTGCTTTACCCAGGAAGAAAACAAAGACACTGATCCAAGAAGTGTACGGTCATAGAAACAATTCCCTTTTTAAGGACCTTTCCAGAGTCTAGGAAAGCAGCAAAACTATCAGCTTACTTAATATTCTAAGTATACACAGAGCTCATACAAAGTATCTAGACCTGGGCCTTTCTGGCCCAAGTCACCTCCCTGCCCTCAAGAGCAAAAATATGACCAGCCACTTCATGGAGGACCAGTAGCAAAGGTTTCAAGACAAAAACCAGGCCAGTCACAGGAAGAGAGAGAACAGAGACCACACAGTCTCCAAATATCCAACTGCTACAAAGAAACAGGAGAATTAACCTGCTGAATACCTGCTCCACACTAGCTGCTTGGCATTCATTACTTTGTGCAGACATCATGATTTCATGCAACTGTTTAAACAGCTTGGCAGAAATGAAGATAGTCTTGTTTTAAAGGTGGGGGGATTTCCTTTTGATTATGTATACGTGTGTATCCATACGTATGTGCAAGCTTCATGGCGATAGCATAACAGCACGTAGTCATCCATTCCAAGTGGTAAGCTGAAGTAACAAACAGTTGGAGGATGATCCCCTGAAGCTCTTGTGCCTAAGTGAAACCTCCAGGATGTGAAGTGGATCAACCCCAGAGCCCACACTCCTGCTACCATCATACAGGCAACATATGAAAGGAGACAGGAAACCCTCACCCTCATCTACCCTCCTACTTAACCAAAGCATCTTGCCCACACAGTGGCCTGAATTACCATTAGCACTTCCCCAGACTAGTTAGTGCCTCTCTCCATGGGCTCCATAGCAGGGAAGGGGTCATAAGTAGGAGGCAGAGGCCAGAGGTGAGCACAAGGTCTTTTATGAGGCATCAAATATACATTCTTATATACAAGGAGGGAAAAAAGACAATGCCTGAACCCCAGCTCCTCTCCATACAGTCCCTCCCACCAACACCCTCCCACAACCCCAAGCCCCAGGGGACCCTTTGACATAGAGGGTCCATCTGTCTGTCTGTATTGCAGCCCATACTGGACAGGGGAGAGATAGGCAGGGACTGTGAAAGGAGCTGAATGTAGGGCAAGAAGAGGAGCTGGGACTTGTAAAAAATATATTTATAATAAATAAACAGGGCTGCAGAAGGGCTGGCGAGGCAGTGGAGATTTTGATGAACAAGAGGGGCTTGGGCATTCTGGCTCACAGCCCCTGCTCTGATGGCTTCAAGCTCTGCCTCAGGAAGGACATCTTGGGCTCAGGGTGATCCTCTGGGAGCCTTTCCCCAGGGCTGCTGCTGGGTGCCCTGCCCCAGTGAGATATGTGTGGGTGGTATCTGTAAAGTGCATTGTCTTCAGTTGAAGGCGGGAAAAGTCGAAGGAAGGGGGGGCATGCAATATGGGTGAGGGAGGGTGGTACCCTTCTCATCCCAGACCTGAGCCCCCCCCCCACCTCCAAAGTAAAAACCTGTCTGGACTTTGATCAGGATAAGAACATTGCAGGGCAAGGCAAGTTCCTGAAGCCAAAGAGGTCTGGGCTGGGGCCTATTAGGAGAGAGGGCACAGACTGGCTCAAGAGAGAAAGCACAGCCCTCATTGGGGGCCAGCACAAGCGGGGTTCCACCCACGGAGCACACTGGCAGTCTGTGTGCCCTCCAGCAGGCAGAAAGACACATGGAGGTGTGTGGCTGGGCCCTGAGGTCAGAGAGAGGGCTGAACCAGCTGAGGTTTGGCCGCAGCTCTACAGAGCTCTCTCCTAGCCCCACACAGCAAGAGGAGCTCTGGGGAATGCCTTCACCTCTGCAGCTCCAGAAGCCTGCCTTCTCCACCAGCTTGCAAGGAAGCTCACATTTGCCCAGAGGTCTGAGGTCACCAACTAGACCTCCAGGGACAAGAAAGAGGAGAGAAAGACAGGAACAGGAGGACAAGGGCTGCTGAGAGGCTTTTACCACTTGCCAGCACTGCAGTGCCCTGTGTTCAGGCTGCAAGCGGCAAGGGCTCTGCAGTCTGAAAGGAAACCCCATGGCAACTGCGGGAAGGGGGGGGGGTTGGAAGAAGGGTCTGGAGATACGGAGGAAGTGGAAAGAAGGACACTGCTGAGTGTATATATATTTTGAAAAAACTGAGGAAGAAGAGAGGGGCAGGGTCCCTCTTCTGTGGATTTCCCCAGACTATCCTGATCTACACTACACTCATCCCGCTCCTCAGACCACAGTGCTGATCCGGCTTGGCTTGGCCTTGGGGTTTGCACTGGGTGGATTAGCCGTGCCAGGGGGCCCAGAGGCGTGCAGTGGGCCGTGGGGGGAGGTGGGTGGTAGGGGTGAATGTGGGGTGTGAGGTGAGGGTGGGGGCAGGGGAGGGTAGGAGGGGTGAGGTGGGATGGGTGAGTGTGGTGACAGTGGTGATTGGGGGTGGTGAGGGTGGGAGTAGGATCCCCCTGGTGGCCGGGACCCAGGGCCCCCAGCTGCACCTGCTGCTGGCATCATCTGTGGGTGGTGACTGAAGATGAAGTGCTTGGGGCCCTGCTTATGGGCAGGAGGGTGCTGTGGAGCAGGACTGTACAGGGGTAATGGGGATGTGGGCTGGTGCAAGGGATGGCGGCCATGTGGAGCAAACTGAGGGTGTCCTCCAGCCCCTCGTCTCGGGGCTCTGCCTGGCCGGCCCAAGGTATAATGCTGGGGTCCAGGAACTGGGCCATGGGCATGAAAGTGTCGATGTGGCCCCACGGGTGGGGCTGAGGCAGGTGGTGGTGGAATGGAACCCAGCTGGGGCAGAGGTGGAGGCTGCTGAGGGGGTGGAGGCAGAGGGGGTTGCTGGGGTGGGAGGTAGGGTGGTGGGGCAGGGCCCGGTCCTTGGCAATACTGGGCATGCAGGGCCTGGAGCTTGGACTGCCCATCAGGTAGCACCCCCAGGCCACCATGGCTGTGACCATGGTGGTGGTGGTGATGGTGGTGGTGGGTGGAGGAAGCAGATGAAGACGAGGCAGAGGCCTGGCCTGTTGGCGGTGGTGGCATCTGGAAGGGCCCTTTGCCTCTCTTGCTTCCAAATAGGGAGCCCAGGAAAGATGAGGAGTTGGAGACTGGCCTCTGGCTCTTGTACTCCTCTGGCGGCGGGGGTGGGGGCGGAGGTGGCATCCTCTGGTGAGGGCGTGGACTGCTAATAACAGACCCCTGGAAGGGGGGAGGGGGGAAGTCAGGGCAGTCTAAATATCCTAAACCCCCAACCCTAAATTCCACCCCTGTCCCTGAAGCTGGAGCAACAGGGACCCCAAAGTAACAGCGGAAACCAAACAGCAGTCCTGTATTTGTGGCCAGCTCTGCTCACAAGCTCTGCAGCCACATCCACTAGCTCAGTTGAACCTCAGAGGGCAGAGAAAAAATCAGTAGGACTTCCTTCGCATGACCATTTCTCAGGCCAAGAAAACGTTAGGCCTAGAGAGGCAGAGTGACTGCTCAGGGTCAAAAAGCAGGATACGGAGGTTAAAGTTTCTTGAGGCCCAAATCCAAGGGCATCCCTATTTGGAGTTGGCCCTGGGGTTGAGAAGGGGCATGGGAGAGTGGAAGACAGACTGAGAGACAGGCAGAGTGAGGACAGACAGAGTCGAGGACAGATGGAGAAAGTGGTTGGCTGGGAGAGGCAGCCATATGGTTCCCAGCATGGAAGAGGGGTAGGCAACAGGTCCCCCTCCTCCTCTGGGGCTCTATGGCCAGGGCAGGGCTCATGCAGAAATGAGTGGGGCAGGAGCTGACACTTACTTCGATGGTGCTGTCCAGCGATCCCACGCTGTTACGCCGCCCCCGCTTCCCTGCACCCACAAGCAAGGAGCCCAGCGTCAGAGCAGCAACCCTCCCTACCCACCCTGCTGGGCTCCAGAGCTGGGCACCAGGCCTAGGTCCCTCCCAGGGACAGACACCCCATTGCCCCCTTCCCCCATTGAAGAGGGGGAGGTAGGGAGGAAGAGAGGTTGAGAAGGAGGAAAGAAAGGAGGAAAAGATGGAGGAGAGGCAGCAAAGGAGAGACAGAAGAGGGAAGAGGAGAGGGGCTGAGTCTGTGGCCCCACTTTATACTCCCTGGCAGAAACCCTGGGCCCCACCTGTTTTGACCTGGCTACCAGGCCCCCTGCGGCATAGTGCGCAGGGCTCTGAATGGTGGTGTGTGTGTGTGTGTGTGTGTTTTGGAGGAAGGCTGACAGCCAGTGAAAGGAAGAGGACGCCTGGTCCCAGTATCTCCCCAGTCAGGACAAGGGTCCAGAACACTTACCTGCATCAGAAAGGTCTCGCAGGGAACTACTGAGTGCACCCCGCTTGAGCCCATCGCCTGCCCCGTAAGTGTCCTCCAGACTACTGCGGGCCAGAGTCCCATTCACTGAGTCCTTGGCTCCTCCAGGCTGTGAGGCATTAGGCCGCATCATACCTTTCTGCTTCTCCAGCTCCGCTGGGTAGCAGTGAAGAAAATGGGCAAAGGTCAAGATGAGCATTAAGAAAGAGCCCACCTGATTGACTACAGCCTTCCTCTTTTTTTTCTCCCTCCTTCTTGCCCACTTCCACCCCTAGTAGTAATTGTTTCCACAAAATAGCAACTCTATCTTCAAAGTTCCTTAGGTGCCTAGCCCATCCTATGCTACCCACTCCCTCTTTTTCCTCCCTCCCTATAAGTGTAAGTGCCTACTGTTCCTGCTCCTTTTCCATCTTCTAATCCCTCATGTTTTACCCTTTTGTGTTGCTTTGCAACAAATGGTTCACAGTAAGAATTGGAAAGCCCTTTTAGCCTACGGTGAAGGACAGTCCTTTTAAAGTTCACTCAGTTCTCTAGATGCCTTGCTTCAGAGCAGAGGAACTCTTGGAAGAGCAAGGACATAATAAAATTGATTGGGAGCAAACCCTATAGTATATGCTGAGCAGTATGCTGGGGACAGCGTATACTTGACCCCTTTCTCTCATTCTACATTCTGAGCAGCATCTACATTGTACAGAAGAAAATGGGAATCTAAGAAGTCACAGTTTGCTCAGGGCCAGAAAGATGAAATTTGTGAAGCTAACATTCTAGAAGCAGGTCTATCCTACTCTCCTGGCTCCCCTATACCCCCTTCCCCCAGTGAGGTCAGGAAAACACTGGACTATTGGGCCTCTTCTTCTCTTGACACAGTCAATCCCTTACACTTCTCCAGGGGCTCTAGAATCCACTGAACTGATACTCTGTCTTGCTGAAGAACTATCAAGGAACTGACTACTGCTTCTCTTATCTCTGCCTTCTTTCTCCTCAGTGTCATGTTACTTAACTGGGACTGCTTAGCTTAGAGAAGAAAAGAGAAGAGAAGACCTGGAAAGCATTGGAAAGAACGAAATATAATTACTGTTTTCCATCATATATGACCAAGCTCACTTGGTGCAGCCCCTGGGAACTGACCTAGACCTCAGCTCAGGAACTGATATTGGAGAGAGCAGAGGAGACAGGGAATGGTATTTATTGAACACCATGGATGCACTGGAGACATTTTGGCATCTCTCTTCTCTTCTCTTCCCTTCCTTTCCCTTGCCTTCTTTTTTCCACTCCTTCATCTTCAACTTCTCCCTTTCTTCTCCTCTTCCTCCTTCCTCTCTTTTAGTGACAGAGACTCAATACATAACTAAGGCTTGCCTGTGAACTTGAAATCTTCCTGCCTCAGCCTCCATAATGCTGGTATTACAGGTGTATAACCACTGTGCCTGGCTCCTTGTCAAACTCTGTGAGGATTTCCATATCCCTGTTTCATCTGAACAAAGGTTCAGAGGGCCACAGAATTCACTTGTTTGCCTAAATAACAAGTGGCACACATGAAATCTGAAGTTCAGTCCTATCTCCTATGCCCTGAATCTTCTCCCTGATACCATTCAATAGAAGGAAGAGTGGGCTCATGATTAAAGGATGGGTTTGGAGGCACAGGGTAGACTCTCAATGACTGGAATAGTAATCTGAAGTTAGGAAGTAATAACCTTCTTGTCACTGAAAGCATTCAGGCAGAAACTGAAGGGTTCCTGAAATAAGGGTAGGAAGGTTGGGCAACCTAGCCCTCAACTCTGATTCTCAGAAGACAGGATTCTTGGTGTTTGTGAGGTACTGTATCAGGGGAGAAGAAGTAGTAGCTACTCACATTCCACACGGTACTTCTCCATCTCCTGCACCTCAGCAATGGACTCCCGCAGGTCAGAGGTAAAACGTAGCCTGTCTTGGAGGCTAGGAGCATTAAAGATGATGAGGACTTTTCGTTCCCCTCCAGGTACCGCAGACAGTAACTTGATCCCAAACTGATAATCTGTAACAATGAGAAGGGACAGAAAAGGTTGGCTATTTCTGTCAACTTTGAAGCAAAGTGGGTAAGACAAGAAACTGAAAAATGATACAAGTTCCCCCCCCCCCCACACACACACATAAACTGCTATCAACCATCTCTAAGACACAATCACACTGTTTGGTTAGGCTTATCTCAAACTCCTGAGTTCAAGTAACTTTTCTGTCTCTGCCTCTCAAATGCTGTCCTACAGGCACACTGTCCATCTTGAAGATAATTTCTGTAGCACCCAATTCTGAAATGCCTTTTCTGGGCTCAAGCACCTTCAGTAGTTTCCCTTTGTCCCCTGGACTCCTGGTAACCATGGCAGCCTTATTTCTTATACTCCAAGATGTAAAGGCAAATAGAATTCTGAACTGCTTTCTAGAAACCTTTTCCTTTCTCTCTCTGTCTCTCACAATGACTCTGCTCTCTTTAATGATACCCAATCATGCTCTTCTCAATACAGGACTTCTAAGCACAGTGTGACTGCCACCTCTTCTGCACACTAAGGAACACACACGCATTGCTGTTCTATGTTCTCCAGGAGCTACACCCAAATCATACTCCATTCTAATCTTCCTTTCATCCTTAAACCAGTAGATACTTTGGGGACTTCAACCCAGCTATAGAGGACTTTGATGGCTGGAAGCAAGTATAGATAAAGGGTGAACATGGGTTCTGATAGACCCCTGGGATACATGCTAGGGGTTCAAGAGGGGACTCACATGAATTCTGGAAGAGCTGCATATGCATTTCCACCAGGGGAAAGGACTGACGGAAGCTGTATGTCACCAAGATCTTCTTCTTCTGGAAAATTTTGGTGACCTTTGGCAAACAAGGGTGGGAAAAAGATAAGAGGCGAGGTTTAGGGTAGGGGATTTCCAAATAATACCCATTTCTAGTAACCACCTTCCCCACCTATTCCCAGTAACAGGCATATGCACATGAGCACATATACCCGGAAGGAAGAACTGAAACTTTAGGAGTGGAGAGGTGGGAGAGAATGCAAGTTTGTGACACCATGACCATGCACAACAAACATCTGCAACTCTTAAAGGAACCAAATGAATGTTGGTCTCCCCAGGAAGTCTGTCCTAATAACTCACATAGTTTCTGTTTCCATCTTCTAAGCTTCCAGGGTGTTGCTTTTATACCTCTTCCCTTGTCAAACTCTATGGAGGTCAGGGTGGTCGGTGGGTCTAGTTTTCAGGTTTTCTTTCTTACCCCAACTCTCACCATCCAAATTATAACGACAACCTCTGCCTAGCCTCTGAACAGGATTACTGATCTCTCAATGACTGAAAGTCCTTATCAAGTATTTAGGTATTTTAGATTCATCACTAACATAAGCTTGGACAATCTGCAAGTGGTTATTTTATTCCACGTATTTTGTATGCTGGGGAATGAAACCTGGGTTCAGACAATTGCTCTATCATTGAGCTACAGCCTCATCCTCTATAAATGGCTCCTCAAAGGTTTGGTTTAGGTTGATTACAGTGCACAATGGTGTCAAACATTTTCAAGCAGTGGTGTGGTGTGGGTGGTTGAGACAAGACCTCTATCATGTAGTCCAGTCTGATCTCAACATTCTGTTCCTCCACCTCCCAAATGCTTAGATTACAGGGGTTTATCAGCACACCATGTTGCAAAACACATTTTTGGCCATTTGTTTGTGAGTCCTTGCATACAAGGGTTGAGTGTGATTTATCTCCATGTACTCAGTGTCTAGCACGGAGCTAGATAAACAGGGGTGTCGGTGTGTTAAGGGAATCTAACAGGGACTCAGCATCCGTGTGGGCCAGGCACACCTGGTTTGAGATGGGATCATCTCCCCCCTACCTCTAGTATAGTTCTGGGGAAAAAAAAACCCAGATCCTTGCATATGCTAAGCAAGCACTCTACTGCTGAACTGCATTGCCAGGCACTGGCTTCCTGTTTCATCCTCTTGACAACTCTAGGAGATAAGGGTTAGCACCATTTCATGAAGCAAACCACTAAGGTTTGGAGAGGGTGCTGGAGGTATGTTGTCTAAAGCTATGATTCTCAAATAGAGATGATTTTTGACCCCTGTTTCCATAGGATATAGAACAACATCATCTGGAGAAGACATTGCTTCATTTTGCTGCCTTCTAGTAGGTACCCCAGGGTGCTGCTAAATGTACTTACAATACACAAGACAGGCCCTTGCAAGAAAGAATTGCCTTGCCTCAAAATATCAACAGTAGTGCCAAGATGGAGAAACACTAATGTGAAGGAGAGAATACCAAAGAAGGAACAAGACTGCTGTTCTCAAGAGTACTATCTCAGAGCAGAGGGAGAATATTTGTTCTTTGTGATCCCAAGAAACAGTGGAGAATGTAGAGTAAGAGGTGAACCACATCAGGATGCAGATTCTAACCAGGTGTGTTGGCCACGCCTTTAAATCTTGCTAGGAGGCAGGTAGATTTCTGTGAGTTTGAGGCTAGCCTGGTGTATATTGGTGAGACGCCCCCCCCCCCAAAAAAAAAACAGATCTAGCAGTCAGGGCTAAGCCACCTTGCAGAGTAGCTCTTGCCTAGGAAATCCTGAAAAATCCCATTTGATCTGTAAAATCCAACAAATCCTATCACTAAAAGATGGGCATCTCTGCACCAGTGATGTGCTTTGTTTGAATCACTTTCAATATCAAGAAAACTGAAGAGGTTCACAGAGCCACTCTCTGTGCTATGGCAGTGGACAGGGACATTTCCTTCTACTTTCCAGATTCCAAATCTATGATTAGCCCCCTGGTCCTCACATTTTCTGTCCCTGTGTGGCTCTCACTACATCAAGATGAAGGAAAAGGAGGGACAGAAATGGGCTATACCTTACTGGAGACCATGAAGATGGCATGTTGGGGCACTGTCCCAACCACACTGCACAAACCATGGTTTGCACTAGACCCAGCAGCTCCATTGACTATCTCCCTCCCATTTCCTTCTGCACAATGCCCATACCACAAGGAGGTCATTGAAGAGGAAGACCTCCCGCTGATGCAGCCCCAGCCTCTGGGGGCGATTTGGATCTGGCACCTCATAGAGCTGGCAGCAGCAAACCAGTCGACGGTGAGGGAGCGACAGGACCTGGACAGGTGTTGAAAAGTGGTGGTCAGCAAGGCCACCCCATCAGTTTCAGGTCTCTGGTACCCTTAACAAAGCATATCTGTCACTCTGACACATAGAATATAACCAACCAAGTCCTTTAAGCTTTTCTGCTACCTTGTCTTTGTCCCTCTGGAACCTTTGGTCTGAAATGTCTTTCTTGCTCAGCCCAGCTACATTCTGTCCCTCTTTCACATCACAATTCCCAAGTTATTTTCCAAGAAACCTTTCTGACTTCCCTTGACGTAAGATGGCCTCTCCCTACTTTCTGTTCCTCTAAAGTAGACTAGGAGGAAGAAATATTATCTGTGTCTTTGTCTGAGAACTTCTTTGAGTGCCCCTAAAGACAGCAAAATGCTGGGATCAGTGGTAAGGCATTCACAAATGTTTGCTGACAATAGTGTATCTGCTTCTTAGCCACTATAGCTTGGCTCTCTTTACACAGATAAAAAGAAAATATTCATACTGTACCTGTAATGGACTTTGCAATATACTAAATGCACTTATATAAAGAATTTCCCATAATTCCATGATTGCTAAGGAATATCATATTTCCTACTTTATTTTACAGGTAAAGGAAATCTAGAGCTGGGGGTGGCAGTGACTTACCACACAGTGATGCCTCCTAACCCCCAGTCACTTACCGGTTTCTTGCCAACAATCATGCGCTCCACAGCCTGCACCTGGGACACATGGTCATCATTGGTCCTCAGTTCACGACCTTGGATGCGCTGGTAGATGCCTACCAGGAGGTCTCGGGGGATATCTTCACCATTGTCAACTCCTATGTGGAAAGTATAACAAAGGAATATGTCACATCAATATAGAGGGTAGGCAATAGAGGGTTCCCCATCATACCCCACACCCAGGCATAGGGACAGGAAGGTACCTTTCAACAAAACAGCCAATTGCTTTTTTTCAGTCAGGGTTGGGATTTTGTCTAAACGACTTTTAATACACTGTAATTAAGACAACCAGGTACTTCTTATCGTCCTTTTGCTCCTCTTAACTGGGAATATTATTCTCAAATGATATGGACAGTTAGTAAGAGTCTGAGCCAGTTGGCATGTCTACTGATGTCAGTTTCAGAAATGAATCTAGCAAGAGCATAGGTATTCAATCCCATCAACTCCTTTCCAAAACATATATCCTAAGGGATTATTCAGAAATATTTGTGAGACTGATGTCCAAGAATGTTCACCAAGTGGTATTTATAAAGAATTCTGAAACAGCTTAATTTCTAACAATAGAGAAATAGCTAAATAAAGGATGGTTTATCTATAAACTTGATGGTTACCAAAATATTTCAATAGTGTGAAAAAAGTCTTGTAGCAAGTTAAGTGAAAAGAGGAAGATAAACTACTTGAGAGATGACTGAGCAGGGAAGGGTGCCTGCTGCCAAGTCTGACAGTTTGAGTTCCATCCCCAGAATCTACATGGTGGAAGAAGAGAACCAATTCTTGTAAGTTGTCCTGTGACCTCCACGTGGACAAAAATGGCATGTGAATGCCCACATTTGTAGCATACACACGCAAACCACACAAATATATAAGCAAATAGATGTAATGAAGAAATAATTTTGGCACTGCTGAGCATTAAGCCCAGGGCCTCATGATAGCCTTATTCCTAAAATAAGCACGTATTACTTTTGTTTGTTTGCTTATTTTGCTTATTTATTCAATAACTGAAAGAAATATATAGTCACATTGTACACACACACACACACACACACAAATCATTCCTCCAAGCCAAATTAATAAAATGAAATTGCCAGCTGGTGGCACACGCCTTTAATCCAGCACTTGGGAGGCAGAGGCCGGCAGATCTCTGAGTTGGTCTACAGAGCAAGTTATAAGATAGCCCCTATGTTGGAAAAGAAACAACAAAAATACCCCATCCCTCCATATCCATGGGAGACTGGTTCCAAGATCTTCCATCAATACCCAAATTAAAGATGCTTACGACTCATATATAAAATAATATAGTCAAGTATGGTTGCCAAGTGGTAAGGTGTTAGTCTCAAAAACTGGGGGAGTGTTTCCATATAGCCTACATACATTCTCCCATTACTTTAACTCATCTGTATCTTACAATACCTAGTTCACTGGTAATGCAATGTAAACGGTGGTTTTACTGTATCATTTAGGGAATGATGACAAGAAAAAGGTTGTGCATGTTCAGTACAGACCCAATTGGTTTTCAACCCCCTCCCGAACTTTTCAATCTACAGTTGGTTGAATTCATGGACACTGAGCCCACAGATATGGAAGACTGAGCATGTGTGTATATATATGGATGAATGAATGATAGCAAGATTACAGGAAATAGCTCTGTGTGCCGCTAATCAAATTCCCCTAAGTCTACCATCTTTCTCCACTCCTGACTGTATGCCCAATGATGAAATTTTCTCACTCGTCGCTTTAAGGCCCCTGCTAGGAACAATGATGTCTCCTGTGGAAATACTATACTTCTTCCCTGGACAAGTGCTACAGGTCCATTCTCCTCCCTGCTGCCTCTTTCACCTCAGCTGCCAGACAGCTTAACTTCATACATTATGGCAGTCAGCAAGTTTGTCTTGTTCTCCCCATCTCTAGTTCCCTCTTTCACTTCTTTCAAAATAATTGCAAAGTCTGTGCAATTGTAAGTAGGCTGCGTTTTGGTGAGAACCAGGGCTTGACAACAATACAATAAACCAAGAGGAAAGATCAGAGTGACACTGTTTATCTGGCATTGGAGAATCTCAGATAGAAGAAGATCCATCAAACCTTCCCAAGGGTTCTTTCTCCCCCCTGGGTCTTTGCTATTCTTTCTGCTAAGTGAGTTCTCCTCAATTTTCAGTCTGTCACCTTCAAGGCTCACCTTAAAGAAGGAGTCCTCCCGGAAGTCAGTAGGAGGTGATTGCTCCTTCTTCTGGGCTCTGGTTGTTTTTTTGGCCTCTTTGACATCACTGTTTACTTTCTGTCTTATCTTGGTTATCTAGGCACTACATTTCAATCTCTCTAGCAAGCAGGAAGAGCTCTCAGAACAGAGGCTATCGCAGCCTCCCCTCCATTGTCCTTCCTACTCATTTTACTCGGTATACATTAAGTATCCGGTAAGTGTCCACTGGCTGAGTGGTTGGTTGGCTAAATGAAAAAAAAAACAAATTGAGAAAAAGCTATCTAAAGTAATCAAACGAATCTTTTGGGGTATATATAGGGAAGACAAGGAGAGAGAGAAGGAATGGATGAAGGAGTAACTGAGTGAGTCAAACATTTAAAAGCCAGGTTGTTTTGTTTTGTGGGACAGTCGCATTCTCTAGCCTGAGTCAATACTTAGTAAATAGTTGGTCTGAGGGTCAGTACACAAATCGGTAACTTTTTCTTTGCAGTGCTAGAAATCAAACTCAACCTTGTACATGCTAGATAAGTGCTCAGCTGCTGAGTTACCTACACAGCCTGGCAAATAACTCTTGATAAATTTGAGTGAATTAATAAGTGAATGCCCTGGGGAAGTCCAGCCATGAGATAAAGTGACAGCATAGAAGAAGGCTAATTTATAAGGCTGCCTGGGATCTCTCTCACCCCACTCCCATCCCCACCGTCTTCCCTTTTCTCAGATGATGGTCAAGAAAAATAGATGGGAAATTCTGGTCACCTCTCAGGTTCTTAATGAAGTCATCCAGCTTCATCTTGCGTTCAGCCTTCACACTGGGGCTGTACATATCGGTATTGAGGAGGATGATGGCAAAAGCAAGGATGAAGATGGTGTCTGGGTTCCGGAACTGGCGTACGAGGGCAGGGTTACAGACACAGTACCGCTGGCTGTGAGACAAGAAGGGTCAAGTCCAGACTCAGGTGCCAGTAATTTCCACCTAGCCACCCAGATGGCCATCATAAACCCTTTCCTTCAAGAAACACTCCCTCAGCATCTGGAGTCCATCTTTTTCATTTTCTCCAACACCCACCAGGAAAAATCATAACCACTACCTGCTGGGAACTTCCCCAGGAGACTTATGTACACTGTCTTATGCAATTCATCACAGCACTGCACGAATGCTCTTTCCCCATGCCTTTCTGTCTTTCTGCCTGTAGTGCTGAGGACTGAGCCTTGGGCCTTGACTATGCTAAGCATATGCTCTACCACTGAACCACACCTCCAACTCCCAAGGAGTCCTACTTTACACAGGATATAATGAAGGCTTGAAGTGGTAACTTGCACAGGCAATAGAGCTGGTGAATGGTAAAGCCGGGATGAACGATCATCTGGCTTCAAAGCAAATCTTCTTCCACCTCTCCTGAGAAAAGCTCCAAAGGGGTGGAGCAAGATTTGGACTCAGCTCTGTCTGATCTTCAAAGCATTTAGAGCTAAGCATAGATAGCATGGGGTTAGATACCCTCGGGTTTAAACCCTGGTTTGGCTAATTTACTCTAATGCCCCTGTATTTCAGATTTGTCATCTACAAAATGAAAATGCCAGTAGAAGTGTCTACCTCACAGAATGTTAGCCTTTTTTTCTTCAATACTGGGCACAGAAACCAGAGACTCAGAGTCATAACAACCAGCAAATGCTCCACCACTGACTTACACACTCAGATTCATGAATGCTATCATTTACTGCCGATCTTGTCACTTACTACTGTGCCTATATCTCAGATGCTAGATACTTTATTCAACGGACTCTGAACCTTACAATTGGCTCTTAAGATGCAATTTATCATTTCTGAATTTTTGCTTGGTTAGCTTTTGTTTGTTTTGAGACAGAGTCTTTTAGTGTAGTCTAGGCTGTCCTGGAACTTACTATGTAGACCGGGCTGTCCTTGAACTCAGAGATCTGCCTGCCTCTTCCTCACCACACCAGACTTTTGTTGCGAGAAATTTATAATGCTGAGAGTAGCTTTTTGTGGAAATAGGGCCCCAAAGTAGAAAGGGGCAGCTTCAGGAGCGGGAAGCAGGCACACCTGAAAGCTTCAATGAGTCGCTCCACTTTCTGGGCCTCACCCTGAACTCGGATATGGGATTGGAACTTCCTGAGAGCATCATCCAAATCCATTGAGGAGAAGTCCATCTCATCCACCACACAGCTGAAGGGTAAAGAAGCAGGGTGGGTGGTGGCACTCTTCATTTCTCTACACAAACCACCAACGCACCCACTTGCACAAGCAGCCCAACACTCCCACTGACAGACTCCCATATTTTGGACCTATGGACACAAGTATAACATCTGAAGACAGAATGTTTAAAACTCAAGCAAGAAAATCAAAGGCACACAGTCACTAAGAGTGCTCTCCCTTAACCCGTTCATTTCAGTGATGGAAACCTGAGGCCCAAAGCGAACTATTAGATGAACATGCCCTGCCCAGAACCACCCTTAGGAGATTTTTGGAATAGGGTCAAGAGAATTAAGACCCTTCTGGAACAGAGGGTTATGGGAACAGGGAAAAAAATTCATCTTGGTTTGAAAAGTTTATCTGAGCAAAAAAGATAGACTGCCCCCTTCCTCCCCCCTGCCTTCCTTTTTCCAGGAATCCCTGGCCCGCCTGCCCCATGCTGGGCTCCTCACTCCAACACGTCTCTGTTGAACTGCTTCTGCCGGTTCCCCAGGAATTCCCCTATCATCTGTCGACTCAGGCCTTTCCGCTCCAGGATGAAGTGAGCCACACCCACAGGAGTGTCTGACAGGAAGCCTCGCTCAATCAAATACTGGATACCCTTCTCTGGCTTCCTGCAGAAAGAGAGGAGGTAGATAAGATAGGTGTTCCTCTAGAACTGTGCCTGGTCCTATATCTAGAACGGATTCAAAACCAGACGAACAAGGGTCTCAGAGAGCCAAGGACTGATCATGTGGTCAATTCCTTCAGGGTACAGATGAAAACATCGCAGCATCAGAAGAAACTACTTTCCCATTTCACAGAGTTTCATAATTCCAAGGTATCACTAATATCCTCTTTTACCTGAGACATACCACAGTTAGGGAAAAAACAAAACAAAACAAAAAACAACCCAGCATCTAAATGAGAGGATGTTCTCTGCCAGAAATTATGATAGGTCCAGAAATCATCAGAGTCCAGAGAGGGGACTGAGTTCTAGACCAAGACTGTTTCCCTGAGTCACAGAAGTAAAAAGGTTACTTTGTTACCTCTCTAACATCCTACCCAGCCTCAGTGACTGTTTCTACCGAGGAAGCACCTCCAACGTTTTCAGTTGGAACTGTGCAGGACTTGAATGCCTTGGGGGGGGGTGCGCTCCATAAAACTAAAATTTGCAAGTTTGGACTTTAATGTTCTAGGAGTCTCTGACCAATCATTTTCTAACTGCATGACTTTGGACAACCCATTTTACTTCTCTGGGTCTCGGTTCTTTATCCCCAAAATAAGAATATTACTATAAACCTTGCTGAAGTTATTGTGAAAATTAAATATAGGTGGCAGTGTTTAACAGAGTATAAAGATGCGAAGTATTTCATCAAATGCCTTCCATCATTCTAATGTTTCCTAATTGCATTTTATGTTTTCTAATTATTTTCTAATCAAATGCCACTCTCTCATCCCCATTCCTAAGCACCTGGCATAGAACCAGGCACCTAGAAAGAGCTTAGTCACCATTAGTCACACCAGCCTGCTACCAAATACACAACCCTACCTACGGAAAGATGGAGAAACTGAATCCTAAAGAGGGAACGCAAATTACCTAAGACTAGACAACGAGTGAGCAAAGGCAGACTAGGGATCCTGGTCTAGGGTTCATTACAGTCCAGATTGCCGCCCCCCTCTGAAATGTGGGAATAGGGGGGACAATGCCCAGAAGTCATTTGGGGGAAACATCTTGCTCAAAATCATACAAACAGGTACTGAAAGCACTAGAACCTGAACTCAGGCATGTTGGGAGCCTCTCTATTCTGTAGCCCTGTTTTTTGTGGGTTTTTTTTTGGGGGGGGGTTCTTCTTTGTTTCTTACTTTGGTTAGTTGTCTTTTGAAACAGTCTTACTTTGTAGCCTAGGCTGGCTTGGGGGGTCACAACAGACCCCAGGCTATCTTCTAATGTGTGGCAATCCCTACAGAGTGCTAAGATTTCCAAGTGTGAGTTACTACATCCACCTTCTGCTGTCCTTCTTGTCCCAGGACATCTGGGAAGAAATACCATTTCATCAGATGTCAGGGTGGCAGGCTTGGAGCTAGCCTCTAAAACAAGGTGCTAACGCAGGGCGGGAAGAGGCAATAAAGCCAGAACCGAGAGCACATACTTATTGAAGAGGTTGAGGCCAATTCTGTAATGCCGCCTTTGTACCACATCGTTGTTGAAGGCCGGCGAGTCCCAGCTGTGCCTAGTCTCCCGCTGGTAAGTCTGCTTGCACAGGCCAGAGGCTGGAGGTTCCCTCAGGCTATCCCGAGAGGAGGAGCCAGAGCTGCAGTTGATGGTCTCATTAGAGTTGCTGGAGCTCTCCAGGCTCTCATTGTCTCCACCGTCAGAGTTCTCACCTGCCGCCTCACACTTCCCCAACCTCCGACCTCCAGCCACACCACTGGGCCCAGTACCACTATTGGGGGCTGGTGGCAGGGGCCCTGGTGGGGCTGGAGCTGGGCCCTCAGGGGCAGGGTAGTGGCGGTGTGGGATTGGGGCCCTGCCTGGTGGCCCCTTGTGCTTCAGGGTCCCATGGGGGCTGCAGCCATCAGCCTCATACACCAGCTGGCGGTGGACAGAGCCGCGATCTGAGCGGTCACTCAGGTCTACAGAACTGTCACTAGGAGGCTCAATGGTGAGGAGGGGGAGGTGTGCAGCCCGGAGCCGGAAATCCCGGCACTCCAAGCACCCAGGACCCCTTCGAGTGCCTTCCTCACGGCTACCATCTTCCCGGGTCCCTGGTGGCATTGGTGGAGGAACTGGTGGGAGGGGAGCTGGTGCCCAGAACTCAGGGCGGCCTTGGGGTGGGGGTTCTGTGCTGGGCAGTCGCTCAGGTGATGGAGGAGGAACTGGGTCATCCAAGTAGAGGGGGAGGTCACTGAAGGATGTGGCTGAGCTGTCTTCTTGCTGTTCCTTTGATTCCCGTTTCTCCAGTTGGGCTGACCCTGGCTCCTCAGACATAGGCCCTGACGGGTGACAGTTCAGGGCCTCATCAATGGATTCAGCCAGAGACTTTACCTGTAAACAGCGAAAGGTACAAAGAAAAGGGAATCATAAAGAGAGAAATGGTACAAGGGTCAAAAGGTGAGAAGAAAGGAAGGGAAGGCAGGAAAAGTTTCCTGGTGGGTCAGCCCAGAAAGCAGATCCTTTGCCATAGGTTCTTTAAATGTTTAAAATACATACTTATTTAGTGTGTGTGTGTGTGTATGTGTGTGTGTGTGTTTTGCCTGCATATGTCTGTGCATCACATGTGTACATGGTACTAGTAGAGGCCATCAAATCCCCTGAAACTGGAGTCACAGAGGGTTATGAGCCACCATGTGGGTGCTGGGAACCAAATCCAGGTCTGCCATCTCTGCAGCCCTAATTTCTTTTAAAACAAACACACACACACACACACACACACACACTGAAATTAAATGTTTTCATACAATATATTCTGATCATAGTGTCTCCCAAATCCTCCCTACCCACCAACCCCCATGCCTTTTTTCTCCCTTTAGCAAACAAACTAGAAAATTAATTTTTAAAGGACAAAGAGAAATCACAAGAAACACACACAGACATCTAATAAAAACCCATAAAACACAAAATTGGAAACCATAATACATGAGCAAAAAAATCTGTAAGACAAAAAAATGTTCAAACAAAGCAGTATGAGATAAAAGTCTACGAAAATACCACTGAGTCCGTTGTGTGTTGTCTGGTCAGTCCCTTATTTGAAACTTTATTACTTTTTAAAAAGTTGCAAAGAACTCCATAGGTGCTTACTAGTTTATAAAAGAACTCCCAGGGAGTCACTGTGAGTTCCCAGAGGCTAGGACTAACATTGACAAAATGCCTTCTTGGGCAGTCCAGTATCTCTGTCTCCATATCAAATACTCCCTCCTAGGGCTGGCGAGATGGCTCATTGGTTTCGAGCACTGGCTGCTCTTCCTGAGTTCAAATCCCAGCAACCACATGGTGGCTCACAACCATCTGTAATGGGATCCAATGCCCTCTTCTGGTGTGTCTGAAAATAGCTATGGTGTACTTATATAAAATAAATAAATCTTAAAAAATAATACTCCCTCCTCCCTGATTCAAGCCACATTCTTACCTCTGTCATATAGGGTCAGTTCCCATCCAGGGAAAACCCCAAATCTCAGCTTTCTCCCAGAGCACTCAATGGGAAACTCTTAGGAAATCCATAATATTTACCCTTGAGAAAATGAACACCCAGTAACTCTGTCTCCAGGTGTACTCGGCTTCCAAACTGGCCCCAGTGATCTCTTCCTCCTGGTATTCATAATCTTACATATCAACCGTACTAGAGTTAGTCTGTGTGGCCCACGACACATGGCAGAAGTGAAGGCATATCATTCTGGCATGACACAGGCAAGCACTGCAAATTCTGTCTTGCAGGCTCTTTGGTTTGTGTTCTTTCAGACTCCTCACTGAAGGGAAGCTATACTGTGAACAGTCCTGAGAGGAACTGCCAACAAAGAGGTAATTGAGCACAGAAGCAGATCTGTCAGCCCCCGTCCAGTCTTCTGAGATCGGGTCCCACACAGCTTAACAGCAGCCTCCCGAGAGACCTAGAAACAGAATCAACTAGCCATACCCCTTACAGCTTCCTGGCCCCCAGAAACTGCAGAAGATAATAACTGTTGTTGTGTGTGGTGACACACCTGTAATTATAGTACCCCAGAGGCTAAGCCAGGAGTTCCTCAAGCTCAAGGCCAGCCGGGGCTACACATTGTTCCGGCCAGGGGGAGGGGGGGAATAAAGTGATTGTTGTTTAAGCTCAGTTCTAATCTCAGGTATGTGTGAGTATATGTACAGAAGCCACAGCATGTGTGTACAGTCAGAGGACAACTTTGTGGCACTTCTTCCTCTCTTTCCATCTTTCCATAGATGCCAGGGATTGAATTCAGGTCTCCAGGCTTGCACACCAAACGCCTTTACCCACTGAGCCATCTCATTGACTCCCTTTGATTTGTACTTTTACCCCTAGGGTCAGATTTAAGTGACTAAATGTTGGGGTAGTTTGCTATACAGCAATAGGTATAATACATTTTCCCCCAATCTGTCTTAGATAGCCCTGAGTGCTAGGATCAGGCCTGGTTCTTCTCTCTTCTCCATCAGATCGTATTTCCCTGTTCTCTGTTCTTCCCTTGAGGGATAGGTGTGAGCCCAGTTTCTATTTTAGATCAGCTACCCCTTGACATAGAAAAGATGCTTAATTATCACATGAATGGATGGATGGATGATGCAACCTTCCCTTCATTACTTCTTTCCTTCCCTTCATTTCACTAGCCTCAGAGAAGCAAGCATAGACCAATGATAGGGTGAGATAACAGAGTTTAGATCACAGCGATTTCTTCTTTTATAAAACTTCATTCATTCAACAGTTTCTACCAAGTACCTCCTTGGCTTTAGGAGAAAAAAAAAAAAAAACCCAACTAACTTAGCAGGTACTGCATACCAGGTACTTTCGGTATGTTACCGAAAGTAACTAATTGAAATGCATCTTCACAACAGCTCTCAAAACAGCACTAAAAAGAAAGTTTTACCTCCATTTTGCTGATCAAAAGGTGAAACCATCTGCCCGAGATCATACAGCTGGAAAATGGCACAACTGAGGTTTTGACACAGGGAGCCATGTTTGGAATGACCTCCCATTCCTCTTGCTCCCATGGCCATTCCCATCATTCCATGGTCTAGCAGCTGCAATCACAGTGCCTGGACAAACAATGCACCCTGCACCATCTCTAACTAGAGACATCCTTTCAGCCCTCTAAGGCTTACTTACAATGTTATACTCTCCAAGAAAGTGGTCTGGTCTTCCCAGAATCCCCTCTGGTTCTGAGCTCATTCTATTTTAGGAGGTGGCCATATGTTTGTATGTCACAGTGCACATGTGCAGGTGAGAGGTAAACTTTCAGGAATCTTGTCTTAGGGCTGGAGAGTTGCCTCAGCCATTGCCTTAGTTAACTTTTCTAGCCCAAAGTTTCAAAGTCCTTCCACAATCCTCCCCCAAACATGGCCAGGTCTGTCATAGGATATCCCATGAACCTTGTACCAACTTCTGTCTTAGTTAGGGTTTCTATCCCTGTGATAAAACACCATGACCAAAAGCAACTTGTGGAGGACAGGGTTTACTTCAGCACACAGCTTGTAGTCCATCATCCAAGGAGACCTCCTTGGTCAGACAGGCCAGAAACTCAAGGCAGAGACCTGGAGGCCTCTGATGCAGAGGCCACTGAGGGGTGCTGCTTACTGGCTTGCTCCCCATGGCTGCCTCAGCCTGCTTTTTTATATAGTACCCAGGACCATCAGTACATGGAAGACACCACCCACAGTGAATTGCACACTCCCACATCACTCACAAGCCGAGAAAATGCACCATGGGCTTGCCCACAGGACAGTGTGATATGGGGCATTTTCTCAGCTGAGGTATCCTCTTCTAAAATGACTCTCTCTATCTGTGTAGAGTTCACGTAAAACTAGCAGCCCAACCATTAAAAGCACTTGCTACTCTTGCGGAGGACCCAAGCCCGTTTCCCAGCACCCACATTCAGCATCCACATTCATACAGTTTCATGGAATCAGATACCTGCTTTTGAATGCAACGGGTACACGGTGTGCATGTGGCACATGAACATACATGTAGGCAGAACACCCAAACATATAAAATAAAATAATCAAATCTTTTTATAAATCAGTTTTGGGGGAACTGGAGAGATGGCGCAGTGGTTCAGAATATATACTGCTCTTGCAGAGGAACTGTATTTGGTTCCCAGCAGCCAAGCCAAATGCATCTCAAATGCCTTTAACTCTAGCTCCAGGGGATGTGACATCCTTTTCTGGCCTCCTTGGGCACCCGTACACACATGGCACACACACACACATGCAGATACACAAACATACAAATAAAATAGTTAAAATAAAGAACCTGTTCTCTCTCCTTCCATAGTGTGGGTTCTGGGGATCAAACTTAGGTCATCAAACATGGCGGCAAGTGTCTTCACTCCACTGAGCCATCTTAGTGGCACTATGGTGCCCATGTTCTAACATGCTTGTTTTAGCAATGGAATTTTTTTTTTTAACAGCACTGGAGATGAAGCACGTAGTGTGGCACATGTTAAGCAAGTGCTACTACTGAGGTACATCCCTGTGTTTGGGGGTTTTGTTGGTTGGCTGGTGTTGTTTGCCACAGGTGTTCCCAATCTTCCTGCCTCAGTCTCCCCACTGCTTCAATTACAAGTATACACTCAGCTGTAACTTTCTCCTTGTGTTAACAATTCGCTCTCACCACTCTCCAAGTCTCAGCCCAAATCACTGCTATTTGTTGCTGTTAAGTGCTTAATCGTGCAAATCCTTGCAGTTTGGAAAACAGATAAAAAGCAGTAGAAGTAGCTAGAGCCTGGGAATGGAGAACAAAAGCCCCTTTCAGGGCTCCTGACCTGTTTGGAGAAGGAGTCCTCGAGCTCTGTGATGTCATTAGAAAACTCTCCAGATGTGGTGACTGAACTTCCACCACCATCGATGCCCCCACCACAGGAGCCTCCATAGGGGAGGCCCCGTTCAAGCCGGTGGCTCCGGGCGCCAGCCATGGCACCTTCATCCAATGAGGCAGGCTTGCCCTCGAAGTATGCAGGGTTCTGTGCTTTCTCGTACTCCTCAAAGGAGAACTGCATCCGCATGTTGGACAAGATGATTCGGCGGGACATGCGGCTCTCTGAAGCTGAGCTGCGCAGCCGCTCAAAGTTCTTATTCATGCGGTACTGGCGAAAGGCTGTCTGGATGGTTCTGGCAGCCCTGCGGCTCAGGAAGGAGCCCCCATACTTCCTCTCCAGCATTTCCACCTGTCAGAGGAACAAGTTCAGAAAGTTGCCAGAGCCTCAACCATATCCCAGTCAAGTCACAACTACTAGAAGTCATGACAGGCTCTGTGCCCAGTGTTTTCTCACTTCCAATCCCGAGATGTACACAGGGGGGAAAGGAAACATATATATTTAAAATCAAAAATAGCTTAGAAAAAAAAAAAACGAAAGAAACAAAGAAAGGAAACAGTAAATGAAGAGGAGGAAGCTGAAGGAAGAAGAGAATCAGAGAGAGAAAAGCAGGAAGGAAGGAAAGAAGGGAGGGGTGAGGGAGGATGGACCTACAGTCCAAACATCTAGGCATAGACATAATTAATGTGTTGATAACTGCCCTCCTTCCAAGTCCTGTTTTTCTTAAATTTTGCATAATGTCCTACCCTCCTTCCCTTTTCTCTCTTTCATACCCCTAGACAGTGCACTGCATCATAGTGTGAAACTGTCAAGTTATGTGTGTGCCTCCCCCCTTAGACTGCATGTTGTTGAAGGCTGGATGCAGGTCTCATTCATCTTCTGGAGCCCATTATCAGAGTCCGATAATGTTTGCTGAGTGAATAGGAGGCTCAGTGCATGTGCAGTGAATGTGTGAATCACCTGTCCAAAAATAGGTCCTGGAGCCTGTCCTCTCCAGTCCCGGCTTTACTGTCGATCCTCCCTGAATACCACCCTCAAGTGTCACACCCCAGCCTCCCTCCATATCCCACTCCCATTTTCAACCAGAGTCATCTCTTCTGCACCTTCTTGTCCTGCAGGTCTGTGGAGAGTTCATAGCTGTCTGACAGGGCCTTGGAGCGCTTTATCTCCTCCTCTTCCTGCTTCCTCAGGGCGACACTGGCCGGCTGGAGGCGTGCCCTCTGAGCCCAAGGAAGGCCCACCCCAGCAGGGGGGCCCCCCATGTGGCTGCTGGTGGGGGGCAGCTGGCTCAGCCGGTAGGGGGGTTGGCTCCCAGGACTATCAACCGCTGTGCTCAGGTCACTGCCTGGGGCATCACCCTCCACACTGTGGGGATGAGATAAAATGAGCCAGGATGTGGCAACAGGAGAGAGGCTTGCTAGGCCCAACTCAGTGAGTACACTAGATCCTGCCCCCAACCCCATCTTCTCCCATTTCCTCAGATACCTAAGGATTCCAACATTCAAGAGACCGTCAATCTGTCTGTTCACTGCCTGCACAATTCATTCACTCAAGTGCCCTTGTTTTGTTGTTGTTGTTGTTTGGTTTTGTTTTCTTCATTCCCTTTCAGTCCCTTCCCGTCAGAGCTCCATCTCCATAACCCATTTTTTGAGACACTGTTCCCTCAAGGGTGTCTTCTCAGTTTTGTCCTTAGTCCTACCCACCACTCCTCACAATCTGGTCCAGTCACAAACTTACCCCTAGCCTCTTCCCACTCCTGTCCCTGGCAGCTCCAGCCTCAATTCTTTCCTTGCCCTGATGGCCCAGTCGTTCCCTCCCCAGACCTGTTCTCCTCCCAGCTAACTCCCCATGCAGTGATTTCCCTTATAGTCCTATTCCCAGAACTACCCCAGACCAGTTTCCTCGACATAGTGCCCCCTCCCGGCCCAGGTTGATGATACCTGCCCATCCGGGTCCTCCCTCCCCCACCCAGCCCTGCCCCTGTGCCCTGCCCCTGCCCTTAGCAGCCTGGAGTCCAGGCCTGGCCAGTTCCCAGGGTTCCCAGGCTGCTGCTGCTGCTGCTGCTGTTACTGCTGCTGTTATTGCTGCTGTGGCGGCGGCTGCTGCTGGTGAGAGGGCAGGGTGAAGGCACAGGCTGGGCCACAGTGGGAAGTGCCTCCCCTTCAGCATCCTCACAGGTAAAGAGCTGCCCTGCGGGGAAGCTTCCTTTTTCTCCTCATGTCCTCCCCTGCTCTGCTCCTGGAGGAGGGCAGGGGGCTCTCAAGCAGAAAGGTGACAGAAGCTGGGTCCCAGGTCTCGCTTGCTGGGGTTACCTAGAGCTGTTGTTCTGCCAGACCTGCTCCACAGTGCCATGGCAACCAGGGTGCCAGGGAACCCAGGTGGCAGCAGAGCTCCAGGGCATGTTGAGAAGCACAGAGGTGGGGTGAACCAGGAAGGCTGTTGTGGGAGAATGGGTGTGGCTGGGGCTAAAAGAATGTTTTGTTTTGTTTTGTTTTGTTTTAAATCATAGAAGTAATATAGGGTGTGTGTGTGTGGCTCTTGGCTAGTAAAAGAATTAAAGGGCCACTCTTCCACCTCTATTGAGAAAGGCCAGGGGGAAGGCAAGGGCAAATTGTGTGTGTGTGTGTGGGGGGGGTTACCTAACTGGCAGAAGTGCCTGCATTATCTGGTGTCTGTCTACCATCTGCACTGGAGGTCAGGGGCAGTAGTGCTGGGCTCTGCCCTGGTGGTGTTTACCCTCCACCCTCCCAAGTACTAGTCAGAAGGAGCCTGAAAGGACTGCTTCGCACCCTAAATTTTCTTTCTCTCGAACCTCTGAGGCCTACCCTCCACAGGTTATACCCAGCCCAGTCCAGCATCAAAGAAACTCCTCCTGTCTCCCTCAGGATGGAGATCCTGCTCACCAGTCTCTCAAACATCTCCCTTACCAGTTACACATTTCAAACTCAGCTTTGAGCAACTGCCTCCTCCATCCACCAAACATCTATGGCTCTCATTGTCTGCAAGTTAGTCCAATTTCCAATCATTCTGGCACTGAAAACCTCTCAAGGTTCAACAGACAATGCTTTTAGAATACTTAATATTTTGGTACCGTTCTTACCACTTTGTACTTAATAACTTGGCTGTTCCTTCCAACAATGCTATAAGGTTGTCATTTGTCTTCGTTTTATATAGAAAACAAAACCTGGAGAGGTTAGCTACCAACAATACAAGCAGGATTCAGCTACAGACGGAGTGACTGCAGAGTTCACACTCTCCATCATTAAGCAGCCCAGATTCTGTTTCTCTTACATGTTCCTCAGGCCCTTACCTCCCAAACTGCTCAGATCAGATCTTCTACTCCTAATGTTATCCCCATCATTTCTGCTAGTGCAACCTAGTTCTGTTAAGATGCAAGGTATAGGCTCCTACTGAGATGCCCCCTGAATCTTGCCACCAGCCAGAAATTACTGTTGATCTTGCTCAGAACCGCCCCCCCCAAATCTTTATACACGACTTCTGTTTTGTTTTGTTTTTTTTCTTTCTGGCACAGATTGGCTTTGGCAAAGAGTGCAGGACTCTCAGTATCCCAGCATAGGAAGAGAATTTAGTGATCTCGCTGCCTGGCACAGGACGTGGGACCTAGACCAGATCACAGTAGGTGTTTCTGGTGTAAGTGAGTCAGTGAATGTTCTTGGTGGCTGCTCTAATAAAACTCACTCAAATTTATACCACACACTTCAGGCTTAATTGCAGATCTCTTCTCTATCAGCCCATCTTTCTTTCGCATCTAACCCTAGTACAGCTTCCCATAATTCATTCCATAAACAACAAGCAAGTACTTTCCATATATCAGCACTAAACACCAGAAATACAATAAAAACCAAAGCCACCAAATTATTTCTTCAGAAAGGTGATATTATAGTGAGGGAAACAGACAACAAAGAGAGGGGTGTCTATCATTTCAAATAAATGTTAAGATAGAAAAAAAGCAGAATATTAAAAGATACTGTTTTAATTGCGTGTGTGTGCATGCATGTGTTATGTATATGTGTGTATGAAAGAGAAAGGCAAAGGACATAGCGAGACAGACTAGTGATAGAACTCAGAAAATTTCACAGGCTAGGCAAGCTCTTTACCACTGGGCCACAAACCCAGCCAAAGTTGCTATTTTATATGTGATGCTCAGGAAAGCTTCGGTTGGGGTGGAATGACAGAAAAGCAGTGGATGTGAGGGAGTGGGCTGTGTGGCTGTCTGAGGCTACAGAGTCGAGTCAGTCCAACACGTCTACATGTTTAAGGATCAATAAGAGATAGTATAGCCAGAACCCAGTGAACAAGAGAGAGTAATGAGAAATAAGATTAGACATGTAATGAGAGTTGTACTAGTTCACTTTTGTCAACTTGACACAAGTTAGCGTCACCTAGAAGCAGGGAGCTCCAACTGAGGATTTGTCTCCATCAGTTTGGCTTGTGGGCATGTATGTGGGCATTTTCTTGATTGTCGACTGATGTGGGAGGGCCTAGCCCACTGTGGATGGTGCCACCCTGGGCAAGCAGTCCTGGGGCATACAAGAAGGTGGGTAGAGCAAGCCATGGACAGCAAGCCAGTAAGCAATAAGTCTTGGCTTCAGATTCTGCCTCCAGGTTTCAGCCCTGAGTTTCTGCTCTGCCATTCCTGATGAGGAAATAAACCTTTCCCTCCCCAAGTTGCTTATGGTTCGTGTTGTATCACAGCAACAAAAAGCAGACTAATATAAGGGACACTAAGCCTATCATAAAGACTTTGGCTTTTGCTCTGATTAAGATGAATATAGGGAAGGATGTAACCTAACTTGTCATCAGTAGAACAATTTCTAGCTTCCTTACCTGGCCTGAACCCTATACCACACCTAAACTTGACTACCTTCTGTTCTCGCTTCAACATTTAGCTCAGGTGTGCCTTTCCACACCTGCTTGTCTCCTTCGAACATGTTGCCTTACATACGTGCCCCTCCTTCATGTTGCCATAGGCTCTGCAGACATCTCTACCCCTTGCAGTTCCTTGTAGCAGGCACTGTTAGCTCCCTTCATAGTGAAGAGAGGTAGAGTTGATGTGACTGTAACTCAAGGTAATACATAGCTATTAAGAAAGCCACACTGCAAACTCAGAGCTGAGACTACCCCCTAATGATATTTCAGCACCTCTCCTACTCCTAACCCTGTGCTGCTCCAGGCTCTCTACTCCTTGGTAATCCCTCTCTTGAGAACTTGCTCCATTTTGATTGCAAAGACAACAGTCTCAGGAATTATAGGGCGGCAGCACAGCCTCCCATGGGAGAGACCGGCCAAAAACAAGGAGAATGCTTGAGAGGATGCTTTTGCTATCACACATACTGCTGAAGAATCTATGACTGGAGGTGTGGAACCCCTCACTTCAGAGCCCTTAAAACATTCAGCAACAGGCCAATCACATGGAACCCCACCCCACGTATGGACAAGTATAACATCACAGACACATTCAAAGGCCAACAAATCTAGAAACAAATATATGCATCCATAGTCACACAGAAGTATACATGAATACACGTAGACCCAACACACATTGCCTGCTGGACTATTCTTCAGGGGGAAATGAGAGCATCCTTTGTAGAGGGGGAGAATAAGCCATGCTACACAAATAACCACAGAACAAAGTGGAAAGTTATCAGGGGTGGGGAATACAGGAAGTGACGGGGGAGTAAAGGAGAGATTCCTTCTGCTTGGGGGTGGCTGAGCAGAATAAAAATAAACTGGCACTTAACTATGCACCTACCCTGTGTCAGGCATTTTCCACACATTATTTAATCTTCATGGCAAACACAAGGAAGGAATTAGGATTCCTGTTTTACAGAGGAAGAAAGCAGCTCTAAGGGGGAAACTGACTGACAAAGGTCACTGAGCTAGCAACTGGCAGGATAGGGATTCAGACCCAAAGCCTGTGCTGGCCCTCCTGCTGTCTTGAAGTCTTCCCTGGGAGAGGAAGCTCGTGGACTGTGCTTTGCCTAAAAGGAGCTAAAGGAGATGAGAGTAGAGCAATCTTGTAAACCAAGGCTCTAAGATGGAGGAAGCAGGTTAGGATGCCTTCTAGGGACTTGAGGTTGGTTTGCCTATGACAGACAGTGGGGCCCAGACCCTTTCCAGATGCTACTCCTGTTTAGTGTGGGGGGGGGTCTTTTCTCCCTCCTTCTCTTTATTGGTACTGCCCAGAGCCAGGAATTCAGCCTGGGAATGGGAATCAGAATGCAGTTGCCATGGAAATGAATGGAGACTGTTGCTATGGATACCATAAGATGAGGGCAAGAGGAAAGCAAGGTTGCTGAAAACTATCCCCATGACAACTTAGGTTGGAAAGGGAAGGGACTGGAAGTGAAATACAAGAAAACAAGGGTATCAGGGTATGTAGATGGAACCAAGGGCTTTAGGTTCTTGAAGTAAAAGATTGAAGGTAACACAGAGAGTGACAAGAGCAGGGCCTTTTGCTGTCCAATTCAGTGCCACCTATCCACAAGTCCAATCCCAAATCCAGCCTGGATTAGCTAACTGCTGAGGGCTGTTAACCAGATAAACAGTGGGAAAGCAGACTCTGGGATTCTAGGTTAGAATCCTGGATCTGCTCATTTGCAACCCTAGAACAATAATAGTAATATTTTATTCTTTTTACCAGTCCTAGCAAATGGGAAAAGTCTGGCTTTTCTCACCGAAGGAGACACAACATAGGTGAAGAAATAAACGCAGTTGCAAAAGGTCTCAAAGATTCCAAAGGAGCCGGGACTCAAAATAAAGCGTATCTGAGCACGCGAGGCAGGTAGTATGGCTTAGTGGCAAAACATTTACCCAGCATCCCCAGTTTAGGGTTTGATCCCCATATGTGTGTGTGTGCACACGCACGCGCGCGCGCGCGCGCGCACACACACACACACACACACACACACACACACACACACACGAAACAATGAGTCTGCATAGAAAAGTTCCTGTTCTTCCTGTCCCCTTCTGCAGTAGAATCCTTGTGCGACTCCATTTCTCTCCACTTCTTCCCATAGTGGAATAGACCCTGGGGGAAATATTTGTGGAGCGGTAAGTGAGGAAGCAGGAAAGGCTGAAGTCAGATAGGAAAAGCTCCTGCATTTAAGAACAATGACTCATGGATCTGTTCAGTCCACAGAGTTGGAGCGAACTTAACAAACACGTTTTAAGGACTATCCAATCCCACAGATGCAAGTGAAGCTCGGGCAGTGAGAGTGACTTTCTCTCCTAAACAAAAGTTGTGCTTTGAGCTACAAACACCTTTGCCACCTCCACCACCTCCTATTACCCCTGACTCTGTTCGATATGTTCCAAACAAACAATAGGTGACTTGCAATTCCCATAGAGCAAGCTTATCCATCACTTTTCTGCAATCAAAGACTTGCTTTATTTTTGTTGTCCAAAATGTCTTTTCTCCTTTTTACCCTTGGACTTAACTGGCCTAGATGAGCTCATCTTCATTTTGAATACCCTGAACAGGCAGAACCTCTAGCCAAGAGAATTCTGACTCACTCTCACCCCATGAGCACCCAACAGGTCAGGTACTGTCTCCTCTGTGTCTCGTGCTCACCCATCTCATGGTGGCCCTTACTACCAGTCTCTCTTGAAATATGCATGGCCCACTCTTGATCCCCATATCTGTTTTTCTTTTAAACAAAAAGATCAATTTTTAAAATATTTATTTCTTATATTTATGTAAGTACACTGTCTTCAGACACACCAGAAGAGGGCATTGGATCCCATTACAGATGGTTGTGAGCCACCATGTGGTTGCTGGGAATTGAACTCAGGACCTCCGGAAGAGTAGTCAGTGCTCTTAACCACTGAGCCATCTCTCCAGTCCATTTTCCCCTTCCCCCACATCCGTTTTCCAAGAGAAGTGGCCTGGCATGATTCACTTTCACAGAGCTACCATGCAGAGGTCAGGGCCTAGCACACCTTGCTCAGCTACCTTGTCCCCTAAATATACAGGTAACACGTCTGTGTCACCATCTGCCTGATAACTGTTGCCCTAAGAGCCACAGCCCCATGTTTAAAAGTCAACCATATCCTACCCCTTTGATTAAATATACTGGGCAAAGACATAGAAACTTCCAGGTACAGAAAGCCAGAGCTTACACAGAATCCTCATATTCTCAGGACTTCTCATGCCCAGTCTCACATAATTATACTTCCTTAGATATACAGCAGCTCGTGTAGCCTCACACGCATGTGCACATAGATGCACAGACACACTGAGGCATATTTTCTCACAACAGAAATAGGTCTGCTCCCTTCCCACAGCACAGCTCCCTCCTGTCCAGCCACTCCAGTTGCCTGAACAGGTGTCAAGCCTTTTTACAGTTTCTAGTCTGTTCTTGACTTGCGCTCTTCCTTCATTCAGTTAAACCCCTGCCCATTTCCTTCTATTTCCACGGAAATAAAGTAGAGAAGATGTTCTCCTCCTCACAGGCCATCTAGATTCACATATCCTCGAGAGACACTTGAGCACAGTAATTACTCGCCATTCCCCAACTTGACCCTAGCACACACCAGTGGGCTTTTTTTTCTCTATATGGTTCCTATCCCCTGAAATGTCTTCTCACCTCTTGCAACCTAATCAAATCTTTCCCAATATCTGAGACCCAATTTTTATCCATTTTCTTCCAGCAAGCTGCCTGGATCCTGCCACTCCCCACCCACATTTCCATTTCCTAACATAAACACATCATAGAAGGGGGAGCACAAAATCACAAAGGGTACCCTTAAAAGCAACCAATGCTTCTCAACCTTCCTAATGCTGTGACTCTTTAATACAGTTCCTCATGCTGTGGTGACCCCCCCCCCAAGAACATTATTTTGTTGCTACTTCATAACTGCAATTTTGCAACTGTTATGAATCATAATGTAAATATCTGATGTCTTAGGTGACCTCTGTGAAAAGTCATTCAGCTCCCAAAGGGTTGAGAACTACTGCTTTAAAGAGTCTGTGCTTTCAGCCAGGTCAAGGAAGTCTTTGCAGTTTTGTTAGGGGAAATGGCTTCCTCTCAGAGATCCTAAAGTTAGAGTATAAGAACCAAGGAACTCTAATATCACAAAATATTTAAATCATACCACCAACGTTTTTTTAAGTGGTAGAATTAAGAAATTTAAAGTCATAGGATTGGGGTATCCAAGTATCATAACACCGTACAAAGAGAAATCAAAGAACTGCATGAAATACGTCCCACAATCATAGTATCATCAAAGTTCATAATTACAGCTTTTTAAAATTGTAGTGTCTCAGATCCTGAACATCAGAGCTGGAAGAATTCTGGTGACCCTGGTCAAACCACCCTCCCAATTTTCCAGATGAGTAAACTATGTATTGCAAAAGTCAAGGGCCATATCCAGGATTAGTCAGTTAAAAAAATGCCCCAGGCTAGTGCACTAAAGAAGGCAGTAGGTACGCTCCTGCTGGGAGACATTCACACATTTATTTTTTGAATGACTTTTAGGCGTTGACAAGCCACAAATCAAACCCTTCTCTGTCTTTCTGCCCTTTACCAGCTCTGGATAGGAAAGAAGGCAAAGTTCTGGTGGGGATGGAGACAGGGAGATGGGGTAGGGTGGAACATACATCAGACAGAGAGAAGAGATCAGCTTTTATTGATGGAAATTTCTTTATACATAGCAACACACATGCTGAAAGGCCTTTTCCTCCTAATCATGTTTACAGAGCGCTATGGGAGTGATGGGGTTGGGGAGAGGGGATGAAGTGAGGCCTTCAAGCAGTGGAGAAAATGGCAGCTATGGCCACAGCAAAGGAATGAGTGACGGGGAACTAGGCAGGCTGGGTTCCTGCTCCCGTCTGGTCCTCTGAGCCCTAGGCACCCTGCATCTCTGTTTGTGCTCACAGAGAACAGAGGTAGGTCCTTGGGGTGTCATTTGGAGACCTCTCCAGTAGTAACAAGCTCCAGGGTGCCTGGGAAGTGGGTGTGTGGGTTCAAGAGGGTCCAGGTTGCAAGCTCCAAGCTCCAAGCACTGCTTCTCCCACTTATTAGTAAAATCTAGGACTCCAGCTCTTTAATTCAGGGGCCAGAGCCTAGGGGAGACAGCAGGGGCGGGGAAGAATTCCAAGAAGGAGGTTGGGGAAGAAAGAGCATGATGCTTGCCCATCTGGTTCCTGAAGCAGGGGACAGGGTCCCATGAGGGATCCACAGAGGCAGGGGTGGGGGATGGTTAAGGCTTTTGCTTCTGCATAGAAAATGGCCCTTGTCCTCTCAGTTACCGAGAGGAGGGACTACTGCATTCGGAGGCCGGACAGCAGAACTGGTGATCGTCTTCCTCTTCCTCTTCCTCAGTTTCCTCCTCCTCCTCCTCTTCCCTGGGGCCAGGAAGGGCAGGGTAGAGGCCACAGGCAGGGGTGACAGAGAGAGGCAGAGACATTAGTTTGCAGAGAAGGGGAGATACATAAAAGGGCCAGAACTGGGAGATTGGGCTGGGATGGGGGTCCAAACGGGGTAGCCAGTATGACACATTATCCAAGGCCACATCCAACTCAAGTCTTCAAGGAAAAAATAGCCCTCCCCAACCCAGCCTTAATCTTAGGGTCATCTTCCCAATATAGAAACACAATTTCTGACTCTGACAGTTGCTATTATTTCCTATAAGTAATAGCAACTTGTTTTATGCTAGAACTTAGTATACCTTATCTCATCTAATCCCTGCAACAACTTTGCAAAAGCATCGTTTTAGAAATGATGCTTAACCTCAGAGATGTTAGACAGGTTGGGCATAAAATACAGTCAGAATTTGAATCTACAGTTCTGAGAGCTTCAGGCCTCACACTCCACCCTTCCAGGTTTTGTGTTAGAAATCCACTCTGTCCTAATAGGGCAGAGATTTGTATTAAGACTCAAGGTCAGTAAATACAAGAAAATGCTTAGAAATAAAGCATGAAAAGTGCACAGCTTTAGAAGTAAAAAGACCTAAGTTCATGGGTTAGGGATGTAGCCAAATATAGAGCCTAGCATATACAAGGCCCTAAGCTACACTCCAAGAACCACAAAAAAAAAAAAAAAAGAAAAAGAAAAAGAAAAAAGAAAGAAAGAAAGAAAGAAAGGAAGGAAGGAAGAAAGAAAGAAAAGGAGAGGACAGGAAAGAAAAGAAAGGAGGATCTGGGCCCACGCCCAGGCTTTACAATTGTTTCCATATTATATGGCCTTGGGCATTGTATTGCCCCTCTCAGGAGCTATAAGCTCATCTGTAAAATGGGACTTATGGTTCCTACTCCCAGGACTCTTGTAAGGCCTAGGGCATATATCGGATCCCTAGCAAACAATCACAATGAAAATAAGAACAATGGGGTTTTATTAATTGTTTCTAAATCTCATTTCTAAGAGGCCAAACTTCCCATGAGACCCACTGGGGTACAGTCACAGTATCATGGAGTATATGGATAGACAGTAAGGGCTGGGAGGGGATCAGATGCCTCCTAAGTAAAAAGGTGGGTCATCTGGGGACAACCAAGGAAATGGCAACATCCCATTCCTAGACTCAGTTCAGAAAATGTAAGAAGTATGGAATCCAGCAAAGAAAAGGAACAGGAAGAGATGAGGAGGGAAGATGGACAAGCGGGGAAGGCACTGTGGCTCACCTGGCAGACAAGCACACACATAAACATACTTACACACCTGCACACACCCTTTTACAATTTGGAGATCCCTCTGACACACTGTTCTATACACTGAATCAGCAAAATCACATAAACCAGGTCTTAGAGCCCTGAGCCTTGGTTCCTCATCTCTACAAGGTGATAAAAATGCTGTAATTCTTAATGTTGTCATGAGAAAGAAGAATGACAGTCTAGTCTCACTGTGTATTTCCCTATTACCAAGGACAGGCTTCTGCTTTTTCTCCCTTGGACAAAAACTTTTAAGCCTCCTTAAAAGTTCACTCTAAGCACCAATCTCTTCTGCTTGCATACTAATCTTAGCTCTTCATTGTCTGCTGGATAATAAAGTTAAGACTCCAAGTTGCCATTGAAGGCTTCCTCACATATGGTCTCACCTGGCTTTTCTGGACAGACTGACTCAAACAGGCCTGACTTTCAATACCAGCTCCACCACCTACCACCTTGGTAGGTTAGGATCCATTTCTTAACCAGCCTGGGACTCCTTTTCCTTATCTGCCAAATGGGGAACTATCTATCCCACAGGGTATGGTAGAACTAAATGAATCCATGGATAGTTTGGTGCTTAACACATGGTAACATTATTGTGACCAGTGGTATCCAGGTTGTTATACTCACTCATGCTGAACTGACATCAAAGGAGCTCACTATTTCATCTGTATGCCCAGACTTTTCATTCCTCTGTGCCCTTGCTGATTCTATTCATGCACCTGATCAAATGCTGCTTCCCAAGAACCATCCTCCCTGACTCCCAGGCATAGGTTATTCTTTGCTTTAGCATTTATGTGCTTGGTCAGAGCTCTTTGTTGATTTCTTTGAACTTCTTTTTAAAATATTTTTTCTTTTTCTGTTTTTTTTTTAAAGATTTATTATATGTAAGTACACTGTAGCTGTCTTCAGACACACCAGAAGAGGGCATCAGATCTCATTACAGATGGTTGTGAGCCACCATGTGGTTTCTGGGAATTGAACTCAGGACCTCTGGAAGAGCAAGCAGTGACTACTCTTAACTGTTCCCTGAGCCATCTCTCTAGCCCTCTTTGAACTTCTTGAAACATTCCATTTACAAATCTCAATGCAGCTATATGTCCCCTACCACCATTACTTTCCCTCTCTGAGAGACCCCCTATACTATTTAAGGCCAGTTTCCACATGTGCTCTGGGGCCTATCCCTGCTCTCTCATCTACAACAACCATCCCTTTTGTCTCCCACATTCTCAACTGTTCCCTCTTTGTTGCCTCCCTTCCTGTCCTCATTTATAGAAGCTCAAGTCTTTCCCATCTGGGAATCAAAACTCTCTACCTGCCTCCACATCTCCCTCTGTCCCTCTTTCTTCTTCACAGTAAGCTTCTTGGGAAATGTGTCTACACTGGCCATCTCCATCTCAGTACCTCCTACGAGTTCTGCTACCCACTGCAATCTGCCTCTTGCAGTCATCACCGCATGGAAAATGATTTTTAGAAAGGTTGCCCAGGACTTCCTGGTGGTTGAAGCGATGTATTCACTTCTACCCTGGACTTAACTCCTCCAGGCCACAAGATTTAATACTCTTAAGAAGGCCACTTCCTTCCTTAGTGAGTCCTGTCACAGTTGGTTTTCCTGCTATTTCACTGGCCCAGCCCTCTACCTTTTCTTGGGCCCACTCTTCATGTGGGTACCTCTTCCCCAGTTCTTCCTTCATATCCTCTTTTATGTCGATTCCCTTTAGAGATGTGATTTCCATTTTGTAACTTGAGATATGGTTCTATCTAGCACAGATCTTTCTGCTGGGTCTAGGCCAGCTCCAATGGGCCTGAGCATCCAGAGCATCCAGAGCATCCAGCCCTCAGATGCCACAGGGACCTCTCCCACACCCTTATAATGTAAGACTTGCCTCTTGCATCTCTCACCTTAGTGAAACTACTGCCTTACACTTGGTCACCAGTGCCCAAAACACACCTTGGAGTTACCCGCCAGGCAGGTCCAACCTTTTGACATTTTGACATGATGACACCTCTACAGCTTATACTTAAAAGTTATGCAATCACATTACAAGAAAAAAATGCAAATGTTTTAGGTAAGTTTAACATTTTGTGTTAGACCAGATTCATAGCTACTATTAGTCAAATGTGACCTACAAATTGGAGATTGGACACACATGCTTTATTCTTCCTGCTCCCTGAGCAAGTCCGAGTGACTGACTGGAACTTGTTCATTCTACCTCCTAAATAGTTCT
Source organism: Micromys minutus (assembly GCF_963924665.1). Taxonomy (NCBI): domain Eukaryota; kingdom Metazoa; phylum Chordata; class Mammalia; order Rodentia; family Muridae; genus Micromys; species Micromys minutus. Next base: position 19,538,512 of record NC_137970.1, on the reverse strand, counting down.
AACATTCTGTATATCATCAGCTGCTGACACCTTATCTTCTATGCCTTTTCCCCATCATTCACCCTTCCTCAAATCGTATCATCCTTCAGACTGTTCTTCACACACACTCTCTCTCTCTCTCTCTCTCTCTCTCTCTCTCTCTCTCTCTCTCTCTCTCTCTCTCTCTCTCTCTCTCTCTCTCACACACACACACACACACACACACACACACCCCGTCTGGAATATTGTCTAAATTTGTGTATGGCTTCGCTGCCTGACTTCCATCAAGCCTCTGATCAACAATTCATCATTAAAGAGTTAACTCCTTAAAAGGCACCAACATCCTCTACCCCTTCACCACACACAGCGTGTTGTTATTTGTCTTATCTACAGTAAGTTCCACCTGGATAGACATCTGTCCTGATCAGTGCTCCATTTTTCATGCCTAGAACAGTGCTTTAGTGATTATTCATGCAATAAGTGAATCCATTACTAAGCCTGAAGACTCCAATTTATTGTGAACTCCATCCTCAATCATGTCCACCTCCTCCTTCATCTTTCTTTACACCCCCAACTCTCAGACATCGGTACTTTCTTCTGCCAATCACTTCCCAGTCCATCTCTTCTCTAAGCTCACTGTTACTTTCTTAGTTTCTCTTCTCTTGGATGACTGCATTAGACTCTTCCCAAACTTCCCTTCCTTCTAAAATGTTAATTTATTAACAACACTTTCCTGAATTCAAGAATTGATCAAACCTCCTCAGATGTCTACCCCCTTGGGGAAAAAAAAAAAAAACCGCTATACTTCCCCAGACAACTACCTCAGCTCCACTAATCTTTTTATTTGCTCTCTCTTATCTCTAAACTCTGTGTAGACCCTCAGGGCATCCTGCATCTTCTATCTTTAGCCTCCATTTTTTGAGACAGGGTTACTCTATAGCCTTGATTTTCCTAGAACTCAGTTTGTAAGCCAGGCTGTCCTTGAACTCAGAGATCCACCTGCCTCTGCCTCCCTAGTGCTGGAATTAAAATTGTGCACCACCACCACCAAGCTATTTTTAGCTTGACGTCATAATGGATCTTGAGTAACTAGCTTAGATGTTACTTTCTTTAGAAAACTTTGTCTGACTCATAACTAAAAGATAATATTCCTCTCTCTACATCTCCCTGCTCTTTAATCCACAGGAAAATAAGTGTCCCTGGTGTTACTTGGGATCTCTAAAAACAAGGCCTATGATGAAAGTTAGTAATTAGGTATGAGACCAAGGACTTTGGATGGTGGGTGAGCATTAATCAACACAGATTCTTGTTTTTTGTACTAGTATCCTGGACTGATCTATTACCTGCTCTGTCATCCTGCCCCTCACCTTTGCTATCTATAATAGTTTATATCACTGAAAAGTTGAATTGAAGCTATCTTATTAACAACTTCAAAGGAGTTGGATTCCAAACTTTGAAGCTAAATTGCCTCTAAATGAATGCTGCCCACCAGAGTTATGAAATGCACTAACTACTTGATGCTACTTTTTCTATGAAAATCCCAAGTCAGACCTCACACTGGCTTCTACGTACACAATCCACCTTTTGTAGACAGGGCTTTCTGTATCTCTGGCTGAACTTTAACTCTCCATACAGTCAAAGCTGGCTTCCTGATCCTCCTGCCTCCACCTCCTAAGTGCTAAGATTACAGGCATGTGCTACTGTGCTACAATTCATTTATTATACAGACTAGTGATATGACAGTTCTAAAACACACATTTTATCAAATCATACTTTCATTTCAGATTCTTTCACGTTATAGTTTGTTACCAAACAATTTTGGCTCTCAACCTTTCTGAGGGGGATACAAATCCTTTTATGTATTCAATGAATGCCACAAACTGTCTTCCTCATAAAATTATGTGCATATAGTTATAGACATGTAGCATTTTGATCCAATTTCAGGAGGTTCGTGGGCCTCATGAAACTTATCTGGGAGCCATACACTCTACTCTCTTGCTTTATCTAAAAACATCCAGTTCTTTTGCATATGCTATTTCTTCTGCCTAGAATATTCTTCAGTACTTAACCCATCTGGCTAATTTTTACTTATTATTTAAGACCCAGAACTCAGGGTAAATTTATCTGTGCCAGCCCTAGACACAGGAATGGATCTCTTCCTTTGAGCTCCTGTTTTCCACTCTACATCTTGTTTTCTGTCACAGGCCTTCACAATCTTCCCCTAGATAACTGTGGATTCATGGAGGACTACAACCATTACCTTCCATAGGCAGTACTCTGTAAATGTCTGCTGAAATAAGTGCCAATGACCACACCTCTACTGAGTACCCATATTAGGTACTAAGTGATATGAATTCTGAATGCATTCATTTGAATGAGATCATCTACTTCTTAGTCACTTAAATCACTGATGCTGTTCACAGTATTGCATCCTTTCAACAGAGAAGACAGTAGATTAAGAGCTGTGTGAAGTTGTTCAAGTGACAGACTTTGGACTGAGATTGCCATGGATATCAAGGCAAACAGTGGCATACCGTATCCTACTGCTCTGGGCTGTGTGACTACAAAAGAGTATTATCAAAAGAAGAGGATCAAGAACTAGGACCAGAGCTCTGGAATTGGGTTCCATCTTTCAAGACACCTCTTATTCTAATTCCTACAGAAGTCCTCCCAAGGCCAGGCACCTGACACTCTCCTTCTGTTTCCTCCTCTTTCCCAAAATCTTGCCTGCTATGTTCAGGACCAGCCTTTGTTTCAGAACCGTTGTCACACATTTATAATGTTGTACACTTTGTTAGTAGGAAAACAAGATCTGAGTACTCTTTCCTAGTCTTTAGTTGGCGTCACCCTGCAGTTTCACATGTACCATCTCCAATCCTAAAACCAGCCCTGAGAGTAGGCATTAGCTTCATGACTAGATTGGGGAAAGAGAGGCCCAGAAGCTAAATGACTTGCCCCAAGCCACAGAAAGGTAAATGGAAAAGGTTGAACTTGAATAAACTGACTCAACTACTTTTTCCCCAATGAGGTCATCATGCTTGGAAGAGTTAAAAAAGACAAGGCCACACATCATAATGGAGAAAGATGAAAAAGAATGAATATATTTTTTCAACTTATTACAAATGTCACCTATAGGAAGCCTTTCCTAGGAGCTAGATGGAGTTACATGCCTCTGTTCTGGCAGCCAGCTTAGCATAATTCAGTCTCATTACAATGTACACTGTGGGTCTCTTCTTCCTGCTAGGCTAGAACTCCCTGAAAGTGGGACCAGATATACTCCATTCCAAAAGAGCAGCGCATGCACTTAACCACTGAATCATCTCTCCGGTCCCAAGAATATATAGTTTAAAGATAAAACTTATTTACATTGTTTTAAGCGTATAGACTAGGGGCTGGAGAGATGCTCAGTGGTTAAGAACACTGACTGTTCTTCCAGAGTTCCTCAGTTCAAATCCCAGAAACCACATGGTGGCTCACAACCATCTGTAATGGGATCAAATGTCCTCTTCTGGTGTGTCTGAAGACAGCTACAGTGTATTTATATATAATAAATAAATACATCTAAAACATTTTTAAAAGTGTATAGACTAACTAAAGGTAAAGGTTAGTTATAAATACTGTCTTTATTTAAGGCATACATTATATAACTTTTTAATTAAAAGGTGGTCAAAGGGTTGGAGAAGTTGTTTGGTGGTTAAGAGCACCGCCTGCTCTTCCAGAGGACTGGAGTTCTATTCCCAGAACCCATATCATTTATAACTCTAGTTCCAAGGCATCTGATGCCCTCTTTTGACCTCAGTGGGCACTAAACATGCAAGTGATGCTCAGATACACATGCAAATAAAACACCCATGCACATAAAATAAATTAATTAATAAAAAGTTAGAAGACTTGGTCAAGAGTTGCATTTGAGGCAGGAGGGATGGATTATGTATTAAGAGCATGCTGGGGACCAAAGTCTGACCTTTAGCACACATATCAGAAACTCATAACCTCCTAGATCTCCAGCTCCAGGGACATCCAATGTCTCTGGCCTCTAAAGACACCTGTAAGCATCTGGTCTACATAGTGAGCTCCAGGACAGCCAGAGCTATGTAGTAAGACCCTGTCTTGAAACAAAAGAAAACAAACAATAACAACAAAGACACCTGCACTCCAGGTATATACCATACACCAAAACGCACACACGCACACATGCACTTACACTTGCACAAATACACCCAAATAGCTAAAATTTAAATTAGTAGATTTTTAAAGGAGTGATGTTCTACAAGGTATTTAATAAGGAGTTTCACAGTAGATCTCGTGTTTGAAATTTGAACTGGATGTTTTGGGAAAGGTTTCTGTCTGGCTATCTAGGCCTTCTGTCACTAAGTCCTCAGAAAAATCTTTCTCCAAGACATGGTTTTCAGTTTGGAAGAATGTGCATGCTCATGATTCCCATGCTCATGAGATCCACTATCACAAGCCTGTTATGTTATCACTCAGGAGGCGGAAGCAGGAGAATCAAGAGTTTCAGACCAGCTGGTGCTAACAGCCAGACACTATCTCATAAATCCAAAAAGAAAAAGAGAAATTCTCCTGGAAACCAATAAAGTGGCCCCATTAAAAATAAAACAAACAAAAACCCTGTATTAATATCTAAGAGGCTCTGTTTTTTTTTAACTATCCTTCTGATCTTTTAAATTTTTATACCTAAAAACAATTTGTTATGGTTTAATCTCAGTTTGTTAACCAGTGATAAGGTTAATATACTTATTAGGCAATTATCAATTGTACTTTTGAATCATCAAATCAAATCAAATCAGAATTTCAACATTTTATTTTACTTTATTTGAGACAGGATCTCATTCTATAGTACAGGCTGCCCCGGTACACACTATTAGCACAGGCTGGTCTTGAACATACAGTTTCTTTTGTCTCAGCCTCCTGAATGGTAGGGATTACAGTTGAAAGCTACCATGCCCAACCTAATTCTCTATTTTCAATAGATTGGGATTGGGTATCTTTTTCTTACTGACTTCCAGGAGACTATATAGATTTAGACAGGGATAGCAACATCTTACCTGACATCTGTGTAGTAAAGATATATTCTAGTGCTTTGTTATTTGTCTTAACTTGTATACATTATCTTTCTCCACATAAAAGAAGTTTTACATGTTAATTCAGAAAAATATTACTCTATTTTATGGCTCCTATTTTGGTTTTTGTTGTTTTGGTTTTTTGAGAATGGATCTGGGATCTCACTATGTTGCTAGTCTTGAACTCTGACCTCCTGAGTAACTGGGAATGCTGGCATGAACCATCACAGTTGGCTTGACTAATATCAACTTTTATTTTCATTGTTGTTGCTGTTGTTTTTTCAAGGCAGGGTCTCACTATGTAGCTTTGGTTGTCCTAGATGCTCACTCTGTAGTCTAGCTTTGAACTGACAGATCCATCTGCCTCTGCCCCTGCCTCTGCCTCTCTGCCTCTCCCTCTGCCTCTCTGTCTCTGCCTCTGTCTCTCTGCCTCTGACTTTCTCTCTCTGCCTCTCTCTCTCTGCCTCTGCCTCTCTCTCTCTGCCTCTGCCTCTGCCTCTCTCTCTCTGCCTCTCTGCCTCTCTCTCTCTGCCTCTGCCTCTCTGCCTCTGCCTCTCTCTCCCTGCCTCTGCTTCTCTCTCTCTGCCTCTGCCTCTCTACCTCTGCCTCTGCCTCTGCCTCTCCCTCTCTGCCTCTGCCTCTGCCTCTCTGCCTTTGCCTCTCTGCCTGTCTGCCTCTGCATCTTGAGCACTGGGATTAAAGGCATACATACTTTTAATCCTCAGGGTCTTAAAGCCTCACATTGCAAGGCTATCTGAATATTATAATTAAAACATTCCAGATTTCTTTCTTGTAATTATACAACCATATCTTCATATGTGTCAGTGATCTGAAATGTCTTCTTTATCCCAAACGAATTTCCCAATTTCAATATATGGGCTTACATCTAAACTCCCCACTTCATTCCACTTATATATTCCTTTATTTCTGGAAGGATATAATATTTGTAATTATTGCAGTCTATTTTATTATTTTATGTGTACTGTGTTGGGATTCTGTAAACCCCACCGTACAGTTAGTTACCTGGCAAGAGCCAGGTATGCTCCACCCCACAGTTACCTGGCACTATAGAAGTGACTGCTTGCTCCTTCCTCGATCTCTTGCTCTCCTCTCTTGTCCTCTCCTCTTGCTCTTACCTCTCTTCTCCTTATTCCTTCTTCTCCCCATTCCCTTCCCCCTCTCTCCACATGCTCATGGCCGGCCTCTGCTTCTCTACTCCTCTCTCTTCTCTCTCTCTGCCCCTACTATCCTCTTAACTCTCCTCCCCATGTCCTGAATAAACTCTATTCTATACTACAGTGTGACTGGCCCCTCAGGGAGAAAGGATGCCCAACAAGGGTCCGCCAGAGGCATCCCTCTTGCACCCACACCTCACCACACCTCCAGAGAACATACCCCCTACTCTCTTTATCTTTTTCCTGATATTGGTGCCAAAACCCGGGACATATCTTTTATTTATCTTTTTACAAACATATTTTATAAACATATTGCACATCACATGTATGCCTTGTGCCCACAGAGGTCAGAGGAGGGTATCAGATCCCCTAGAACTAGAGTTATGAATGGTTGTGAGTCACCATACGGGTGCTAGGAATTGAACCCAGGCCCTCTGTGAAAGCAAACAGTGCCCTTAACTGTTGAGTCACCTTTCCAGTCCATTAATGTACACTTCTATGGTAAGGCTTGGGTCCATCTAATAGGTAAATAGCCTACATTATTCTTCTTTTGCAAAAATTTCTTAATTATATACTTTTTCAAAGGAACTTCAAAGAACAATTGCTCAGCACCATAGAAAATATCATTGAAAATTTTATGTCAATTTCATTGAAAATTTTGATCAGATTGGGGGAAAATATCCTGTTCACCATATTGAAAACTTTCTCATCTTCAAATAGAAGATAGTCCTTGATGTAGTCAAGTCTTACAGCCTTCAATAAAAATTTACAGCCCTTTATAAAAAATATTTTCTGTTTCATATACATTTTTAGGGAGTTTGCAAATTGTTTTTACTACTATAAATAGCATCTTATATTTTTTTCTTTTAATTTTTTTTCAAGATGGGATTTCTCTGTATAACAGTCCTGGCTGTCCTGGAACGAGCTCTGAAGATCAGGGTGGCAACAAACTCACAGAGGTCTACCTGCCTCTGCTGGGTTTAAAGTGTTGGGATTAAAGATGTGAACTGCCATTGCCCAAAAAAGTATCTTTTTCTATTCTGTCATTTAGTTAGATGCTACTGGTATTCAGAGACCCTAATGTTTTGGGTACATACTTGCACTGTATGAACCTATCTCACGGGAATTTCTTAGTTATTGAAGAAACCTTTCATTTTATTCTCTTTGATTAGACAATCACATCATCTTCAGACAATGTTAATATGATTCATCCTAATATTTACACTACTCATATTTTAGATTGTTTATAATTGTAATGAAACGTATACATGTATGAAATCATATAACAACTTCAATAAAAGTCATTTTTAAAATCCCAGTTTAAATTTTTGAAAAATTATTAAGTAATAGTGATAACAATCATTTTTATTTTGTTCTCAAACTTAATGGAAAGGTATTAAGTGCTTTTCATTGATACATTCGATTGTCTCTGATTTCTGATGAAAACAAACCTTTACCAATTTAAGGAAAATTTCACTAATTCCTAGCTTAGCATACTAGCTATCTTTTGCTATATAACAAGCTATTATGGCTGGAGAGATGGCTCAGTGGTTAAGAGCGCTGACTGCTCTTCCAGAGGTCCTGAGTTCAAATCCCTGCATTGGTGGCTCACAACCATCTGTAATGGGATCTGATGCCTTCTTCTGGTGTGTCTGAAGACAGCTACAGTGTACTTATATATAATAAATCTTTAAAAATAAAAAAACAAGCAAGAGAATTGTAGCAAGAGAATATATTGTAAATGTATCAGAACATTTTCTAGCATTCATGAAATGATCTTTCCAATAAAAGAGAAACACTGTGATAAATTACAAGAGCAGAGTTCCTAACATTTATCATTATCATTTTAATGTATATGGGTGTTTTACTTGTTGTATGTCTGTGCACCAAATGCATGCCTGGTGCCTACAGATGGCAGAAGAAGGCATCCCCTGGAAATGAGATTACAGAAGTTTGTGAGTTGCCTTGTAGTACAGGAAATATAACCCAGGTTCTCTGGAAGAGCACCCAATACTCTTAACCACTGGGTCATTTTTCCCACCCCCAGGGTTCTTAATGTTGACAATCCCTGCACCCCTAGGAAGCCTTTATTTGTTAAGATATTCTGTCTGTCTGTGTGTCTATGTTTCTCTCTGTCAGTCTGATGTAGAATAGGTTTGGTTCAAACTAGCCAAATCTGACCTAGAGTCCTTTATCTTCCAATCTCTACCCTCTATTCCAAGTACTGGAATTACAAACCTATGCCACCAAACCAAGAAAAATACACTTTTAACACTCTAATGGATTCTATTTAATATTATATTAAAATATTTGTTAGATCAGGTAAGGAGCACATGTCTGAAGTCCCAGACATAACTCAGTCTAACATGCACAGATCCCTTGCATCTAATTCCCAGTTCTAATAGATAACAAACAGACAAATAATTCCTCAGTGATATAATCTTTTTGTTTTGTATTTGTTTTGTTTTTGAGAGCAGGGGGGTTAAAAACCCAGAGCTTTGTGTTCTTCCATTTAGCTCTATCTCCATCCCTGTTCTGCTTTGTTTTTGAGAAAGGGTCTCTCTCTATTCCTCAGGCTGACTTCAAACACCTACCCTGATGCAGAATTCTTGTCTTGGCCTCTTGAGTGGCCTGGGGACTGCAGGTGTGTTGCTGATCAGCCAGATACCTCCCTAGCCTTACAGCATGAACTGGGAAGATGGTTGTCTTTTACTAAAACCAACCTTGCAAGATTTGCTAGGACTTTCAGAACCTCCAGAAACACAACTGGACATGGTATTATTTCTCAAGAGGAAAAAATGGTCAGTTTTTTTTTTTTTCAGTGTATTCCCTACTTTTCCATCCCAATCAGTTTTTTTGTCCTTTTGTAAGTAATTGCAGTAATTTACATGTTCCTAGAAAATCACCCAATTAAATTGCATTTTTGTGTTTCTTGGTATAAACACACACACACACACACACACACACACACACAGAGAGAGAGAGAGAGAGAGAGAGAGAAAGCATTTCTTATAACTTTAAAAATTTCTCCTCAAAATCTATAATAAATCCTCTTTTTAAAAAATCTTATGTCACAAGTTTTGCCTTTTCCACAGTCACATCTGCCAGAGAATCAAAACTTCTGTTTTTTATTTCACTGATTTCTGGCTTCATCTACAAAAATTAGTGTATTCTGTTTTCCTTTTGTTATTCTTTGTCTAGCTTCTTAAGGAGAATAATTAGTCCTGTCTTGTTCTCTAATAACAGTACCAGAAGAGCTGGAACTATAGTATTATAGTATTGTTATAGAGTATTTGCCTAGCACTTGTGAGGCCCTAAGATCTGTTCCATGCACCACACAAAATAAAGTACTGGAGACTATAGGTTTTCTTCTAGAGCCTCTAAGGACATACCTCATGGGCTGTGAGATAAAATGGTCTCACAAATTAATTTATTCTAAATAGTCTATAGTTCCATTCTTACTTCCTTTTAAATGCAAGGTGTTTTGTTATGTTCATTTATCTCATTGTGTAGTCCCAGCTAGCCTTGAACTCACTAAGTAGATCAGACTGGCTTTGACCTCAAGAGATCTGCCTGCCTCTGTCTCCAGAGTATTGGGAACAAGGTGTAAGGACACCACACTGCTAGACCTTCCTTTTTGATATCACTGTTAATACTTCCTCTTCTTCCTCTTGATGAATTCTAATCAGAAATACAAAATAAGATTCCTGATTAATTTGAAAATAATGTAGGCAGATTCTTCTCTCTGCCTAAAAATCCTTCCACAGTCCCCAAATGACAGTCTCCTATTCATACTTCAGAACATCCTTTAGATGCCACATATTCCAAGACCAACCACTCCCAGCTATGGAGGCAGGCCTCTAAGGGTGGATTTCTTAAAAAAGAAATAATAAAGTACAAATAAATTCTGAAGGTCCTCTTTAGTCTCCATAAACACATTCAGAAAACCACTCCACAGTCACACGGGGGACTAAGGGACATGGGGGAGGGGTTGGGAGGTGTCTGGCAATGATGGTGCATATTGGTTTGGAAGGAGGAAAGGACTGGGGGAGGATAGGTCTAGCTCTTACCTGCTCTCTGCCAGCCTGCCTGAGGGGGTAAGCTTCATGGAGTCAAGGACCTGAGTAGGACAGCAATACTGGTGTAGAGTATGAGACGCTGTGGACCTGAGAGACAGCAAGAGACAGGGAAAGAGAGACAGAGAAAGAGACAGGGAAGGAGGGGAGAGGCAGGGTGGGCAGTGGGGACAAGGAGGTAAGAGTGGGTGAGGGATGGGGAAAGGGAAGGCTCACAGGAGAGGCAGAGAAGAGGAAAGGGAGAAGGGATGGGAGGAAGGAAAGGAAGGAAGATATGGGAGAAGGGGAAGACAGGAAAGGAGGGTGAGGGAGAAGGGAAAAGGGAGGAAGAGGAAAGGAAGGAAAAGAGAAAAGGAATGAAGGAGGAGGAAAGGAAAGGAGGAAAGAAGAAAGGGGAGGAAAAAGGGAAGGAAGGAAGGAAGGAAGGAAGGAAAAAGAAAAAACCACAAAGTCAAGAAAGAGAGGACAGCACTCAACCACAAACAGAACACAATGACAACAGGGGGCAGTAGAGACGAGAGCCAGGCTTGGGCCTCCTGTGTTCCAGGTGACTCCGTGGGGACCTGGGTCACTGAGAGACGCTAGGACACCACAGCAGGGAAGGGGAAAAGGAGCCCTCCTCACACCAGACACCACAGGGGAAGGTAGGAAGGAAAGCAGAAGGGGGGTGAAAGAGAAGGAAAAGATGTGTGGGTGAATGTAAGGGTTCCCCTTAGAGAAAACCCCTCATATGAAGGGAGAGGAAGAGGGAAGAGGGGCCTGGGGTAGGTTAGGGTGGGGGTGGGGTACTGAAGGAGCAGAGGAAAAGACAGAGAGAAACCAAAAGAGACAGAAAAGGAGAAAGAAGAAGAGGGAGACAGAGAAAGGGCTAGACAAAAGACACAGAGAGAAGACAGGGAGAGCAGAGAATATCAGAGCAGAGGGGGCTGAGGGCAGAGAAGACTGACAGGATCTCAGTGGTCTTGGTGACAGGATAGGACTCAGAGCTAGAGATGGAAGGGCAGGCAAGGTAGAGGACAGGGAGGTTCCAAGGAAGAATCTATTGCTTCCAAGGCCACTACTGTCCCCCACACATCCCAAGGCTGGGCCCACACTCCACCCCTCTGCTGCACCCCACCCCCACCCCTAGTGCACAGTCTAAAGGCCCCTCTGGCACTTGCTGGATGTGATTAAAGTCCAGAAAATGGAAAGAGGGAAGAGGAGGGATAGTATATAGGGGGGCTAATGCCTTCTCCCTGCCCTATCCAACGCAGGTGGCCACAGCCAGGATAAGCTGAAAGTGGAACCTTCACCTCCAGGTCAGCCAGCCCCTGTCTCCATAAGCCCCTAAAGGTAGATGGTCAGTATTGGCCATTCAAGAATCCAAGCAAAAGTCAGAAATGGGGCTGGAGTTCAGGCCAGCTGCCCACTCTCTAATTCGTTACAGGTCAGAAAATACCCAATTTTGTAAAAAACTTTGAACATGAGAATTCAGATCTGAAACTCCAAGTAGCTATTGTCATCAGACTGGCTGCTTCTCTTGTACCCTCTATGTGCCATTTACTACTGGTCCCGGATTCAATGTATCACTGCATCTGAGCCGGTGGTACCCTCAGGCTGCTAGAAAGCTGGCATCAGAATGTCAGTGGCTGGAGCATGCAGACTGCCAGTGTGCCAGGATAATGCCAGGGCAGTCACGAAGGTCACCTCTCATAGACCACGGACTGTGCTGCTTTGGGCTCCTAGGTTTTTAGTGAGTTGGCTTTCAGATGCCCACCAACTCACCCACTTAAGTCAGTTCCCTCTCCCAAACCAAAGGCCTTCAAGAGTACAAAAAAGGAGCTAGAAACCAGGAAGCTAGAAGGCAGCTGAATCAGCAGCCCAGGCAGTGGGTCTAGGTCTGAGCAGGAAGAAGGGGATCAGGCTATGTGGCCCAGGTTCCTACCTGTTGCTCCTCCACGGGGATTCCATGAGTCTGGGCTTGTCCCAGGGGCAGTCCCCCTTCCTCCCCCCCCTGCCAGTGCTACCCGGTCACTATTCCCACCCCTTCTTTTTCAGCCCTTCCCTAGAAGGAGGAGCCAAGGAGGAGGGGCCAGGCTAGCTGGGCTGCAGGCCAGGCTGCAATTGGAAACTTTGCTCCTTCCTTGCTCTCCAAGGGCTGGGAATTCCTAACAAGAGGAAGCAGTTTAAAGAGCTCTCTTATTCCTCACAGCCAAACCTGGGGCTGTCCTCCCCATCATGTGCATCTCCTCTGCAATCTTCACAAACAGTCGTCGCATGCTGAAAAGTTTGTGTCACAAGGCCTATTTGAATACCCTCTATAGACAACTGAGATACAAAAGCTTAGTAGTAGTAGGACTAGTAGTAGTGGTGGTGGTGGTAGTATCAGAACCCCAAGATTAGGGCTTAAATTGGCTATTCCTATTCCAAATTCTGAAATCTGCACCCTCAGCCTTATTACCATTTTGTACTTACAGAAATCTCTTAGCAGAAGCTTTTTACAAGCATCCTCATCTCAGCACATTTACAGAGCTATATAGACTATCCTAGAACAATCTACATCAAGTAAAATCCAAATCAGTTTCTGGTATGAGGGCGTGGCCAGGAACACTACTCTTTGTGACTATAGTAAGCTCTCATTCGCTTCTCTGTTGTTTTCTACACTGGCAAAAAAACCAAACAACTGAGAAGCGTACTCACTCCATTTACATCCAAGAGGCTGTCTGTCCAGGAAGACTGTCCATCCGGATTCTATAGGTGCAATAACCAAAGCCTGAACAGTAGCAAAAGAATCTCAGCAATGTTGATCTATCAGGGCACTCTGTCTACCCACATGGCAGTCTCTACTGTCTATATGGGTAGCATCAGAGAAAACAGAATTTTGAGGGTTTGAAGGATGGGAACATTCCTTTAAAAAAGGAACCTGGGTCCAACTCTGAGCATTCCAGCCTTTCATGGCCCCAGAGCCCAGGTTCCTGGCTGTTCTGAGCAGAAGGCTCCTGGGAAGGGCCAGGGTGGTCAGTAATCCAGAAGAAATAGGAGATGACAGGCCACAGGCCAGCCTTCCTGTCTCCCTACCAGGACAACTGGCTCATCTGAAGAAAGCCAAAGCAGCTAGGAAGAGAGAGGCACTACAAGCCTGGCATCTGTGGGAACTCTTCAGTCTCCTCTATTTTATACATCCGGAGGTTTGGTTGGGTTTGTTTAAAAAAATCTTGCTCTGTAGCCCAGGATTGCCTCAAATTCCTATTTCTTCTGCTTTAGCTTATCAAGTCCTGAGACTACAAGTGTGTGCCATCCTACCATGCTCTAGCGCTGCTTTTTACATTCATCAATTTTTGCAATGGGGGGGGGGGTCTTGCTACATAGCCTTGCGCTGGCCTGCTACTTGTTATGTAACCCAGACTGACCTCAGATCACAGCAATCCTCCTGTTTCAGTTTGCTGAGTGCTGGAATTATAGGAATGTGCCACCGTACCTGGCTTACCTCATAAGTTCTTGTCAAAATTCCATAAGCTCAAGTATGCCCATGATTATGGAAGAGTCTTGTTTGAGCAAGAGTGTCTGACCCTTCTCTAGTGGACAGAGGGGGACTTTTGAGAAGCCCATCTGCTTCAGGGATGGGGAAGAATTCTAGGAAAATATCTGTTAATGAACTGCCTTTGTGTGATTCAGGCATATCTAAGCACATTACATAAACTTATATAATGAACCACAGGGAACTGAATGAATTCAGAGTGAGGAGTTTCTTTCCAGCCACAGGGTACTAGTGAGTCCTTCATCTGGCAGATACTGTGGACTTGGCACACTGCTGGACTCGAAAGGTAGATAATGTCCTGTCTTCAGGAAGCTTATGTCTGGGAGGAGACAGACATTATGTTCACATGGAGACAGGAAGGAGAAAGAATTCAGTGCAGAAGAAAAGACCTGGGGTGCTACTTCTAGGAACTTCAAGAAGGCCAATGTGGCTGAGGGGGTGCTGCAGAGACACACATGAGGCTGGCTGGAGGTGCAGGCGTGGTTAACATTGCAAATCTTTGGAGGACAGGATAGGCTTTCCTTACTCATACCAGGGCTAGTTTAGAAGTGTGTGGTTTGTTGGTAGGCATGGAAGGGAGTACCTGTAAAGCCCCTGGAGTTGTATGGAAAGTATTCTCGGAGAAATATAGTCTCTAGATCTCATCAGATACTAAGATGGATGTGTGATTCCAAAGGGTAAGGAAGCTCTGAGCATGGTTCCATGCTTTAAATACCAGTTAATGAGAGCTAGTAGCAGGTATCATAGATCCGTAGTTAACCTAGCTCCCCTCCTCCCTTCTCCCACCTTCAGCTCATCTTGATCTTCCTCCATTTTTTTTTTTTTTTTTTTTTTTTTTTGAGCTCAGGTTTTGCCTTGGAGCCCAGACTGGCCTTACACTTGAGCTCCTCCTGCCTGCATCTTATCAGTATCTTCTCCTAACTTGCACCTCACCAGACAGAATGACTGCTAATTCCCAGGTATACGAAGCTGCTCCGGGCCACGCCTTAACTTGTACTCTTCCTCTGGGCCCCAAGAGCCACCTCCCCACCTGAATAGTCTTCAAGAGTCGGCTAGAAGCCATGTCTTCTGGAAACCTGCCCTGATCCCACATAGGCAGGGTGGATCACCTCCCTAGTGCCCTTCCACCCCTTTCATACTGTTCACTGTTTCATCTACTTAATTTGGAAATCTGTAAGAACAGGTGTCTCACTGATCCCAATGTCCCCAGCACCTGGCACAGGCGCAGATGGTCACAAATGTTAATGGCAGAGCACAGCTGCAAGATGGGCCAGTGGACACTAGAGGGCACTGAAGCCACTACAATACAGTGAGGATGACATACAGACCCACCCAGGAGGCAGCCTGGCCCAGTACACATTTCCAGGAGCCCTGTAGCTCCCTAACAGTGGGTACAACTGGCTAGGACCCCTGTTCCAGCCTCCTAATGTACACGCTTCTAATTTCCAGATATTTCTCTTAACAATCCACTCCCACTGCAGACAAAGCTTTAGTCTCTTACAAATCCAGGTACCAACCACTCCTCCCCCACTTCCAGCCTCTAATACCGTCTATTTCATCTCACAGCACTTCATCCTCCCTTAGATCACTTCTCCTCATCCTCCAAGTCTCAGTTTGGACATCAGCTTGGGAATCTTCTAAGACTGGGTTAGGCATACTTCCTTGATGCTTCCACACATCACACTCCTCTTATAATTGTGGATCATGTTCTGTTTCCTATCCAGCCAGTGGAATCCAGCACAGGGCCCATCACTTTACTGTAACCATCTTATTTGCCACATCGAATCAACTGGTATTAGTAGGTATTCAATAAATCATTATTGAATGAAGGACAAAATTCATGAATGGATACAGTGATGCTTTGGCAAGTCACTTCACCTTCTCTAGATATATGTTTCCCCACCCTTAAATCACCCCTACTTGGAAGGATGGTTATGAAGACTAAAGATAATGTGTGTCAAGTAGTCTGTAACACTAACTGAAATTCAATGGATATTTTCAGAGCCAAAGCAATAATTAATATTTGGAACAATAAAAATGAAGGAAGAGGAGCTGAAAGAGATTCTGCCAGAGCCTGGGATAATCTCTGTTATTTAGACTTAACAGTAATAATAGAGGGATAATATTTATTAAAAATCAGCACCTCTTGCTGGACCAGAACAAGCAGGCCCCAGGTGAGGTAGTAAGAAGACTCTAGTTTCAGCCAGAGGATGCTAGGTTAGGGCCAAGTCCAGAGCTATGGCCATTGCCCTCACATCTGGAGACCAGTCATTACTAGTACAGCTTGTTCCTAACTCTATACTAATAGGTAAAAACTTGTCTAAGGGGTCATTAATTCCCTCTGTAATTAATGTAAAAACTTTAGGGTTTGTATTAATGGAAAAGTAAGCTCAAGCGTCACGCTGGTAATATTGATAATGTGTGTCTGTAATTATATACTACAAAATAGCTATAAATTTAGTCACTGAACAAACAAAACAGAAAAAAAAATCTCTAAAGTGACCATGAATTTGGTAGCAGCTGTACCATCAGGAGCATTATACCAGTTGTTCTGAGGCTATGAAAACTGCCACAAACTGGTAGCAATGGCCATGTGCACTGTGCACTTGAAAGGTATTGTTGGGCATGGTGGTACATGCCCTTAATTCCAGCACTCAGTAATGCTCTCGGTGTGAGTTCAAGGCCAGCTGTGTCTACATAGAGAGTTCCAGGCTAGCCAGGGATACAGAGTGCGACTCCATCTCAAAAAAAAAAAAAAAAAAAAAAAAAAAAAAAGTTTAAAAGGTATTTTGACTTAAAATAAAGAAGCAGCATACCTCAGGAATAGAGTATATTCCTAGCATGCATTAGGTCCTGGGTTCAATATAAACATCATAAGAAAAAGTGAAGAATTTCTTTAGATATAATAGTGTGTTTTGATACAGGAACATGGAATTTGAAAGCAGAGAACAAAGGTCACCTAGAAATAAGTAAGGACCAAAAACTCGGTGAATGGGCAATTTTAACATCTGACCTCAAATTTGTGTTCATTTGCTTTTTGAGACAGAGTTTCTTTGTGTAGCCCTGGTTCCCCTGGATCTTACCCTGAGGGACCTGGCTATCCTGAAACTCAGAGGTCCTCCTGCCTCTACCACCCAAGTGCTGGGATTAAAAGCATGTGCCACAACACCCAACTCCTAACCTTGCTTTTGTGCACGTAAAAACCCTGCTCAGTGCAAAAGAAACACCAGGTTCTAAGTACTTTACCTCCCTACACTTGTCCATTTTCAAAAGAACAGAAATCCATCTTGCTGTCTTGTATTATCAGAGGCTGGACAGGATTTTTGCAGTTAGATGACAGGGACCTTAAGTCACATAGCTTCTAGGTTGTGACCATGCTAGGGTGCAAAGTAGCAGAGGAAGCCACAGAGGAGAGAGGGAGAGGGAGAGATGACAGGGGTCAAGCAAGCTATGCTATGGGGGGTAAAGACAAGACACAGATTGGCTCAAGAGATCCATAGAGTCAAAGACCAGTCTTGTTGCTTGACTTCTGGTCTTGATTTTGGTGGTAGAAAAGCATGGCTATAATTAATTTACTGTTCTTAACGTTGTGAGGTGTGGCCTCAGTATAACCCTTCCCTCCCCATGCTTGAGCTTGGTTAAGTTTCTGTTCCCTGCAACAAGACGTACACGAACTAAGACAAGAGAAATTTGGGAACCCAAGCTCAGGGCTGGGATAAGTGAAAACATCAGGAGAAGTGACTGCAATTATTATGGCATTTGTCTTTGTTAGCCCCAAAAACTCCCTCCCTCATTTCCTGACACTTGCTATCACAGCCACACACTACAGCCAGACCTTCACACCAAGAGACAGTCAGCGAAACACAGAGACAAATGCCGCAACCACCAGATCTGACTATATGCAAATACCCTGACATGCATGGCCTTGAGGCAGCATGCAAAGTTGCCCCTGCACTTTTCTCAGCAGCAATGACGCAGAGCCTCCCTGACATGCAGTAATACACACCCACACATATGAACACAGTGGTGCTGCCTGTAATGCTCAGGGCAAGAGTCGAAGCTTAACTGGGCTCTGCATAGCCTCCTTCCCCAGCTGCCAAGTGACTCATCCCTAGGGCTGCTAATTAAAGCCAGGACAGAGGGGACAGAGGCAAGGGGAGGGAAAGAGAGGGAAGGCAAGTTTATTTTGGTGCCAACCAGGCACTCAGCCAGCTTAGGGGTCACCCACTTCCGGGGGCTGGGCCAAGTGGAGGCAGGAGAACCGAGAGAGGAAGGGGAGAAGAGGAACCATTTGCCCTAACTCATCTCTCTGGAGCTCCCAGAAAAGGTTCCTCCTTTGGGAAAATCACCCGGCTCCCCTCAGTCCTTCCTTCTGTCTTGTTATCAGAAGCCAGATCAATCCCTCCCGACTCTTGTTCTTACATACTGGCCATCCACCTTTTCACATTCTAAAACTAACGTATCTTTGTCTGTAGCAACCCTAGACTAAGAGCTCCCTATGGGCAGAGGTCCCCCCAATTACCTCTTTCTGTGTCACCCCTACTCAAAAACAGATTGTCCAACCCAGGTCTGCTACTTAGGAAGTGTATGTTTTCCATGGTTCAGGAAAGCAATCAGGCTAACTTCACAACACTGTGGTAATTACAAATCTGATGATCTACTTTCCACCTTAATTTTTACCTCGGGGCAAATTAACTTAGCTTCCTAAGCCTTAGAATCTTGGTTTGTAAAATAACACGAATATATAGCTTTAAGAGTGTAGTGGAGACAAAATGAGACTACATAAAATACTCAGCCATCATTTGGTAGGGCTGCTGCTGCCGAAGATGAAAAATCGCACCTGCACCCCAGGCTAGGGGCAAAAGGAATGATACAGAGACAGGTTCTAAATCTAGACCCACCATAGGGTACCAGAAGGACCTCAGACAAATCCCAGGAGCTTACCCAATACAGTCTTATGTAAAGTGGGGAAATCACAATATGTCACTATAAATGTACCTGCCAAATATCATGTGGAGAGCCCAGCTCTTAGAAATAGCTCAATAAATTGCAACAGTGATTCCACATGGGGTGGGGGAGGTGAGGTCAGACCTTTGACATCCGGGAAGCCTAGGATGGAGGAAGCAGTCTGAGTGGATGGGGGCCAGGCTTCCCACACTCTACAGGATGGGAACTGCTTCCCCTCCCAGACAGAGAGCATGTTGCAGGCAGTAAGTGAAAAAGGCTGGAGGCACAGGAAGCAGTAGGAACAGAGAGTTGGGCAGGGTGGGTAGCCAGGCAGAGCTAAACAGGAAGCATATGGGAGGGAAGGCCTGGACATAGCTGGGTGGCTCTGGGGACTGGTTACAGTATCTCAGATATGTGAATGGGGGAAGCCAAGAAAGGACTGTAAGGTCTTAGTCATCCTAGGAGGTCAAAACAAGAAAGAATCTTCAAAATACCTAAACCAAATTTTCAGTGGGACAGATTAGGGACACTGAGGCCCAGAGTGGGAGGCCTCCTCTGGGAACAGAGCCAGCCATTGCTCCTCCTCCCACTTCTCCAGACACCAGTGGCTTCTGTTGCCATGGGGATGTCCCTGGCTCAGAGGGTGTCAGTGGCTCCCCTACCCCCTCCCTCCTTCCCTAGCAACAGGCCACCTTCTCTTGCTCTTACCATTGCATGCCTAGCAACCTCAGCCAGGTCCTCCAGGGCCATGAAGTTCTAGCCTGACCTCTTACAGCCATGATTGCCTCTGGGACATCTGGAACTCCCTCACCTTCTGCTGATGGGACCAATCTAGCCCCTCCTGCCTGCCTGCTTTTAAGTTCTACATTTGTCCACACTTTGCAGCATGACTTTATATCACACTCATTAGTTTAAGGGAGGCTGTGGTGCAGTTGGTTGAGCTGCTATTTGATGTTGAGCATAGGGTTACTTCAATTTCCCCCCAACTCAGTGAAGTCAGACCATTTTATAAAAGAGAAACAAAGGACCAGAGTGTTTATGTGATGGCAAAAAAAAAAAAAAAAAAAAAAAAGCTAGGAAGCAGGCTATGATGATAGCTTTGTGATATTTAGCTATGGCCACTCTTAATATGACTTTGGTTTATGTGCCTTTAGGTCTGACAAATTCTGTTGGATATACAGGAAACCCAGACATCCACCTTGGCCCCCTGCCTCACTGTCAGCTGCTCAGCTTTAATTACATTCTTGCACTGAGTTCTGAGGGGTCCTAGAGCCTGGGCCCCGACATGGGTAGTTTGCAGTCTACCTGCCATGCGCACTCCTTGCTATTCAGTTTTCACACTAGCTGAGGCCTACTTGTCTTCTTCCTGCATTTCCCCCCATCACCCAATTCTTCTCCACTCACAGATGCACCCACATATGTACACAATCATGAATGCAGGTGCGTACTGGATGAAGAAACTTGGGGTTTCCAAGAGACAAACAAATTTGCCCAGTCAAATAACGAGAAAGCAACAGAGCCCAAAATGGAGCCCTTAGCTGGGATCCAGTGTTTCTACCCATTTTCTGTGCCACAGGGCCAACTTTCCTTAGCTTCAGATGTGTATGGCCTACAGTTCAGAGGCTGCTGGCACCCCAGGATAGCTATAAATAATGCCACCACAAAATTATGAACCTATTTAAAACATATGAGATTGGTTTGTGTCTGTGTGCATGCATGTGTGCACATGTGCAGGTGTATGTGTGTGTGTATGTGAGTATGTGCACATGTGGGCACACAAGAACATGTGTATGTGTGTGAGTGCATGTGTGTGTGCGTATGTGAAGGCCAGAGACTGAAAATAGGTGTCTCCAATCATTCTTCTCTATTTTAAGACAGGATCTCTCGCTGATTTGTCAGGATGGCTGCTGGCCAGTGAGCTCCAGGAATCTGTCTCCCTAGCAGTGTGACCACCAGATCCTGCTGTCATGCCTAGCTTTTTATATGGCTTCTGGGCATCAGTCAGAGGTCCTTATGCTTAGCAAACACTTTACCAAATGAACCTTCTCCCCAGCTGAGATGTTCTTTTTTGTGTTGTTTTGTAATAATCAGTTTACACGATCCCTCTGTGTGAACTTTGTAGATGACAGCATCATGTCATCAGAGTCAAAAGGCTGGATATGCCTGAAGAGATCTGTGACACATCCCTGATCCAACATGGTTCTTACCTTTAGAAGTGCTTTCCACTCACGTCTGCTTTAGCCCAACTGACTGGTCCCTGGCTTTAAACACATCCCTTGCTTTCCTGGTCATTCTGACTCTACATCCATGGACTCTCCTTATGTAAAGTCTGTCTTGTGTAGCCCTGCCTGCTTACAGACTGTCTACCCCAAGAAGCACTCCCTAACTGTAGTGAACCTGAGAATATATGCATTGGGTCTGAAACGTATCCTCAGCAAGCCCCATCCAACTGTGGTTCCAAATGAAAGGGTCTGCTCACTACTTGCAAGACTTTGCTTTATATGTGTTACTGCTATAGGCCCTTCCCATAGTCCGAGTTTAGTCTGCCAGCTGAGTCCTCAAAGCTATTAGAGTGGCCTTGAATATGAGACTAGTCTTCACACCAGGAAGCAAATCCAAGTAAAATCAACACTAGCTCCAGAACCAGAGAGTTCAGAGTATGCATCCGAAGAATGCCACCCCACCCCATTGATCTTTTTTGCCTGGGTAAGGCTCTGCCCCTCTTAGGATCTCCTTTTCCTCATTTGCTTTTGTTTTGTTTTTGAGACAAGAGTTTTACTATGTAGCCCTGGCTATCCTGGAACTTGTTCTTTAGATCAGGCTGACTTCGAACTCAGAGATATTCCTGTTTCTGACTCCCAAGAGCTGGGATTAATGGCCTTTGCCTCCACACCAGGCTCCTTTTCTTCAGTTGCAAATCAGACATCATAATCCACGCCTAATGAAGCTGCTGTGAACATTAAATACGATCATATTTACAGTTCTTAGTATATGAAGAATTAATGATAATTATTATGATTACTAATATTTGGATGATGGTGAGGACGATCATCATCTACAAAGCTGTTATGAAGTCCCACAGTGACAGTAAAGGCAGTAATCTGGGCTTGGTGCCAGACTGACTGGAGTTTGAATCCTGGCTTGTTTCCTCAACTGTAAAACAAAGATGATAAGGCCAGCATAGGTTCTATCCACAGTGTTGCTGGGTGGATCAAATAAAACAAATCCTCGACAAGTTCTATTAAGTTATAAAGGCCCAATATATGTCACCACATGACTCACAATTATGGTCATTTTTAAATACCATGAACTAAAGGTTCCAGGAGCTCCCCCAGCTGGGAAGAGCTGATAACTAGAGATGAGTTCAGTCTGGTTCCTCAACAAGTTAGCAGGTACATCAACAGAGATGCTCATGAGAGGCCTTGGCTTGAGGTTAGCCCAGGTTGCCTTTCTCCAAACCCACAAGGACATTGAGATCTGTGTCCTTTCTCTGACACGTGCCATCCTAAGTGCTAGAACAAGCTGTGCCTGGCCTTGCTCCTTGGCTGCATGCAAGGATTAATTATGTGCCATCACAGACCTCTTGCCCAGACATCCGGGCTGACTATATCTACTGCATTCTTACTGATTTAATGCTGGCTTCAGCATGTGTCCACCCTCCCCCTTGGACCTGGGCACCAATTTGCTCACCCCAGACCTCCTGCAAGGGGATGCTAGGACAAATTCTGTCTGTATACAGACAACTTCTGACCCCAGCCCATGTCCAGTAATGTGCATGGCACGACAGGAACTGTGCTGTTACATATGGTTGGGCAAGCTGTGCCCCACCCAAGGGTTTACAGAGAGGCTGTGAATAGAGGCTAACATCCCATTTGTGCGGTGTTTACTGACCTGGGAAGCCTGGTGAGCAAGGCTCACAAGGAAGGGAACATTTTCCCAATTGATTCATTCAGAAGGAAGAATAGTTGCTTAAGTGATCTGTTTTTTACCCATCACAAAGATGTCATATTTACTAGTGCAAGCCTAGAGAGCATGGACTGTCCCCATTGTATGTCTTTACTGCCTGGGCCCATCTTATCTTAAAAGCCATAGTTCCCAATTCAGATGCTAAGACTAGACCACACCTCAAACCACCTCACTATCCCTACATTATCCCTATTACTGACACTTCTGCCTTCCTGAGGTTTCTGACAGAAGAGGGCCAGAGGCACACACAAAGGGCCCTGGTCTTACTCCAGCTTTACTTCTGCTCATAAGCTTTTAACCTAGCTAGCAAAACTGCTTCCTTTGTCACCGTTATCTTCTTTCCTTCCTTCCTTCCTTTCTTCCTTCCTTTTGGGTTTTTCATGACAGTGTTTCTCTGTGTAGCTTTGGCTGTCTTAGAACTCACTCTATAACTGAGGCTGGCCTTGAATATACAGATCCAACTGCCTCTGCCTCCCAAGTGCTGAGATTAAAGGCATGCGACACCACCACCCAGCATACCGTATATGTTTCTAATATCTAAAATGTATCACATCTAAAGTCAATGTAAGTCATATTACTTGAGACAAAGGGAAAATAAGGCCAGGCAAGCCTAGTGTCCACTGTTCCCTTCCCTCCTGGAAGAAGAAAACAGAAAAATTCATGGGTCTGGAGCTGATGTCTTATGTGCCCTTGAGGTGTGCAGCAAAGCTCTCAAGTCCCCTAGGACTGCAAGGACGGAATGACAGTCTAACACCATCACCTCTAAGCCTGCCATATTTTCCCCATCCTCCCTTCTATTCCACACCCACTTCTAATACCAATGGGGGAATGAACCGTGCCATTGACCCCTACCCATGGATCCCAAAGTAACAACCAGAAAACACCTCCTCCCCAGGCCCAGCCCCCAAGTACTACTAAAGAAACGAGGTACTGACCTGACTGTTCTGGAATTCTCGCCGTCAGATCTGAAAGAGAAACAGGGAAAAATAAAACCAACAGTCAATACAGACTCACCACTCTTTCCCCTTACCCCATGTTGAGGCCCCACTGTACGTTATTAAAACACAAACACACGTGTTTCACTCATGCATGGAGAACAGCAAGTGCAAAGACCATGATGATGAGTGCTTAATCAGTTGGAGCAATGGGGAGAAGGACTAGTGGGCTCGGGAAGCAAGCAGAGGCCACTGGAGGTGTGCTGGAGTCAGAGAACTAGCTGCAATCACAATGAGTGTGGTTTTCCTCGGAGTGTGGCTAGAGAAGCAGCCAGAGACATCCAGGTTCAGATATTGTCTCTCCTACTTACCATCCCTGTGACTTAGGCAAGCTACTTCTTTTCTCTGAGTCTGAGCCTCAGTTTCCCCATTTGTAATACAAGGTTGGTCCTCACAGAGTTGTTGGGATGATTAAGCTCTTTGGAACCAAGCAGACAAATGCCAGACATTATTAACAAGATAGGAGAGGCTTTGCCAACTGCCTAGTCCGACCTGCTTATTTTCCAGATGAACAGACTCAAGCTGAGAGGGTAAATGAGTCAGCTGCTAGGCTCCTTTCTACTGTACCAGACTGCCTTCTTCATTATGCATGGCCCCAGATGCAAAAAACAAAAAGGTGAAAGAGAATGAAGTGAGGGCCAGCTCTGAGGAAAGCCAGGAAATGAGCAAAACCAGGCCCCCTCTCCTCTCACTCTTCCTCCCCGAGAAGAGTGTGTGCTATATAGGCACACGTGCCTGTACAAAAAATTAGTCACACGGATAGCATGTCTGCATGTATATATGCACATGTACTTGTGTAATGGAGGTTAGGACAGAGAAGCTACTGTACTGGGAGCAGAAGAGGAGAGGAAGAAAAACTGGGGACGATGGAAGTGTGAGAGTATAAGAAGTCTTCCTCCCTCTTCACCCCACACCCCAGGTCCTCTCCCAGGCTGAGCTGCAAAAGGCACAGAAATGAATGCATGAGGCTCTGTCTTCAGCTGAGAGAGCCAAGATATATTCTTAGGTTTCTTGTGGATATTATCCATATCTATGTTGAGAGGATGATTTTAGAAGAGCATTTGTTTCGAGAATGAGCACACACACACACTCTCCAGCAAAGTAGGGCAGGCAAGCATCAGGGTCTTCACTAGGGTGCTAAGTGAGTCTGACTGCAAAAGTCTGACTGCTTGCTGGCCACATTATCCTAAAGATATCTTGCTATCTAAGAACCTCAGATATTTCACTCAGTAAACGGGGCAGTGTGGGGCAGAAGCAAGAATCCCTCCCTTCATGGAATGGCTTTCAGGCTTAAAGTGCCTGGCACCTGCTGCATATTCAGCTGTTAACAGTGGCACCAACTTGTTGTCTTTTTTGTCCCCTTAAAGGAACAGAGAATCAAGGCCACAGAGGACTTTACTGCAATTATTAAAACTCTCCATTGCACTCTATAGCAACTAGACAGCTTCCAAAGTCCAGCTCAGTTATTCTCGAGTATCAAGTGTTTAGCCAAACTTCAGTGACTCCACAGCTCCTTATAGAATAGAAGCCAGAACCCTCTGTACTAACCCCCTGCTCCAGGGCGTCTGATTTCCTTACAAACACCCAGCACGCATTTATTCAGTTGACCAAATCCTAGGCTCTAACCTGGGAAGACAACGCCCTGCTCCATGAGTTTGATTGCATCATCATCATCATCATCGTCATGAACAATCAATGATCATCTACTGTGTATCATTTATAGTATTTCTGCTTCCAAATTATTTTTGTGATGTTTCGCTTCTCAAGATGGCAGTGGGGTTGGAGGGGATGTCCAAGTCCTGATGCAGACTGTATTAGTATTAGCCAAGTCTTCTTTCCACACTGGACTTATTCTTTCTCATGTAGGAGGATATAGCACCACAAGATCCAAAGTGAGGGTGCATCCAACCTCAAGGGTCTATCACTGAACATTCGGTATGTTGTATATGGATAACAATTGTGCTGGTCAGTTTTTGTCAATTTGACACAAACTAGACATATTTAGGAAAAGGGAATCTTGAGAAAAAAAGAATTGACAAAATGCCTCCATTAAATTGGCCTATAGGCCAAGCCTATGGGACATTTTCCTGATTAATGATTGATGTGTGAAGACAGAGCCTGTTAAGGATGATGCAACTCCTGGGCCGGGGGTCCTGGGATGTATAGGAAAACAGGCTGAGCAAGCCAGGGGAAGCAAGCCAGAAAAGAGTGTTCCTCAATGGCCTCTGTGCAACTTCCTGCCTTGAGTTCCTGCCTGGACTTCCTTTAGTGATGGATTGTGATGTAGAAGCATAAACTGAAATCAAGTCTCTTTTCCCCAAAAGTTTTTATCACATCAATAGAAAACCCAAGACAACAAATATCAGTATAGAGTGATCTGGCACCTTTTTGAGAAACAGTGCCTTGAACAATGGTCAATCTGCCTCTTCCTTCATGAATCTAGGCCACCATTCTTCTGGGAGGGAAATGTCAAGTGGTAGGAAGTTAGGATGTATTATGATTTGGTCTGTAGCAGGTAGTGTTAACTCTAGTAAGCTACCTCTCTAAACATGTCCCTCATCTGTAAAATGATGGAGCTATATTAGTTGAGTTCTGAGAACTCTCTAGGCTTTAAAACGTTCACTTTATGTCAAGCAGTAGTGGCACATGCCTTTAATCCCAGCACTTAGGAAGCAGAGGCAGGTGATTCTCTGAGTTCAAGGTCAGTGTGGTCTACAGAGAGAGTTCCAGGATAGTCAAAGCTATTGAGATAAACCTGGTCTCACAAACAAACAAAAGTTTACCTTCTTCAAAAGCCAAATGTCTATTTCTCTTATCAACTGGACTCAGCTGTTCACATGTGGAACCAAAGATCCAGGGACCACAGCCTACTCTTTTACTCTGTAGAAGAAAATATTTATCTGCCTAACTATCTATTTGCTTGCCTGCCTATCTATCTATCTATCTATCTATCTATCTATCTATCTATCTATGAGTGTATGTATACATCTTTGTGCCCCCTCCACAGCTTCTTAGGCTACCCTTGGGCCTAATGAGTAGGCTTGGATAATAAGACAATGAAATTCCTAAAAGCTTTAGAAATCTGGACATGGAATTTGGGGCATCAGATACCCAGAGTATAGTCTAGAAGGGACGGGGTCCTAATGAACATAGCTCCACAAATACTTGCTTTGTGGGGAGGGATCTTTGAAGTTTGGAGCCCAGACCTGTGTTTCTTGAGGCAGTCCATGATATTGTGATTTATAGTAAACTGAGACCCAACAACTTCCTCTTTTGCTTCCTTAGCTAGGTCCTGCTTTGCAATTCAGGGATGTCCCAAAGGATCTGTGGCTAGTGCACCTTTCACTGCAAACTCTGCTCAGCAAATGCACTGGTTCTCAGGCTATTCATTGGGGTATTTCAGTCTTAGGTCTTTCTGAAGAGCTTTTTAAAAACTGTACACTGAATGTGTTCTTCCATTAGAAAGTCCACGAAAACTCTGGGAAAGAGAGAAGTATGCATAATTACAACACAGAGGCAGCAACAACTCTGAACAGTTGCTCTATTTCTCTCATTTTCTGTATTTCTTCAAGTAGTTAAACATGATTTTTGCATTGCATGATTTTTATTGCGTTTTCTTTTGCATGTTTTCCCACATAACTGCATATTCATTACCATTATTTTGAGTTGTCATGCTTTAGTCAAGCATTCCCTGAATGTATAGAATGGAAGCAGGTATATTTTCCATTGGTTTAAATTGTGCTTATGTAGACTTTCTTGAACACAGCTTTAAAGCAACACATGGCTTTTAAGAAACTAACCTTGTATGGATGCAGCTGCACCCAACTTAACTCTCTTTCTAGATAATCATTCCCTCTAGCTGTCTATATTCATTCATTTATTCCAGTGGCACATATTCACTTCTATGAACCAGATTCCAAGCTAAGGCTATGGGAGGAAATGAGGCATAGCTCCAGACCAGTAGATGTGTCTCAGTCATGCTTGAAATGGGCAATTTCAGAACATTAATGGCTGAAAGGGAAGAAGAGGGTATCATAGGAGAACAGAGAAGGGTCCCTTAACCCACTCTCCCGACAGGAACATAAACTCTTTGGAGCATATGGTGCCTACACGAGTCATGGGAGATGAATAGCAGTTGCCTAGAATGAAAAAAGGAAAGAAAAGAAACGTTCACCTAAACACAATGAGTTGATTAAACTGATTTGTCCCTATTCCCAAATCCTACCAAAATTTGAGTAAATAAACAGGAAGAGACAGAAAGGGAAAGTCTAGGATGCTGACCAGAAGTAAACTGTTCTGCTTAGAGAACCCCTTCAGTGCTCAGAATTTGGAGGTACTGTACACCTCAGAAGGCAGAATGAGGTGTAAATCTAAAAATAGTGGATTGCAAAGCTGGCCTCAATGCTGTCCAGTCAGATCCTATCTACCTCCAGCACCAGGCCAGCAACCGGAGGCTTTGGATTTGAGAACACCAGGTGCAGTAGCAGATGGGGTGAAACAGAGCTAAAAGCAAAGGAATCTTTCTTGGGAAATGCTGGTACCCTAACTTCCTGCTACTCTCTTCCTTTTAACAGTAACGTCGGGTGCACCTGTGTAGTGTCATAGGAGCTAGTTTCAAAGCAGCAGCCTCCAAAGACATTTAAGTTAGGGTTTCTGTTTCCAAGATTTATTTATTTATATTTTATATGTATGAATGTTTTATCTGCACGTATAGAAGAGCACCGTGTGTGTGCTTGGTGCTAGATCCCCTGGAACTGCAGTTATAGATGGTTATAAATTGTCATGTGGGTGTTGGGAACTGAACCTGAGTTCTCTGCAAGAGCAACAGGTGCTCTTAACTGCTGAGCCATCACTCCAACCCCCAAGTTAGGTATATTTTATTTTAAATTAAATAAACCTTAATTGGATTTGTTATTTTTAAAGGAAACAAAGTTCTAGGCAGTCAAAGATTACTGTGTGCTGCGAAGCTGTGTGAGGGAAGGCAGATGGACAAAGAAAATAAACTTAAGAAGGAATCTGAAAGGAACAAAGACAATGAAAATAGAAAAAGAAATCTGGAGAGTGAAAAACAGTGAGGGGGCTGGAGAGATGGCTCAGCAGTTAAGAGCACTGACTGCTCTTCCAGAGGTCCTGAGTTCAAATCCCAGCAACACATGGCGGCTTACAACCATGACATCGGCACACTCAGAAATACATACAGGCAAAACACCAATGCACATGAAATAAAAATAAATGAATAAATTATTTTTTAAAAAAGAAAAATAGTGAGAGCCAGAATAAAAACGTCAGTAGGATTAGAAAGTAAAAGGTGAAAAGCTATCTTAGGAAGGAAAATAACACAAGAATGAGAATGACAGAAGAGAAAAGAGAAGAAAATTAGAGGATTAACTGAGGAATTCCTCCATCTAACAATAGGAGCTCCAGAAATAGAAGCCGGAGGAAACAGCAGGAAGGAAATGCTCAGAGACACAGAATAAGAACCGTTTCCCAGAACTGAAGGAATGAAAGGCCACAAGATCAACAAAACAGGGACCCTTATCAAGATATGCAGCTATGCCATTTCAGAATACTGAGAGTTAAAGGAAAAGACATTAAATGCTTCTAGAGAAAAAAAAAAAAAACATATGTATGAAGGCTCTTTCTAGAATTTTGTTGGCTCTTAGGTTTTCTATATTCCTCACTCACCATAACTTTGAACAAGTCTGAAATAATAATAAAGATGACGACAGTGGTGGTGGTGATGGTAAAGATCGCTTCGGACTTTAGAGTAAATATTTGTCTATATTTATTCTTATTTTTCTGAGACAATATTTCAGCAGGTAGCTCTGGCTGCCTGGGAAATCTTGATTCTCCCATTTCTTCCAAGGGCTGAGATTATAGGCAGGTACACATGGACACGTGGTTACACTTTTTAAATGTCACATTGCAGAACTAAACAGGAGAAGATCATTTTATATTTAGATCTTGAAAAAAACAGAGTACAACCAAAGACTTAAAGACTAGGTAAGAGAGTATAAACATTGTCCTATAATTGCTGGGAAGCTCCTAAATAAGTATTATATAATCATAATAAATATAATAAGCAGGCATTATTGGCCTATATCATAGCCAAACTTACAATAACCCAAACAATAACAATGCCATGATTTATTATGTGTTTACAATGGTCTGGGAGTCATGCATCTGTCCTAACATCTGTACGAGGTAGTTGTTCTCATCATATAGATGAGAACGTAGAAACTAAAGCTTGGTGGAACAATGTGATTCATGCACAGTCGCCCAGCTAATAAGTGGCGGATCTGAGTTTAAAATCTGTACTTGTCTGATTGCTTGGGTTTTTGAGACAGGAATTTGTTATGCACTGAATGCTTGTGGAGAACTTGTCGTCTTCCTGCCTCAGCTTCCTGAGTCAGCATGTGTCATCATATTTGCGCACACCAAATGCCTCTTTAACTGCCACAACTGACACAGTAGAGCCAAGAGGCACTTCATCTCTCATTCCAGCCTACAGGCTTGGCCTGCCTTCCTTCCCTGTCTCCCATCTCCCCTCCACACAGCATAGCCCAAGGCGCCCTATAACCAGAAACATTTAGCAAGCACTTTTATTTCTATTTACTTTTTAATTCTACATTCATTTATTTTTATTTTATCTGTGTGAGTGGTTTGTTTGTATGTATGCCGGTGCATCACATGCATGCCTGGTATCCTCAGAGACCAGAAGGGGTTGGATCCACACAAATGTACACACTAGAGTTACAGATGTTTATAAGCCACCATGTAGATGCTTGGAATTGAACCCAGGTGCTCTGAAAAAAGCAGCCAGTGCCCTTAACTGCTGAGCCATCTGTCTCTCCAGCTACAAGTACTTTTAGAAGGGGCAAAAAAGGGGTGCACCCAAAAAGAGAAAGTGGGGGTGGGGTACAAATATTGCAGATGAATGGAGGAGGACAAGAAAATGAAACTGGTTCTATTGGACTTACATTTCTCTGCTGGGGGTACAGGAGTAAGTGTTCAGTCATGATGAAGCAGTGTCTGCAGAAGGGTAGGCAGCTAGAGCAAGTCTTCTGGTACAAGTATAAACTCAGCCTCCAAGCCCCTTCCAGTGTGCTTGGGGATCATGTCTGGCCTGCCTGCTTTCACTGCCAGGGTAAAGCACTTAGCCACGCCTGGAGTGACTGCTCACAGCAGACCAGAAACCTATCCAGTCACAGACAGAACACCCAGGGAGGTTAAGAAGTTTTGAAGGATTCATAAGGATGCAATAGCCAGAATGAGGACAGAGCCCAGGGATCTGTTCTTCATCTGGGGCTCCTTGACTCTATGGTTTAGGTAGAGGAGGTTGGGGAAAGGGATGTGCCAGGGCTGCTAAAGGAATGTTCATGAAGCTGTCTTGGACCAACAGTAACACAGGGTCAAGATGAGGTCATCCAAGCTCGGCTACTAGGAATGTGGACTTACTAATATTTCTAGTTTCAATCAGGCTTAGGTGGAGCCAAAGCCTATAACTCAAGAGCATAAATATGTATTGCCTCTTTTCCAGAACTGTAGTAAAACCATAAAGGAATAAAAGAAAGTATTAGTATGAGATTATATCAGGAAAGAGTAGCATCAGCAAGGAAGAGATTTCAACAAGTTTCTTTAAGGAAAAACAAGGATCTCAAAGAACACCTCAGAGGGGAGCTGCAGTTGAGAGTGACTTGGACCATGAGAGGCCCAGAGAGATTCCAGACTTAGCTTTGCTAGGTATCAAGAAAAATAGACATTGCAGTGGGAGGGGGCAAAAGACAAGGGATAAACTGACAATATGCAAAATCCTTTCAGGCCAAGGGAGATGGCCCAGCATGTGCAAGTTTAATGACTTGAGATTGATCCCTAGACCTTGCACAGCAGAAGGAGGAAACCGACTCCTCCTGAAAGTTGTGCTCTGACATCCACATGTGTACCATGACACATGACTTCGAGTGCACATATGTGCACACTCGAGCACACACACACACACACACACACACACACACACACACACAGCAGCAGCAGCAGCAAAATCTTTCCTTCTTTCCTTTCTTCCTTCCTTCCTTCCTTCCTTCCTTCCTTCCTTGCTTCCTTGCCACTCTGAGTACTGGATCTAGAACACAAGCTTCCTGTCATTCTCACAAAGGCAAAATGTCATAGGGCTCCTGGAGAAAGGAATTAAACTATGAGAAATGGATTAGAGTATCTAGTGACATTTTAGTGGTCCCTCCCAAAGAAATTGCTTTTCATTTTGGCTTTTGAAAGACACCCGTTATAGCAATCAGCTCCCCGCTGAATCACCAAATAAAATCAGCAAGTGGGCAAATGATTCTGGACATACAAAGAGGAAGAGTTTACCTTAAGTCATTCATAGTCTGTAAGGCAGAAAATAGGAAAGAAAAGGTACATAGCCTGGCAAACCAATCGAGTATGTCCAATATCCAACTTACCAAGATTCTAGAAGAAGAAAATAACAACACCACCAAAAATGAAATGGAGGGAGCCGACAAAGAAAGAATAAGTGCATGTTAAAGAAAATAAGTGTAGGGTGGTGGCAACATGGCTCACCTGGTAGAGGCATTTGCTGCCAAATCAGTTTGGTATTTAGAGCCCACATGGTGGGAGAAGAGAACAGGCTCCCTCGGGTTCTTCTCTAACTTCCATACAAAATGTTGTTTGTGCTCAACATGCACACACTAAATAAATGTCAAGTTTTTAAAAAGACATAAAGTAAGAAAAGACCAAGACCTTCGCATTGGAATGCTTCCCTGAGACAAGTAAAGTAAATTGAAAGTCTGCTCTCGATCTGATAACTGGTTAAGTCAGTGTTTGGTTGGTATGGTTTTTACCATTTGTGATATGAACGCTTTTCTGTATGCATATTGTGGTTCAGGATGAAAAAAAAACATTTAAAGTCTTTCACTGGCTGGGCATGGTAGCATATGCCCACAATCCTAGCACTTGGAGGGCAGATTAGATGGGATCATAAATTCCATATCTGTCTTAACTGCATCGTAAGACTTACATGCACACACATACATGCAGAGACACACAGGAAAAAATTTAAAAGGAGAAATTAAAGTTAATATCAGAAAAGCTAAATGATAAAAGTGACCATATACAGCTGGGCATGGGAGCTCCTGTCTATAATCTCAGTCCTTAGGATATGGAGTTAGGATGAACCAGAGTTCAAGGCCAGCCTCGGGTATACAGCAAGTCTAAAGCTACCTTAGACTTCAAGAGATCCTGTGTGAAATAGACAATAGCTAGGTGTGGTAATACACAATGGCAGAAGTTAGGGGCAAGGCAGGAAGATCTCAGCAAGTCTGAGACCAGTTTGGTCTATATGTACCAAGTCCAGGCCAACCAAGGCCACTTAGTGAGACTATCTAAAAATATAAAATGAATCAGAAACTGGCAACAACTAAAAGGAGTGGCCACATCCAGGGGTTAAGAAGCAAGAGCCAGGCCTCTTCTTGACAGGGTCTCCCTATGTATACCATTCTGCCCCCGCCAACCCCTATCCTCCTCCCTTAGCCTCCCAAGAGCTTGACAAGATACTGGCTTTTTATTCTTTAACTCCTCACGAATCATTTAATGATGTGTGTGTATGCTTCATGATCTAACATATGTAGAAGCTAAAAAAAGTTAATCTCACGGAAATACAGAACAGAATAGTGTTTACCAAGACTGAAAAGGATGAGAAGCAAAGAAGAGATGCTGGGAGACAGAAGTATAATGACGGGTTGACAAAAACTACTGGAATATTTCAAATTAGCTGGTAGAGAGGGTTTTCAGTGTTCCCAATACAAAGAGATATAAATGTTTGAGTATAGGTTAATAAGTACCCTGAATTGATGATCACATATTGTATACATATATTAAAATGCCACATTGTGTGTAATAAACATGTATAATTACTGTCAGTTAAAAATAAAAAATAATATTGAAGATATACATGGCTTTGATTTGTGCTGACTTTGTTTCTCTTGTGTTTGAGATGAGGTATTGACAGTGTTGCCCATGTCAGTCTTGAAATTCTGTGCTCAAGTAATCCTCCTGCCTCAGCCTTCCAGCTGAGCTGGCTGCCACTTTGATTTGCTGGTGTGATTTTTAAAAATTCTAAAATCAAGTTCCTTTCCTTTTATGGGATCTCTGTCTTTCATACTGTACATACCAAGCAGAGACAGTGTTAATTCTCCTGATATGAGGTTCTGGTCTCCAGTGTTTGTTTCTGTTTAGGGCAGAAGCAAGAGAGGTGAGTTGAGAACAGGATTGACACTCTAAACCAGCGATTTTCATGTGAGTCGCCTAAGAGCATCAGAAAACATAGATATTTATATTATGGTTCACAATAGTATAAGATTATACTTAAGAAGTAGCAATGAAAATACTGTTAATTATGGTTGGGGGTCAACAAAACAGCAGCAACTAAAGTGTTACAGCATCAAGGTTGAGAACCATTGCTCTAAACTAATATTTTTGCTCCCTACAACCATCTATACTGATGCCTTTTCAACCAGCTCAGCCTGCACCACCCTCTTCAAACATCACCATTCCCATTCCAAACCCCTCCAGCCTTCCATTAACTCAACTATTTACATCCAGCAATTATTTATACCTGCCTGAGTCATGAAGGATTTAACTTACTTATTCCAAGAGCACAGATAAGGACAGACCAGGAATTGAACCAAAAAATAAGATCTGAGAGAGAGAGAGAGAGAAAGAGAGAGAGAGAGAGATCAAACAGATGATCAAGCTATATTTCAAGTTAACTGGTGGCTGGGGCAGAAAGGAAGACACAATGAGCTATGACAGCCCCATATTAGCAAGGAGAAAAATATACCATTTTCAGGAAAAGCAAAGCTTAGCTTTACTGGATCCTTCAAATCACTGTCCACAGGAGATTTCAGAAAGAGAATGAAAATGATTATTTATTGAGCGCATACAAGCATCAGAGATTGCAATTCAAATGATCTTAGTTAATGCTGAGCAGTGGGCATTGTTATTCCATTTTAAAGACCAGGAAATAAAAGCTTATAAAACAGAAAATGGTTTCACGGAGGTCATCTAGCATATTGAAGCAGAGTTTATATTCGAACACAAGTCTGTCTTTCTCAAAAGCACAGCCGTCCTTTATATGAAAATTGAAACGGGAGTGGAAGGTGGCCAAGCCTGACTATTAAGCCAGAAATTGCCTCTGAGCTGCCTCAGATACACCAAACAAATCCTAACAAGACAAAAACAGCAGCAAGAAAGTCTGGTCCTAAGAAGCCCAGTTGGAGAAGAAGGCCAGTCCATTCAAGCTTCATCGCCAACAAGCCATCTAATCTCTTGGAGGCCTAGCTTTCTTCTTTCTTTCATTCTGTTTTTTTATAAGCACAACACAAAACAATCCCACCTTCCTAAGATTTTATAGCACTAAACAGCCCATTAGAGGGCAGCTGCTCTGAACTTTGGCATTAATACTAGAAAGACTCTTCCAGCCAGGAATGCTCACACCTCGCATGGCCCTAAACAGTCCTTTGTCTCTTCTGGTCTCAATGTTCTCACCTTTAAAGTAAATCTCCTTCAACCTCACACTTCAGGCCCCTTCCAGCTCCAACACCTGACATTTACAACCCTCTCAGATCCGGAATGATTGCCACATCTCTGAGCTCCTGCAGTGGCTTCAAGTGATGGCACTTGAAGAATTTATTGTCCTTACAATTCTTTCTCTGGCACCCAAGTGTGCAGGTCTTTTTGTTTTTTTTTTTTTTTTTTCTTTTAATGAGATCTACTATCTCAACAAACTGTTTACTTTTTAAAAGTAGTTTCATTGTGCTGTTTTTTCCTTCCTTCCTTCTTCTTTAAAAAAGATTTATTTATTTATTATATATGTACACTGTAGCTGTCTTCAGACACACCAGAAGAGGACATCAGATCCCATTACAGATGGTTGTGAGCCACCATGTGGTTGCTGGGAATTGAACTCAGGACCTCTGGAAGAGCAGCCAGTGCTCTTAACCACTGAGCCATCTCTCCAGCCCTTTTTTTTAATCTACAGGGCTATATAGCTTTGGCTGTCCTGAAACTCACTTTGGCTGTTCTGGAACTGGAGATTCATCTACCTCTGCCTCTCGAGTACTGAGACTTATTATATAATATTCACACATATATTTTTGTCCTTTGCTCATATTTGTCCCCCCAATGCACTCTTTTACTTTTCTCTCCTCCCTTCACAGGTCCCTTTCTTCCCCGAAAATAGTTCCATTTTGGCTTTCATATCATTGTGTATGCACTTGTTCATGTGTATGGGGGCATGCCTGAGGCTGATGTTGAGTGTCTTCCAAAACAGCTCTTCACCTTATCCTTGAGACAGGGTCTCTCACAGAACTTGAAACTGACTGGTAAGACTGACTAGCTGACAAGATTCATGAATCCTCCTGTCTCCACCTCCCCAGCGCTGCTGGGGTGAGAGAGGTACACCAAAGCATCCAGCTTTTTAGTGGATGCTGGGAATTCTATCTCAGGTACTCACAATTGCACAACAAACATTTTATCCACTATGTCATCTCCCTAGTCCACGTAGATCTATATGTGTATATCTATACCTATATCTCTTTATATATAGATAGATATTAATGTAGATTCTGCATATGACAAAAACATACAAAATTGCCTTTCTGAGTCTGGCTTATTTTGCTTAGCATGATTTCCAGTTTTATTCATTTTTTTTTTCTTACAAATAGCACTATTTAATTCTTCTTAGGGGCAAGTACAAGTACACTGTTTATATATACACATTTTCTTGATTCATCTGTTAATAGGCATCTGCACTGCTTCTTTTTTTTTTAAACCCTTCCTCCAAAATTTTAATATAAAAATAGACTTAATAACAAAACTAACCAAAAAAGTTAGGATAGGATACCATATACTCCCCAAAAGAAAAACCCACCAAAAGGACCATTTAATTCCTTATTTCTATTCCCCAAACATGAAAAGTAATCTGCACTGCTTCTATATCTTGGCTTTTGTGAATAGGAGAGCAGATCTTACAGTCTGCCATCTAGGCTGTTATATGACTTCTTCATTAGATGTTTTCAAATCTATCTTATGGCCTGCACTTCTAGGGAGATTGCTCCAGAATGTGACTCTCAATACACGGTGCAATGGACACCTCTCTCCCTAGCTTAAAACCCTAAAGTTCTTATGTCCTCGTGATTTAGGCTTTCTTCACCCTGAACCCAGAACTGTGAGTGCAAATACATCAAAGTCCATCTGTTAAGGCTACATGGTTCAGCATTCACTAGACACACCAATATTCACTGCATTAACCTCTCTCTTAGAATTGTAGGGAGTGCTTACATGGCCTCTTCCTCCTTCCCTCAATAGCACAAAACTTTACAAAGCTATCATTAGTAGTAGTGTTTATCAATGAACAAACACATACTATGTGCTGATATTGGCCTATGTCATACTCAATTTTCATAAGCACGGGGTTACTCAAGAAATGGCTAACACAACAGTTGTGTGAGGTGCCAGTTACGCACATCACATCATATATAACAACAATTTTTTTCAATGCTGGGAATAAACTGAGCTCCACCCTAAAGAAAAAAAAAATAACTAATTTAGTCACAATTCTTCCTCATAGATAACGTTTATAATTCTTCAGGGAATACAACAGAAAATGAACATAGTAAGCAAGGACAGTAATTCTCTAATGACAGTAATTTTAACATGGTTATGTAGAAGAAAACATTGACTTGGGTAGAGTTTTAAAAGAAAATGGCCCCCACAGACCCACAGTGAGTGGCACTATTATGAGTATGTGGCTTTGTTGAAGAAGGTATGTCACTAGGGGATAGGTTTTGAGGTTTCAGAAGCTCAAGTTCTTTCTGCTGCCTTCAGGTAAAAATGTAGAACTCTTGGCTCCTCCGGTACCAAGTCTACCTGAATGATGCCATGCTTCCTTTTTTTTTTTTTTTTTTTTTTTTTTGGATATTCTCTGCATTTACATTTCAGATGTTATCCCTTTCCACCAATCCCATCCCTCTCCCCTTCCCAGTACCTCCATGAAGGTGCTCCCTCTCCCAACCACCCTTTCCCACCTCAGCACCTTGGCGGTCTCCTACACTGAGAAAACAAGCCTTCACTAGACCAAAGACCTCTCTTCCCATTGATGCTAGACAATGCTATCCTCGGCTACATATGCACCTGGGACGCCACGCTTCCTATCTTGACAATAATGGACTAACCTGAAACTGTAAGCCAGCCCCAATTAAATGCTCTCCTTATTAGAGTTGCTGTGGTCATGGTGTCTCTTCACAGCAAAAGAAACCCTAAGACAATTGGATTCAAATGAGTGTAATACATTGTATCCTGAGATCCAGTAGGAAATCATAAAACCTTAGGATATGCAGTGATCCTAACCTTTTAAGAAAGCACAAGAATCATACAACTGCACTCTTATTTTCATGTGCCAAGTAAAAATAAATGAAACCTATAGTCGAAAAAAATAATCACATAATGCCACATAAATGCATCTTGTACGAGTGGAGGTTATATCCCCAGTGATGGTGATGATTAATTTACAGCTAAAGCATGAGAGGAACAATCCCAATCAGTCTTATAACTGGCTAGCCATCTTTGTTTTGGCTAAGATATGATGGGACTGTTTTCATGTTGTTTGTCACACTTCGCCTCTAGGGGGCAGGGAAGTATCATCTATTCTTGTCTAGCCTTAGCTGTTTTCCATTCTAATCAGAACCTTGATGAGTATAAGGAGCAGGCAGGAAACTTTCAGAAACACGGGATTAGGGGGTGGGGGGTGTTTTAGCATGAATCATACATATTAGAAAATGCAGTTTTATCCCCATGTCCTGCTGGGAAGAAAAAAAAAAACAGTTCCTGCAAGTGAAATGATGCTTAGAGTCTCACACAAAGCCAGGAGATTGTACTTCCTTTAGATTCTCCCAGGTAGTACTCAGAGTTCCCAGGTCCCAAGGAGCTTCAGCTACTAAGTATCTGAGATGGGTTTCCTCTGTATGTGTTTTCAAGAGTCAGAAAAAATTGGACACTTGGTGAGAGAGTAGAGACCAGGAGGAAACTAGACTACTTGGCAAACCATCTTTCTCGAAACAGATCCTCACCAAGGAGGAAATAAGTCACATACTCACTCTTCTTCCCTGTGACACTGGTTCCAAGGAACCAAAAAGGCCGAGTCTATTCCCACCCCAAGATGCTGTGCCTGGCCTGGGGTATATTCTCAATAAAGGCTGAATGGATATAAAGGGGAAAGAAATGGGAAAGTGTATAAATGAACAACTTGTCATCAGACTTGGGCGAACTGCACACAGGTCCTGTACAGGATGGCCTGGTCCCCTCAGGAGAGAGGATTTTGCTCCAAGGGTCAAGATGTGGCATGACATGGACACAGCATGCCAGGGAGATAGAACAGTGAGCAGTGGCCTGTATGTCTCTAAAAGTCTCACCCAATTCTGCGTCTGTCACTGTATGAGCTGGGAGACCACTGGGCAGGAAAGTCATAAGCCAAATGCCTCAAGGGAGCAAGTGGAAAGGTCAAGAGAGTTTTGAAGTTGACATTTCTCTCAGAAGGAGTCCAAAATTAAGAGAAACGGAGATACTGGGCCATTAGCTTGCCACAACTTAGGCATCCATATGTCTAGAGCTATGTATGTGTCATGCAAAGTACTTCCAAGTTCTCCACCCCTTTGTCATGCCCCCAGCACCAAGCACAGAATCCTATATAAGTTGTACTCAATACATGTCAGTTAGGTCCTTTTAGAGCAGTGGTTCCCGATCATCCTAATGCTGTGACCCTTTAATATAGCTCCTCATGTTGTGGAGACCCCACAACTATAAAATTATTTTGTTGCTACTTCATAACTGTAATTTTGCCACGGTTATGAATTATAATGTAAATATATGATATGCAGAATAGCAGATATGCAACCCCCCAAAAAGTTGCAACCCACAGATTGAGAACCACTGTTTTAGAAGTTAGTCGGAGGCACAAGATGTGAACAACTACGACGATGCTGTAAAAAGCTAGACCTGGGGCTAGAGAGATGGTTCAGTGGCTCATAGCATTGCTTGCTCTTACAGAGGACTCAGGTTCAGGTTTAATTCCCAGTACCCACAATCTGTAACTGTAGGGGATCTGATCCCTACACATAAAATAAAAATAAAGGTTAAAAAAGAGAAGAAAAAAGGCTAACCTGCTCACTGCAAATGTCAAGGATAAACTGAGCATTAAGAAGGACCAACGAGGGCTTAGGAGATGGCTCAGTAATTAAGAGCATTTGTCTATCTTTTAGAAGACTCAGGTTTGATTCCCAGCAACTCACATGGCAGCTCATAGCTTCAGTTCCAGGGAATCTAGCGCCCTCTTTTGGCCTCCATGGGCATACATGTGGTGCACATACATACAAGTAGGCAAAAAGAGCCATACACATAAAATCAAATTTTAAAAACATCAATTCAACCTTAAAACTTCGACCAAAGAAGAGAGAACAGCATTAGTCAAATCACAGAGGCCTGGGTGGGCTGATAAGGGCAGTATAAGGCCAGGCTAACTCAAGGGACTCACAAAAATGAGAGAAGAAGGGGAATCTGTGGACAAAACCAGAAAGACAATGAAAACTCAGGAGCCAGACTGCAGACATGGCTTGGCTCCAGCTAACCAAAGGCTTAACAGAAGGACACTGTGGCAAAAATCAGGAGGTAATTGTAAGAGGGAACCTCTGTCGGAGGAAAGCCGGAGTCTTGTCTCTAAACCCCACCTATGGCAGGGAACAGTGTATTGAAGGATTGAGAGCCATACAATTCTAGGTCTCATCAGTAGTTTACTTTACTGCTCCTCTCTGATTCTCCATTTCCTAACCTGGCAAGGGGTCTGAGAAGATGAGATAAGAAATGGGGCTGCTTGATGGGTAAGAATGTCAAGAATGCTACAGACTTTGGAGCCCAGCATGCTGGGTTCCTAACTCTTCCGCAGTCCTGCCACATATTCAATTAGGGACCTTAGTTGTGTTACCTGACGTTTCTAGGCCTCAGTTTCTTCATCTGTAAAATGGAGTTAATAACAATCTTCCAGGAAGGGGTGCATATGAAGACGGCACGAACAACTACATGGGAAGCACTCAGAATGAAGTGTCCAGCACACGGTAAATGCAGTAGAAAAAAACTGTCAGCTATTATTACGTAAAGCTGCATTGGATAGTGCCTACCACACAGAAAGCCGAGACTCACAATGAATAGGACCTCTTCCCCATGCTCCATGCTTTTACTCTGGCCCCAGAAAATTCAGAGGCCATAGTAGGTAGGGGGTGGACAGAGAAAGAACAGGCAGCGGACATCAATTGGACACCAAGGGACTGTGTACACTTCTTCAAAGCACCTTGCTCTACTGCCCAGATCCTCAAACAGTGGCCTTGCTCACTTTGGTCCCTCTAGTCCCTATCCTAAGGAACCCCACCCTTTCTGTTCACTTTGTCCTCTGTACTGGATCTGTGGCCTGACTAAGCCTGCAGCCCTGTCTTCCTGGCTGGTGGGAAGAGGGCTCTGCAAGTGCCAAGAGCATGGTGTTTGCTCAGCCTGCTCGGTGAACACGGCCAAGAAATATTTGTGGATGACAACAATCCCATTCTTGCCCAGATCTAGACAGAGAAAGCAAGACTCCCAATTCTCCTTAACCTTAACATGATCATTTTCTCCCATACCAGCACAATGCTCGAAACACAACATGGTGGAGGGGACAATAGTTTCCCTCCTGAGAGGAGAGACACTCTAGAAAAAGAATCCAGCATGTCAAAGGAGCCAGACTCCACCCCCCCCCACACACACACTCCAGAGCCTCTCCCAACAAATTGTCACTTGTTCATTTTCTCAGTGGCCTGGGCTCCTCCTATGGGGAGCATTCTGACACCCCATCACACACAGATGATGATGGTTCAGCAGTGGAGTGTAGACCATGTATCACCCTGGGTGTCAAGAACACCACGCTGGCATTCTCTAGGTTCAGTATCTAAATTCGAGCCAGCTTGCATGGGGGGGGGGAGCAGAGGAGAGACAGTTGCCACCATACTGGCTTCAGCCCACCACTGCATACTGCAGAGACAGAGCTAGGCCCTTGCAGAAAATGTAGGACCAGAGCTCCTCAACAAGGAGCACTCAGCAGTGGGTCCTACCCTCTAGAAATCATTCTAGATGCTAGAACTGTAGTGTGTGTGTGTGGGGGGGGGAAGACCAAGCTTAACACCAGAAAAAAAAATCTTTTTAAATCACTGCAGGAGGTGAGGTGACAGCTCCACATAAAAAGATCGGAGCCTTAGTCAGGATCAACAGCTAGTAAGCAAATAACTAAATCCTCATGTACCAGTGACAGGAAGGAGGTAGGGACGCATGTTGCTTTCTGTCACACTAGGAAGACCACACCCAGAGCCTGGCAGCAGAGATTCTGGCATCCTGGAACCTGTTCAGAAGAGCAGTAGGGAAGGATGTGGGGAGTCCTGGGTAAATGATCTGGCCATGGATGGGGTGATGCCCAAAGCAAAAACAGGCCGAGTTCACTGGAATGGGAGCTCGTTGTGTTAGCAGCGTGACCTCTGATGGACAGCACTTCTCAGAGCCCTGGGCTTCTTATGTTCTGACATGATGGTAGTGACAGATGCACACAGGGCTGTTGGGAGAACTGAGTCTGAGGCAGTACAGGCTCCCAACAAGCTGCATCTTGACCCAGGCCCCTGTCTTCCTAGTCTGTCCACCAGAGGGAGCCTGGGGCTCAACAGAGCCCAGCCTGTACCAGCTCTGCCTGTCCTCCCCCAATGCTGCAGCCTCAGCTGCTGAACTCCCACCCTGCCTGCCCGCGCTTCCAACAGCAGCCTTCTCACCCACTCCTTACAAACCCAGAACAGGCCTAGCAGGGGAGTCGCTTGCAGCAGCACTGGTTACAGCAATGGCTACAGGTTCTCCTGACACCCCGCAAGGAGGAAGGTGGGAAAGAGGAAGATAACCATCTTTTCTCCCCATCAACTCCTCCACTCATTCCAGACCCATCTCTTCTAGTTCAAAACCTAGAGATACCTAAGGCTCTTTTGGCTTCTCCCAGTTCAGTACCTCAGCAGGTCCGGAGGCCAAGACTCCTATGGGGTAGTTAGCTGTAGGGAACAAATCACATGCCTTTAAGACAGGCAGACTTAGATTCTAGTCCCAGCTCCACCAGCAACTAGTAGCATAACCTTCAATAAGGCCTCCTCATCTGCAGCCTCAGTTTCTCACTCTCTAAAATGGAGTT
The DNA here is from genome assembly GCF_963924665.1 of Micromys minutus. Classification (NCBI taxonomy): domain Eukaryota; kingdom Metazoa; phylum Chordata; class Mammalia; order Rodentia; family Muridae; genus Micromys; species Micromys minutus. The sequence goes on along the minus strand of NC_137970.1, from coordinate 19,495,467 downwards.
GCTGATGCTCACTGAGTGGGCTTGGCTGTGAAGTCCAAAGGAAGCAATCACAGATAGGCAAACAGTTAATAATGTGGTTGAGAGAAATCCAAAGTGATAGTAGGAAATGTGATGCAAGGGATTCCAACAAGCAACCTGGAAAGTGTACAAAAAGAAGGAAGGAGTCAGAAGCAGGCCCGCAAGGATGGCAGAAGGGCAAATGGGCTTCCAGCCAGCCAAGAAATTCAGACCTATGTCTGCGGGGTGGAGAATCTGAGAGCAATGGAATTCTGAAACCGAGAAACATTCAGGTCTTTTCACTGGGCTTAATGCCCAAATCGGGTGCTATATGCTTCCTCCAGCTCTCTCAGACCCCCCTTTAGGCTTCAACTGCACCAGTCGGGCCAGCCACCACCCCCGTCCCTTGAGGCAATGGACTGCATCACAACTGGCTAGGTTGAAAAGTTCTCCTGATTTGATCTCAGAGGTTTCCTCTGTTCCTGGATCTGCTCCCTGGAGCCATACATATTGAGGCTCCATCACAGGCCTGACCCCTCTAGAGAAGTCTGCAACCAGGCTCAGGGACCACAATGCCTCATCCAGTCTTTCTCTGTCCCCCATTCTGGGGCTGTCCCTCAACCCCAACACTCAGCTAAGGGTGCACTGCAGTGGAGCCCAGCCAAGCCCTCAAGCTGCAGCTGCTGCTCCTGGGGCCCAGCCATCTCAACCCAGCACCCCAGCCTGCTGCCTCACCATGGGGGAGTTGCAGAGAGCTGTCTCCCGGCAGATTTCCTGAGGCAGAAGGCTTCCCCACCCCCAGCCCAGCCTCCAAGAGACACTCCACTAGTTGTGGCACATGGTAGGACCAGCTGAGCAGTGAGAGGAGGGGGAACCCTGTCCATTTGCTAAAGGACTTCAGACTTGTTCTTTGGTGTGGCTGGGTTAGGAACATACCCATTAAATTTCAGTTTTGCAGTCCTTGCCTTTAAAAGAAACATAGGGGAAATGATGGGCTGACAGTCAAGGTCACAAAGCCAATCTGCAACAGAGCTAGAAGGGGAACCCAGCTCCTATCTCCCAGTCCAGTGTTCTTTTCAGTATAGCAGCAAAGCAAGAGGAGGGAGGGCCTTTAGGGCATCCCCGAGAGCCTTCGTGCCCTTGACTCACAGCCTAATACATTTATCCCAATCAGCACACAATGAGATCTACATGGGAAAAGTAGACCCTGGCCATGTCCCATCAACTCAGAAAATATGCATAACCTGTCTCAAACACATGTACAGACCCCAGCACAGGAACTGAAGCTGATCCAACAGATGGGAAATCTATAGACTTCCCTTCCCGGTAGGGCTCTTTAAATGGGTGTTGTTTTTCTTGAAGGGTGGAGACCAGCTGGACTTTGAGAAACTAACCAAGGGCCTAGCCTCCATCTTTGCTCCCCCATCTTTGCCACCATCACCCCCCCTCCCCATGCCAAGACGTGCTGCAGTTCCCCTTAGAGGGATGTCTAAGCAGCCAGAAACCATTCTGGTCCCCACCTGCCTCGAGACAAGATCACCCCCACCAAAAAAAAAAAAAAAAAAAAAAAAAAAAGGTGTGTAGGAGTGTTTCTCTCTTTGGGGGTTTTGAGTTGATACCACCTCTGTCTAAAAATTACTTAATCCGTCCTCTGGAAAGGATACAGCTAGGGGCTGAAGAAGTGGAGGGAGGTAGTGAGGATTGCTTTCGTCTCTAACTGGCCTTGGTTCTACGGGGAACAGAAGAAGCCTGCACTCATCTGACCAAACCTATGTGTGGTGGCTAGGGAAAGCATGTCAGCTGGCTGAGGAGAACCTTCTCCCGATTGGGACAGGCGAAGCAGGAAATGGGATTAGGCATGGGCTTCATATACTTTATCTGCCAGCTAAGTTGGAGAGGGATCTAGAGGGGAAGGGATGGGTGGGGTAGGGGCTGCAAACACATTCCTTACTTTCTCTGGAGGGTTGTAGCCGGGCTGGTGCTGGTACTGGTGCTGTGACCTCCGCCAGCGCCAGGGCTGGAGCTTCTGGATGCGCCACGGCTCAACTGGCCCCGCTCCCGCGGTGGTCGCTGCCCCACGCCCACCGCCGCGGAATAGCCGGCTTCCTTCTCGCGGCCCGGGTGCGCTGGCCCAGCCTCCCTCCCACCACGCTCGCGACCCAGGGCTGGGTTCTCATGGTGCAGGTGGCACTGGGCCACGTCGCGCTCGCGGGCTGTGTAACCGGTAGTGTCCTGGAGCTGATAGGAGGCTTCTCGCTCCTTATCCCGGTATATAGCTTCCCGGTTCTGGTAAGCGCCATCCCGGTTCGGGTAGCCTACGTCCCGGGACGCCTGGTGGAACTGGCTCTCCCGCAGCTCGCGGTGGTGGAACTGGGTCTCCCGCAGGTTCTGGTACTGGCTCTCGCGGCCAGGACTATCCCGCGCGCCAAGGGGGTCCCGGTGCAGTTCCCCACGGTGCAGCTGGCTCTCCTCCCGCAGGTCGCGGTTCTCCTGAGTGAGCTGGTCCAACTGGCCCTCCAGCTCTTCTATGCGCCGCCGCTGGGTCTCCAACAGCTGCTGCTGACTCTCGATGATGTTGTTCAGCTCCAGCAGGTACTCCACCGCCCGGTTGGGGCTCTCAGATCCCGGGCCACCCGGGGGACCGGACCCCGCCTCCATCCTGGCGGCCCAGGGACAGGGGAATGGGCAGGAGAGCCCAGTCCCCGCTCGCTCACGGCGCCACCCTCCCCCGGGCCCAGCCGGGGGAGGGGGCCGGCGGGACGCGAGGGCGCGCACCGGGCTCGGGGGCCCGGGGGCCCTAGGGGGCCCGGGAGACAGCGCTGGGGCCGGCGGCACGGGGCGCAGGAGCTGAGGCTACCGCCGCCGCCGCCGCCGCCGCCACCGCCAGGGCTCGGAAGGACGCGGCCCACGGCGCTCCGCCCGCTGCGGAGTCACTGCGCAGCGCGGCCGCGCGGGACCGCCCCGGCCGCCGGCCCGCCCCCCGCCCCTGCCCCCACCCAGCTCTCCCGACCCGCCCCCGCGCGCCCCACCTGCAGTCGCCACCAGCACCCTAGCTGGACCAGCCTCAAGGCACTGGCACCTCAGCTGGATGCCAGCCTTGGCTCAGCCTGCAGGAGAATCTCCATTCCAGCCGTCCTGGGATCTTCACCTAACAACCTAATGAAGTCCTCCAACCTATTCTAACATGCACTGGTCCAACAGGCCCAAGACCGAAGCCGTCAAAACACTTAGCCCAGACTGTCTCCAGACTCAGCCAAGTCAGACTTCCAACCCCTTAAGTCTGCCAACCCCACTCAATATCCCAATCCCTATCCCAGCTGGCTTCTTGTTTCAGATTATGTCCTTCCAGCTTCATGACAATCTCTTGATTTTTCATTACAACTAGTCAGTCTTTAGACCATGACTCCATCTCTATACTTAAGTGTTTCTCTAGCCTGGCGATGCTCCAGCCCACCCAGTCTGTAGTTCTCTATCCCAGGCAGTCTCTGGAATTGGACTCCCACACAGGCCCTCCCCTACCACCCCACACACATGTAACTCTACAGGCATTTACCTCCAGCCAGCCTCTAAATTCTCCACCCAAACCAGTGCTCAGATTCCCAATCCTATCTGATCCCAGGATTCCCTATATTACCTAGTTACCGGGTCTTTTGACCAAGACCTTTTTGACGAGCGTCTTTTGATCATTGATGATCAATTCCAACAAGATCCAGGACTCCCCATTAGAGTCAGATCCAGGAGATCCAATGTTCATATGTAGCACACACACACACACATACATACACAATAATGATAGTAATAGTAATATTGATAATAAAATAAATCTTTACAAACTGAGTGATGCTTTTCCATTAACTTTTATCTTCTGCCCATGGAAGAACATTCATTCTGGGGCTGGAGAGATGGTTCAGAGGTTAAGAGCACTGACTGCTCTTCCAGAGGACCTGGGGTCAATTTCTAGCAACCACATGACAACTCAAACTGTAACTCCAGTTGGAGAAGGATTTTAAACACTCTTCTGGCCTCCAAGGGTGCCAGACACTCATGTGGTACACAGACATAAATACAGGCAAAACCCGCATACGCATGAAGGAGAGGGAAGGAGAAAAGGAAGAAGAGGAAGAGGAGGAAGAGAAGGAAGGGGACAACAACGACGAGGAGAAAGCCTTAAGTCAAGTGCCTTTTTCTGAGTCCATCCCTGATTTTCCCAGTGATGAATGTTTTGTGCTTCTGCAAAGATCCTGAAGAGACTGGACAGAAACAGCAGACTGAAAGGTGATGAGAAGGCTGTGACTAACCAAGGAGAAAGCTCAAGAACAATGGAACAGCCAGCTTCCTGACATGGGGTGCGGTCCAGAATGACTAGAAGGCACGGATAATCTGTTCAGAAGTTCTCTAGTGTGCACAGCTAGCCACTGAGTACTGGACTTCATTTAGCTCTCACTGCTTAGGACTGCCTTGATAAAAACAGCTACAGAGTCAATGTTCTTTATATATGTGAGTACACTGAAGCTGTCCTCAGACACACCAGAAGAGGGCATCAGATCTTATTACAGATGGTTGTGAGCCACCATGTGGCTGCTGGGAATTGACCTCAGGACCTCTGGAAGAGAAGACAGTGCTCTTAACCTCTGAGCGGTCTCTCCAGCCCCAGAATGAATGTTCTTCCATGGGTAGAAGATAAAAGTTAATGGAAAAGCATCACTCAGTTTGTAAAGATTTTATTATCAATATTACTATTATTATCATTATTGTGTATGTATGTGTGTGTGTGCTACATATGAACATTGGATCTCCTGGAGCTGGGTTACAGGTAGCTGTGAGCCACCTGATGTGGGTGCTGGAAACTGAGCTTGGGTCCTCTGGAAGAGCAGGAAGTGCTCTTAATCGCTGAGTTCCTAAACATCAGTTTCTTAAACATACACAATAAGATACCACATCTTCTATAATGGCAAAATTCAAAGGGATTTACAATTTAAAAAATGTTAGCACAAGTGTGGAGGTATTAGAACTCTAATTGATTGCCCACAGGAATGTAATATGGCGCTGTTTCTTTGTAAAGCAGTCTGCCTATTCCTTAAAAGGTTAAAAAAAAGAGAGCCAACAATTCTACTTCTGGGTATCCATCTAAGAGGAATAAAAGTATACAACTATGCAACTATACAAATGTCCATGGAGTATTCATTGTTGCATTATTAATAATAATAACCAAATAGTAATAACAACCAAATAATCAGTTGATGGATAGATAAACAAAATGGGGTATAATAAAACATTGGAATATTGGATGTAGAGATGACTTAGAAGTTAAGAGCACTTGTTGTAGAGGACCTGAGTTTGATTCCAGTTTTAGGGGATTCAACACCTTCTGTGGGCACAAGGCACATACATGGTACATATTACATACATGTAGGAAAAACACCAAAACACGTAAAATAAATAAATGTAAATTTTTAAGCAAAATATTATTTGATGAGTCTAGTGTGTGGTGCATGCTTATAATCCTTGGAGGTTGAGGCAGGAGAATTGCGAATTCCTAGCCAGCCTAGGCTACATATAGAAATTCTGTATAAAAACAACAACAGAAACAATGAAGTATTAATACGTAAAAGAGTGGGTGAGAGGGGAAAGAAAGGGGCTAGGAGGGGTTGGGGAGAAACTGAGAGGAGTAGAGGGAGGGAAAACTGTGGTCAAGATGTATCAAAAACAAAAATAAATTAAAATATATGTATAAAAGAATGATGAAGCTTAAAAACTTTATACTAAGTGGAACAAACCTGTCACAAGAGACAAATATTGTATTATTTCTTTTGTATGAAGTTCCAAAATAAACAAATCTACAGACATGGAAATTAGAGTTGTAGTCATAGAGCTGGGTGGGTAAGGATGTAGAAGTGTTTGCTAATGTGTAGGACTTTATTGAAGGGAATAAGATCTTTAAAGGCAGCTTGTGGTGATGGTAGTTCAACATTGCTTGTATATTAAAAGCCATGAAATGGTACTTTTTGAAAGGGCCCAGTTTCATAGCATGTGAATTTTATCTCAATAAAGTTGTTTATGAAGAAAAGTGTTGCACAAAACCAGCACAAATCAACAGCTATAATAATAGCAGCTATTACTGTGATGGTGCTTCCCATGTTCTAGGCACTATGCTAAACAACTTAAGTATATGAGCCTCCATAATCCACATGTCAAGGTTAAATGCAGGTTCTGTTATTGCCTCGACTTAATACATAAGGGAGGTAGAATGAAGACTGAATGATTTGCTGATGGCCACACAGGTAAAACCAGAGTATGTATTCAGCAGCTTCCCTATCACTTCTTTGCATATTTTTCCAGTGCCTGGTACAAAGGAGACACTCTATAAATGTTAAAGTAATATATCTAGTGAATATTTCTATTCATACTGCAAACATTTGTAGAGCATTTTTCACATTCCCAGCAATACCAATACCTGCAAGTTCATCTTTACCTGCATCTGCCACTTAAATTTCCTCTGGAGTTGGGGGCAGATAGGTACTAAGATTCATTCACCAAATACTAAATTTACTATGTATCAAGAACTTTTCTAAATACTGAAGACATAACAATAAATAAAATTGACAACAATCTCCTAGTAATGTCAGAACTACATCCACAAAAATTTCACCAACATGACTGTCCAAATGTAAGATAAACAGGTATGACATCTGTAGTGGCCATTCCTGGTTGTCACCTTAATTATATCTGGAATGAGCCACAATCCAGAATTGGAAGGCTTACCTGTGATCTTGGCATGGAGTTCTTGAGGCATAGTGGCTATGAATCCCAGGAGACTAAGGCAAAGACATCTCTGAGTTCAAGGTCATCTGGGACAAAACAAGTCCCAGATCCAGGTGAGCTGGTACACACCTTTAATTTGGGCCACATCTTCTGCTGGAGACCTACCTAAGGACATTGGAGGAGGGAAGGCTCTCTTCTTTGCTTGTTTGTCATTTGAAGAAAAGGGAAAGCTCTGAGGACATAGCCCAGTGATAGCACTTAACTGGCACACTAAAGTCCTAGGTTCAATTCTCAGCACTTAAAAAAAAATACAGGAAATTGGATAGTTGGATACACACACACACACACACACACACACACAGAGAGAGAGAGAGAGAGAGAGAGAGAGAGAGAGAGAGAGAGAGAGAGAGAGAGAGAGAGAGAGGAATGCCACATGGTGAGCTATAATGGCTAATATTCACTGCCAACTTGATATGTTTTATAACCACAATAGAAACTAAACTCTTGTCAGGAATTATCTAGGTTATTTCAACTGAGGTAGGAAAAATCATCCATAGGCTGGCATTCTGGAGTGTATAAAAAAGAGAGAGAGAACTGAGCACAAGAATACATTTACTATGTAGCTCTGCTAACCTGGAACTCACTGTGTAGACCAGGCTGTCCACAAACCCACAGACATTGCCTGCCTCTGCCTCCTGAGCGCTGGGATTAAAGGCATACACCAGGACGCCCAGCTGAGGTGGGGCTTTTTGCTATGATAAACCTGACTACGTGGTTCTTAGGCTTTCGAAACTTCTTCTTTTGTGACCAGAATATGGAAGAATGTGGTACTTTGGGATAGAAAGTCTAACATGCTAGAAGTAGGCTCTAGTGGGCCATTCTCATGGGACACTGGAAGAGCTGAGAGGAGTGTAGACCGTGGAAACCCAGCTCATGAGATTTCAGAGGGGAATAAGGACTTTTGGAAAGTGGGCCAGGGCCATTCATGTGATATTTTGTCTAAGAATCTTTCTGCGTTCTGATTGTGTGCTAAGAACATGAGTGAAGTTTAACTTGAAGGCAGTCAACTAACTTGCTTGGTAATAGAAATTTCAAGATAGAATAGCACTTGAGCTATGTCATGACTACTGTTTCCTATTCTGATCTAGGTCTAAGAAATAAAAAAGGGAAGCAGAAAAATACTAAAATTCTGTATGTTAGTGAGAAAAAGAGTGAGCAAGTTTAACCTTATAGACAAGGCAGCTTTGAAAGTAGCTATAACTGATAAGGAGACTAGCATCATTAAAGTATGAATGGTGTCACAAGGACAGAACATCACCCATCTTATTAAGGTACAAGTTCAAGAGAGTCTAAAGTGAAAGGATTCCCATCTTCTCAAAGGCATCAGCCTAAGGAAGTATTTCCCTGTAGTCAGCACACAGGTTGATACAGCTGTGATGCAAGTGAGACAGGCTACATTTTGGGCTAGCAGAACTCAGTGGTCACATCTATGTCATACTAATTTGAAAGCATGAAAAAAATGCAAGATTGAAGAGGTCATAGAACCTTCCTTCATGGTTTAAGAGAGCCAGTCAATGTAGGCAAGGTTGGAGGCCCACTAAGGAGACCCTAAAAGGCTATTGCATGAAGCTGCAAAGGTTGAAGTTGCAATGGAGATCCCAGGTTGTTGGAGGTGGCAAAACCATAGAATGTCTGCTGAAGAAAGCTGCAGGCCATAGATTGGACTCAACCCAAGAGAGACTATATGTTCTACATGTTGTAAAGTTACAGAAGCAGAGTTCTCTACGCCCTTTAAAGCCTGAATGGTTTCATCCAGAACCCCAGAGGTGAGAGGTGGAACTTCAAAGTTTGGTATGATCTCTGCTGGGTTTTTGGTCTTCAATCCAGCCATTCCTTGCTATATCCCCATTTTTCCCTTTTGGAATGGGAATATCTATTCTGTGCCACATATGTTGGAAGTATGTAACTTATTTTCTGATGTTGTAGGGACTCACAGTTAAAGAGGTTGACTTGAGTCTCAGATGAAACTTGGTTTTTATTTTTAGAATTTACTTTTATTTTATGTATATGAATATTTTGCTTGCATGTGTATATGTGTACCATATGCATGCCTGCTACCTGCAGTGGCCAGAAAACATGATCAAAACTTCTAGAACTAAAAATGGTTTTGAATTACCACGTGGGTGCTGGAAACCAAACCCAGGTCCTCTGCAAGCACAGTAAGTGCTCTTAACTGCTGAATTCTCTCTCTATCCCTGACTTTGGACTTTTTCTACCCTCTCCCACATCAGCTTCCTAGCATTACCCTACACTGGGAGAACGAACCTTCACTGGACCATAGCTCTCTTCTCCCATTGATGCCAGACAATGCTAACCTCTGATACATATGCAACTGGAGCCATGGGTCTCTCCATGTGTGCTCATTGGTTGGTGTTTTTAGTCTCTAGGAGTTCTGGAGAGTTTGGTTAGTTCATAATGTTGTTCTTCCCATAAGGTTGCAACTCCTTTTAGCTCCTTCAGTTCTTTCTCTAGCTTTTCCATTGGGGTCCCCATGTTCATTCCAATGGTTAGCTGCAAGCATCGTCAACTGTATCTGTATGACTCTGGCAGAGCCTCTGCGGGGGCATCCATATCTGGCTCCTGCCAGTAAGCACTTCTTGGCATAAGCAATAGTGCTTGGGTTTGGTGGATGCAGACTTTGGACTTTTAAACACTTTAAAATCTGAAGAGTTTTGACTCGGTGTATTTTGCATTATGAGACAGTGTGAGCTTATGGATAATAGAAGGTTAGTGGCTTAAAAATTATGTGCTTAGGTCTCAAGTTGACAAGGGGCAGAGTTGTGATTGTTGATAATGATTGTCAACTTAATAGGAATCAGAACTACTGTGAGAAAAATCTCTTAGAATGTTTATGAGAGATCATGGTTATTAATTGAGGTGGGAAGGGAAGACATACTCCACAAATGTGGACAGTACTATTTATTCTACGGTTCAGAGTCCTAGACCCAATACAACTAAGAAAAAGAATTGAATGAACAGGACTTTGTGTGCCATGGAAGGAGAGAAACAAAGTCAGGAAAACACAGCATTTTGGGAACTGTGCATCGAAAAGGAATGAGAGACATACATGTGAGTGTGTGTATGTGTGTGTGTATGTGTGTGTGTCTGTGTATATGTCTGCCTGCCTGTGTATGTGTCTGCCTGTCTGTGTGTGTGTGTCTGTGTGTCTGTCTGTCTCTTTATGTGCCTTCTGTGTTTCTGTCTCTCTCTGTGTGTCTGTATCTCCCCCCCCGTGTGTGTGTGTGTGTGTGTGTGTGTGTGTGTGTGTGCATGAGTGATATAACGGAGGATAGATGGAAAAACGTTGCCTAGTTAAGGATTCTGTTGCCAAGCTAAAGAATTTGGACCTTCTCTTATAGGCAATGAAAAGTTTTGAACATATTTTGAACACGGCAGGTGGAGTACCCACATGGGCGTTGTAGGCAGCATACATGCCACACTACATGATGACTTCAGTATTTGTTTGTTATTGTTGTTCAGCAGAAACCATGGTACTACATCTCTTTTTGCCTGCCCACCCAGAGTCATTTCCCAGAAGCCTCAGTAGCCAGTGAGACTGTTCCAATTCTTCTTATCCAAGGTCTATCTTTGCCAAGGAATGTGTGCTAGAGGAGGAAAGAGCCCTCCCCCGCCCCCAAACCACATCTCACCACTGCCAGGATCCAGTCAATATGAATTTGTCGTAATGTTGAGAGCCATGAAGCACTTTCCTCAGATGGTGGCATCTGTTCAAATTGGGTCTTGTCTACTAGATTCTCACAGCTCCATCTATGCACAGACCTTCTTCTACACCTGTTAGCTGCCACGAACAAAATGGGAATATCAAGATTGAAAAGAAAATCACGATCTGGAGGTGTCTCTCAATGGTCGAGCATGTTCTTGGCATGTGCAAGTTTCTGGGCTTGCCAGTCATGGTGGCAACCCACACCTTTAGTCCCAGCACTTGAGAGACCAAATAGGCCAGTTTGGTTTACATAGTAAGATCCTATCTTAAAAAAAAAATCTTTCCTCCAGAAAATTTAGTATCCAGAGGAACTCAGTTTTGTGGAGACGACACTGAGAACTAGAGAGACTGATTGTGCCTAACTGCTGAAGCCAGTGACCACTAGTCTAGGAGAGTCCTACTTAAATGCTTTTCTTGGACTATTTTCTAGGGTTTGCTGTTCCAAAGAGACAAGAGGCAGCAGAATTTAGAGAGTGAAAAGGTAGGAAAGTAACCATTTGTGTGGAACACAGAAAGAGAGAAAAGGACTACGCTTTTCTCTTGGGTATCCTTACAGAGATAGCGGTGCTTAAAACTAAGACAGCTTTTAGCTAATTAATTAACTACGCTGCCAGCCCCCTTCCCCCTAGTGGGGATGGGGTGATATGTAACCAAAGTACTTGTCAGCCTCTAACAACTGCAGAGAGCAAGCCTAATAGGCTGCTGTAGAGTTTTGTTTTAGGAGAAATTTTTTTCTCTGAAGATGATGTGTAAGCTTGATCCTGTCAGAACATAAAACCACATAACCCATCATGTTTCCAATTTTGTCCTAGCTGCCATAAAACTTTGAGCCAAATTCAGAGTCCAATTATAATCCAGTTCATTTTAGGTACCTGGCAACATCTATTTGTGCTTTTTTTCCCCATAGTTGCTGGTCTGTTTTCTTCCATATTTTTATCTCCATTTTTTTCATGTTATAAACTGATGAGTCGCCTAATATTCTCTTTAAAGTAGGTGAGATATAAATCTCATATAAACTAAACTCTATTTACAGATGCTAAGGGGATTTAAAAAAAGAGGAACATTTCAAGAAACATGATATTTGGCCTAAAGGAAAGCAGGCTTCTAAGGAAATGATTACTATCTTCAAATATCCAGTAGGCTACCAGGAAGGTAATGTAGTAGAATTATTCTACATAACTCCAAAGTGCACATCCAGAAGTAATGGGTGAAAATTACAAGGAGACGGAACCCAAGGGAAGAGAACCTCTTCCAGGGAGACTTAATGAATGAGTTGAGTTCACTGTCACTGGAAGCCTTCAAATAGTGACTGGATGGTATCATTTGGAGGGTCTGTTGGAATAGAGTGGAAACATATTAAGTAAGATGGTTTCAAAGTCCCTTTACAGCCCTAACATGTGCAAGACCTCATCCTAGCTGTAAATTAGAAGACAAGCAGGAGAAGAGGAAGGTATGGCAGAACAGGAAAGAAGCAGCGATTCACCAAATACTGGGATATTCTAGCCAAAATGAACCTTGACCACTTCAGAGACACCCATAAGGGGAATAACAAGCTATAAACAGAACCCAAGTCTGCACTAATCCAATCCTATACCATGTGATTCTTATAGGGGAAAAGGAACTGAAAAGCACTTTCCATTGCTCCTTAAACCATAGGCTGGTGTAAGAGAGAAAAACGCCAAGGTGTTCAGAGTTTAAAGGGAACCTTAGAAATCATGTGGTCCAAATCTCTCATTTTATGACCCAATAAAAAGACTCAGTGGGGAGCTAGCTGGCTGTGGTGAGTATTACAAGTTTGAAACCAGCCTGGGTTTATATAACAAGACTCTATAATATCTATCTATCTATCTATCTATCTATCTATCTATCTATCTATCTATCTATTATCTATCTATCTTTCTATCTATCTATCTATCTATCTATTATCTATCTTTCTATCTATCTATCTATCTATCTATCTATCTATCTATCTATCTATCTATACAGAGAGATCAAGGCAGACCTTGTGGAATGGAAGGGACTAGTCAACCCATTGCCCATTTCACCTCACTAAGAGCTGCTCAAGGTCAAAACCAAGTTTTCTATTTTTCAATTCTTCAACAAGGCTTGATATTGGTTCTTTGCATGTGGTGGGCACACAATTAGCAGTTGGGAAATTGAACTCTGCAAGATTGTCCCAACTTGCTGAAACTAGACACTGGGCCTTCTGACACTGAGATGCTTTCTACAACAAAATACTATTCACTTCTAGCCAAACAGATTTTCACGTCTGTTTCAGAAGTCTGGAGCCACACAACAGTAAACAGGAGATAAGCTGTGTCCTCGGGGAACAAATGTTCTGCCCGTGGACTGTCCATTTGCTGTCATGGGAAGCTTCTTTCCCACTTTTGCATACTTATTGCCTGCTTATTCTTCAGATCTTAGCTCATCATCAGCTCCTTCTCTCGTTCTCAGTGTAGGCAGGTCCCTCTGGTAGATGCTGTCTGCAAGTCCTTTTCTTTGCCCAGCACAGCAAGTTCATAATTGCATATTGACTGGTGCAGTTCTTTGTTGCTTACCATCTGCCTCCTTTGAACTGTTGGCACTCAAGGGTAGGTGTTCCTCTGTCTATTGTTACACTCCACTCTCAATGGCATAGGGATAGTAAAAAATCCTGGTACCTGGTAGGTAAGCAATAAGCAATCCATATTTGTTGGATGCCTGGACTAACACCCTAACATATAGATCAATATCACAATCACAATTTAGAATGATAAGGGATATAAGGCAGTATATGCAAATTACTTCCTTAGGAGGGAGATAGCCAGTTTGGGCATCAATGGGGCCAGTCTAGGATGGTCTCATGAAATGTCTATGCTGCTAGGCAACCACAGGGAGAACAACACATACAGCTTTGTGAAAGTGTCTCTTTCTCAGACAAAGCCAGGTACATTTCAGAATTCCTTTATTTCCCCAGTCCCCCAAGAAGCAGACTGTTCTGCTAGAGTGAAATAAATGGAGCACAATTAGCAGTTGACCACAGAGGGCTGCCCCAGGAAGCTTAGAGACTTGGGATTTGTAGATTGCTCTGTTCCTTAGCATTCTCATGTATAGGAGCAAGACTGACGACAATGGTTGGTTCTGGATTCAGGAGACAATTCTGAACCTTTTGGTAGGGTAAGATCTACTCTCCAACAGAAGAGTGTTGCCCCCTGGTGGTAATAATAAAGATAATGATGATCAAATGATCATTGGTAGGTATGATCTTTGCTAGAGTGGCCACCCTTTCCAGTTTGCCCACAATTGTTTATAATCACTGAAGGCCCTAGACCACACTGAAGATTCTGAATGCCAGTAAGCCAGGGCATTTGGCCATGCTACTCATCCAGGATGCATAAACCCTGCATATACATGAACTCACTACAAAATTCACGACTCCCAAGACTAGGAATTCAGTTTGGACAGAGCCTTCAAGAACAAGCCCATTTTCCAGATGAAAAAGCAAACTCTGAAAAAATGGGGGGGGGGGGCGGGAACCTCTGTCTTTAATATCTTGTTACAAACTAACAGCAGAACCAAAAACAGCATCTAAGCATTCAGACCTGCAGCCTCGTGTCCTCTGCCCATAGCTGGCACCTCGTCAGCTACTTGTCAGTTTGTGAGGCTCTCCAATTCTCCAGGAGGTCTTTCCTAAATCACCTACCTGAATTGCTCCCTCAGCCTTTCAAAAAAAAACTTTCCCCCTTTAAAAAACGGGTATGGTTTTTACCCTCGAAATGTGTAGCAAAGAAAATATTTCCCAGGAAATAAGCTAAGAAGATGGGGCACTGCCCACACACTTGCCCTGACAGACCACTTTGCCCTCATATGTTCCCCCTCCCCAATCCCACCCTTTTTAAGATTTTTTTAGCCCCACCCCAAATTCCATCCCCAGAAATACTAGAGAGGAGAGCAACTATAGCTTAGGGCAATCTCCAGCGGCCCAAGGACAGACATTTGGCCAGGCGGATAAAGGAGAGATGGGGAGGGAGGCTTCCGAAATCACCAGGTGGGATGATTTGAGAACGGGGAAGCTGAGAGGTAAGAAGGCATCCCGGCAGCTGCACTGGGGAAAGAAGACACCTTGCCAGACTTCCTGAAACCAAGTCTGTCGGGAGATAGGTCCTAGTTTCCTGACCACCTAAATTTACGTCCTTCTTTGTTCCCTTGATCCCTGACAAGGACCCCCCCCCAAAAAAAAAATCAGCTCCTGCCTCTCCCCTCCACTGAGACAAATTTGCAAACTCCCACATCTCTGTGGAAACGGCAGAGAGCAGGAGAGAAGAAAAAAGGAGAAAAATCCACCCACATGCCAACAAACTGGAAAAAAAATAACCCAGGCCTTGTCTCACGCAGCTGTTGGCTTGCCTCTCCCTCCCACTGTGGCGGCTGCTCCTGCCTCCTGGACAGAGACCTGGAACTGTTCAACTTTCCTGTTCCAAGCTGGCTTTTGTCAATATCCCCTGCCTCCAACCCTACCCCAGCTACCAGAGTGAGAGTCCTGGATTCCAGGAGCAGGAGAGCTAGAAATAGGAGAAATAGCAGAGCCTCTAAGTGCTTGTAGCCAGCTTCGGATCCTGTGCTCCCAGACCGTATGGTGTCCCTTTGCTTGTCCCATGAAAATAAGTCAAGGAGATTGGTCACTACTTACAAGCTCTCC
This sequence comes from Micromys minutus, assembly GCF_963924665.1. NCBI lineage: Eukaryota > Metazoa > Chordata > Mammalia > Rodentia > Muridae > Micromys > Micromys minutus. The sequence continues at coordinate 19,480,246 of NC_137970.1, read as the reverse complement.
CTGCCAGTCTTTTTGCTCTCACAAGCTCTCCCTTGCTTCCTTGCTACCCTCTTCAAGCTCTATTCAGTCTGATTTTATGTGCTTCCATCTTTTTGTACCCTCCTGTTTCTTCACCTCCTCTCCTGGTTCTGGACCCCATTTAGAAAACAAAACCGAACAGGACCAAACAAAATGGAGTATGTTGCTAGGGATGAGAGATCTGGAAATAGTTAAGAACTACTGAGGAAAATGGGAATGTTTGGCTGGTGGGGAGGAGATTATGAACGGCACAGGAAGATAGACTCAAAAGAGGATTTCCCTTACCTGATGAGGTGGCCCAGAGAGGGACAGTTCCCCACCCCACCTACCCACCCCCACTTCCCTTCCGGGCCTCCAGGAAGCAGAAGGAATAGTGAGTGAAAGATGCAAGGCAGGAGATTTAAATAGCAGTTTTGTTTCTTCTTTCAAATTCTTGTTATTTCATTCCCTTGTCTTACAGTGTGGGATCTCTAGAATGTGGAGATGCAGGTTTTCTGTACCTACAGCTAACTAAAGAGACAGAATGGGCATCTCTGTTATTCATCTGAAAGAAAGAGCTCCCTGCTTTATGATGTAGGGTTTTTTTTTTTAAATCAAGTTAAGGAAATTTCTTCTTATTAATAGCTAAGAAGTTTATTTGTCAAGAACATGGGTTAAGTCTTATTGAATACTCCTTCTTTAGCATCTTTTCTAATAAAAATATGTTTTGTTTGTTTTTTCTTTTCTCTTCTATACACATTTTCAATGAGCAAAGGGATGGTAGCATGGCTCAGTGGGTCAAGACACTTGCCACCAAACCTGACAAACTGGGTTTGATTCCGGGATACCACATGGTGGAAGGAAAGAACCAACTCCCACAAGCTGTCCATTGACTGCCACATGCATGCTATGACAGTGTGCACCCCTTCAGAGATATAATTTAACAAAAGAAGCTCAAAAATGAGCTAAAAATAGAAAACTTACAATACACAAATGATCCTAAATAGACATTATCTAATAATTTAGGGACAAAAGTCACTGGGGGAAAATGTCACTGGAAGTATTCAAATAGATGTATAGCCATAGCAGGCACAGTGACTTACTTATACATGTACTTCTAGAAGTAGATTGTGTGAATTCAAGGATAGCTTTAGCTACATAGTGAGTTCCATGCCATCCTGGTATATGGCAGGAAACTCTGTCTCAAAACAGCAACAACTCATAAGTCATAGAAAAATCCAAGCAATTTGTTGAAATCTCCAAAGAATATAGATTTAAAATCAAAATAAATCCAGAAACTAGTAAGAGTGTGTAGCCTGATCATAAGAGACACAGTCAACATACAAGTCAACTGCTTCTTACATTATCAGCAATAAACAATTAGAATTGACATTTTAATACAACCAAACTATTTTCAATAGCATCAATTAAATACTTACACACACACATGTATATAAAATAATAGATACACAATCTCAATGTACAAAAAATGATGACAAATTTAAATAAGTAAAGAACTGTTCTACATTCACAGACAAGCAGACGACTAGAAATTGTGAATATCTGTCTTTTGAAACTTAATACCTAAATACAGCGTTGTTCCAGAAAAATTCCTAGCAAGTTTACAGTGTGGGTAATACTAAATGATTCCTTAGTTAATACAGAAAGGCCAAAGACCCGTTACAACTATAATAGTTAAGCACAAAATTGGAGGATTCATGATATCCAGTTTAAGGCAACCACAAAACAAGTGGGTGCACACATACATCAACAGTGCAGACTAGAACTAATTCTGGGATATATACCATAGAACTTATTGGAAATACGAGCTAAAGCTAAAAAAAAAAAAAAAAAGAATGAAGTCAAGATCTGTTTATACAAACTTCTCCCTGAATTAGAAGAAGGTGGCTAATCCAGTCTCACATTTCACGCTTCCTTCTTTTCAAAAAAGCTTCTTGTCACATAGTCCATACAAGTGGTCAATGGGGGCTGTATTATAGAACAGAATTGGTTCTGACTAGGTAAACAATACATCAAGTACAGACTTCCTTTATGGAACAGAATGTGTCAAGTTCTCTGCCATCACTACAATTTCATTCTAGAAATGGGGTAACAAGGGTGAGTCTGATGGCATTGCTCTATCATCCTAGCCACTCAGGAAGTCGGACAGATCAACAAGTTCAAGGCCTGGGCTATATAACAGACTAGCTGTACAGATTAGTAGTAGAGAGTTTTCCTAGTATGTGTGAGGCTCTGGATTTAATCCTGAGAGAGAGAGAGGGAGAGGGAGAGAGGGAGAAAGGGAGAAAGAGGCAAAGTAAAGGGGGAAAAAGAAAAGAAATGCGAGAGGATGATCCTGTTAGAAAGTTTAATTTCTCTTCCAAAGTTTAACGTTTCTCCTTTTCCCCCTGTGTATTAGTCAGGGTTCTCTGGAGTCACAGAACTTATGGGTAGTCTCTATATAGTAAGGGAATTTGCTGGTGACGTACAGTCTGTACTCGGACTCCCCAACAATGGTCAGCAACAGCTGTGAATGGAAATCCAAGGTTGTAGCAGTTGCTCAGTCCCACAAGGCAAGCAGGCAAAGAGAGAGAGCCTGCCTTCTTCCAATGTCCTTATGTAGGTCTCCAACAGAAGGTGTGTCCCAGATTAAAGGTGTGTACCCCCACTCCTGGATCTGGGACTTGCTTTGTCCCAGATGACCTTGAACTCAGAGATCTTCTTGCCTTAGTGTCCTGAGATTCATAGCCACTATGCCTCAAGATCTCCATGCCAAGATTCAGGTCAAACACTTATGTCTTCCAGTCTCAATATCTGGATCACAGGTGAGTCCTCCAATTCTTGATTGTAGTTCATTCTAGATATAGTAAAAGTTGACAACTAGGAATAGCCACTACACCCTGGTTCTAGGGAGCAAACTTAGGACTGTGTGCTTGGTAGCTACTGAGCTATCTCCCCAATCCTCAAAATTTAAGTATTAATAAAAGATTATGGGGGAGAATGTGGCTGAGTGGTAGAGTGCTTGCCTAACATGTATGGGGCCCTGGGCATCATCCCCAACATCATAGAAGTAAACATAAGGTATATGAATCTTTGACTTGTTCAATATAATTCTCTAAATTCTCCACAGCCATTCTTTGTGTTGGGGGGGGTCTTTCCTTTTATGGACACTATACCTCTAAACCAAAATTTTACTTCCTTTGCCTACTCTGGCCAGGGGCAGGGGGAGGGGAATGCCAGAGACTCTGTTAGTGGGAGTTGATTAAAGAAGGTAGATGCTGTCTGATTTTAAGAGACTTCAGATCTATGGTAATACCACCCTGAATGTTCCTTATTTCATTTGATCTCAGATGGTTAGAAGTACCAGGTATAGAGGTGTATTCATTTAACCCCAGTCCTTAGGAAAATGAATCAGGGGATGTCTGAGAGTTGAAGGCCAACCTAGGATATATGATACATTCAAGATCAGCTTAGAGTAGATAATGAAATCCTATCTAAGGTGAAAAAAACTGAGGAGGGGGAGAAAGAAGAGGAGAAAGAGGAGGAAAAGAAAGGAATAGAGAGATGGCTCAGTGGATCTGGGTTCGGTTCCTAGTGCCCATGTAGTGGCTAACAATCTTCTTTAACTCCAAGTCTGAGGAACCCAATGCCCTCTTCTGGCATTCACGTACACTGTATGCATGTGGCACTTGAACATACATATAGGCAAGACACTCACACACATAAAATAAGTCTTCTTTTTGAAAAGAGAAAAATTCCCAGCCTTGTGTGCCAAAGATCTTTTCGCCCTATAATTTGTGTGTTAATGAAGCATGTAACAGAAATTGGAAAAAAGCACAGAGAATAAACTGAAAGAGAAAAGAATACTGATGGGGGAGGGGAGGGAAACAAATCAAATTATCTATTAATAGAAAGAGGGAAAAGGATCAAGCCAGGATCTGCAGCACCCTTGGACAGACTGTACCCAACACTTTGATTCCCCGATCTCAACCGAATCTTCCAATTTGCAGCTGTAAGAGAAAAGGGAAATAGTCCACGTAGTGACAATACCTTGTCGGAGCAGAAAGAGGTGGGTAAGTAAGACAGATAAACGTGGAGTGATAATGGGTCTTCATTTTTTGTTGTGACTCATCTGTCTGAGAATAACGGTAAAGGTTCCAGCCTGCACACTGACCCCAGAAAAACTGTAAATCCCACAGCATACCAAATTTTGCCTGTAATTCAGTACATTTGAGTATGCTCTAAACTATCTAGTCCACAACAGCCGTGTAGGATGTCTGCATTAGACAATATAGAGAGACTGTTTTAATATCCGCAAGAGTTCTAAGGGCAGAGGTAAATGCCTGTAGTCATAGCTGCAACAAGAAACTAAGGCATGAGAATCACTTGAATGCAGGATTTGAGGTGAGCCTGTGCAACATAGCAGGAACCCATTCAAATAAAAAGACAGAAAGCAGCATGACCAACTAGTGGATTACATTGGCATACAATCTGCTTAGTCAAAAAGGAAGCCTGGGTTTATGACTGAGGGAGTTATGTGGATGATGGAACCTTTCTCTGAGAAGGAGAACCCTCAAACAGGAATACATATCCAAAGAAAATATTGAATGGACTGCTATGTGTTTTTATTCAGCCACTGGGAAGCCATCCATGAGGATGTTGGATCTGGTGTTCAAGAGAGAAATGGAGGCTGGAGCTACAGAGCTGGGAGTCATCTTGTAGGTGATTAGCAAGCATAGAGGAATGAATGCATCACCTGCAAAGGCTGCACAAAGTGACCCATTGGATATACAAATGGACAATGCAGGATGACCTAGAACCCAGAACTGTAACATACAGCCTTCAGCAACCTGTGTAAATTACCCTTTATTTACGTAAACAGCCTAGGAACCAAGTGAGACTTATAGAAAGTGAGGTGGTTACTTCTAGTGATGATCTTTAAGGAAGCTAAATAATGACTTCTCTAACACTCGACCCAAAATGATTAGGACTGACAGTTTCCCAAGCTTTTATTCCCCCGTTCAATTTACATCAACAGAAAGGTAAATATGTACCCCTAACTAATCACACAGGATAACCTTTTGCTTCTAGCTGGGCTTCCAAAGCAAAACAGTCTCTGATTAGGGCACATCTAAAGCTGACTCTTCTCTACTCTGAACCTTTCCTCCTCTACCTGCCCCTGAGTCTCTACCAAAACACACTGGTGGCAGATTTCCTTGCTATAGCAAACTCTAAATAATAGCTTTTGTGAGTCTCGTTTGGCTTGTCTCTGCCCTCCCCCGCCCCCTGCCCAAGAATGAGAAAAGGGCTTGAACATAGCTTTATAAAAAAAATGAATAAAGAGACAGAGGAACATGATCTACAAAAGTGATTGAGATTTAGGGGCCCAAGGTATAAAGAGCAAACTGACGAAGAGTCTGTGTCACCAAAACCAAATGGAGGGAGTGGTCTACAGTGCCAAATATTACACAAAACAAGGTCGGAATCAACTAGATTTAGAAACAAGATCATTGGCAGTCTTGCAGAGAGCAGTTTCCATGGAGTAGTGGGCGTGGATGGCAAATTACAATGGGCTAAGAAGGAAAGAGTCGAAGGCGAAATGAAAAGAGGTTAAGAGGTGACTGAGGAGAAAAGATTAAGAAGCGAAGGGGAGGCGAGGAGGTGGGACAGGGAAGAGAGGAAGAGAGGGATGGGTTAGAAGCTAGGGAGCAGTGAAACCCCCACGCTCGTCCCCCAGCTGTGCCTTTGTTTATGTGGACCTTTATGTAGGTAAACTTCATGTGATTTAAGGGCACATTTAAATTCATTTTTCTTGTTTACAAAATTGTGCGGCCATCACACTCCACTTTGTTTTTTCTCTGGAGATGGGAGTTGTTCAAGCTGGCCTGAATTCCTGAGTTCAAGCAATCCTTCTGCTTCAGTATCCGGAATAGTTGGAATGAAAGGCACAAAGCATCACCCCAAATGCAGTCTATTTTTTTTTTAAAACATTTCTATGTCCTCTAAAAGACTACTCATGCCCAGTTTCTCCTTATCCCCACCCCACCCTTAGTCAATTGTTTGTCTGCTTTCTGTTACTATATATTTACATTTCTTGGAAAGTTTCTATAAATAGAATGATAGTATGTATGTGGGGTGGGGGGGTCGTGTCTGAATTTTTTTGACTGAGCAAAATATTTTTTAAGATTTATTTATTCATTTAACATATAGTATGTGCTTGCTGTCTTCAGACACATCAGAAGAGCATCAGATCCCATTACAGATGGTTGTGAGCCACCATGTGGTTGCTGGGAATTGAACTCAGGACCTCTGGAAAAGCAGTCAGTGCTCTTAACCACTGAGCTGTCTCTCCAGCCCGAGCAAAATATATTTGAGGTTCATATATGCTGCAGCGTGTACCACTGCTCCAGTGCTGAATAGCATGATTAAACCGTGTTTTGTTTAGACAGTTGTCAGTTGGTAGAAAATTGGACCTTTTGCTTAGTTTGAACTAATTTCATCTATACACTTGAGTTTTCATTTGTCTTCGGTGTTTAGAGGTATAATTGTGGGGCGTGTGTTTACTACAGTGAGCATGTGCATGTCAGAGAACAACTTCCGGGTGTCAGTTCTCTCCTTCCATCAGCTGGGTTCCAGAGATTGAACTCAGGTCATCAGACTTGCAGCAAGAGTCCTTACCCACTGAGCTATCTTGTAGCCTAGACAATGCTTTCACTAATGGATTACATTTACAAGAATTGTATCATTTAATGGCATTTATTATGCATATAATGGGAACTATCTCCCCCTCCTAGTTCTAAATCACTTTCATTACTTCAAACGAAAACCCTCATACTCATTTATAAGTCATTATTTATTATTCTCTAACCCCAATTTATATAGCAGTCACTAATCTGCTTTGTATTTATCTGCATTAACTTTGTGCAGTGATTCATATAAATGTAACCATGGAATAGGACCTAATGCGTTCACTTAGCACTGTGTTTTCAAGGTTCATCTATGTTCTAATATATATCAATATTTACTCCCTTTTTATGACTGAAAATATTAAATTGTATGGCATATATCACATTTCATTTATTCAATCACCAGTTTATGGCCATTTGTGACTTTTTCTGATTTGTGTTATTGTAAATAACTCTTCTATAAATATTTATATACTTATATTTTCTTGAATTCTTGTCCCCAACTACTTTGAATGCATGCCTAAGAGTGGGATTATTGGCTTGTATGGTAATTCTGTGCTTACCCTTTAAAAGAAATATCCAATAATTTTCCACAGGGATTTTTGCAATTTTGCATTCACATGAGCAATATACAAAGATTCCAACTGTGAACACTTCCCTTTTAAAAAACTATACATACCCTAGTAGGTGTAAAGTGACTTTAATTTACATTTCCCTCATGGCTAATGGTATCATGAGTTTGTTGGGTCAGGGTTTCTCCATGTAGCCATGGCTTGCCTGAAATTCAGACTAGGCTGGCCTCGAAATCACAGGAATCCACCTGCCTCTGCCTCCTAAGTGCTGGGAGGTGTGTGTCACTATATCCAGCTATGAATTTATTTTTTCAAGTGCTCCATGGCCATTTCCATATCTTCATTCTCTGTTCAAGTATTTTGTCCATTTTTTCAAATGGATTGTACATCTTATCATTACTGAGTTGTAGGAGTTCTTTGTATAGTCTGGCTTCTGATCATTTATCAGACATATGGTTTGCATTGTTTTCTCCTAGTTTGTAAGTTGTTTTGTGGCTTTTGATGGAGGATAGTGGTGGGGATCAAACTCAGGCACTTGGGAATGCTAGACAAGTGCTATAGCATCAGACTTCTGTGATTTTCCCAATGAAGTCTCCACTACACAAAATATTTCTTCCTTCCATCCCCTGGGGACTCTACATGGCCAATTGCATGATCCTGCCCACAACTCTGAATGTTGAATGAATAACAGAAAACTGTGCAGGGTCATTTAGTGATTTTTCAAGGAAGCTACTGAAGTTGAGAATTTGATAATAGCTAGGCATGGTGGCACAACAAAATCCTAGCCCTCAGGAAGTTGGGGCATAATCATGAGTTTAAGACCTGTCTGAACAACAAAACGAAACCTGGTTTAAAAAATCTGTGGAATAGCAGGGTGCACAGCTATATGGGCAAGTGTTATGTTGATCATGGGTGAGAATTAAACTATCAATCCATGTCATACTAAGGTTTACATGATTACATCATGTTAGGTTATCTCCTATAGCCAGGCCTGACTATGACCTTGCTATAATGGTTTATATATGATTGTCCCAAGGAGTCACACTATTAGAAGGTGTAGCCCTGCTGGAGCAGGTGAATCACCGGGAGTGTGGGCTTTAAGACCCTCATTCTAGCTGCCTGGAAGCCAGTCTTCTGCTAGCAGCCTTCAGATAAAAATGTAGAACTCTCAGCTTCTCCTGTACCATGCCTGCTTGGATGCTACCATGCTCCTGCCTTGATGATAATGGACTGAACCTCTGAACCTGTAAGCCAGCCCCAATTAAATCTGTCCTTATAAGAGTTGCCCTGGTCATGGTGTCTGTTCACAGCAGTAAAACCCTAACTAAGACACTTGCCTTTTCCTCCATGACTTTTATGGACCATATAGATTACTGGACATTTTTTCTATTAATTGGGGTAGGCTGGCTTAAACTTTGAAAAGTTAACATCTTGAAATTACTTCCCACATAAACAAGAAATATATTTGACTAGTTATGATGGTGCATGCCTATAATCCCAGCACTCAGGAGACTAGATCAGGAAGTTCATGAGTTTAAGAGCAGTGAGGGCTATAAAGACGACTCTGTTGAAGTAGGGTGTCTTGCTTATGCAAAATCTACTGCAGGTTTAGCAGCTTTTAAGAATACTTTCTTTCTAAAGGGTAACTCAGAGAGGCAAGCAAATGAAGGCTCTACCGCCCTTATGGCTGACTCATCTAGCTTATGGTTGTCATATTAGAGAAACAGAGAGTATGTGGATTGAGCACCAGATATTAAATTGGAAAACACATTGGCCAGAACTAGCCTCACCAAGTTCGAGGAGGACTGGAAAGTTTGGTTAGTAAACACCTCTGCCGTGCCTTCTAATATTTCTAATTCTAAAAAAAAAATTCAGTCTGAATAATGAAATTGAAATATTTATTTATTTATTTTTTAGTGTTAGGTTATTTATTTTTATTGCTATGGAATAGAATAAGCCATATTTGTGGGCACAAGAATTTTTTTCTATAGCTACTTTCTAACTATTTCCCTGAAAGTCAAAAGTGGTGTACATCTTCACTCTCAGTCACATAGAAGGTTGAGGCTGTAAGATTACAAATGAGACCCCAGCTTGGATCTCTCTTTCCTTCTTTCCTCCCTTTCTCCTCTCACCTCCTCTCTTTTCTCCCTCCTCTCTCATGTATATATTCTTTATTTTTCTCTTTTTTTCTTACAACTTTATTTTTTTAAAAAAACAGATACATGTACAGATTTTAAAGGCATTTTGGTATAAAACTATATGAATATATTTTTGTCAGTACTTGATTTTTTTAAAGGTTTGATAGTATGCATTGAAATCTTACTAGTTACAATGAGCATAAAGTACATGTAAAACAAGATGTAACCTGGAATTAGTCAAAGTTTTCTTGGTGTGTAAAGATTAAGCATAATGGTTTTTTTTTTTTTTTTTTTTTTTTTTTTTTTTTGGTCTTTGTATTTTCTTGAACTTCATATAGTCTGTGAGTTGTTTCTGGGGTGTTCAGAGCTTTCTGGGGTTAGTACCCAATTATCACTGACTGCATATTATGTCTGTTCTTTTGTGACTGGGTTATCTCACTCAGGATGATATTCTCTAGATGCATCCATTTTCTTAAGAATTTCATAAAGTCATTGTTTCTGACAGCTGAGTAGTACTCCATTGTGTAAGTATACCACAATTTTTGTATCCATTCATCTACTGAAGGACATCTGGGTTCTTTCCAGCTTCTGGCTATTATAAATAGGGCTGTTATAAACATTGTGGTGCATGTGTCTTTGTTGTATGTTGGAGCTTCTCTGGGGTATATGCCCAGAAGTGGAATAACTGGGTCTTCAGGTAGTACTATGTCCAGTTTTCTGAGGAATCGCCAGACTGATTTCTAGAGTGGTTGTACCAGTTTACAACCCCACCAACAGTGGAGAAGTGTTCCTCTTTCTTCTCATCCTCATCAGCATCTGCTGTCATCTGAATTTTTGATCTTAGCCATTCTGGTTGGTGTGAGGTGGAATCTCAGGGTTGTTTTGATTTGCATTTCCCTGATGGCCAATGATGTCGAGCACTTCCTTAGATGCTTCTCAGTCATTCGATATTCCTCAATTGATAACTTTTTGTTTAGCTCTGTACCCCATTTTTAATAGGGTTGTTTGATTCTCTGGTGTCTAAGTTCTTGAGTTCTTTGTATACCTTGGATATTAGACCTCTATCAGATGTGGTGTTGATAAAGATCTTTTCCCAATCTGTTGGCTGCCGTTTTGTTTTCTTGACAGCGTCCTTAGCCTTTCAGAAACTTTGCAATCTCATTAGGTCCCATTTGTCGATATTTGACCTTAGAGCACGAGCCATCAGTGTTCTGTTCAGGAAATTTTCTCCTGTGCCTATGTGTTCTAAGGTTTTCCCTACTTTCTCTTCTAATAGTTTCAGTGTACCTGGTTTAATGTGGAGATTGTTGATCCACTTGCACTTGAGCTTTGTACAAGGAGATAAGAAAGGGTCTATTTTCATTCTTCTGCATGCTGAGTGCCAGTTGGACCAACACCATTTGTTGAAGAGGTTGTCCTTTTTCCATTGAATTTTTATAGCTCCTTTGTCAAAAATCAAGTGACCATATATGTGAGGGCTCATTTCTGGATCTTCTGTTCTATTCCATTGATCTACATGCCTATCTCTGTACCAGTGCCATGCAGTTTTCAGCACAATTGCCTTGTAACATAGCTTGAGGTCAAGGATAGTGAGTCCCACAGATGTTTTCTTGTTGTTGAGGATGGATTTCACTATTCTAGGTCTTTTTTATTCCAGATGAAATTGCACATTGCTCTTTCCAACTCTATGAAGAATTGGGGTGGTATTTTGATGGGAATTGCATTGAATCTGTAGATTGCTTTTGGTAAGATGGCCATTTTTACAATGTTGATCCTTCCAATCCATGAGCATGGAAGATATTTTCATTTTCTGAGATCTTCTTCGATTTCCTTCTTTAGAGATTTGTAGTTCTTGTCATTCAGGACCTTCACAAGCTTAGTTAGAGTCACACCAAGGTATTTCATAGTTTTTGTGACTATTGTGAAGAGTATCTTTTCTCTAATTTCTTTCTCCACATGTTTGTCCTTTGAGTAGAGGAAGGCTACTGATTTGTTTGAGTTAATTTTGTATCCAGCCACTTTGCTGAACGTGTTTATCAGTTGTAGAAGTTCTCTGGTGGTATTTTTGGGGTCACTTACATACACTATCATGTCATCTGCAAACAGTGATATTTTTACTTCTTCATTTCCAATTTGTATCCCTTTGATTTCCTTTTGCTGTCTAATTGCTCCGGCCAGGACTTCCAGTACTATGTTGAATAGGTAGGGGGACATTGGACAGCCTTGTCCAGTCCCTGATTTTAGTGGGATTGCTTCAAGTTGCTCACCGTTTAGTTTGATGTTGGCTATTGGTTTGCTGTATATTGTTTTTCTTATGTTTAGGTATGGGCTTTGGATTCCTGCTCTTTCCAAGACTTTTAACATGAAGGGGTGTTGAATTTTGTCAAATGCTTTCTCAGCATCTTGTAAGATGACCACGTGTTTTTTTTTCCTTTGAGTTTGATAATATGGCGAATTACGTTGATGGATTTCCGTATATTAAACCATTTCTGCATTCCAGAGACGAAGCCTACTTGATCATGGTGAATGATAATTTTGATGTGTTCTTGGATTCAGTTTGCAAGAATTTTATTGAGTATTTTTACATCAGTATTCATAAGGATTATTGGTCTGAAGTTCTCTTTCCTTGTAGGGCCTTTTTGTGGTTTAGGAATAAGAGTTATTGTGGCTTTGAAGAATGAGTTGGGTAGTGTTCTATCTGACTCTATTTTGTGGAATAGTTTGGAGAGTATTGTTATTAAGTCGTCAATAAATGTCTGATAGAATTCTGCACTGAACCCATCTGGTCCTGGGCTTTTTTTTTGTTGGGAGGCTTTTGATGACTGCTTCTATTTCTTTAGGTGTTATGGGATTGTTTAGATGGTTTATCTGGTCCTGTTTTAACTTCGGTATCTGGTGTCTGTCTAGAAATTTATCCATTTCCTCCATATTTTCCAGTTTTGTTGAGTATAGGCTGTTGTAGTGGTTTCTGATGATTTTCTAAATTTCCTCAGTTTCTGTTGTTATGTCTCCCCCTTTTATTTCTGACCTTCACATGTGCACCGTGGCACATACACACATGTGCACACACTAAATAAATCAATGTGAAAAAGAAAACATGCTCAGCATGTACAAGGTCCTGGGTTCCTTCCTCAGTTTTGGAGGTTAGGAGCCTGAAATAGCTTTTCAGGACTAAAAGCAAAGGTTGTGTTTTAGTGTTAAGGGGAGTAGTTCTGTATTTCTTTTCTTGCCAATTCTAACTTCTAAAGGCTCCCCACATCCCTTGGTTTATGACCACTTCCTTCAAAGTCAGAAATGTAAAGTTTTTATTTCTCCTTTTTCTCCACTTTACCCTCCTTCTTCTCTTCTTTCTCTCTTTCTCTCTCATTTCTATAACATGTTGTTACATTTCTCTGACTCTCCTTTCCCCTTCACTTGTAAGTAGCCTTGTAATTGGATTGAGCCTACCCAATCAATCCAGAGTATTCTTTCTATTATCAAGATTCTTACTTTGACATCTACAAAGTTTTTTGTGCTTCAACATGTCATCCCAAAATTTATATATTGAGCCCACATAGTGTTAGTTTTAAGAAATAAGACCTTTGGGACTCTCCACCTTTATACATGTGATTAGTGATCTTATAAAGGAGGCCTGAGGAATTGTGTAAGTTCCTTTCTACCTATTAGTTACATGAGGATACATTTAAAAAGGAGTACCACATATAAAGAATGGATGCTTATCAATCACTCGATCTGCCAGTTCCTTGATCTCAGAGTTTTCAGCCTTCAGAAATAGAAGACATGGTTGCATTGTTTACAAACTACCCATCTAGTCTATGAAGTAAACCAGTGACCAACATGGAGCATTGTACATAATGGTACAGTAGTGGTATACATACCTTGGCAGTAACCAACAGCTGTCTAATTAAACTTAGGATCCACTCAACAAGAAGACAATCATTCCTGGAACTGAAAACCAACCTTGAGCTCGTGAGATCATGGATCTTGGAGGAGAATACACTGCTACCACTTTCCTAAACCAGTGTAATTCACAGCTACATTTTATTTTACTTTATTTTATTAAAGATATGTGTGTGTGTGTGTGTGTGTGTGTGTGTGTGTGTGCACTATAGCTGTCTTCAGACACACCAGAAGAGGGCATCAGATCCCATTACAGATGGTTGTGAGCCACCATGTGGTTGCTGGGATTTGATCTCAGGACCTTTGGAAGAGCAGTCAGTGCTCTTAACCACTGAACCACCTCTCCAGCCCCCAGATACATTTTAAATATTTATCCTTATACTTGCAGATAAGTGTAAGTCTTATTCTTCATCAGAGAAACATCTTCTTGCAACAAATGGAGACCATTACAGAAAACCACAACCAATCAAAATGCAGAGTTGTGAAACTTAGTCCCAAGGGATACATCTACAACACAATTCCTGCACATGACAAGGTGGAAAGACTATAAGAAGAGGAAGTTTACTGTGGGATTGTGTCTCCTAAAAATGTCAGAAAACTACATCCATAAAGTCTCTACAGTCTAAACATGACCTGAACAAAGACAGTACTGATAGACATGTTACCATGGAATGAGAAAGGCTCATGGGGCCTCAACCCTAGACAAAGAACTACAGGCAACTCAGGAAAGCTGAGAGCAGGAGAAACAGTATTCTCCAGGGAAGGACATCCAAATTGGTTTTCTAATATCAAATGCTCAGCCTTGAAATTAAATATATACAAGTAAAGAAATAGACACCATGAATTTGGAAGAGAGCAAGAGAATAAGTACATGGGAATGAGTGGAGGAAGGAAATGGAAGGAGGAAATGATATAATTATATTTTAATTTAAAATAATAAAAATAAAAACTACTATCTGTCTAAAGCATGTTCTTATAGCATCTGAGCTGAATAAGAGGCCATTTAAAGTATGTATTTTCAAGTTATTGGGAATGATAGGGATATAAATTTTCAAGTTAATGGACAAACTTGGAAAGTAATATTTTAGCATTTCATACTACATAAATAAATTAACAATTCAACAAACCAACAAAACAAAGTATGCTGAAAATACCAGTTTTTTTCTTTCTGATTTTCTGGGTTTTGACTCACATGGAAAAGCTCTTTCCCATTGTTGGCTATACAACATCTATTCACGCTTTCTTTTAAAACTTTGAGCACTGTTATAACTAATAATAGTAACATTAATTTTTATTGGGGTATAGTTTGCATAAAATGAAATGCTCACATCTTAATGAGAGTTCAATCAGTTTCAATAAAAACATGAACCCATGTAAGCCACATCTCTATCAAGATACATATTTCCATCCTCCTAATGACCCTTCAAAATCAGCCTTCTTGCCAAAGTACTATTGTTCTTACTTCTAGCCAATGTTTTGTTTTATCTTGAAAAATATAAAAATTGAGTCATGCACCTTTTTTGAGGTGAAGTCTGGCTTTATTTAGCCTGAATTACAACTCTGATTCCTTCCAGTTGTTGTCTGCATCAGGAATCCATACCTGTCTTGCTAAGCAGTCCCCTCGTATTCAGTTGTGACATAATTTGCTTATTCGTTCATCTACTGGTGGTCATTTGGGGCTTCCGTTTTCATTTTTCTTAAATTATGAGTGTTTAAAACATTTTAAGGTAATTTTATTTATTTATTTATTTATTTATTTATTTATTTATTTATTTATTTATTTATAGGAATGTATTGTGTAAACCCACATGAGTTTGTGTGCACCATATACATGAGGGAGCCAATAGAGGCCAGAAAAGGATGTTGTATTCCCTGAAACTGTCATTACAAACGGCTGTGAACTAACACGTAGATGCTGAGAACCTAATCTGGGTCTTCAGCATGAGCAATAAGTGCTCATAAATGCTGAGCCACAGCTCCAGCTCCTAATATTTATATTTATATTTGGAAAATTTGGAGTTTATTTGGGCATAAGCAATAAGATGGAGATATGACTTTATGTTTTGTCAAGTCACAAGTGAACTGCACAATTTATCTTTTCCCAAATGAATTCATCATTGTTGATATGCTAAATTCTTTGTGAATCTAATTTTTTAAAAGCATTCTGCTGTACTCCATCAATCTAGCTTTCAGTTTCAAATCAGTACCACTATGCTTTAATTTTAACAGCCTCACAATTTCTTTCATTAAGTGCTAAGACTGGTGGTTACTCATTAGTCATTAGTCATCTCAGAATTTTCCTGGTTATTTCTAGATCTTTATTTTTCCAAAGGGATACAATTTATATATGTAAGATCAATGCAAACTTATTTTAATTTTATGAAATTTATGAATTAATTTAAAGAGTATTAACATTTTTTCAAATACTTATTTACTTTACAAATATGAGTACACTGTAGCTGTCTTCAGACACACCGGAAGGCATCAGACCCCATTACAGATAGTTGTGAGCCACCATGTGGTTGCTGGGAATTGAACTCAGGACCTCTGGAAGAACAGTGAGTGCTCTTAACCTCTGAGCCACCTCTCCAGCCCCTAGTATTAACATATTTATAGTGAACATTTTCCATATTTTTAGTTTATTGTAGTATTTATGTAGCTATTGTATGTGCGTGTACACACACACACACACACACACACACACACACACACACACACATAGTGGTCAAAGGACAGTTTGTAGGAGTAGGTTTTCTCCCTTCATATTGTATCCTGGGGGCTGAGCTCAGATTGTTGGTTCAGTGGCAAGTGCTGTTACCTGCTGAACCAGCCTTATGCACATATTTTATAACCTATAAGGGAATCTCTTAACTGCACAGTAAGGTTTCCAGAAGGATACAATGACAAAATTTAGAAGGAAATACAGAAATTTAAGTAGAGCTTAAGGCAGGGGAAATACAGAGCTGTATGAAATACAGGAAAGAAAGAGCAGTGGCTATTATATTGGTTATCTATTGCTGAATAGCGTCCACAAATTCAGTGGTTTAGAACAACAACTCCGTCTCATAGTCTCTATGGGTCTCTATTAATCTAAGCATAACTTAGCTCAAATTTTCTGCCTCAGGGCCTCAGAAGACTGCAATAAAGGTGTCAGTCATGGTTTGGGGATCATTAGAAGAATCAGCAGAGGAAGGACTACACCCAAGATCAGGTGGTTATTGTCTTATCTTCAGTTCTTCAATGACTGTTGGACTGTGAACCTCCTCAGTTCCTGGTCTTCAGTCGGTCTCCAGCATGGCGACTTGCTTCATCAAAGCCAACAAAGGGACTAAAAGTATAAGTTATAGGTCAAGCAATTGAAGGAATGTGAAGGGCCCCAAGTTTGATATCTATTAACACACACACACACACACACACACACACACACACACACACCAACTAAAGAATTTTTGTTTAGCAAGATATAAGTCTCAGTCCTATGTAATCTAAACACTGAAGTCAAATCTCATCACCTTTGTCATATACATGAATTGTACAGTAGTCTATATGTCATTTCACACCTACAATGAGGGGATTACACATGAACATCAATACAAAAGTAAGAATCATTGAGGACTATCCTAAAGATTACTTATCATAGTTACTAAGAAATATATAGTGTAAGAAAAAAAGAAATATATGGTGTAGTAAGTTTAGAATTATTAGCCAATTTAAAATTTACTAAAGGATTTCCCTAGAATCCCCTGATACATGGAAAAATGTTTCTCAATATAAAATATGATCTTTCTTTCTTTCTTTCTTCCTTCCTTCCTTCCTTTCTTCCCTCCCTTCCTTCTTTCTTTCTTTCTGTTTTTGTTTATTTGTTTGTTTTTATTCTTTGAGACAGAGTTTCTCTGTGTAGCCCTGGCTGTCTTGGAAACCTTTTGATCTATCTGCCTGCTCTGTCTCCCAAGTGCTGGGATTAAAGGTGTTTGAGACTACCACCTGGCTTAATTTCTTTATCTTTCTTTCCTTCACCTTTTCTTTGACATAGAGTCACATACTTCAGGCTGGCCTCCATCTCCATGTGCACCTAATGGTGACCTTGAACTCCTGATCATCTGCCCAACTCCCTAGTATGGAGACCACACCAGTTAGCTTTGATTTTTTTTTTTTTTTTTTTTTTTTTGAGAAAAGATCTCATTTAGTCCAGGCTGACCTGGAACTCACTATGTAGCCCAGAGTCTCCTCAAACTCTCTATCTTCTGTAATGTACATTGGTAAACTGCTGTTTGAGTTCACTAAGAAGCTAAGTTTAAAACTGGGATTGTTCCCAACCCATTTCAGATTGAAGCATGTTTGTCTCAAAGTGTCCTCCAAGTTCACTTGACTCTGGATGAGATCTTCTGCCTGACTCTGTGACAGAGAGAGAACAATCACAGAACAGCCAAAGAGTTAAAATACTGTGCCCTTAAAATAGCTAGAGGGTAAAACAGTTCTAGTTGACGTAACTATTATTCATCCCACAGTGTTAACATGCCTACAGTGGGAAAGCGAAGCTGCAATTTCAGCCACGGACAGTTCTATCACTGATAGTGCAGCCATGGAGAGAAAGCACAATGAGGAACTTCAGTTGACTACCTCAATGTCCGTCTACAGTTTCTGCGGGATGTCTTGAGATAATTTATTGATGTCATCTCTTTCCATTGTGATTTAGTCTTTTGTTTTTATTTTTACTTGGAAGCCTCACTCAATCTCTTTATGGTAAAGGTCATCTGACTGCCCTACGGGGCCTTCCTCAGTTGATGTCTACTTGAGGTTTTAGGTATCTAACTTGTTATCTACCTATCTATCAACCATTTGCTATTTATTGTTTTACTTTGGCTTCCTATATACTTAAACCTACTCATTCAAACCCTAGAACATCTTTGTGTATCTACTTTCCAAGTACTGGAATTACAAGCATGTGCCACTATGTTTAGCTCAATTTTAATTCCTAAGAAAATTATTATCTCTGGCAGAAGAGACTCCAGACTCATATAGCCAGATAAATAGTGGCCATATATCCATTTGTATAGCATTTTAGAGCTTACAAATCTTCTTTCAAGTCATAACTTAATTTTATTTTTAAAAAACAGATGATGTAGCCAGACAGTAAAACTAATATTTAAAGAGACTATATGATTATTTCACAACCAGTGGGTGGCAAAACTAGGATGAGAACATCAAGTCTTAAGTTCATAGCTTATTACACTAGAGTGCCTTCTGCAAATACCAGGGATGCGTTGGTTTTCCCCTACAGTAGGTAGGGGTCTCACGCCATCTTACCTTGCTGTGTTCTTCTCCTGGCTCAGCTATTACCAGCCAATCAGACCAGTCTCACTTCATCTTCCAGAATTCTCACAGGGAATCAGAGAAAATCTTTATAAGGTTCCCAGCACACTCTATGGCACACAACAAGTTCTCACTAATTGCAAGTGTTACAGCCTAACCTCCTTGCAAATCACTTCAAGTTCTACCTCTTCACCTTAATCACTATGGTAATATGTCATCAGATATGAGTTGCTTTTAGAAGATATCCAAACAGGAAGACACTGTCAGCCTCCCATAACTTGCAGCAAAGTGCATTTTGTTGTCAGTAGTGTGGATCCAGAGTGTCTTCACAAATAAAAAAAACAGACTCTTAAACATTATAATAAACACTGAATGTCCAAATTGTGGTTTCTAATTGTCATCATC
Source organism: Micromys minutus (assembly GCF_963924665.1). Taxonomy (NCBI): domain Eukaryota; kingdom Metazoa; phylum Chordata; class Mammalia; order Rodentia; family Muridae; genus Micromys; species Micromys minutus. The sequence continues at coordinate 19,461,235 of NC_137970.1, read as the reverse complement.
TGGCCAAAGCAGCCGGACTTCTTGGAAAACTGACTGTTTCCAGGGCTGGGAAATGAAACTATAAGAGGTCTGGAACATCTTCTGGTGTGAGAAAATAAAGAACTGCTCAAAGAAAGGTGGAGTCACAAAGACTAAAAGCATGCAAGAACAGCTTGAACGGAGTGGTGGTTAAATTTGTATATCAACTTGATAGGACTGTAGGTTGCTAGAGAACTGGTAAATTACTGCTTTCAGGTGTGTATTTCCAGAGATGACTCATGTATTGGTTAGCAAACTGAATGAGGCAGATCCACTTCAAATAGGATCAATAGTCATCTAATTAGATAAGGACCCAGATGGAATGGAGAGGAAGAAGGGAACATTTTTCTCTCCAGTTCTTCCTTCAAGAATGGGGATGTTTTCTGCAATTGCTGCCCATGGACACCAGGACTTCAGGTTCTTTAGACTCCAGGCATTTGAATTCAAGATATCAGCATATGTCTCTATATTGGGGGGTTCTTGGTCCTTTGGCCTGGGCCAAGGTTGTGGGGTTGTAATATGATCTCAAAATGACCACAGTGAAACTTTTCAGTCTCCATGGTGTTGTCAACCAATCTAATTAAAACTCCTTCTTATGTTTTATTAATTTTTCCCTTATGGAGGACCCTGACTAATATGGAAAGTTTTCTCCTAGTTGAATATAGAACATTTGAATATTAATATAAAGAATGATATTAATAAGCCATAACTTGCTGAGTTCATATAGATATATAAATAATATATTTATATATCCACATATTTGTATATATCTCCACATATATTCAGATATTCAGATACATACATACATACATACATTCATACAAAGTGGGTGGATAGACAGAGGGACAGACAGACAGATTGATTGATTTATGCATAGCCTTACCCCTGCAAGTGTAAGAAAAATTCTCCTTTACATGAGAAAAAACAATGCTAAAAGAATGATAGCATTTGAAAATCACCATTTGATAATCCTAGTCATGATAATTGTTTCAGGTGAATGTAAAAACTAGTAGGTTCAAGTCTGAGTATTAATATAATTGCAATAAGGTGTAATGCTTCTTTTCACCAGATACTATTAAGTATAGTAACTCTTTTGTGGAGAAATATGGAAGACTTTTTAAACCATGTGATCACCATTAGTGGGGCAAGTAGACATTGTACGCCTCCTGACTCTATGTACCAAAAAGAATAAACCATCGCTCCTGTGACCTTCCTACCAAAGTATATAACCCAAATATAATTATGAAAATTACTAGAAAAACTCAAATTGAGGGATAGCCTAAAAATAACTAGTCTGTACTCTTGAAAAAAAAAATGTCAGTGCCATGAGACACAAAGAAAGACTAATGAATTCAGAACAGTTCTACCATAGTGAGGCTAAAGAGACATCAACCAAATGTATATAATTCAGAAAATTCTTTTGCTGTAAGGAACATTGTTGGGGGCTGGAGAAAGAGCTCAGTTAGAAAAGCGTTTACTGTACAAGCTTAAGAACTAGAGTTCAATCTCTGGCACCCATGTAGAAAGCATGTATTTGTAATACCAATACCAGGAGGTGGAGAAATGAAACAACAAACCAGATAGTCTAATTAAAAAATGGGCTACATAACAGAGGAATCTCTAATGACAAAGAGGCACTTAAAGAAATGTTCAATATTCTTAACCATCAGGGAAATGCAAATCAAAATGACTCTGAGATTCTTCCCTCTTATACCTGTAAGAATGCCTAAGATTAAAACTCAAGTGACAGCAGATGCTGGTAAGGATGTGGAGCAAGGGGAACCCTCCTTCACTGCTGGTGGGAGTGCAAACTTGTACAGCCACTGTGGTGGTTTTAATATGCTTGGTCCAGGCAGTGGCATTTCTAGAACTTGTGACCTTGTTGGAGTAGGTGTGGTTTTGTTGGAGGAAGTGTGTCACTGTGGAGATGGACAATGAGGCCCTCCTCCTAACCACGTGGAAGCCAGTCTTCTCCTTCAGATGAAGATGTAGAACTCTCAGCTCCTCCTGCGTAATGCCTGCCTGGACACTTGATGATACTGGACTGAACCTTTGGACCTGTAAGCCAGCCCCAATTAAATGTCATCCTTATAAAAGTTGCCTTGGTCATGGTGTCTGTTCACAGCAGTAAAACCCTAAGATAACCACTATGGTAATCAATTTGGCAGCTTCTCAGAAAATTTGGAATAGTTCCACCTCAATACCCAGCTATACCACTCCTGGGCACATACCCAAAGGATGCTCCACCATACCACAAGGACACTTGCTCAATTATGTTCATAGCAGCTTTATTCATAGTAGCCAGAAACTGCAAACAACCTAGATGTCCCTCAACCGAAGAATGGATACAGAAAATGTTCATTTACACAATGGAATACTACTCAGCCATTAAGAATGAGAGCATTCTGAGTTTTGCAGGCAAATGTATAGAACTAGAAAAGATCGTCCTAAGTGAGGTGACCCAGACCCAAAAAGACAAACATGGTATGTCCTCACTTATAAGTGGATATTAAATGTAAAGTAAAGGATAATTATAGTACACTACATAGACCTAGAGAGGCAAAGTAACAAGGAGGACTCAATCGGGGACACAGGAATCTCCCTGAGAAGGAAAAATAGAATTGACATCGTGGGTGAACTAAGATAGGGGACTGGGCAGGGGCAGGAACAGGAGGGATCAGGTGAGGAGAGAACTGAGGAAGAGAATACTGGAATGGGAGAGGGGCATCTCTGGGAAAAGCTAGAAACTCGGGGAAATAGAAACTCCCGGCAATAGAAACTCCCAGGAATATATGGGGGCAACCCTAGGTAAGACTCCTATCAATGGGAGATTGATCTGACCACCTCCTGTAGCCTGCCAATGGAGGGGTTGGGACACTAACCCACAAAATCTTTAGCCTACAATTTGTCCTGCCTACAAGATATGCTGGAGTAAAGATGGAGCAGAAATTGAGGTAGTGGCTGGCCAATCAATGACTGGTCCAGCTCGAGACCCATGCCATTAAAGGGAGCTCTCCTCCCCCCCCCCAACACTGCTAATGACATTCTGCTATACTTACAGACAGGAAGTAAGAGAGATTTCATCCAGCAGCTGAGGGAAACATGCAGAGGCCCACAGCCAAATATTAGGCTGGTGGAGCTTGAGGAGTCCTGCGGAAGAGGGATGGACTGTAGGAGCCAGAGAGGTCAAGGACACAACAAGAAAACCCACAGAATCAACTAACCTAGGCCCATGGGGGCTTGCAGACACTGAACTGCCAACCAAGGAACCTACATGGGACTGGCCTAGGCCCTCTGCACATGTGTAACAGTTGTGAAGCTTGGTCTTCATGTGGAACTCCTAACAGTGGGAGCAGGTGCTGTCTTTGATTCTGTTGCTTGCCTTTGGGACACTTTCTCTCTACCGGGCTGCCCTGCTTAGCCTTAATAGGAGAAGATGCACCTAGTTTAACTGCAACTTGATGTGGCAGGGCTAGTTGAGATCCATGAGAGACCTCCCCTTTTCTGAGAAGAAAGGAAGAAGTGGGTGGGGGAGCGTCTAGGAGAAGAAGAGGAAGGGGAAATTTGGTCTAAAGTAAATACGTTAATTAATAGAAGTTTAAAATGTAAAATCATGAAACTCTTAAAATTTAACAAGTAAAATATAAGTGACTTTGTCTTTAGCAGTGACACAGACACTCTATGAAAGAAAAAAATCAGTAAGTGATGTTTTTGTTAGAACACAAAATTGCCAGGAATCGCTGGTGAACACCTTTAATTCCAGCACTCAAGAGGCAGAGGCAGGCAGATCTCTGAGTTGGAGGCCAGCTTGGACTATAGAGCAAGTTCCACTACAGTCAAGAGTACATAGAGAAACTGTCTCACAAAAACAAAAAGAGTGAAAGAAAGGAATACCGGGAAGGCCTGGTATTCAAAACATGCAAAGAATTTCTTTGGTGCATGTTGGGGATCAGACTAGGATGTCCTAGCAGCTAAACATGCACTCCGCCACAAAAATACAGCGACATGCAACAAAGAACCTGTCAAAGAAAACAAAGAAACAAACCAGCTTTAAAATGGGCAAAATTTCTGAACAGATCCTCAGCAAAGAAAATATATAGACACCAAAGAAGAACAGTAAAAGATGCTCAACATCCTGTGTCATTAGGAAATTGAAAGTTAAAATGATTATCAACGTACACTTATTAGAAACACTGCATTCTGAACACTGACAACATCAAATTCTGATGAGGATATGAAAGAGGAATTCATTAAGTGCTAATGGGAATGCAAAACAGAACAATCATTTCGGGATATAGCTTAAGGGTTTCTTACAAAGATAAACATCATCTTCCCACATAACCCAATAGTTGTATTTCTGGCTATTCACCCAAATGACTTAAAGATAAGTTCACAGAAAAAAAAATATGCACATAAATATTTATAATATCTTTGCATAACTGCCCATAATAAAAAAATTTACTTCAGCAGGTGAAGTACTACGGTAATCCATATAATAGAATATTAATTCAAGAATAAAAAGGAGTGGCTAGACAAGTCATAAAAAGGCATAGATAAACCTTAAAAGTGCACTGTGAAGTGAAGGGGGCAATCTAGTATGATGACATAATGCATGACTCCAATAATGTGATATTCTGGAAAACACAAAGCTATGATGACAATGACAAAGGGGAGGGGCTTGTTGAGTAGAGTAGTAATTGTCTTTAGTCCTACCATTTGAGAGGCTGAAGCAGAAGGTTCATCCTGGAGGATCTAGAGTCCATCTTGGGTTGCATAGTCACACCCGTCTTAGAAAAATCAGTGATTAGGTGAGATGCCGAAATAGGTTCAAGTTCTTGCTGTGAAACTCTGGCCACTCGAGCTTTCATCACTGGAATCCACATAAAGTTAGAAGGAAAGAACCAACTACAAGAAGTTGTTTTCTGTTTTTATTTTAGTAGTTTTCTTTTTAATTTATGTAAGAATAAGAATGTGCAATAAAATCATTCATGTGTACATACAATTAAAATAGAAACAAAACTGTCCAGGTGAATAAAAGGGACCAGCAGGAGAGTGAAGGGAAAGGGGAAAGTGAGTGTGTGCATATATACTCAGTGTACATGACATATGTGTGTGTAAATAGTCAGTGTATATGATGTTCATATGTGTACAGATAGTCACAAGACATGTTGTATTTGTATGTAAATACCTTTATGAAACCCACCACTATGTATCATGCTTACATTATATGCAAATAGTATGTGGAAATGGATGAGAGATTGTTATTCTGACAAGTGACTGTGCTTCAATCTAGATTGCTTTACATTCCCATTACATTCTTGTCAAAGAAAATACAGGAGGAGCAGTCTCTGGATCTGAAAAGCCATCCAAGGTCCTTTGAAACGGTGTCTGTTGCATAGTAACTTCTGAGCTGCCACACTGTTGTCATCCCGGGGATGTTTCCCGGTGACTGGGTGTCTTTGCTTTCACCCTTTTTCTGGTAGAACGGAGGGAATCAGAGACTTTCTCATGGGAAGGGCACTCGAGAATAAAGTATAATGAATCTCCTGCAGAAGCAGTTGTGTCTGTATAGTTTTCTTCTCCTGGGAAAATTAACTGGTTTCTGTTCGCTGATGAAAAGGAGATTCACTGCCAAAACAAGAAATACCCAAAAGGGGGGCTGGAATCTCATTTTTTTCTTTTTTTCTTTTCTTCTTCTTTTTGTCTTCTTTTCTTTATCTTTTCTCTCCTCTCTCTCTCTCTCTCTTTAAACACAAGTAAATGATAGCTCTCCAAGTAAAGAAATTGTCTGTAAATAGTCTATCCAGTTCACCCTACATCCTATGGCCAGACCTCAGAGGGCTGCCAGCTGCTTTTTCCTGAAAAGGTTAATCAAGAAGTTGTTTTCTGAATTCTGTATCATGATGTTGATAAATTTTAAATTAGTGGTTATTGGGGGTTGGAGGGAAAAGGATAAGAAGATAAAGCATGGAGAACTTTTTACTATTTAAAACAATTTTTATTTAAATAAATTTTGATCAAATTCTTCCTTTCCCCCAAGTCCTTCCAGATCCTCTCCTTCTTACCCACCCAACTTTAACTTCTTCCTCAACAAACAAACAAAAACCCAATACAAACACAAAACTGAGAAAACACTACCCAAAACATGCACAAAACAAAACACCAAACCGTAACCAAATAAAAGCACTGTGGAGTCCATTGTATATTGGCCAACTACTCCTGAACACGAAGCCTGTCCTAAAGTGGTTGCTATACCCAGTGTCACTCCATTGGAGAAAACTGATTTTCCCTCTCCCAGAAATGACAGTCCAGTTGTTAACCTTTACTGGAATGGTTATTCATTCATTCACTTTTTAAAAATATAACTATATAAAATATTATAAGATAAAACAAAAACATTGAGGTTGGACAGTACAAACCAACCGAAGGAGAGGAGCCCAAGTGAAGGCAAAGAATCAGAGACCCACTCACTCATTCACACACCCAGGAATCCCAGAACAACACTAAACTGGAAACCATAATATAAGCACATGCTGTTGACCTGTGCAGGTCCTGTGCATGTGCTTTAGTCTCTGTGAGTTCCTGTGAGCTTTGCTCAGTTGATTAAGAGGGCCTTGTTCTCCTGATGTCCTCCACCCACTCTGGTTCTTATTCTCTTTCTGCCTCCTCTTCCACTGGGTTCCCTGAGCTCTGAGGGGAGGAATTTGATAGAAGCATCCCTTAGGTCTGAGTATTCTAAGGTCTCTCACTCTGTAATATCTGGCTATGGGCCTCTATATTTTGGTCCCTTTTGCTGAAAGAGAAAGTTTCAAACACAGGGAATTTTTGACACAGTGAAGTTATTGTGTAGGAAACCAAAGACATTTATGCCATACATTGTCAAAACTCATAGGATGAGCTAGGCATAGAGGTTGACAGCTGAAGTTCCAGCATGTGGGAAAATGAAGCAGTTTAAGACTTTCCTGGACAGCACAGTGAGACCCTAACCAAAAAAAAAAAAAAAAAAAAGCATTGTAAAAGGTAGCTTAATCATAGTAATATAATTAACAATGATGCACTAACATTGGATCACCATTTATAACAAACGTACCATACTAATGAAAGATGCTACTAATAGGGGACGCTAGGATAGGATGAGAGCACAGGTGAACTTTGAATGCTGTACTTTCAAGACTTTTGTAAATGTGAAACTACGTTGAAAATAAATGCAAACATACATATATGCATGTATATACACATCACACACACACACACACACACACACACGTACTGCTAGAGCTTGAACACAAATATTCACAATCACCAGACAAGCATCTGCCCAGATCTAAGGGCTATGCCCCCAGTAATTACATGTATTTTTAAAATCAGTAAAGCAGAGAGGGCTGGAGAGATTGCTCAGTGGTTAGAGCACTGACTGCTCTTCCAGAGGACTCAGGTTTCAATGCCCAGCAACCACACGGCAGCTCATAACTGCATAACTATAGTTCCAGATCCAGGACATCCATCCAATACCCTTCTGAACTCTATGGACACACACTCTAAATATTTTAAAAATGAATAAAATACTAACTAAACGTTAAAACATGAATGAGCCTTGGAAACATGCTAAGTCAAAGAAGTTAGTCGTGGTAGATCATATTCTATATTATTCCATTTTAAATTAAATGTTAACAAAAGGCAAGCATATAGAGATAGAAAGTAAACTAACGGTTACATCAGGGTGGGGGAATGAGGATACTGATGGGTGGTAGCTTTGGAGTGTGTGATAATTTAGTGGAGATATAAAAATATCCCAAATATATTGTAGCGACAGTCACACAACTGCATGAATATACTAAGAGTCATTATATTCTATACTGTAAAGAGTAATTTCTATGGTTTATGAATTATATATCAATAAAGCATCATGGATGCTAACAGAATGCCCACTACCAGGTATGAGAAACCTCTTCTTGAGTTTTTGGTGAAGGGAGTCCAAGAGAATCCCAAAGTAATATAAGCTATTTATTTTGCCCTTAATTGTCTCCCAGAAGTCAAAGGGCTATTCCCTATAGCTGAAGAGACCACACACTTTGGATACAGGCTGTGAAACACTTTAGCTGGGCCTGATCCAATGACATCTTTCTGAGGACTAGCTTTCATAGCACCAGAAGTTGCTATGCAAGTTGCCAAGGCAGGAAAATAATAGTACTAACCAGCTGTAATAACTATGAAGCACAACAGTGATCATTACAGCAAGACATCCCTAAAGGTGCAATAGTGGTACTCTTATCTTGGTGGTTACCAACAGCTGTCTGATTGGACTTTAGGTTTGCACAGCTGGAAGGAAATCCTATCTGGTACTAGAAACTCTTGTGTGACAAAACTTTTCCTGGGAAAAAGAAACAATTGTCTACTCACCCCAAATAGGGAACCCACAAGAGACCAAAGTATGAATGCCACCATGTCCAACTTGATGAACCAATAACTTTTATTGGGGGTTAATTAAAAGAATAAGGGTGTCTTAGGGTTTCTAATTGTTGTTATAAAACACTATGACTAAAAAGCAAGTTGGGGAGGAAAGGGTTTATTTGCCTTACATGTCCACATTGTAGTCCATCACTGAACAAAGCCAGGGCAGGAACTCAAACAGAACAGGAACCTGGAGGCAGGAGTTGATGCAGAAAAATAGAAGGGTGCTGCGTACAGGTTTGCTCATCCTGCTTTCTTACAGAGTCCAGAACCATAAGCCCAAGAACAGAAGCACCCACAATAGACTGGGCCCTCCCCTGTCAATCATTAATTTTTAAAATGCCATACAGCTAGATCTTATGGAGGCATTTTCTCAGTTGAGGTTCCCTCTTTCCGATAGCTCTAGCTGGTGTCAAGCGAACATAAAACTAGCCAGCATAATGGGTGAGGAGTTACTTACAGGAGTTGAAATGACATAAAGACAACTCTATCACCAAGGCTCATCCTAGCGTGTGTGAAAGTTCACAAAAGCTGGGAAACCCGGAGCACACTACACAGCATTCAGGCAGCTCAACGGGTTAAAGAATATTCCATCCAAGTGACTCAGTTGGTCTAAACCTCTTTCAGGCATCTAGGCAGCCAGTCTGGTTTTGGAGTCTGCAGTTTTTCTCTGCCGAGTCTTCTTTGACGCTCAGCTTACCTGAGAGTCTTCATTGCAGCTCAGCTTGTTTTTCCTCTGAGTGGAACTCTCAGATTTTGCTGTTTTACTCTGGTAGGGAGGGACCTAGTGAATCTGGCCACTTTCAGGGCTTTATTGAAGCTTTCTTGCCTCCCTGTTTAGGGAGCTCCCTTCATAAATGGAATGTTTTGATCTTCGAGGAAACTATTAGAGAACAGAAACCTAGCCAACTACCCCAGGCTAGTGAAGTTATGAATCTTAGAGAAGAATGTTCCTACTACTACCAGTTTCCTAGGCTAGCATAATTCCCAACTGCATTTTAAGTGTTTATATCCTTATACCCCCCAGATCTGTGTAGCTCTTAGCCCTCAGCAAAGAAACTTCTCTTTAAAAAAAAAAAAAAAAAAAAAGACTGTTACAGGAAAGATACAACTGGTCAGAATGTAGAGAGCAACTTGTAATAAGGTTCCTAGGTCCAATAGACAGAAACATCTACAATGTAACTCCTGCACCTACTCTCAGGGACTACCATGGAACAGGGGTAGAAAGATTATTTGAGCAAGAAGACCAGGATGTTTTCTGTGACATCATATCTCCTAGCTGTAACAGGGAAGCTACAGTTATGAAATCTCAGCAATGTGGTTGAAAAACAGGACCTGAACACTCCCAACAATCGTCAACATTCAGTGTATATGGGGAAATCTCACAGATCCTCACCTCTAGATGAAGCAGTATAAGCAATTAACAGCTGATGATGGAGGAAGATCCAGAATTTCCCTGGATGAGCCCCTTAATTGGTTATCCAATATCAATTGCTCAGCCCTGAAATCACAAACATACAAGTAGCACTAATCAACTCAGCAGGTTGTATCTACATACACAAATGCCAACAATAATTAAAGAAAAAGAGGCCATGAATTCGAAAAGGAGTGGGAGAGAGCACAGGAGGGGTTGGAAGGAGCAGAGGGGAAATGATGTAATATTTTAATTAAAAATTTTTTTAAGAACGTACAAGCTAAATGTAGTGACTCACACTTGTAATACCAGCACTCTGGGGGCTGAAGCAGGATGATTGCAGAAAATATGAGACTAGTCTGGGGCCAGCCAGAGCTGCATAGTGAAATTTTGCTCAAAAAGGCCCAAAGAACCTTTTGTATATACCGAAGCACACAAACATGTGTCCTCATTCTAATTCCCAGAACCTGTAAATGCAATTGGCCTTTATATCATGGGTCTCCTACCTGCAGTTTCAGCTAAGAATTGAAAATAGTTTTTCAACTTGTGTCTGTACTGTACATATAAAGAATTTTTCTTTGTCATTGCTCTTTAAATAACAGTATAATAACTATTTACATAGCATTTACATTATATTAGGTATTATAATCTGGAGATGACTTAAAGTATATGGGAGGATGTGTGTAGGCTATTATGCAAATACTACACCATTTTACATAAGGAACTTGAGTGTCTGTGGGTTTTGGTATCCAAGGAGAGTCCTAGAACCAGTTCCCATTGGCTACTGAAGAATGACTGTGTAGGCTTAGACTATCCACCTAACAGCCACAAGGAAGTGCTAACAGTGGAGATCCTCCTTGTAGAACTGGGGGATGAAAGATGAAGGCTAAGGTTCTTGTTTTACACTGAATGTCTTCTTATGCCACCTTCTTATCAAAGATTTTATCTTATTCCTTTATTACATACTCCAAGGTTCCCATAAAATGCTTCTGTTTCCAGATGCCTACAATGATTTTCCTAACTTCTCTTAAACTATAATCTTTACACTGCCTCCCCAAAATGATACAAGAAAAACAATAAAGCCCTAAACCTGACCAAAAAATTCTAAAGAAAGCAAGAAAAGGTTAGGTATGGTGGTGTATACCCTAACCCCAGCACTTGGGAAGTGAAGGCTGGTAGATGAGTTTAAGTCCAACCTCAACTATGTACGAAATTTAAGGCAACTCTAGACTACATAAGATCTTATCTCAACTTCCCATTCCCTTCAGAAAAAATCATGAAAAAATATGAATATGGCAAAAGCATTACAGAAATTTATTCTGCACCTATAGTCATTCAATAGAATATTTTGTGGTAATTTAACTGTTTATAAAGAATTCTAATCAGATCCCAACAAGATGGCTCAGAAGGTAATGGTGCCAAACTCAGACCTGAGTCTGAATTGATTCCAGGAACCAACATAATGGAAGGAGAAAATAGACTTCCACAAGACATCTTCTGACCCCTCTGTATGCATACCACATCACATATTTAGTAAATTAATAAATTACTAAATGAACGATAAAGAAATTTAATGAAAATTATTGTGAGACAATGGGAGTATAGAATTGATAATATTTTATACTCAAATTTGAGCTCAAATTTGCTTTTAAAAAAGTAACCCAGACCCAGTAAGACAAACATGGTGTAGTGGTTTGAATATGCTTGGCCCAGGAAGTGGCCTTGGAGGAACTGTGTCACTGTGAGGCTGATCTTTGAGACCCTCCTCCTAGCTACCTGGGAAGCAGTCCTCTTCTGGCTACAGTTAGATCAAGATAGAGAACTCTTAGGCCCTTCTCCAGCACCATGTCTGCCTCCACACTGCCATGATAATACTGGACTGAACCTCTGAAACTGTAAGTCAACCCCAATTAATGTTGTCCTTTATAAGAGTTGCCTTGGTCATGGCATCTCTTCACAAAAATGGAAACTCTAACTAAGACATGTGATATGCACTCATTTATAAGTGAATATTAGCCATACTCATGCTACAAACCACAGACCCAAAGAAGCTAAAAAAAAATAAAATAAAATAAAGCAAAAAACCAAACAAACAAGTAGGGCACAAGAGGGGGAAGCTTGAATCTCACTGAGAAAGAGAAATAGATTAGATGGGGGGTTGGGTGAAGAGGGGTGGGGATGGGAACAGTGGGGATGAGGTGGGGAGGAAGGATGGCATGAGAGAGTACCAGGAAAGACAAATGGATTTGGGGGGGATGCATCTCTGGGACAAGCTAGAAACCTAGAATAATGGAAACTCTCAGGTATTTATGTGGGTGACCTTAGCTAAGACTCCTAGCAATGGGGGATACGGAGCCTGAAACAGCCATCTTTTGTAGCCAGTCAAGACTTCAACGGAGGGATTGACACACCAACCCAGCCACAAAACCTTAGACCCACAATTTGTCCTGCCTACAAGATGTGCCATGGTGAAAGATGGAGCAGAAATTGAGGGAAGGTCCAGTCAATGACTGGTCCAGCTTAAGATCCACGCCATGAGAGGAGCCAACCTCTGATATTATTGTTGATACTCTGATGTCCTGTTTGCTATATAGACAGGAGCATAGCTTAACTGTCATTAGAAAGGCTTCACCTAGCAACTGATGGAAACTAATTCAGAGACCATAGCCAAACAATAAGTGGAACTTGGGGAATACTGTAGAAGAGGGAGGAGGAAGGACTGAAGGAGCCAGAGGGGTCAAGGACACCACAGGAAAACCTAAAGAGTCAACTAACCTGGGTCCACAGAGACTCACAGAGACTGAATTCCCAACCAGAAAGCATGCATGGGACAAACCTAGGCCCTCTGCACTTAAGTGACAGTTGTGCACCTGGGTCTTTATGTGGAACACCTAAAGCAGGAACAGGGACTGTCCCTGACTACAATGCCTGTCTTTGGATTTCTTTCCCCTAACTGGGCTGCCTTGTCTAGCCCAATAGAAAATGGAACTAGTCTTACTGCAAGTTGATATGCTAAGGATGATTGATTAACATGGAAATCCTCCCCTTTTCTGAGGAGGAGGAGGAGTAGGTGGCAGGAAGGGAGGGGAGAGGAAAGGACTGGGGGGAGAGGAGGGAGGAGAAGCTGAGATCAGGATGCAAAGTAAAGAAATAACTTAATAAAAATAAAAAATGAATACATCAATCCAAGATTCTAACATTGGTTGTATTTGTTTGGGTGTAGACTATGTAGACCAGTTAACATGCATTAGCTCTATAGAGACTTGGGGTGGAGTATTATGTTGTTTTGGGACTTTGGGGCAGAGGGCTCAGTTACTAATGCTCCTCCAATTAGTCACACAAGTTTAAGTTTCTTGACCTGTCTTTGTTGTGGTGGTGGTGGCAGTATAGGAACGTGGTTCCAGGGAATCCAACAATGGCTCTTGTACATATTAAACAAGGGCTATACTATCAATTTATACTGCAGCCCTTGGATTTTTAAGAAGGTTTTGTTCTTCATTTTTAAATTTATTTATATGTGTGTTTGGGTTTTTGGTTTTTTTTTTTTTTTTTTTTTTTTTTTTTGTCTCTTTTTATCTCCTTGCCCAGGCTGGCTTCAAACTCCCAATCTCCCAGCCTTCTTGTCAAATGCTGGGATTATAAGCATGCAGCAACATACCTGTCTATGTCCTATATTTTGATATATTCTGTTTATTTTATTTATTCATTCTCCTGTATCATAGTATCCTTACATCTCATTCACTCTAAATCCCTTAAGGGATAAACATTAAACTGCCTTGGTTTAGATTTATTTCTATTAATTAGTGTGTGTGTGTGTGTGTGTGTGTGTGTGTGTGTGTGTGTGTGTGTGTGTATGTTTGTGCATGTTCCAGTCGAGGTCAGAGGAGTGTTGGATCCCCTGGAGCTAGAGATACAGGTGGTTGTGAGCTGCCTGATATGGAGTGTGGAAATCAAATTCCAGTCCTCTACAAGAGCAATTGCACACTCTTAACCTATGAGCCATCTCTTCAGCCTTTTAAAGTATTCTTATTGTTTTCAGATAAGGTCTTGTGTAACCCAGACTAGCTTCAAACTTATTATGTAGACAAGGCTGAGGTTGAACTCCTGATCCCCACATCTATTCTTCTCAAGTGCTAGGTTTTCAATACCTGTTTCCTTAGCTACAATGGTGTAGTAGTTTCAGTGTGTATGTCTCCCACAGACTCATGTGTTTGAACACTTGGTCTCCAGTTGGTGGTGCTGTCTGGGGATGTTTTTGGAGGTGCAGATTTGCTGGAGGAAGTGTTGCACCGGGATGGGCTTTGAGATGAAAAGTTGTGTGCCACATTCAGTTCACTTGTTTCATGTGTGCATCTGAAGACATGGGCTCTCTCAGCTTCCTGCCCCTGCTGCCATGCCTGCCACTTGCTGCTTGGCTCCCTGACATGATGGACTCTTATCGCTCCGCAATTATAACCACAAGCACACCTTCCAGCTAGAAGCTATTTTTATCCATGGTAATTTGTCACAGCAACAGGAAAGGAACGATTGATTATAGAAGTTGGTACCAGGGAATAGGCTGTTGCTGTGAAGTACCGGACCATGACTGGTTTTTGCTTGTTTGCTTATTTCATTGGTTGGCTGGGTTTGGTTTAATTTGGTTTAATTTGGTTTGGTTTGGTTTGGTTTGGTTTGGTTTGGTTTGGTTTGGTTTTGAGGAATATGGAATACTACGTTGGAAATTTTGGGCTAGAAAAGTGGTTGAATGCTTAACCATTAAGCAGGGCTTAACGGACTTTCTTAGTAGGTGCCTAGAAGACAGTAATGTTGAGAGCAATGTGAACTACAGAGGACTTGTTCAAAAGGTTTCAGGATGTTTTCTGCCAATGTCCTGAGAATTTTCCTGTGGCTAAATTAAGAAGTAATGGACCAATTTCCTTGCCGGAGAAAATTTCAACATAACACACTATTGAATCTGTGGCATGGTTATTATTAATGATTCTAATGTAGGTCTACGATGAAAAAGAGCAAGTAGGGCAGAAAGAAATAAGAAAATGTACAGTTGGGTAGGAAAAGAACACCAGGAGATTCAATGGTGTAACCAGGGTTTGAGCTGAAAGAGATAAGGACATTAGCAGCCTTAAGGAGAGGCTACCTGTTCTGCACTAGAATAAAAAGAAGGG
This sequence comes from Micromys minutus, assembly GCF_963924665.1. NCBI lineage: Eukaryota > Metazoa > Chordata > Mammalia > Rodentia > Muridae > Micromys > Micromys minutus. The sequence goes on along the minus strand of NC_137970.1, from coordinate 19,446,190 downwards.
TGTTCTCCAGGCAAGAGCCCAGTCAGCTAAGCTTCCAACTTGAGAAAGGGAAAGGTCCAGTGGACTTTTCTGCTCCTAGAAACCGATAACAACAACAACAAAAAGAAAATCTGCTGCTAATGTGATTCAAGGGGGCAAAGGTTCATCGTATTGCCGGTAATGGAAGTTGGTCATGCCATCCTCTATTGGAGTTAGACATATAAAAGCTGCAAGAGTCAATTGACCATAGAATCTTCCTCCACGGTTTCAAAGAGCCACTGAGGCCAGACAGTGTGTAGCAAGGAAGTCCCTATACGAAGGCCCGGAGGACAAAAGAGACTGTAAGAGGCCATTGCATGAAACTGTAAAAACAAAACCTGGGTTACAGACTCCATGGTGTTGAAAATGCCAGAGCTATGAGATGTCTGTTAAGGAGAGCTGTATATGGAGAACGGAAGTAGCCCAAGAAAGAAATGTATGCTGCAGGAAATAGAGATGAAGGGGCTGAGCCATTTAAGTCCTCAGGAGCTAAAGTCCCAGACATTAATATGGAGCTACAGGATTTGGAGTTCGCCCTGGTGGGTTTCGGTCTTGCTTTGGTCCAGTATTTCCTCACTATGCTCCCTTTCTTTTTCTTGGGAATAGTGATGTATATTCTGTACCACTGCATGTTGGAAGTATATAATTTGCTTTCTGATTTTACAGGAAGTTACAATTAGGATATTGCTTCAAGTCTCCGACACAGTATTGGGATTATAAAAGAGTATGAAAATTTAAAAGGTTTGTACTAAATGTATTTTTCTTTTAAACTTTTTATTGAATATTCTCTATATTTACATTTCAAATGTGATCCCCTTTCCCCCCAGTCCTATCCCCTTCCCCTCCACTTACTTCCATGAAGGTGCTCCCTCTCCCAACCCTCTTACCACCTCAGCGCCTTGGCATTCCCCTACACAGGGAAAATGTGCCTTCACTGGACCAAAGGCCTCTTCTCACATTGATACAGACACTGCTATCCTACGCTACATATGCAACTGAAGCCATGGGTCTCAATGTGTGCTCATTGGTTGGTGTTTTAGTCCCTGGGAGCTCTGGGAGCTTTTGGTTAGTTGATAATGTTGTTCTTCCCATGGGGTTGCAACCCCTTTCAGCTCCTTCAGTCCTTTATCTAGCTCTTTCATTGGGGTCTCTGTGTTCAGTCTGATGGTTAGCTGCAAGCATCCTCAACTGTATCTTTATGACTGTGGCAGAGCCCCTGATGAGGCATCCATATCTGGCTTATGCCAGTAAGCACTTCTTGGCATCAGCAAGAGTGCTTGGGTTTTGTGGCTGCATATGGGGTGGGTCCCCAGGTGAGGCAGTCTCTGGGATGAGCTTTTCTTCAATCCCTGCTCCTCTATTTGTCCCTTTATTTCCTCCCATGAGTGTTTTGTTCTCCCTTCTAAGGACTAAGGCAACGGCATTCTGGCCTTCCTTCTTTTTGAGCCTCATAAGGTCTGTGGATTGTATTTTTGCATTGTGATATGGCTATGAGCCCATGAGGGCCAGGGAGTGGAATGCAATGGTTTGACGGAGAAGGTCTCATAGACTCATAGCCACATGGTCTCCAGTTGGTTGAGCTGTTTGGGGGAGGATTAGGTGGTGCAGCCTTGCTAGGAGAAGTATTTTATTGGGGTCAGGCTTTGAGATTAAAAACGTTGTGACACTTTCTATTTGTCTCTCTTTGTTTTAATGTTTGTGTTTGAAGATGTAAGCTCTCAATTTCCTGCCCCTGCTGCCATGGCTTCCCACCATAATAGATTGTTATCCTTCCAGAACCATCAGCTCAAAGAAATCCTCCCTTCCTTCTCTAAGTTGCTTTTGGTCATGGTGCTTTATCACGTCTGCAGGAAAGTAACTAATAAAAAGGGCAAAACCTCAGAGGATTCCTCATTTTATAGCTTTGGTGCTTCTTTGGTTATGATCTGACTGATTTGGATTACTAAGACATCATACCCTGGATCAGATGACCAAGGACACACCTTTTTCCAGAAATCCAGGCTATGAAGTAGTAGAGAGATTGTCAAGTAACAGGTGATATGCCCCAGGTTCTCTTTTGTATGAGCAGGCAATCATGAAACTGAATGTAAATTTCACTGGTCATCAAATCATTTCTGTATTTAGATTCATTTAATGAATATTCATTGGCCATTCCTCTGGGAAGAGTCAAGTCCTGGGCTTTTATAAAAACAGGGCCATTGCCTTGAGGAGCTTTCAATCTGATAGACCATTGAGCCCCAGACATTAGAGACATGCTGTGTAGGGGGCAAAAAGGAACTTGCAGGACTGTGAGAACCCAAAAGAAAGAACCAATCCCACTGAGGAATCAAAATAGGCTGATTACATTTGGACAGCTGAATTCACTGGGTTGGGGGGGTCCATGTAAAAGGCCTTTAATACAAAAAATTGCAAAGATAACTAAAATAGAAAAAAGCCTGGAACATTGTAGGAAGAAATTGTTAGTTCAGTGGTATGAGGCCGAAAATGGCAAAGGATAAGTTTTGATGTTTGACAGAAAACAAAATTATGGATGGTCCTAACTACTAAAGAAGGAAGTAGAACTTTGTCCAGTGGTGAATGAGGTATCACAGAAGGAAAGAATGAATTGGCTTTATGTCAGTGCCTTCATGTTGCTACTGTACAGCATATTAATCTATAGATGGACAGTCTAGAAGCTAGAAGCTAGGGTATAGAATTATGGTCATTGGTGGGAGGGACATTACAACTAAATTAGGACAGTGACAGAGGATGAGTGGTAGACTTGACAGACCTGGGAAACAGCTGAACCGGTTGGGATCAGCTATGATGAGACAGAAGTTTGTCCTGCACGTAAGACAGAACACGGAGTGGGATATGTTGCACAGGCATAAATATAAGAAAGATGTGCTCCAGCGAAATTCTAAGGGATGTAGGATAGGACAGGCAGAAAGGTCTTTCTGGCAGAGGAGGGGTTCAGGTTAATAGTCACTGTGTGACTTTGTCCAGTCATGTATTTTTCTGGCCTTTTAGTTTCCACCTGCTAAATCAGAAGACAAATTATGAGGCCTGCATTACATAAGAGGATCCTAAGGGCTGGCAGGATGGTTCAGCACATACATGTGCTACCTGATAATCTGAGGTTAAGCTCAGGACCAACATGATGGAAGGAGAGAGCAAATCTAGAAGTTGTCCTCTGAACTTCACATGTGCTCCTTAGCACACACACATGTACACACACACACACACACACACACACACACACACACACACACGAAAGAATGCTCAGGGCTCAGGAAGTGCCTAGCCCTGTGGATGACTTGGGTCAGAATGAGTGTGGTTGCATGATATTTACCCAATGCTGCCCTTGCTCCAAGCAGGAGGATACATGGATGGCAACTCTCCATGGCACACTTGACTGAATTTGGAATTACTTAGGAGACATATGTATGTATACCTGTAAGGACAATCAGAGAGGAGTAACTGAGGAGGAGGAAGAGATACCCTGAATGGGAGTACGCCCACCATCCTATAGGCTGAAGTTCCAGGCAGGCTGAATAAAATGGAGAAAGGAGAAAGCCATCAGGAATATCAGCATCCTCTCCTCTGGATCATGACTGTGGGTGCAATGTGAGCCACCATGTCTTCCCTGTACCTTCACACTGTGAGCCAGAATAAATCCTCTCATCTTAAGTTGCTTTTGTTGGGTATTTTGCCACAACAATGAGAAAAGTGGCTAATACGGATATCCCTGCATGCGATTGAAGTGGTTACAGGAAAGGGGATATGTGACCAAAACGTGTGCTTTTGAAGAACATCAAAGACCAAGGTAGTTGAGGCAATATTGCCATGGGAGGCTCTATCTTGGCAGTCAGCACAGAAGCCTAAGACATCTACAGTATCAATCTTAGAACTGCTGTGTGATGCCTAGTCAGTTGTAAACCACTCTGGGTCCTAGTTTCCCATAGGAACAAAAAAAAAAAAAAAAAAAAAAAGGCAGATGTGTATTGTGGAGTAAATGGACAAATTGCTCTCAAGGGCTTACTTACTTCAGGTGCTTCAGTTCCATCTCACAAGTGCTTTTAAGGGGGGGGGGTGCTAGTACTCTCTCTGATTCTGACTTGTTTTGTGGCCTTCAGCCAGCTGCTGGACCTCTCTCAGCCTATTTCCACATCTGAAATATCAGGAGCTCAGGGAGGAGAGGCCCCGTCATCCAATGATTCTCCCCAGAGGATGCTCACCCTGAGCTGAAAAGCTTTGGGCAATCAGAAGAAAGTGAGACACTGGTCACAGATGAACCCCTTTCCAAATCTTCTGTCTTTTCCCACTGCCCTCCCCGCCCCACTGTCAGGAGCTTGCAGCACTGGCTCCCTTGCCAAACTTGTTGCCATGACAACGGGTTACAAATAACTCAGATGCCTGCAAAGATTTTAACCCAAGAGCTGCTGGGCCAAGGGCTTCTTGTTCCTTTCCCAGACCAGACTAAAAGAACAATGCCACAAAATCTTTAGGATCAATTATCTCCCTTGCTGACAGGCCTGCCAAGGTTCCTCAGTGTCACAAGAATAAGACCTGACAATCCAGGTCCTCTGAAAACCTGATTCAAATCTTTCCAATCTTATTTTCCACTCGCCTTCATTAAGAAGGGATCGCTCCTATTTTTGACACCTGCTGTCTGACACGCCTGGTGTTGGATGCTTTATATGCAATATCTGTGAAAATCTCCATATTTCTATTAGGTAGAAGGTATTGTTCGACCTGAGACTATATGCTGCCTGAGACATTCACAGTAAGGACTGAGGTTCGTGGATATAAGGAGCACAGATCTCTAAGATTCCCAAACCCGGGGGTTTTGTCTTGCCCACATTTTGTCTTGGTTCACAGATGTAGGTGTACGCAATTTGTATATCCAGATAAACTGTGGGCTCTAAATTAAATCTAGAGTTAAAACTCTAGAGTCTAGCATTTTAGTCAAGATGGTGAAATACAGCTGGGCACAGCGACCCATGTCTGTTATCCCAGCTACTCAGGAGGCTGAGACAGAAAGATTGAGAGTTCAAAGCCAGTTTAGACAATTTAGTGAAGTTCTTTCTCAAAAAAAAAAAAAAAAAAAAAAAAAAAAAAAAAAAAGAAGAAAAAGAGAAGTGTGTTGGGCATGTTGGTGCACTCCTTTAATCCCAACACAGGAGACAGAGGCAGGCAGATCTCTACAAAGAGCTTGTCTCAAAATACCCTTTAAAAATGGAGGAGACTACCTGGAGAGGTGGCTTCGTAAAGAGACTTGTCATTAATCCAGCAGACTGACCCATGCTCAGCTTCCAGCACACATATGGTGATTCACAACAGTCTCGAACTCCAGTTCCAGGGAATTGGACACCCCAGTCTAGCCTTTATGCATCAAACATGCATCTAGTACACTTACATATGTGGATACAAGAACACTTATACACATAAAAATAAATTAAAAAATTAAATATGCAAATGCTTATCTTATCTAAAAAGTAGAGGAATTCCTTCAAGGAATGAAGGAATCAATGATCATGCCTCGGACTTTGGCTAAGAACAAGTATAGATCAAGGACAGAAGCCACAACTCCAAAGTTTCCATCAGGGGGAAAGGAATTTCAACAATTTACTGGCAAGCAGAAGGTGGGTGGAAGGAGTGGTAACTGAGAAGCAGGGCAGGGAAAGGCTTCATCTATACCTGGGTAAGAATTTACAAGGAGAGAGCTGATGAACTGTGCCATGCTCAAAAGGACAGAGAAGTTCTCTGACTGTGGGAGCCAGATGTCTGTGTGTGTGTGTGTGTGTGTGTGTGTGTGTGTGTGTGTGTGTGAAATCTGCTACCTCATTTATATATATTAATTGATGCTTCAAATTGCTATGATGAAGAATCACAGTGGGACATTAGTTAAAAGGTTTTCATTAGGGCTGGAGAGATGGCTCAGGTCAGAGCACATACTGCTTTTCCAGGAGACTGGGTTCTCAAGTTCAATTCCCAGCATCCACATCAGCCACTCCACAACCACCTGTAACTCCAGCTCCAGGGGATCCATCCCTCTGGCCTCTGCAGATGCACATACCACACCCCCACACACATACACACATAATTAAAAATAATAAAACTAAATCCAAAAAGTCCTTTCAGCTTCAAGTAACAATGATCCTGACTGGCAGCGGCTTAAACACATTGCAGCTTTATTTATTTTCCCAATTAACTGTAAGTGTATTACGGATTCAGTTTCATGACCAGGAAATGAATTCCTTCTAATATTTTTATAATGTCTGCATGCTTGGGCTCATTTCTTCATGGTCCCAAGATGGCTGTCATGGGTCTCAGCCACATGACTATATTTGAATCAGAGAGGAGACAAATCAATCATCTGTGTTTCTTTGCTCAGAAAATAAAGGGATTTTGCAGAAAGCCCCCAGAAAATAACTTATTGACTATACGCAAGTCATAGCCATTCTTAGTTGCAAAGAAGTCTAACAAAGTAAATGGCCCCTCCGTCTCTGGGTGGCAGCTGCTGGTGAAGATGGAATTTGGAGTTGTAAATGACAGAAAAATGGCTGAACCAGGTAGCATGGTTGAAAGTAGTTACTGCTAGGAAACAATACCAGCCCCGGGAATGAGTGGGACAGGGTAGTATTAGGTTTTATTTGGTATGTTTCAGCACTACTTTGCTTTTCTAAAACCACATGTATTATCTGGAGAGATGGCTCAGCAGTTATTCTTGCTATTCTTGCTGAGGGCCTGGGTTCAGTTCCCAGCACCATCATGGCAGCTCATAATTCACTGGAACTCCAGCTCCATGGATTCCAACACCATCTTCTGGCTTCTGCAGGCACCAGATTCACAAATAGTGCATACACCCACCCCCACCCCCACCCACCCACACACACCCCCCAACCCCCCCCCACACATGTAAAGGCTCATAAAATAAAAATAAAGTTTTAAAAACAAACAAACCAAAATCCAGGCAGCCGGCTATGGTGGAGCATCCATTTAATTCCTGCACTTGGAAGGCAGAGGCAGGTGGATCTCTGTGAATTTGAGGCTGATCTGCAGAGTGAGTTGAAGGGCAGCCAGTGTGACCTTGTCTCAAAAAAATCCCCATAAAATAATAAAAATTAAATTAAGTTAAAATACTATGTGTCCAATGGACCCAATGACCTCTTTAGACCACAACAGGCATTGTATACATGTGGTGCACAGTCACACATGCAGGCAAAACACCCATACATGTAAAAGGAAACTAATAAGTCTTTAAAACAAGCAAAAGCAAAACACTCCAAAACAAAAATTACCTCAACAACAGCAAAAGCTACAGGAACCGAATTACTTTGATGTATAGTATAGTGTTTTCAATGAAGAAAAAAGTCTGAAAAACTGGACCATTTCTTTGTTGCCAAACAATGAATACCAATTCATCAAGAAAGGAAACTTAGCAGAATAGGTCCTTCATCTAGACTGAGCTGTCTTAGGGGTTCACCCAAGGGTCATAGAGAAAAGTGTGCTGTAGCTACTAGTGTGAATGTGGTCAATGCAAATAAGTGTGGCTCACTATAGCAGTTCCAAGGTCTGACTGTGGTTAGACACTCCCCATACAAGGTCATATTAGCTCCGTGACTCCTGGCAGCTCTCTTTCCTTCTCTATAAAGTGAAGAAGTGAATTTAAACCTGTGGCAAACATTATCCACCAATTTAAAATGCTATCTGGCTTGTGGACTGGGGACATAGTTCAGTTGGCCAAGAGCTGCTTAGCATGAATGAATCTCTGAGATCCATATAGCACTGCATAAAACCAGGCATGGGGTTTTTTGCCAGCATGTGTGTCTGTGCACCATATGCATGGAATCACTAAGACAACCAGGAGAGGACATTGTATCACCTGGACACATTTTTTTTTTTATATTTTTAGGCATATGAGTGTTTTGCCAGAATGTTTATATGCATACTTGTATGCTTGGTGCCTGTGGAGGACAGAATCTCAGAAGAAAGATCACAAGTTCAAGGCTACTCTCAGCTACATCATGAGACCCTGTCTTAAAAATGAGTAAAATCTGACTGTTCTGTGTAGTGGTGTAGTCTGAGTGTAGTTCAACGGTCTTATGTTTCTGCTGACTTAAGCCCACTGGGTGTGGGCTTTGAGGTTTCAAAACCCCACTCTAGACCTAGTCTCTCATCTCTCTGTCTCTCAGTCTATCTTTCATATCTCTCTCTCTCTCTCCCTCCCTCCCTCCCTCCCTCTCTCCCTCTCTCTTTCTCACTCTGCCAGCAGATCAGGATGTAGAACTCTCAGCTCCTTCTCCAGCACCATGTCTGACTGAAGGCGTACCATCTTCCCCACCTCCCCGCCCATACTCCCACCTCTGGCATTAAGATAATGGACTAAACTTCTGAAACTGCAAGCAAGCCCCAGTTAAATGCTTTTCTTTATAAGAGTTGCTATGGTCCTGGTGTCTCTTCACAGCAAGAGAACAGTGACTGGGTCATATGGTAAAGCATTTTTTCTTTTACATTACCTTTGAATACTTTCACTGTTCTTTTCTTAGTCTCTTGGCATTTAATGCAATGTGTTTTGATTATATTCACTCTCCTTTCCAAAGTTCTCACAGATCCACCTTTTCCCTACCTACCCAACTTTGTGTCCTCTCTTTTTGTTTCCATACATCAAGTCCAGTTTCGATGCACATATACTGTTAGATAAGTGGCCGTCCTGGAGTTTGGTCAACTTACCAGGGGCAACATTCCTACAGAAAACTGACCCTTTTTCCCTCAGCAGCTGTCAGTTGCCAATAACACATTGCTTCACATTCATCTTGCTTCTCTATGTTGAGATTTGATTTGGCCTGAAATTGCATGGGGCTTGTGTGCATCGTCACAACTATTGTGAGCTTATACACCCTGGAGAACACTGTTTGTTTGTATTCATCCTGTTTCTTGCTCTTACAGTCTATCCACCACCTCTTCCACAATGGTCCCTGATCCTTGGGAGGATAGGGTGTGACACAGATGCTCCATTTAGGGCTGATCATTCCAAAGTGTCCTATTCTCTGAGAGGGGAGCATGTTCATATTTTTGCCCAGAGCTTTACTCAAAGGAGATGCTCATAGGAGGGCCATGTCAGAAGGCCCCACTGGCTGAAACATTGCTGTCAATTCTTGCTGGAAGAAACACTGGAGAGAGGAATGAGACCTGACTGTTGATTCCATTACAAATACTAGTGAGGTGATTAATTTTAAGAACAACTCACTCCGTGAAATGTCCCAGTGAATACTGTGATCACTCTGTGTGGACCATGGACTGTGAGGCAGGCATGAAAATATTTCAGGAAGAAAATGCATGCGTGGAGTGTCATGCTGGAGCTGGAAATGCAGGCACGAGTGGAATTCTAGAGAGTGATAATTATCTGGCATAAATTATTTTTCCTCTACCAGGCATAGTGGTACACACCTTTAATCTCAGCACTCAGGAGGGAGAGACAGGTAGATCTCTATGAGTTTGAGGCCAACCTGATCTACATAGTAAGTTCTGGGACAGCCAGGACTACACAGAAAAATCCAGTCTTGGATTTTTTTTTCCCTTTTCTTTTCTTTCTTCTGTTATCACCAAGACTCTAACAAAGTTCTATCAGACACACATACAAACACAGCAGATGTACTTATTTACAAAAAGAATAAAAGTGTCCTTTATAAAAAGCACCTTTGGGTTAACAGAGGGTAGAAAGTGACAGGGGCATGTGGAAAAGATGAGTGAACATACTCAAGGTTTCGGGAGAGCAGCAGGAATAACCTCACTGTCCCCACACCGCAGGGGAATAATCTCACTGTCCCCACACCGCAGGGGAAGTATGAATCATAGCCTTCAGTTGTATGTTTAAAAATTGCTAGTCAGAAAGAATGGAAACAGGCAAACTCTGGAAGTAGGAGGCTGGGGGGACTCTCTAGAATGTACCAGAGACATGGGAGGTGAGAGAATCTCAGGACTCAAAGGGAGGGACCCTAGATGAAACGCCCTACATTGGGGAGACGGAACTTAATAGAGCTCACCTCCAGCAGGAAGACAGGGCATCAAGTGAGGGATGGGGTTACTATTCCACAGTCAAAACTCTGGCCCAGAATTGTTCCTGTCAGAAAGAACTGCAGGGACAAAAATGGAGAAGAGACTGAGGAAAAGGAGGTCCAGTAATAGGCCCAAATTGGGATCTAGCTCAAGGGAAGGCTCCAAGGCCTGACACTACTACTGAGGTTATAATGTGCTTACAGTCAGGAGCCTAGCATGGCTGCCCTCTGAGAGGCCCAACAGCAGGTGAAAGAGTCAGATGCAGATATTTGCACCCAACCAATGGACAGAAGCTGCTGACCCCTGTGGTTGAATTAGGGAAAAGCTGGAGGAAGCTGAGGAGGAGGGCAGCCCTGTAGGAGTACCAGCAGTCTCAACTAACCTGGACCCCCGGGGAACCTCCCAGACACTAAACCACCAACCAGACAGCATCCATCAGCTGATATGTGGCCCCCAACACATATACAGCAGAGGACTGCCTGGTCTGGGTTCAGTCAGAAAAGATGCACCTAACTCTCAAGAGACTGGAGGCCCCAGGGAGTGGAGATGTCTGGTAGAGTGGGGACATCCTTGAGGAAAATGGGGAGGAGGTGTGGATATGCAACAGTCAGAGGGCGGACCAGGAGGAGGAGGATAAAATCAGGACTGTAAAAAAACAAATAATGCTTAAATAAAATAAAAAAAAAATGCTAGTAAGAGACCTCCAATGTTCCTAATACAAAGAAATGATAAATATGCACATAGCATACAGCAATGACATCCCATGAATTTCTAGACATAAATGTGTACAGTTATTATGTATCAATTAATTCAGGGGCTAGAAATGCAAAGGAGAGAGAACAGAGTCAAACATCTAGGAGATCCATGATCTAAATGGTAGAAGTTTTACAAAGAACAGGGAGGAAGAAAATTACTTACGAAATAAAATTGATTTCTCTGAGTAGAGGAATATGAGTCTTCAGATAGGAAGAGTCAGTCCATCGGCACAGCAGGTAGCCAGAAAAATAGATGAAAAGTATGCATCTGGACATATTATTGTGACATTTAAAAAAAACAACAGAATTTTTTTAAAGCTTTTAAGCTCCTACAAGTGAGGAAAACAGGCCAGAATCAAAGGTATGAGAATAATATTAGCATATGACTTAATCAGCCACTGTGTTAAGAGTACTACTTTCCAAAAGTCAGAGAAAATTATTTCTACCACGGAATTCTACAGCCAAGGTATAAATGTAATGTGAACACAAATGTATTAACTACATTTTCAGACATGCCAAGATCTCCAAATTCACCTTCCTTAAGAAGTTATTTCAAATAAGGCTGCTATAAACATGGTGGAACATATGTCCTTCTTACATGTTGGAATATCTTTGGGGTATGTGCCCTGGAGTGGAATAGCTGGGTTTTCAGGCAGAGCTATGTCCAATTTTCTGAAGAACTGCCAGACTGATTTCCAGAGTGGTTGTACCAGCTTACAACCCCACCAATAGTAGAGGAGTGTTCCTCTTTCTCCACATCCTCACCAGCATCTGCTGTCACCTGACTTTTTTTATCTTAGCCATTCTAGCTGGTGTGAGCTGGAATCTCAGGGTTGTTTTGATTTGCATTTCCCTGATGATTAAGGATGTTGAGCATTTATTTAAGTGTTTCTCAGGCAATCAATATTCCTCAGTTGAGAATTCTTTGTTTAGCTCTGTCCCCCATTTTTAATAGGATTATTTGATTTACATTTTACCACCACTGTAGTAATATTTCTCACTGGCATCTTAATTTTTATTTATCTAATTATTATCAGAGTTTAAATCTCAATATGGCTGGAAGAAGCTGAGGAGGGTGACCTCATAGGAAAACCATCAGTCTTAACTAACCTGGACCCCTGAGATCTCTCAAACATGGGATCACCAACCAGGCAGCACACACCAGGTGATATGAGGCCCCAACACATATACAGCAGAGGACTTCTGGGTCTGGACTCAGTCAGAGAAGATGCACCTAACTTCCAAGAGACTGGAGGCCCCAGGGAGTGGGAAGGTCTGGTGGAGTGGAGGTGGGAAAGAGGGGACATTCTTTTGGAGACTGGAGTGGAGAAGATATGGGATGAGGAAAGGTCAGAAGGCAGAACAGGAGGGGGATAAAGACTGGATTGTAAAAAAAAAAAAAAAGAATAAGAAAAAAAAATCTCAATATGTTCAAATTTTCTGTTGTGTAAATGGAATCTTATATCCACCTTTATTATATTTTCTTTTATTTAATTTATTATTTTATTTGTTTTGACACAAACGCTCACTTTGTGGCCCATGCTGGCCTTGAACTCATAACGATCTCCCTACTTCAGCCTGTGAAGTACTAGAATTACAGGCTTTACCATCCTGTCTGCCTTTACTGATTGCTGATTCATCCTGTCTGTTTTATACACGACACACACATTCTCCAGTCCCTTATCATCCAGCTGCTTCATACATTTCTGGCTCCTCTGAGTTGCTGGCACCCGAATCAAAGTTATGAACAGGATATTCGGGGTCTGTTGACTGATGAGCAAGGAGAACAAGTATTGGCCATCTTGGATTACAGAGCAGTAAGTAAGGGCCCTACCACCCACCAAATCCATTAAAGAGTGCCCCAATTTAGACATTACACAGCCATCAGAGTTTATTCCTTCAGTTCTTCATCATCCACATACTGTCTTTTCCCTGTATTTATATCCTGTAAAGAACACACTCACTCTTAATATAGTACCTTTTATTCCTTCCAGAGGCCAACAACCAAAAAAACCAAGATAGGATTCATTCAGGTATAAGCAACAGAAACACAAATTACTGACTCGATAGACCACAGAGAGGGAGACTTCGGGATGATTCTCTGAGGTTCTTTTGCTTTGGCTTTCTCTGCTCACCAGTACCACCCTCGGGTAAGCATTCATGCATTCAGAAGATGGTTAGTAGTAGCAAAGGGATCACATGCCCTTTTGTTCCTATACAGGGAAGATGAGTCATCTGTCCCTCCAAAGCTGAGCATAGTCCTGAGCCTCATTGTGAGTGGATCATCTCTGAACTAATCATCACTGTCAGAGGGGAGTGAAATGACTCAGATTAGTATACCTATGAAGACCTCCCTGTAGCTCGAGCTGGTACTGGGGTCAGTCCAAATTCTATAATTGTTATAAAGTGGGACAGATGATTCATTGCTGGAGAATAACCACAATATCTACTATAAGGGCGTAAACTAAGAAAGCAGAAGTATGGGGTCCAAGAAAGAGTCCAATCTAAAAGAGCAATGAAGGCACATCCCAGGATGATAGGTGCACAACAGCCCTATAGAGCAGCCATCAAGGTGGGAGCAGAAAGAAGGATTCCAGGAGGATCATCTCTAGGGGAAGGAGGGGGGCTTCAAGTGATTTTTATGCTTTCTTTGGGATTTTTAAATATCTTACTAAGGTACTAATGTCAGGCAATGCAAAGGAAAGAAAGCAATTAGAAACTCTAAGCATCAGGGACTCTATAAGAAAAGTAATGTGGGATGAAGAGGATGGCTCAATCAGTAAAGGACTTGCCTTGTAAGCATACAGACCTGAGTTTAATCACTAGAGACAACATTTTTTATAAAAAGCTAGGCTTGGTGGCATGCTCATTTTTAATCACAGTGTCTGGGAGGTAGAATCAGGTGTATCTCTGGGCTAGTAGCTAGTAGGCCTAGCCTATTTGGTGAGACCCTGTCTTTAAAAAAAGGTGGATGGTATCTGAGGAACACCACACAAGGTTATCTTATGACCTCTACACACAAGTACATGTACATATATGCCCATACACAAACATGCACACACAAGATTATATAAATAGGAACAATTTATTGACTCAAGCCTTGAGAATGATCAATCAGCAAAATATAGATGAATTATTTATGATCACAAATAAAAGGTAAATTTTATCCATCTTGTTAATAATTTAATTCTAATACTTGCGAGGCAGAGGCAGGTCGATCTCTATGAGTGTAAGGCTAGCCTTGTCTACAGAGGGAGCTCTGGACCAGTCAAGTGGCAACTGTGTTAAACAACAAAATACAGATGATAGAAGAGGCATAGAGATTATAAGTATAATATACTTATCATATACTTATACATATACAGTATACGAGGGGTATTACTATATTGGAGGCTTAGGAGGAGGGCAGTTGGTCGTATACATAGCACAGAAATGGCCCCCATAGGTGTTTGAATGCTTGGCCACAGGGAGTAGCGCTATTAAGAGGTGTGGCCTTGTTGAAGAAAGTATGTCATTGTGGAGGTGAGCTATGATATGTCCTATACTTAAGCTATGACAGTGTGGTACACAATTTCTCCCCATTGCCTGTGAATCAAGATGCAGAACGTTCAGCTCTTTCTCCAGCACCTTGTCTGCCTACACACTTCTGTATCCTGCCATGACAAATAACAGACTAAACCTCAACACTATAAGCCAGTTTCAATTAAATGCTTCCCTTTATAAGAGTTGCCTTGGTCATGGTGTCTGTTCACAGTAATAGAAACCCCCAACTAATACAGCAAAGAAGTCAGTAATGACTGAAATTGATAAACAAGTTGGCAAATAGAAAACCTGTGCATTATTTGGAGCTGTGAAGATAATTACCAGAACAAAAGGAAAACAGAATAGATTTCCAGGTCAAGATGACAAATTTATCATGTGTTCATCTCTCCTGTCTTCTGAGAGCCTTCTAAATGATAGTTAAGGAATTATAAAGATATAAAAACACCTTTGCACTATACTACTATGAGAAAGAGTGTGGGAGCTCATCTGTCAAGAAAACATATTTCAACAAATTTCTAAATTTCTGGAAGATAGGAGTAAATGGAGAATTGGTTACTGATGAAGCATGCTGGATAAAGTCACAGCTGGACCATGCATGGAGGTGGTGCCTCTGAGAAAGAAGTTGGCCTCTCTTTGCAAAAATAATTGGAGAACTTTGGGGTTTGACAATGTCAAAGGTGGGAGACATGTGGCTGAAAACAAGGAGTTTAGTAAGAAGTCTCTATGTCAAACTATCCACCCTCAATGCACAATTCACAGTAGATGGGTGCCTACTCCTTAGGCAAAGACATGGGCCTCCCCTTTAAGGAACAGTGCCATCTCAGAGACAGGACCTCAGTATTCTGGGGATTGGGTACTGTAACATAAAACTCAGAACTCTTCTTATCATCCTACGGGGAATTTGTCAGTTTGCCTAGCCCTGGGCCTGTACTGAACTCCCAATCAGGTTTTCACTGGCATGTTTTTTTTTTAAATTACTGGTTCATTTTGTTATTTGGCAATTTCATGCATTCATAGAATATATTCTGATCACTGTCCCTTACCCCTGCCACTCTCTCTTATCTCCCTTTCATCCCTGTCAACACCTCCCACCTCCACTCATTTGAGTTCCTTTCCCAGATTCGTGACTTTTGGTTCCGTTTGCTGACTCATTTTAGCCAGGGCCATCTATGTGGCCAGTGCATCACAACTATCCATCGGAGTCTGATGAGGTTATCAGTGGATATACAACTGAAGGCAATGACTTCTCCTGAATCTGTCAGTAGGAAACAGTCCAGCAGTACAGGGTAGGGCTCTCGTGAGTTCCCCTCCACCCACGTGCAGAATCAGTGAAGGCATCTGTAGCAGCTGGGAGAGTCTAAGTGCGATGGTCATGTCTAGAAAAGTATGCCTAGAAAACAAGGACACTTTCCAGAGTTTCTCTTTATTTTCTGGCTCTTAACATTCTTTCTACCCCATCTTCCACAAGGCTCCCGGAGCCTTAGAAAGGATGGTATGAATCACTTGTTTAGGAAAGTACCTAGTGTGGCCATGACTCTCTTCATCCACCAGGGTTGACTGTAACAGTGGCTTCTCTGATTAAGACTAAAGGCATATTAGCAAACCAGCATGGATCACAAGGTTTTCTTTGAGAAAAGACCACAAATGAAAGAAAATTTCCAAAATAAGCAGAGCAGCTCTGTAAAGAACTTGTTAGCAAAACTAGCAGCACAATGGGAGAGGTCTAAATCTGTTTTTTTTTTTTTTTTTTTTTTTTTTTTTGTTTTGTTTTGTTTTGTTTTGTTTTGTTTTTTTACATCAGATATTTTTCAAGCTGAAGGGCAGAGCACCATCTCTCAGATAATAATTGTTCTACTTTAGCCAAACAGCACAAAAGAAAATCGTGGTCCTACTCCTACTACACTAACAAAGGCCAACAGGAAGTTCGGACTCCACTTTCACTGGATAATGGGTTACCCTCCTCTTTTCACTGGGGGTGGGACAGCTAGAGCACCCATTCTCACCTACCAATGAGGAACCCCTGGTGAGGGTATCCAATGGAGACTCAACAGAGACTTTGATTATTTCTATAGCTATTGCTTTAATGGGGGCAGGGTCTCTTCTTCCACTGTAATAATAGCACCTGACAATGGAAGCTAAAACAGAATATTGAAATAAGATCCAGCATCTCAGAACACAATAGCCAAATACCCAGGTCTCAAATGACAATTACTCATCATGCCAAGAACCAGGAAAACCTCAACTTGAATGAGCAAAACAAAATGAAACAATAGACATGAGTACCAAGATGACAGAGATGTTAAAATTAGCTGTAAAGTGTTCAAGGACAAAGAGTCACCATCAAAATACCTTTAACAATTAGGAATGTGCTCCAAAACAAATCACAGATTGGAAAAAGAGAGAATGAGACAGCTCAGCAGGTAAAGACATGTGCTGCCAAGCCTGATGACCCAAGTCTGATCACAAAGGTCCACATGGTGGAAGAGCACTGATTTCTACAAGTTGTCCTCTGACCTCCACATGTACATTGTAGAACACACACACACACACACACACACACACACACACACACAAACACACCAATGTAATAATTTTTTAAAAATATCTTTGCTAGGCTAGCAAAGATGTAAATTTCTCAACTGATAAGATATGGTTATATAAAAATGGAGGGGCAGAACAAAAATTAAAGACAGAAACACAGATGTTTTACAATTTGGAAAACTAACAAAAATAGACTGGGGGAAAATGAGACCAGTCTTAGGGACCTATGAGACCATCACAAAATACATGACACTATGTCCTTAGGGCTCTAAAAGAAACAATAAAACAATAAAAAGAAACAAGAGAACAAATGTTATAAAATATGTCTAAAGCAGGCAGACACACTACTAATTAAACACCATCAAAACTGGGTCTTAGAAGAGTGGAGAGAGTGCCAAGTAGTCCTAATGTTTGGGAGGCTAAGGAAGGAGAGTCACCTAAGCTCAGAAACTCAAAAGCAGCTTAGACTACATAGTGAGAGATGGCCCCATCACCCACTCTCTACATAATACAGCAGCGCCTTCAATGTTGAGTGTGAAAATGATATGAACTCTCAAACTTTATAGCCAAGTACCATGATAAAGATATTTTCAGATGTGTAAAGTGAAACTTTGCTTTCAATCAGTGAAGTCAATAAAAAACAGCACTCACATGTCAATAGCAACCAATAACTGTCTAATGGGACTTAAGGCCCACACTACAGGAGGGAAACTGTAGCCAGTATATGAAGCCTAGCCAGCTCCTCCGGGATAATGAGGTCGTGGACCTTAGAAAAGAATCTCCTATAACAACTTTGTTAGACCAGTGTAATTCCTTACTCCGTTCTAAATGTTATCCTTCTAACCGCAGATAAGTGTAGCTACTACCCCTCAACAAAGAAGCCTCTCTTTACAACCCATGGAGACCTTCGAAGAAAACTACAACGGGATATAATGCAGAAATAATGGGGAGTCCAACCCCACCAAACACACCATCATCACAGCCCTGGTATCTGCGGTTCAGGGAACAACATGGAGTGGGGGTGGAAAGATTGTAAGAACCAGAACACCAGGAAGTCTGCTGTGGAACAGGCTTTCTTAGAAATGGCTGATAAAACAGACTGGAAAAAATGGCAAGATCAATGAACATGTTAGTGTAGACTGGGTAAAATTTCTCACTCCTACACAGAAAACTACAGGCAACTATTGATCACTTGGTGAAAAGGAATTAACCACTCTCACAGATGAGCCCCCTGCCTCTTATTATTTGTCTAGTGTAGAGTGGTGAGCCTTCGGACCTTGTACACACAACAAAAATAACCCAGTAAGTTGCATGTCTATATTTATGCATATATATACATACATGTATGTATATAATAATGATAATCAAAGAGAAAGAGGCCATCAGCTTGAGAGGTGGCATGGGAAGTGTTCAAG
This sequence comes from Micromys minutus, assembly GCF_963924665.1. NCBI lineage: Eukaryota > Metazoa > Chordata > Mammalia > Rodentia > Muridae > Micromys > Micromys minutus. The sequence goes on along the minus strand of NC_137970.1, from coordinate 19,427,877 downwards.
AGAGAGGAGCTGGGAGAGACTAAAGGGAGGAGGAAAAGTAATGTGACTCTAGTTCAGTTAAAAACATAGTAATTACAATAAGAAGAAAAGAAATCTACTTTTTATATAACCTTTCTGAGAAAGCTACTTGAAGATGTACTCCATCAAAACAATGGGAGAAAAAAAACAAGCCAAAACCAAAACCCAAAGCTCTAATAAACAGTGGGTATAACCATAGAAACAATAAAGAGAAATTCTAAAATGACAATCGATATTTGAAAAAGGGCTGAAGGGCTCTAGAAAGAATTGTCTTCTGGGGTGGGTAGGAGCAAAAAAGCAGACTTAGTAGAGTATTTTTTTAAGTGTAGAATTTTTTTTTAATTTTATCTTTTACTTTTTCACTTTCCATCCTGCTCACTGCCTTCCTCTTGGTCACCCCCTCCCACAGTCCTTCCCCCTTCCCCTCAGAATTTTTAATGCAGTGGAGATTTTGAAAAGAAAAAGAAATACACCATGAAGCAATGAGGTGAAAGAAGAAAAATCAGAAACCAGGAAAAAGAAAACTTGCTATAAAGCACAAAATTGGTAAAGTGTATCACTTGGCTGTAAAAGACGATTGTTTAATCATATCAATAGGTGTTTATTGCTCTTCAAATTCTAGACTCATACTACAGACAAAACACCAAAAAGCACAAATAGCAATCATGATTATAGAGCAGAATTTGATCTACTGCCATCACTTTGCTAGACCAGTTTTGACAAGTACGGATGAGAAGATAAGATGTGGAGACAGCAGCCATGCCATACAGTAGAAAGAGAATATGTCCCTGGTCATTCTTAGTCACACAGTAAGTTTGAGGCCAGCATGGGCTACATGAGACACTATCTCAACACACAACACAAATAAATAACTAAACAAACAAATAAATAACAAAAATAAAAATTATCACCAACAAATCAGAATGCCTTTAAGATGCCTGAGCAGGTAAAGGCTCCTGACATGCAGCCCAATGACTTGAGTAAAATCCCTGAAATCCACACAGAAGTACAGAACTGAGACCTGAAAATTGTCCTCTGCCCACACATAATGAATAATTTTTAAATATTTAGGTTTCAGAGTAGATAAATAGCTATATTCCAGATGTTGGAAGGTCAGTGGGGGTTGCCGAAAGAAAAAAAATATTTTCTTATTTAACAAACCTTGATCAAGAAATATTGTCAAAATCCAGGTATGATGGCACATGTTTGCAATCCCAGCACTTGAGAGGTGGAGGCAAGAGGAACAGTGGTTCAAGGCTAGTGTCAGCTACATACTGAGCTCAAAGCCCGCTTAGGTTATAAGAGATCCTGTCTCAAAAACACCAAACCACAAACACACCAATAACAAGGAGGAAAATTCTCTAGTTCATAGAAAACCAAAATGTTACTTCAATTCAGAATGTTATCCAACAGTGAAATAAAATTATATTATAAATAATAATAACAGTTTAACTAGATGTTCAAAGAATACAGATGGTCAAAAAAACACCAATTTGTATTCTCTGTAATTGTGTTTAAAAATGTCCACATAAGGTTCTGAAGAGGTGGCTCAGTGGTTAAGAGAGCTTGCTACTCTTGCAAAGGACCTGAGTTCAATTCCTAAAACCTGTATCAGGTGGCTCAAAATGACCTATAACTGTAGCTCCAGGGGATCCAATGTCTCCTTCTGGCCTCCATGAGTACCCATACACACACAGAGAGACACACATGTACACATAAAAAAAGTTTTGCTTTAAATTTTTCCTCATAGTATATTACTTAGGTGTGCATTAATAATCAGGAAAAACGAAAACAACTGAAATTAGGTAGCAAAAGTGAGAGTTGGCATGGCAGTGGACTCTTGCTCTCCATAGACCTTTTATATGAAGTTTTTAAAAATAATGTGCCTGAATTTCTTCTTCTTCTTCTTCTTCTTCTTCTTCTTCTTCTTCTTCTTCTTCTTCTTCTTCTTCTTCTTCTTATGAAGTTTTTAAAAATAATGTGCCTGAATTTCTTCTTCTTCTTCTTCTTCTTCTTCTTCTTCTTCTTCTTCTTCTTCTTCTTCTTCTTCTTCTTCTTCTTCTTCTTCTTCTTCTTCATCTTCTTCTTCTTCCTCCTCCTCCTCCTCTTCTTCTTCTTTTCTTCTTCTTCTTTTGAGACAGAGTTTCTCTGTATAGCCCTGGCCATCCTGAAACTCACTCTGTAGACCAGGCTGGCCTCAAACCCATAGAGATCTACCTGCCTCTGCTTTCTGAGTGCTGGGATTAATGGCATGTGCAAGTGCCACTACCAGGTGCATTACTGCATTTGAAATGAACATTTGATTTTTAAAAAAGAAAACAAACATTTTGAAAGCACAAAGAATACTCCTGCTCATGAACATACCTTCTATAGTGAGAATTCTGAAATTGTGGCTACTTTAAAAAACACAGAAATATAAGAATATGTTTTATTTTGTTTTGTTTTAATCCCAGGTGTGGGATATGAAACTGCTTTGGGCTGTCCACAGTAGGTGACTATGATTTGCTTCATGCTCTGGTCGAGGTGTGGTCTGGCCAGCAAATAGTTTCTGTGATTGTGTGATGTTTGGAATTCTGGGAACAGTTCAGAGAGCATATAAATGTTAGAGCCCCCAATAGGCTGAATCAGTGGTTGTTGGTCATTCATGGGGATTGCTCAAAAAAAAAAAAAAAAAAAAAACCAAGAAGAAATTGGATTCAGGGATCTCTCTCTCCCCTCTATCCTTCTTTTCTACTATACAGTGACAGGAGGTGAAACTGGGGGCATAAAGGTTGGGGAACCCATAAAGTAGAAAGGTCAGCTACACCCTTCCCTCCAGATTTCCTTATTCCTCTGGACTTCTTCATGTAATAGTTTAGAAAACACTGAAGTCTCTCTCTCTCTCTCTCTCTCTCTCTCTCTCTCTCTCTCTCTCTCTCTCTCTCACTGTGTGCGTGTGTGTGTGTGTGTGTGTGTGTGTGTGTGTCTTAAAAACAGACTCTACTTGAGAGAAATTTGGTTTTTACAATTTTTTTAGCTCAAAAGTTCCATTTTTACTGCTATCTTCTTACTTGATACTCTTGAGCTCACAAAGCCCTTTCTCATTGTCAACAGTCAGAATCCTCTCTATTCTTAAACTTAACTGAATTCTACCTTCTGGGGAAGAAAAGAATCTTGGCCTCTAAGCCAAACAACTTTCTCGAATGAGTCTTCATTCATGAGTCTAATAGCATTCAAGTACACTTACTTACATAACATTATATGCCCCAGTCTTCTTTAACACTAGGTGTGGTAGATAGTGAGATTCCTAATTTATCAGTTTGTCATTTTACTGTTTCAGACCCTTATATAGTAGCTCCCCATTCTTCCCAAGATCAAAGCTAAGCTTGATTGCATGGTTTCCATCAGTTTTACCACCTTATGAACCAATGGTAACGACTCCTCCCTGAAACTCATAGACTTTCACATTCTTTGCTTATGCGACTCATTGTGCTCCTCAAAACATTCCTTTGTCCCTTTCCCAATAGCAAACAGCAACTCCTCTTTCAAGACTCAGTTAAAGCACACCCTCTTCTATAAAGATGTTACTGAGCAATTCCTCCAACCCATCATACTCCAGGGAGAACTGCTCAGTGCCGTCTATATGCTCACTTTGCCCCATTTAGATGTTATATCATCTGCTACATTTAGTGCACTTCCCTGAGTCACAACTTAAAATGTGCATTTCTGGAGAGAGGAGAACTCAGTTTAGTTGAGGGCCTGATATGCAGAAAGGAATTCAATATGTGCCTGTAGAGCCGATGAATGGAAAGCTAGTGTGAGTGGATGCAGGAAAGAACGAAAAAATAAACGTCCATCTAGATGCAGAGACTAATACACTAAAAATGGATCAGGCGATTGAGAAAAACAAATCAAAGTACATGAGAGAATGAAGGCATGAGGGAAGGAATGAATTCTCACCTCTGTGTCTTGCATCAAATTCACCAGGAAGAATTCCCCACTCTTCACACATCTAAATTGTGCATGTGTTAAACTCTTTTAAACAAAACACAGACATACTCAGATCAGTGATGGGCATTTAAAACACCCACAGGGAAATGAGACAGGAAGGGCTTCATAGGCAAACTTGAAAATGGCTTATGATCCGAAGCAGCTCTAGAGCCTGCCTTATCTCGTCACCCCCTCAGCTGCAGGCATCTGTTGCTCCTTTCTCTAGTGCCTCCCAAAATGGTGACTCAACTACTTTCTGGCTGTATTTATACTCCTCCTACTGTTCCTGACTAACTTCTTTCGTTTCCCTTGTCTCTAGTCCATGACTTTCACTGCCTCCTGCTTCTAGGACTTTGAACGTCTGCTGCTTTGCGGCTCTGGGGGCTTTGGCTTCTATTAAACCATGTGTTCTCTTGTAGTTTCTATTGGTCTGGTGACCCCCACCACCCCTCCTATTCCCATTGCTTTGTACTGCATGGTTCAAGGTACCTGGTAGCTCCTCTTGCCGGCTCATCACTTCTGCTGTCTCGTGGAGCTTGCATATGTATCCAAGCCTTCTGCTGTTTCTTGGATTTTACATAATCAGTTTGTCTTATGGCTCCTGCTACATCATGACTACTATTGCTTTGTGCCTTCAGCATGTGTTTGACTTTCAGTGCCTTGCTGCTTGACAGCTTCAGCTACCTTGTGGCCAGCCCTATAAACTCATGATACAAATATCTCACAACTTATGTTTTTTATGTTTCATATATGTGTGTTAGTGTCTGTATGTAAATATGTGCACAATATGTGTTTCTGGTGCCCACAGAGGCCTAAAGAGGGCATCAGATCCTTTGAAACTGAAGTTACAGGATGCTATATGGATACTGAGAAGCAAATCTGGGTCCTTGAAAGAGCAGTAAGGGCTCTTAAGTATCGAGGCATCTCTCCAGTCCTATGATTTATGATTTCTATAGTTTTGCTGTTGCCGGGTAATATCTGTCCTCACCGAATGTTCCTTTATTTTGAATACCATAGGTTCAACTTTTCTGAAATCCCTGTTTTATATATTTGCCATTAGATATGCCACCTGCATAAGATGGAATCCCTACTCCAGTCCACCTAAGAGGATGTTAACCAGCCTAGACATCTGCTACCTTGGTCTAGATGCTATGCCAATGTAGTCATCTGTAGTAGACCTGTGAAGTAATGTGGCAGAGTATAGCACCTTATATTAGAGAAAGCCCTTGGAAGGGCAAGGCAAAGTTTTTGATCATTTTCAAAAGGGGGTAGCATAACTGGCAAGCATTTTGTTTTCCCTGTTTATCCATCAACTCTCTTACACTTCTCACACCTGACATCTCCCCCGAAGTCTTTTCAATCTCCACCCCAAGGTGCTTCTCCTCACTTGAATGAGTCTCCTCCTGAGTGGCTTCCCTAGGTGATGGCAGGCCACCAGGTTCTGACTCCTGTTTCCCTCTTACCCACTTCTTCTGAGCCCTCACCTTATCTTCCGGGGCCAGCTCTGTGGAAGTCTTGCTCTGATGCCTAATGACTGTCTTGCTCCCCATTCCCTCACTATAGCTTCCTACCTCCCTAGCCATTTCTTCCTGTCTTGATTAGAACCCGAGTTCCATTTATGGCTCCAATACCCAGCAGTAGGACCATTGGGAAGTTAATTTCACTCCAAGGACCTTAGGAAATGAACAGTTTCTGAGTTCCTTTATAGGTTTGACCTACTGGGCATCTCTTTATACGTTATTGAATAGAGGATACATTTTATCTGGGGAAAAAAAAACCTCAAAAAATATTCTAAGGGAGGAAAGAGGGAGTCAGAGCCCTGGCTTAGAAGAGTTTCAATGCACACAGGAAGTGCTCAGCCAGAATTTATTGAACTGGATGGATGAATCAGTGACTGGGGAGGTACAGTACACAGAGTGCTTAACTTGAGGGGTGAGCTCCAGGTCCTGAGGAGGCTAAAGGAGGGTTCTGATTCAGAGATAGATGAAGAAAAGGACAAGTGAGGTAGAGTAGGAATATGACAATTCATGGCTATCCTCAGTCCCTAACCACATCCAATATCATCAAACTACATCTTTTTTAAAACTTAATTTGATGTATCTGGGTGTTTTGCCTGCATGTATGTCTATGCACCACATGCATGTGTGGTGCTTACAGAGGCCAGAAAAGGGCATTGGATCTCATGAAACCAGAATTACAGATGGTTTTAGGGGCTACGTGGGTACTGGAAGGGCTGCCGAGGGTTCACCATCTTAACAGTTCATCTCAACATATTCAATCCATTTTGACTGTCCTTGTGTATAGACAGTCTGGTCTTTTCACAGTTCCTAGTCTCCATCTCCATCCTCTTCACAGATGCACTCATCCATACATTTCTCCCCTTGAAATCTTACCAGGCGACTTTTATATTACATGCTGTGCTTTCTCCTGGGACCACGACAATAAACAAGCTGCTTCTAGCTGGCCCGCCCTTGTGGTTTGGTGTATCTGCTTGAGACAGAGTAAGAAGCCTTAGCTGGCTGAACAGGAAACTGCAGCCACAGGGGTATAGAACATAAAAAACCCAATTCATTCCCATCCAGGCTGACTTGGCTCTTTGACTCTAGATTATTCTCTATTTAAAACTGATTTCATAGTTCTCCCCCCCTCCCCCGCCCCACCAGTCTTCAAGCTGTGATCCCCAAATCTCTAGGACACTAGTCATTTGGTGAGTAAGCACTTGAGGCTGAGGCCTTAGCCCACTTGTGGAAATGGAAGATTTGGAAATTGGAACTCATAGATGGCCTGTTTCTTGGGTACAGTATGGGAACTACAATGTCCCCTAAGCCCAAACTCTAGCCAAACATTTAAAACTCTTTGATGGGCTGGAGAGATAGCAAAGCAGTTAAGATCACCGTCTGCTCTTCTAGAGGATGGTTTGATGCCCAGCACCTGCCCGATGGCTTATAACTCCAGTCCTAGGGGTACCTAAATGCCCTCTCATGACTTCTGTGGGCACCAGGCATGTACATGTGTATAGGCAGGTAAAACGCTCATACACATAAGATAAAAATTAATATAAATTTTAAAAGAATCATGTGGTTGCTGATTACTTGTACTTTTTTTTTTTTGTTGTTGTTGCTTTCCCCCTGCAATCCTTATGCTTTAGTATTAATTGCTGTTTCTGGCCTCTAGAGCTTCATACATTCTATTGCCACCACCTGGAGTCTCCTACTGGAACAAGTGAATTCCTATCAATTCTCAGCTCAGCTATCACCCCCTGCCTCCCCCAGGATGAGAAAGTAACAGATTTCTTGAATCTGTTAACATCCTTCCTATGCTTCTGACAAAGCTGATTACCAGGGAGGTTTCTAACTAGACGTGACTTAACTACTCAAAGGCAGGATAAATATTTGACTCATCTCTATACTCTAGGTGTGCATAGCTAAGATTTCCAGAATGAAGTGTCCAATTAAAGGAAGATACTAATGTGAAAAGTACTCACCTTAAGTTAACAGGGTCAACCTAGCTCCTCCTAAGGAATGGAGATTCTCCTTGGGCTCAGCTTGCTTAGAAATATACCATGGTGTCCATCAGAAGGCAGTGAGCAAGAAGTAGGGAGAGCTAAGTGTAAGTCTAGGTTCTATCACTAATCCATTTGAATCTCACCTCCCTGACCCTGACTTTGAAGCGTTTTTGAAGTACTTGTGTTCCAGTGTGCCAGGGCCAAGGTTGAAGGCATCTCATGTAATCTTCTATCCCATAACATAGAGGGTTAGTTATCTGGGTTATTATCCACACCTACTGAATCATATTTCCAGAGGTGGGACCAGAGCAATTTATTTTTGAAAAGCTCCACATCCTCTGAAATGTGGGGGTGTAGAAGGTAACTGCTGATTTTCATTATAAGCCTTTCTGTACTATTTTAATTTTACCTGTGTATATATTGCTTTTATCTTTAAGGGGGGGGGGTGGACTTCACAAGTGACTCTTATGTATATAGCCAAGGCTGCTTTCTAATCACCTCTGTAATGGAAAAGCACTGGAGGGGATTAAAGAAAAACAAACCTGGGTTCAAGCTCAGTGTTATCTGGGGCATTTAACCCTTTGTGGAGGAGGGTCAGTTTTCTCATCTTTAAGGCGCATAGTGATTACTATCTCTAAGCGCTCCAAGAGAATAAACCACCAACCAAAGAGTACACAGGGGGTACCCATGGCTTCAGTCGCATATGTAGCAGAGGATGGCCTTATCTGGCATCACTGGGAGGGGAGGCCTTTGGTCCTGTGGAGGCATGATGCTGCAGTGTAGGGAATGCTAGGCCGCTGAGGCAGAAGCAGGTGGGCCAGTCGGGGAGCACCCTTACAGAGGCGGTGGGATGTGGAGAGGAGGGGATAAGGGGTTGTGGAAGGGAAACTGGGAAGGGGGATAACATTTGAAATGTAAATAAAATAACCAATGAAAACGGAGTCTGGGATGGAGCAAGTGGTACTAGCATATGCTCTTCATCCCCGCATTCCAGAGGCAGATGGATCTTGAGGTCAGCCTGGTCTAGTGAGTTCCACAACAGCTACACAGAGAGACCCTATCTCAGAAAACAAAACAAATCTGGGATGCATAGAAAGTATGGCTCATAGTGAGAGCACTTGCAGCTCTTACAAACAAAGCACCCGGGTTCTGGTCTCAGCATCCAGAGTGGCTTACAATCATATGGTCTGTAACTCCAGTTCCAAGGGATCTGATGCTCTCTGTGCATACACATAGAACACAACATACATGCAGGCAAAACCACTCATACACATTAAATGAAAATAAAAGATATTTTAAAGCTGTTAATAGTAATAGATACTGCAGCCAAACTGCTTCAAAGACACTCTACATTATCTTCCTCTCAGGGTTGCAAGTAGGCATTTTATCATCTTTTTTAAAATGAACAAACAGGCTCCTAAGAAACTTGTCCAAGTTTCTACGGCTAGGATTAGAACTCAGTCTGATCCTTAAACTCTAGAAGCATTTGCCAAATGATGGCACAGGGGCCAAGGGCGGTGTGTGTCTTTGGGTGAATATAAAAGCCTGCTTAGTCATGACCTTTAACATGTATTAGAAAATATAATTATCACAGTAAGCCCGTGATTTCATGGATACTGGTACTTGAGATGAAATATGTAGATAGTTAAACCTCAGATCACTTCAAGAAAAAATATTGAGCAAACAGTGCTGGAGGGTAGTTTAGAAAAGGCTACTAGAAACAAATATAGAAATAGCCTATGTGTCCATAATTCCCTTTCTGGGAATTAAAGCAAGGATACACACGGGAAAACTTACACATGGTACAGCAAAAACTGAAGTCACTATATCAGAGGAGGAATGAGTAGGTCAGATGTAGCTGTCATAGGATGGCAATCTGCAGATCATTTTAGAGACACTGATCTATACTGTACAACTCGCATAAATATTATTAGGCAAAGAAAGCGAATTGGTACATTTCAAAGTACCATTTTCATTAGATACTGTAAAACATTAAAAACAAAGGCTAGATGAACAGACAACAAACTGAGAAACTAAATGAAGAGGGGGGAGTAGATGGTAATAGAATGAGACTTTATAATAATGTATTCTTTAAGCAGTGTTATATTAAACTACACTTTAGGTTTTTGTGTTTGTAATATGCTTATATGTGTGTAAGGGCACATATGTGGGTTCCAGTGAATCCAACCTAAGATGTCATGTTTGGCAGCAGGTACTCACCAAACCATCTATATACTCATCAGCCCACAATATAATTTCTTAAAAAGAGAATGGACCCACTTACTTCTTGTGGTGCTGGTGTGAAGTACGGAGGAGCCAGTGTCTAACACACTAAATACCACTGAACAAGCAGTCTTCATTAAACTTTGCCCCCTAGGCTCATATTCCCAAGTTCTGGGATCTCAAGTCATGTGTCATTGGGGCTGGAGAGATGGGTCAGTGGTTAAGAGCACTTACTGCTCTTCCAGAGGTCCTGAGTTCAAATCCCAGCAACCATGTTGGGCAGCTCATTAACTGCCTGTAACTCTAGCTCCAGGGGAACTGATGTACACATATATTATACACACAAATAAAAATAAGACAACATAAATCTGAAAAAAGGTGTGTGCCACAATATCCAGTCTGACTTAATTTCTAAAAGCAAACAAACAAAAGCAGAGGCTAAAGCCATCACACCAGGCTTTCATTCTTCAGCACAGTCACTACAGCCATGAGCTTAGTTCTGAACCACACCTTAACATGCTAGGCTGACAAGTGGCCTAGGCTTAGTTCCTGACAGCCCAGACTGGGGCCCAAGCACATAGTTATATACGATTGAAGCTGCTATGTTCCTCAGGCTCTCTATTTATTAGATAAACCCTATCTGTGCCCTGGCTCTTTCCCAGTAACCAAAGCATCCAGCACCTCCCAGAGTCCTTGTGTCCCTTACTAGGCTCAGAAGCCCTTCCAGACCCAGGAACAAGACTTGTATTTAAGACAGACTGGCATTGAATAGTGCTCCATACGTAGATAAGGTTTAATGAGAGTATGATATCATTAAATCCTATGAGGAAGGTAAATATTAGCCCCATGATATAAATGAGGAAACAAGACAAAGAAAGGTCAAATGATTTGTTCAGCAACAAATAGTTAAGTGTTAAGTAGAACCAGATCTGTAACTGTCTCTCCCCAGAGCATCCTCTACTCTTAGTCCGTGACTAAATCTTACCAATTTGTCAAGGTCTGGCTCAAATATGAGTTTTTCCACAAAGCATGAAAATGATAATCCTCTTATCAAGGCATTTGTGATATTTGGCTAATCAGAGTAATTTACAAACTGAGCTCATTTCCTTACCAGAAAGATATGGTCCCTGACTCAACTCAGCATTTCCAACATAAAGCCAGACAAGTAAAAGGTGTCCATTATGTGTCAGATGAAAGAGGAAATGAGGGAAGGTTAGTGACTGCCATTTCCTATGAGGTCTTGGGTACTTTTGCCCATCTGGTGTACTGTTATCCTGTATTCCCCTGGAATCAAATTCAGATGAGGCTCCTTTAAAACCAGTCTCCAATATTTATTTTGCCAACAAATTAACATGCACACAAACAACCACACATGTACACAAACATAAGGGGCACGGTGCCGGGCGATCCATGATAGTGGGTGATGAGATCCAGGAGAGAAGATGGACAGAAGGGTACCAGTTCAGGGATCCAGACAAGAAGACAGAATTCTTGCTATTGTTCATTGGGGTTCGGGTTAGCATCTGGGTACTTGGTGAGGTCGAAGGTCAGGACTTTGCTGATCACACAGTCTCCTTGCTGAAGGAGGAAAAAGAAACAGTCAGGAGAGAATTAAGATGGTATATTTACAGCCCAGGACCAGGAGCTGAAAAGCTACTTCCCTACATATCTGCTCAAAGGTCAGACAATGGTTCTTTCTGGATGAAAGAAAGCATTTAATATCAGGTGCCTTCTTTCTTTGCCAAACTCTGCCCCTTTTTGCTGTCTTCACTGTCTGGCTGTCTCTGCCAGGATGGGCTGCCTAAACATTCAGGGCAAGCTCCAACAAACCTAAATGACTGCTCAGAACCTGATTCCCTACACCCCTTTACCCTTTGCCCCTCCAATGCAGCCCAGCCCACCTTACCTCAGGATAGACTCCAATGAGGCTCTCGGCCTTGGTGTAGAATTCCTCCTTGAGAGAGATAACAATGGCCTGGAAGTTGCAAGTTGATTGCTCCTTGATGTAATTTGCAACCTGTGGGAGAGGCATTTAGCAGGGTTCAAGACTCAACACTCCCATTTTTCTAATCAAAGTAAGTAGGTGGGGGTGGGGGTAAGAGAGACTAAGAAAAAGCTACTGAGCATCAAATGAAGGTGACCTCTTGGTACATAGAACAGGCAGCAGGAATAGCTAGGGCACAATCAGAAATGGCTCCTTGAAACCCAGCCCCAACTTGGGGCCTTCCCTCTCAGGCGTCACCTTTCTTGAACCCACCTTGCCAATGTTGGTGTTATCCAAGGCAGCGTCAATCTCATCCAGGACAAAGAAGGGGGCTGGCTTGTAGCTGGAAGGGAGTAAACAAGTGAGCTAATAACGTTGAGAAGGCAGCAAGAAGAGTAGGCCAGACCCACAGTTGGAATAGGCCAACTACATTCATTCGGAGACTAAATAACAGTCTCTGAATTCCCTCCTTTGCATCTGGTTCCGGATGCCACTATCCTCTAGGACCATGAAAAATAGTTTTTGTTTTTTTTTTTTTTTTTTTTGTTTTGTTTTTTTAAAGGAACTGTCCTTAATAAGCAAGCGATCTGATGGTCTATTATGTCCCAACATATATTAGGATGACATGCCTCCTTGACTTCATAAATGTTGCAGGTTCAGGCTAGAATGCTTGCTGGGTTCCTTGACAAACTTTTCTTAAAAAATATTTTATGTGTATGAGTACTTTTCTTGAATATATATATATATATTCATATATATATATGTGCACCATGTGCATGTCTAATCCTACAGAAGTCAGAAGAGGACATTGGAATCTCTGAAAAGATATAGGTGTTTCTGAGCCAGCATCTAGGTGCTGGAAACCAAACCTACGTTCTTTACAAGAGCAACAAGTACTCTTTTGAACCACTGAGCCACCTCTCCTGTCCCCAGACTCAAGAAATGCTCATGAACTAATGTTTTATAAGCAAACATTAAGTTGTAGGGAACCATATCTAAGCACTACTAGCCCAGGGCAAGAGTTGTCAAGGTGTGTGCCAGAGGTCAAAGAGGGCTTCCCAGAGGAAGGATGGGCAGAGTAGATGTGGGTAGATGGGGAAGACAGGCCCAAAAGCAAATGAACACCAAGGCCAATTGTGCTGTGCTGCAGTAATGGGGAAATGGGTATAATCTAGATACTAAAATACCTGCACATATGCAGATCTCTGCACATCACTGCCCCCCCCCCCCGCCCCAGCTTCTGGTTACCTCGTCTCTCCACCAACTGCCTTGTGAGGCAAAGGCTTACCTGTGGATGGCAAAAAGCAAGGCCAGAGCTGCAACTGTCTTCTCCCCGCCTGACAAATTGTCCATAGGCCGGAAACGTTTGCCAGGAGCTACACAGTTGTAGTTGATGCCATCCAAATAGGGTTCTTCAGGATTCTCAGGGCCCAAGAATGCCTAGGGGAAGATAAAGTGGGGTGAGGACCAGGAAGCATGGATGAGCATGGTGATGGGAAGAGCAACTAAGGATGGGAGCTGGTTGCATAAGGGTTTACAGTCTACCTGGGCACTGCTGTTACGGGACAGAGCCTTATAGATCTCATCAATGTTGGTAGCCACAGATTCAAAACAAGCATTGAATCGGTCAAAGCGCTCCTTCTTTATCTGTTCAAATGCCTGCTTGGCCTTCTTTGCTCGCTTTCGTGCTGCCTCAAACTCTGCCAGAAAAAAAGAGCAGATGATGATCTTTCAGTGACCTGAGTTCTGCCAGGGTTGAGAACCACACCTGCCAAGAATGACCTGTAAATCCTGTAAATGAAAATTCTAGTGATAACCTACAAAGGGAGAGAAATGCCTGAAGAGGGCCTTATAAGGATCAGTATTCGTTGAGTTGGCTACCACATAGTCCATGCACACACAGATTCATCCATGGGCACTACCAGCTACCAGCTTTCTTGACACCATCATTTGCTCTGTAGCAAGCAAGTAGATAACCCCCACGGTTTAGAGCACCTAACAATCTAAAGTCTAAAATTATGTAAAAACAGGAGCTGCTATGATATAGCAGTACACCCTTATCATACCTTCAGTCTTCTGTTATCATCTGAGGCTCAGAAAGAAATGCCAGGCTTACCATCTGAGGTCTCCTGGAACTTGTCTCGGACACTTTCCAGCTTTTCCATGGCCTTCATGTTAGGGGCAGCAATCCGCTGAAGCACACTCTGCTGCTCATTCAGCTTTTGCTGGAGTGTGTTCATTTCTTGCTTGATTTCTTCCTCCGCCTGTGCATCCTGTAACCCCACACCCAGCAATAGTAAGGAGTACCTGACCCAGAGTCCAGACCACCTGAGAGATGAATGGTGCTTGGGGATCTGCTCCTATGCAGAAGGCAAGTTTTTCTCCAGCTTGGCATCTTTTACAAAGTCTAGCTTAATTTGACTGTTCCAACTGTCACTGGAAATTCTAGGTGAATGTGGCTTTGTGAACTATAGTTCTTCCTCTAGATCCTGCCAACCTATTTATCTCTGAAGGAACAGCTGCTAGTGGCCCCCTCTGGCTTTTAGTCCAAGCCATGAGCCAGCACCACCCCATGGTGACCTAAAGTCACACAGAATGCTCTGGCCTCCATTTACAGATCCATGATAACTAAGGCAACACATGCTTTCCTCTTAAATCACTGTATTTGAGAAAATTCCACTTAGTTTTGGGGCCCCTTATAGCTACTGTAGATGCATGCTTGATCTTGTGTCTCACTGCCACTTCTAGTTAATAACTACTTAACTGAATATCCATCAAGAGTGGCTCCTGTATTCACAGAATTCAAGGAGCTAACATAGAAACACAGCTAAGTAAATAATCTGAATAGTGCGTGATCAATGTGAAGACAGTGACAAGCAGTGTTGAATCAGCACATGAGAAGGGAATCCTGTGGTGAGGGAAAGCTTCTGGGTGTGTGGCAGTTAAAGCCTATAGGAAGAACAGTAGAAGAGGAAAGAATAGATGTAATTTTATGTATGACATAACATCACAGGCAAAAGCTGGGGTGGAGGTTCCTCATAAGTTAGTCACGTAATTAGAAGCAATACAGGAATAATCAACTTTAGAAATAAAAAAAACTTCTTTAAAAAAATCAATTTTGGGTACTATTAACAATTTATGTGCATACATGATTATGTTCATGAATTCATAGAAATATGGTGGGGGAGCACAAAGAGAAGAAACTAGATAGACAAGCAAAAGATAGATTATAAAAGGCCTTACAAACATAAATTTTTAATTTAATGAAGACCAATGTGATTTAAAGAGTAAGAAGTACATAGATATATTTACATTTTAGAAAACCCTTTCGGAAACAGAGAAGACCCTGCTATCCCTGGAGGCTAGAAGACAGCAGTAACTGTCTTAGAACCAAAGATTACAGATAGCTGTGAGCCATCATGTGGGTGTTAGCAACTAAACCTGGGTCTACTGCAAGTACAGTAAAGTGCTCGTGACTTCTGAGCCATGTCTCTAATCCCAGAACTTATATTCTAATACACTATAAAATCTAAATGGCGTAGTTCATTTCTAAATGCACATGATCTACAATGACCAATGAGACTAACACAATAACAAAGTCTACCGAGAAAAGTCCAGGACCAGATGAACTCAACACTGAGTTCTATCAAACTTCATCTATCTACCCACCCATCCCCATCCATCCATCCTGAGACAAGATATTTCTGTCTAATAGCCCTGGCTGTCCTCGAACTCACAGAGATCCATCTGCTGTTGCCTCACAAATGCTGGGATTAAAGCACCACCATGCCTGGCAAACTTTAAAAGAAAACCTAACATCAACGTTTGTTAAACTGTTCCATGAAATAAAAGGGGGAAGGAACATAACCAATTTTACTCTTTGAAGCTAGCATTACCCTAATGTCCAAATTAGGTAAAGAAACAATGACACAACAACAACAACAACAACAACAACACTATAGGCCCAATGTCCCCAATGAATACACAAGCAGGAAGTTTCAGGAAAATACAAACTGAATTTAAGAATATATCATGATCACGTATCATGACCAACTAGGTTTTATCCTAAGGATGCAACGCTAGTTTAACATATGTAATCATGAACTCACAACTATGATCACCTGTACAGAGCCACGTAAGACAGTCCCTTTCAATAAGTAATGGAAGAAAAAGGTGCTTGGTGCTCATGAGGTCATCCCATTTACTGCTTACTTAACTTCTGCCAGAGGTGAAATCACCTTCTCCAGTATGTTTCCAGGGCTGAGATCACCAAGTTCCAACAAGTAGCTCTAAATATGCCTTCATTTGGACAACCCCAGTTAAACACACCCAGGAACAAATCAAGTGGACATGAACACAAGAAAGAGATTTATACTGAAGTAGGGTGGGTAGAACAGAGGCAGTAGATATGGGAGAGGGGTGAGTGATAAGTATACATACATTATGTACATGCGTGAAATTGTCAGATAACATTTAATTAATAAGACACACGAATAACTAAACATATGCAAACCAATAGAAGTAATCTACCAAAGTCACATCCTTTTTGAGGGTTGAACAACACTTTCAGAGATTGTCACTTAAGGCCACTGGAAAACACATATTTATATTACAATCTCATGTCAGTAGCAAAATTAAAGTTGCAAAATAGCAACAAGAATAATTTTATAGTCAGGGGTCACAACATGAGGAACAACATTAAAGGGTTGTAGCCTTAAGAGAGTTGAGAACCTCTGTCCTAGGTCCACTTCCATTCTTTCATCCCTCAACTTCCTGTCCTCTTTTATAAAATTATTTAAATTCTTTCATACACTGTATTTCATTCATATTCTTTACCCTCCCCAACTTCTTCCTACTCACCCAACTCTCATACACTAATGAGTGTGAGTGATGGTCTACCTTTCAAATTTATGGTTTAAGAAAACTAACTTTCTCAGAATTTATCAACTACATCAGCTCTTCAAGCTAGGTGTGAGGGCTCCTGAGTGAGCCCACCCCTTTCATGCTAGGTTATTTTTTTGCCTTTTAGAAAATTATGTGTATGCACCTGTGTATGAATTTGTACACATAAATGCTGGTGCCCAGTGAGGACATGGATGTCAGATCCCCTGTGGCTATAAGCTCCCTGAAATGGGTGCTGGGAATCAAAACTCACGTCTTCAGCATGAGCGGTGCAAGCTTTTGAGCATGTTAGAAAATTGACCAGTTTGCTCTTATACAATAGAACCACAGCTACTGTGTGTGCCTTGTAAACATGTGTATGTGAATGCAGGTACCCAGAAAAGCCAAGTGTCACATCTCCCTAAAATTATAGGCTTGTGAGCCACCTGACGTAGGTGCTGGAAGCCATACCTTGGTCCTTTGCCAGAACAGTACTCTTAACTGCTGAACTGTCCTTCTAGCCATCCATATAAATAATCTTAAGGACAGAGAAATATGGCCATCTCTATATATTATACAGATACAGAAAAGGTATTGACCATAGTTCAACATGCCCTCAAGATAAAAGTACTGGAGAAATAAGAAATAAATGGAACATGCCTCAAAACAATAAATACTATATATACAGCAAACCCACATTATATAATAATGAAAAACTAAAGTATTTCCTCTGTATTTTGCAATGAGACATGGAAATCAGCTCTCTACATTCTTATCCAATATTGTGTTGAAAGTCTTGCTAGAACAGTAAGGTAAGAGAAAGCTTAAAAAGTATAAAAAGGCAAACAAAGAAGTGAAATTACCCATATTTTCAGAGAACATGATTCTGTACTTGACTGCATATATTCTACCAGAAAACTCTTACATTCAATAAACTTTTAATAATGTTGCAAGACACAAAATCAACATTCAGAAATTAGTAGCTTTCATATACACATACCAACAACAAGCTTTCTGTGACTGAAATTGGGAAAAACAATCATGCACAATAGCTGCCCCTAAAATAAAATCCTGGAATAAGGATGTGAAGTCCTATGCAATGAAAACATTAAAGCACTTAAAGATAACAAACAGAGGGACCTTCCAAGCGCCTGACTAGCACAGTTTATGTGCAAAACAAAGAAAGTAAGGAAAGAAGAAAGTGATCTTCTGTCTGAAGATCACTACAAATTGCTATGAAATAGTCTGTAGAATAGGTTTTCAAGTGAAAATAAAAAATGAGAATAGTTTACTATTATCTGAAAGGAGAATATGAATGTTATTGCATGCAAACATAATTGTATTTTAAAACTGTAACAAAAGGGCAATGTGAAAACTAATTAAAGAGTGACCTACTGATGAAGAGAAGAAAACGGAAATAGAAGCTAAAACTCTCTTCATGTACCCTGTTTTATACTTTGGATTTTAGAACCACATGATGATACATGGTTATAAAACAAAACTAAACAGACATACAAGAAAGGTTAGGTTAAAAAAATTATTGGGGAACAAGATGTTCTCAAGATGACAAAGCACCACTCTGAAAATTCCTTGCTAATTAATGACAAAAACAAGTGTGTGCTTAGCAATGAGAAACCTGGCAATTGACACTTTGTGCATGGGATTAAACGCAGCATCATTAGCTAATAATGGACAGATCCTGATAGGGTGAAATGTCACATAAACATACTGCTTCTGCACCCCATGTGCTGTAACTACAGGTGTGCACCCTCACTGTGTTTTTTTTTTTCACAAGGCTCAGGAAAAGAAAGAATACACAGAGAGAGAAAGAGAGGGAGAGAAGAGAGATGAGAGAAAGCAAAGATGGTAAAATTGGGTTAGCAAGTTGGCTCAGACTGACAACCTAAGTTTGATCCTCAGGATTCACACAGGAGAGAATTGGCTCCATATATGACTTACACACTCATACTGTTGTATTCACACACATTATATACACATATAAACCTAATTAAAAAAAAACAAGTTAGGAAAGAGGGTTTTTTTTTGGTGAAAATAAGAATCTCAAGCATAAGCATAATGATGTTACACCGAAAATTTCAATTTTAATCAGATGTATCAATATGAACTCTGTAAGAATTTTATTTTTCCCTCAAAATAAAAAAAAATGCATTAGGTGGCCCAAATCTATAGAGTTCTAGAAACACTAACTAGTTAGCTGTCTTGAGCACTCCAGTGTTTAGATGGTAGCTATTAAATAGTAATGTTTTCCACCGAACAAAAGAGTCAAGAGCCTCTGAGGAATATGGCTCATTCCTTGTCTGGAGTGAGAAATCCAGAGGATAAGCCTAGACATATCAGGAACTATGGGAGATGAGCAAAGACTACAAAGGGTTTTATCAAGGTGATGAAGTAGCAAACCTGAATACATTCCCCCTGGCTAAAGACAGAGCCAAGAATAACCACAACAGACTGAACATAGTATATGTACTTAAACCCATGTTTATGATAGAAAACAACTTGGTGGACCAGTGCTGAGAACACCAAGGAAGCAACCCAGAACTGATGACGAAAGGAGAATTAAGCTGTCTTTCCTATGTAACTGGACCTTAGGGTTACCAAGTAACGAGATGAAACCTCTCCATTTTGGCTAATAAGAAAAAAAGAAATTAAAGAATAAGATGGGCATTTTACAATGGGGATCAATGAAATGATATTCCTAGGTGTGGATCTCATAAAAAAAAAAAAAAAAAAAAAAACCCATAAAGAGACCCTATAGATTTTCTGAACGTATACTGTCTGTAGGAAGCAAAATAAACTATGAGGAAGAATCTGCTTAAGTTACATAAGAATGCCAGAGCATTTTTATATAAAGGACTTGAATCTAGAGGAGGGGTTCCTAGAACTAGTCTGAGAGAAGTGAGCATGTGCAAGGAACTATAGCATGACAGCAAATATCTACCACACACTGCTACATTCTCACTGCTAAAACCAAGAACTCAAATTCAAAGTCTCTCTATATTTACCATTTATAGGAAATAAGGGGAATAAAGAAAGTAATTAAATAATATCACAGAGATGTAATCAGCCAAATCTAGAATGCAGAAAATCCTATAGGACCAATGCTATGGTTTCTTCCACAAATAAATAGAAGAAAACAAAAAACCAAAAAAAGGAGAGACAGAAAGAGTAGAAAAGTTATAGCAGAGACCAACCTTAACATGTGGACCATACTTTGTCCTGGTTAGTCTTTTGTCAACTTGACACAAGCTAGAGTTATTTTGGAAGAAGAACCTCAATTGAGAAAATTTCTCCATTACATTGCCTGTAGGTATCTGATGCGGGAGGGTCCAGCACACTTCAAGCAGTGCCACACCTGGTCAGGTGGTGCTAGGTTCCATACGAAAGCAGGCTAAGCAAGCCATGAGAACAAGCCAGTAAACAGCATCCCTCCATGGTCTCTGCATCAGCTCCTGCCTCCAGGTTCCTGCTCTTCTTTGAGCTCCTTCCTGGGCTTCTCTCAATGATGGACTGGTACTAGGACACAGCCAAAAACCCTTTCCTTTTCAAGGGATTTTTTTTTTTTTTTTTTTTTTTGGTCAGTACTTTATTAGAGCAATAGAAAAACAAACAAAAACACACTTGAATCCTGATTTTGATATAGACAATGTGAAAACATGTACTGAAGACAACGCAAAAATGTTTACTGCATATTAGATAGAACAAGTAATGCTTTTTAAATTGTATATGATATTTTCTTAAGAGCCCCCATATTCTGTAGATATATACTGAGGCAATTATGAACAGAACAATGCTTCAAATTTGCTTTACGATAGTCCCATGATGAGGATTATAAAATATAAGATTGGCCATATGTTACAAACTGCTGAAGATGGGTGGTGGGTGCCTGACATTCATTATATCATTTTCCTTACTTCCATGTATATTTGAAATTATTTATAAATTTAAAAAAATCAGATCTCCCTGGATATAATGATAAAAGAATCAGACTACAAAGTAGAAAATATTTTGGAGATTAGTTTCTATAGGAACTTGTATGAAGTGAAAGCCTGCACTAGACACATGATGTAGCAACAGCAAGCAAACAAGCATGAGAAAATGCCTGACGTGTAGGAGGCAGAATTGACACAACTTGGTAATTAGTAATTCTACAGAGTAAGAGGGGAAAAGTGTCAAGAACAAAGCTTCAATTTTGGTTTTTGAACATGTGAGAAGCCCTGGAGGGGAAGGAGAGCTAGAGTTTCAGGTAACCTGTGGGACCAATTGTAGAGATGGCAGCTGAGGTGAGGATGGTGAAGGAGATACTTAGAATGTCAAGGGAGGAGGACAGGACCTGTGACAGAGCTCTGACAAGTACCTAAGGCCTATCTGTTTATGGCACAGGAGTATGACTTTCATCTGTCTGTGTGCACCTGGACTTAACTTTTCTTGGGTCAGCTGAGAAGATAGGCGTCCCACCCACATTTCTTACCTTTAGGTCTTCACTCAGTTCACCGTAGTCGATCTCAATGAGGGCCTCTCGGGCATAGATACTGGATGTTCTCTGGGAGCCACTCACTGACTCTTCTCCCTGGGAGCTACCCTACAATGTTAGAAGAGGCAGATGGAGCAGAGTAGTCATTTGTACCCCTCTAGAGATTAGGGACTCCTTTGAACCGTTTGTTGTCTTTGAAGAAGCACCTTGCTTGATGGCACTGAGGCAGAGACTAAAAGGAAGGTCCTAGTTGAAAACTGGGCTCTACCTTTCACTAAGTTTCTTCATTTCTATGTGAGGACAATGCTCAGCTAGCACAGCTGAGGTTAAGATTAGGAATGGTTAATTCATGGCCTACCAGTATCTGGAACACTAGTGTTCAAAATATTTTACTGAATTAAACCAAAAGGCTACCTAGGAATAGTTCCTCAGTTACAATTCTCCACCCCTCACTACCATCTTTCACTTCCAATTGATAGAGTGCTTGCCTTAATTTCCATGATGCTACTCCTTTTCCTCTATCTAAACTTCCTTACTTGTGCATCATAGAACCCCCTACCCAACCCTCTTCAGCTCAAGTTCCCTCAGTGCAGCTAAGGTATCAAACAGTCTCCTCAGGCCCTCCAATTTCCCATCTTCCCCTGCTCTTGACTAATTAATGTCCTGCAATTTTTACTCCTACCCATGTCCAGTATCTGCTGCAGCTAAGAGCTAAAATTCTTAAGATTTTTAAAAAAAGATTTATATATGTGAGTGTACTGTAGCTGTCTTCAGACACACCAGAAGACGGCACTGCATCCCACTACAGATGGCTGTGAGCCACCATGTGGTTGCTGGGATTTGAACTCAGGACCTCTGAAACAGCAGTCATTGCTCTTAACCACTGAGCCATCCTTATGATTAATGAACCACTTCATTGTTTTTCTGACCTCTCACTGGCTTGCAGCTCTCCTCTCAAGTCCAATGTCCCTCTCATACCAAAGCCTGACTTCACTACCTCCACCCTTGCCACATCTTTTCTGCATCCGTCTTTATTCCCCTCACAACTTTCTGTCTGCAGTCCTACCTGTTGCCTGCCCTTCGTGGCCATCTTTAATCTCCCATTACTGGTTAGATATCCATAGATCACTCCTACCACCCACCATAATACTTACTTCTTCCTGACTAATATCATCCATGGTGCCCTTTGACAGTGGCAATTTGATGTCCTGCATCTTACAGGCCTGTAGCAGGTTGTGGCGGTCACTGCGCTTCTGTTCAAGCTTGGTCTCAATGGCTGTAACTTCCTTCTGTAAATGAGTCATTTCCCTAAAAAGGTCCAAGTAGCTTAGGTAAGACCCAAATCCGGAAGGCTGCCTGTTTTACCTACTTCCACCCATCCCAGACAGGAATCCACTCACTTGTTGGCACCCCCAAGCTTCTTGCGAATCTCTTCCATCTCATGATTCTTGTCATTTACTTCTGACTTTTTGGCCAGATGCTGATTCTTAAGGTCTTGGAGCTGAGCCATGGTTTCATCTATTATCTTCATGTGTCTTTGCTCCTCCTGGTCTCAGCAAGGGAACAGGGCAAGAATGAACATTCCCCTAGGGATTTTCTTCTTTTGCACTACCCTTCCCAATTGGCAGTTTGCTAGAGTATGTGTCAATGATTTCTGCTTTCATACAACCCCTTAGACTTCTTTTATCCTTTCCTAAATCATCTGGTTGCTTTCCCCAACTATAATTTTGTAAATTGTCTGTTAAAGAAGTGTTCAAACTATGAAAAAATAAGGAAGGGCTCACTTGCAATTCCATCAGCCAGAAATAAACAACTAACATTCTAGCATATTTCCTCCTTGTGCCATTTACATTTCAACATTTAGGGTTGAAATTAGATTTTTAATTTTGTATCATAATCAATGTTTTAGTTGTAAGTACTTTTCCAAATCAAAATGTTTCTCATATACAGTTTAACATTTATATTTATTTTCCGTTTGTGTATGTAGTAGGTGTACATGCTCAATCATATGCATGCATATACTATAAGTATATAACAAGTGTCTTCCACAATCTATTTTTTAAGATTTATTTTTAATTATGTGTATGTGTGTGAGTGTGTACATGTGAATGCGAGGAGGCCAGAGGCATTAAATGTCTTGAAGCTAGAATTACAGGCAGCTGGAGCCACTAACCTGAGTGCAGAGAACCAAATTCAAGACCTCGAAAAGCAGTATGCAGTCTTGACCACCAACACATCTCTCAAGCCTTTCTACCCTATTATTTAAAACAAGGTCTCTCACTGAACCTGGTACTCACCAATTCTTAACACGGCCAGGAATCCTCCTGTTTCTGCCTCCCAAGCACTGGGATTACAAGAGTATATGTATCATCATACTCAGCTTTTTATGTAAGAGCTGGAGATCTGAACTCATGCTTGTGTAACAAGCTCTTTACCAAATGATTGCCTCCCTAGTCTGTAACATTTCTGTATTTAAACTTATATAAGCAACACAGTATATTTTGTGAATAGACATTAATCTGGGATTATCGCTAGAAAAAAAACAAAACAAAACAATAATGATAGTCTTACTTATGATGTTCTAATTTAACATTTAAAATTTTTTTTACTTGTTTGTGTGACTGCATGTTACATGTGTGTGGGTAGCCTTAGAGGGCAGAAGAGGGTGTCAAAGCCCCCTAGAGCTGGAGTTAGATGGATGTGAGCCACCTGATGTGGGTGCTAAAATTTAAACTGGAGTCAAATGGAAGTGCAGTATACATTCTTAAATGCTGAGCTATCTCCCCAGCCCACATTTTAACTTTTTCAAGAAAAATTGGATTTGTTCTTCCATTTTATTTTATTATATTTTTAAAAATCTTATTAAAGAGAAACCTGTCAGACTGGTGATGTGAGTCGGCTGGCAAGAGTGCTTGTCTCATATGCACAAAGCCATTAATTTGATCCCTAGCCCTGCATAAAATCAAGTGATTCTACATGCTTATAATCCCACCATGTGGACCACACATACTGAGTTTGAGGCCATCTATAGGCTACATGAGACCTTGTCACAAAAACGAAAAGAATAAAAGGAAGAAAAGACATCTGAATACAATTCTCAAATAAATCATAAAAATAATAAACACATAGAATGCTTAAGGAAATTATGGCAATACAATGATAACTGATAATCTTTCATGGATCAGAGTTCTTTGACAGTCAGCCTTCTCCTGTATACATAGATTTTGTATATATGGGTTCAAAAGAACATCAGAATTTGGCAAAAATCCTGTATTCTGCTAGATATGGTGGCTCACACCTTTAGTCCCAGCATTTAAGAGGCAGAGGCAACTGGATTTCTGAAAGTTTGAGAATAGCCTGGTCTACCCAGTCCCAACATCCAAGGCAACAGTGAGACTCTTTTTTGTTTTTTTTTTTTAAATGTACTAAATATTTATATATTTTTGTCATTTTCTAAATCATAAAGTATAACAAGTATTTGCATTGCATTAGATATAATAAAGACACAGTTTAAAGTATGAAAGAGGATATGCATATTTTACAAAGAACATCCAATTTAGACACGGGCCTGATATTTTGGTGCTAGGGGGGCAGTTCCTAGAAACATTCTCCTGGGAGTATCAAAGAAGGCTGTACTATTCTGACATGTTTCTGCTAATCAATAATTATTCAAAATGAAATTAAGAAGGGAAGAAGCTGAGAAGAAGGGTGACCCTCTAGGAGGACCAGCAGTCTCAATTAACCTGGACCCCAGAGATCTCCCAGACACAGGATCACTAACCAGGCAGCAGACACCAGTTGATATGAGGCCCCCAACACATACAGAGCAGAGGACTCTCAGGTCTGAGTTCAGTCAGAGAAGATGTACCTAACCCTCAAGAGACTGGAGACTCCAGGGAGTTTAAAGGTCTGGTGGGGTGGGTACATCTGTGTGGAGCAGGGGGGAGTGGGGGAAAGTTATGGGATGTGGAACAGTCAGAGGGTGGACCAGGAAGGGAATGAAATCTGGAGTATAAAATTAAATAAATAAATAGTCATATAAATATGCTATCTTAGAACATCCTAAAGGAAATATAAGTCCTGTTCCACTATTTTACTACCTATTTTGCAAGTGTATATAAGATTCCAGTAACACTATACGAGATCACTAAGGGTTAATGAAGGAAGTACACAAGCAGCAAATACAAGCTGATACAAAAGCCAAGGGATATGTTCAAACCAAGAGAACCAAAACACCTCAGAAAGGATGCTATAAGCAATAAAGGTTTCACTGTAATTTCAAGAGAAAGAATATAAGGAAATTCAACACGCAAAACACAGTGACACAGGCAAGCTTAACAGCCTGATTGTAGGAGACACGAGCATAGTCATACCATGAAATGGCTGTGTGTCAGTAAAACATCATCTGTTGCACTGATTTTATGTGGCTAATCTGAATTTAGGGTCAGGACACTTGGAGCGATGCCTCTAATAGTACTTGCCAGCCTGTTCTTTCACTGCTGCTTCCTGTTCCTCACCTTCTTTGTAGGCTCCCAGAAATCCTTCAAATCCCACCAACATGTTTCAGGCTAAGTCTGAGAAAGATGGTGCTTCAAGAGAATGGAGCAAATGATGAAATACTGTTCACTCACAGCCACTAAAGAGGTTGGCTGTGGGCAATATCAATAGGAAAAACTCAGGTCATTAGATCACAACAGCTAAGTGAGAATCAAAAGAACTTAAGGAAAATGCTATAAAAGCTTAAAAGTAGATGAGCTAAGAAAAAAATGAATATTAAGAGATGAGATCTGGTTGCCAGCCAGACATTTAAACTATACTGATCTAATCTCTTGTTTTTATCAAATACTACATAATGATATAACAAAAATATCCTATGGCTTACTCAGTCAGTTGATGAGAACATATGTTGATCAAAAATACAAAAATAATCAGTCACCTCAGTTTCTCAAGGTTTTCAGGACAGGCTTCTAACAGATTAAAGGCTGAAACAGTTACTGACGTTCTCTACATCACTTTTCTCTAGCATCTATTAAAAATACAAGTTACCTTTTTTAAAGGTCCAAATTCTATTCATTCTGTTAGTATTTCATTATTAAGTTTGTCTTGGCTTTTGGCTAGGCGTTAAAGACATTTTTTCCTTTTATTTTTAGAGACAGATCTCTCTATATAGCCCCAGCTGTCTAGGAACTCCCTCTATACACCAGGTTGGTTTTGAACTCACAGATATCCTCCTGCCTCTGCCTAGGGTCAAAGTCATGTTCCACATACCCAGCACACTCATTTTTATATTAAAGTAATAACATATTATAAGCAGGTCTGGCTATCTTAGAAAATAAAATACTTCTTTGCTTTAAATGAGATCTGTATGTTACTAAAGTGTAAAGACCACTAAATTATATAAGTACTGAATGCAGCATAATTTTCTAAATTCCTACTTTGCAAGGGGCACTGCATAGTCTCCAACTTGGAACAATAAATAATGTTGGTAATAAACATCAATGTGTTTGCACAAGGCTTTGCCAGCACTCTGGATTACCTCCACGGGTATTACTGAGCTAGAGGGCATAAACACATTCTGAAGCATTTTGATGGATGTTGGAATGTTATGTAAGAATAACTGGTCTCCTGCACCATATAAGGTACCAAGAAGTATTTTGTTTTTGTTTTAATTTTTAGATAATGAGATGCTGGAAAGATGACTCAGTGGTTAAGGGGATGTACTGCTCTTCAAGAAGACCCAGAGTTCAATTCTCAGCATCCATATCAGGTGGCAAACAAAAACAAAAACAAAACAAAAAACAAAAACTTTCTGTAACTCTAGTTCCAAGGGGATCCAATGTCTTTGTCTTCTGAGGATTCCAGCACACACGAGTATACCCCAATATACATGCACATAAAGCCACAGAGAAACATAAATGCACATGTAAAATAAAATAAGCTTTTAGATAATGTAGGGCAAGAGAGATGGCTCAGCAGTTAAGAGGGCATACTGCTCTTGCAGAGTACTCAAGTTTGATTCCCAGAACTCACCTGCTTGTAATTCCAGCTCCAGGGTATCTAAGGCCTCTGGCCTTCATGGGCACTTGCATTCATATGCATATATACCCAACCCAGACTACTAATCAGAACTCACCAACACCCATCCCCAAACAAAATTCCACAAATCTTTAAGTGACAGAAAATAAAGCATACTCAGTTGTGGCTTTCATCTGTATTTCTTTGATTCCTGGGAAATATTTATGCTTGTGAGCTATTTCCATCTTTTGGAATGTTTGTGCCACTTAACCACTCCTCCCCTATTAGGGTCTTGGTGGTTTTCCTTAAATAAAAAGTGTATAAATGATGGGTATTATATTTGTGTGCATAATATCTATTCCTGTTTTTTTGTCTTTTACCTTTATCCTTCCTTACCTTCTTAAGCTTTTCTATCTCATTTTCATCCTTTTTTACTGTCTGTTCCCACATGTGTACTTTATCCTGGTCCTCCTTCAACTGATTCTTCTCAAAATCCAACTGGATGCCCAATCGAGTCTTCTGATTTTCAAATTCTAAGCTGTGGAAAGGAAGGGGAAGTAGAGTTAGCACTCAGGACCTCCTGGTTACTGCTGAGTCTAAGTTACATGGCCTCATCCACTCACATGGACACCAAATTGTGCCCAGAAGCTGAAGCT
The DNA here is from genome assembly GCF_963924665.1 of Micromys minutus. NCBI lineage: Eukaryota > Metazoa > Chordata > Mammalia > Rodentia > Muridae > Micromys > Micromys minutus. The sequence goes on along the minus strand of NC_137970.1, from coordinate 19,400,134 downwards.
CTAGTATAAGATGGAGGACTCTAAGCCAAGTTCCGTTTATCCACCTCTAAATACTGGAAACTCCAGTACCTACCCAATTTTCCAGGAGGACATTTTAAAAAAAAGTTTATCTGATACCATCAGTTAGCAGCCTCATTTATCAAGCTTCTGTATACTTTCTGCAGATTTCAACTCAACAATCCTACAACTAGACATTAATACCCATATTTTACACAGGAAACACATGCTAAGAGGTTTTTTTTAAAAAAAAAAAAACCTTGCTGGAGGCCACACAGCTAATGCTAGCAAATATCACTTGAGACTGGAATCAAAATCTAACACCAGAACCTAGCCTCTTTCTTATGTCATTACTGTAGTATAGGCTAATATAGCTAATATCCCAATTCTTCAACTTGGAAGTAGTGTAATCTCAGTTATATTCTCTGTATTGCTGATTCCTCATCTGTAGCTTTTCTTATTGAGTTAATAATATGTATAGAGAAAACATTTGGTACATTTTAGCTTTCATCATCAATGTGATGGATATTGGCTGTGGCCACCTCATTTTTACCCAAGGGCTTCAGTTCTTTCTAGCATCTTAAAGTTCTGCCCCAATACTTTAGAAGCAGAGATTTGGTGGTATAAGAACATAAAGAAAACAATGAATTTCTGCTGTTCTGCTATTACCCTTTCCCTTACCTCTTCAGAAACTCAAAGTATATTACAGCATATAGGCACTAGCAGCCAAGCAGGGCTAGCTTCCAACTGTTCCACCAATGCTCAATATACTGTGATAGATGCTGCCAGATGTCACGCTAGCAGCTTAAACCTATTAGTCACTATAATCCAAATGGAATGTAATTAACTCTACAATTCTGAAGTATGTAATGTTTAGGCCAACCTAAGTATGACTCATAAAGCCCTCCCTCCATGATCCAGCCCCTGCTGACCTTTCCACCTCCCCTGCTTTCCTCCTGACCCTGTTTTTATGTTCCAGGCATTCAAAACTACTTAGTATTCAGAACAAGGCATACTCTGTCACACCTCTAAGCATGCTGTTCTTACTGGCTGGAACTCTTTCTGTCCCTGCTTGGCTGGTTAAATCCTACTCATTCTTTAGATCTCTTATTCATTACTTCTTGTTCTTTTAATGCCTTTTTTGATAGTTGAGTTTCCTTCCTTTTTCAATTTCAGACGAGTTGCAATAGTCAATATTACAGTTGATAACAGATAATGTCACTGATCTCTAGGCAAAACCCTTTCCTTATCTTTATTCAACCTTAGATCTCTACCCCCATTATCTCCTTTGTAAATATACATATCCTGGGCTAGAGAGATGGCTCGGTGGTTAAAAGCACTTTGCTCTTCCAGAAGATCTGAGTTTGGTTCTCAGAACACAAACCAGGTATTCTACAACCACCTTTAACGCCAGTTCTGACAATATTCTGGCTTTTGTGGACACTAGCACACATACGGCACTATTCTCCTACACACACACACACACACACACAAACAGAAATAAAAAGTAGTCTTTAAAATGTCACTGTTTTTCAAGTGACAGCTTATGCTGCAGCGATGTAGAGCAAGAACACTCCTCCATTGTTGGTGGGAGTGCAAACTTGTACAACCACTTTGAAAATCAATTTTGCGGATTCTCAGAAAATAGACTTGCTCTACCTCAAGACCCAGCTATTCTACTCTTATGTATATACCCACCAAATGATACTCCATTTTACCACAAGGACACTTGTTCATCTATGTTCATAGCAGCTTTATTCATAATAGCCAGAAACTGGAAACATTAGATGCTCCTCAACCAAAGAATGGATAAAGAAAATGTGGTACATTTACATAATGAAATACTGCTTGGCTATTTAAAAAAAATCATGAAATTTGCAGGAAAATGAATGGAACTAGGAAAAAAAAAACATCCTTAATGGGGTAACCCAAACCCAGAAAGACAAACATAGTATGTACTTACTGATAACTGGGCATTAGCTGTTAAGTAAATGATAATCATAGTACAATCCACAGACCCAGAGAAGCTAAGTAGCAAGAGCTCAAGGGGGTGGGGGACAGATATGCATGGATCTCCCAGGGAAGAGGAAATAGAATAGATTTTGCAGGTGGACTCAAGGTGTGTGGGGATAGAGAGAGTACTGGAAGAAGCAACTGGAATTGGGAGAGTGGGGGCAGTTCGGGGTAATGAGGAAACTTAATGCAATGCAAAACTCCCTGGAATCCATGAGGGTGACCCTAGTAAGATTCCTAGTAATGGGAAATACAAAACTTGAACCAGGCCAGACTTCCAGGGGTGGGACTGGGACATTAACCCAGCCAAAAATCCTTTGAGCTACAACTCATTCTGCCTGCAACATATCCAGGAGTAATGTTGGAGAACTTGGGAATGGCCAACCAATGACTGGTCCAATTTGAGGCCCATGATACTAGATGGAGCCCCATTGCTGACACTACTTGGAAGGCCAGGAACCACAGGCTGAATAACTCAGAGACCTAGGACAAAACCAAACACAACTGGCAAAGAAAAAAAAAAGATGATTCCTAATGATATGATATTCTGCTATACACAGAGACCTGAGCCTGGACCAATCATTATCAGAGAAGTTTCATCCAGCAATTGAAGGAAGCATATGCAGAGACCCACAGACAAACATTAGGTAGAGCTCAGGGAACCCTGAGGAAGAAAAGAAGGAAGAACTGTAGGAGCGAGAGGGCTCAAGGACATCACGAGTACATGGCCCACAAGGGTTGACTGAGTGAGGATGGTAAGTACTCAGAGACTAAAGAGACAACCAATAAGCTTGTGATGGTCTGTGTGCGTTTGGTGTTCTTGTGGAACTCCTGACAGTGCTAGTAGGGGTTGTCTCTGACTCTTCTGCCTGATATTGGGACCTTTTACTCTTGCTGGGTTGCCTTGTCCAGCCTTGATATAAGGGGATGTAACTAGTCTTGCTGTAACTTGCTATGCCATGCATGGCTGATACCCTTGGGAGGCCTACTCTTTCTGAAGGGAAAACAGCAGTCGGGACATAATATATGAGAAAAGATTGAAGAAAAATAAAAACAATGAAATGTTACTGGTTTAAAATTTATACAATGCACCATGTTGTCTATCTCATTAATCTTTCCAATCCATAACAGTTGTGTAAGTAATCATGTTACTCTTACTGCCTATAGATCTGTGGTATGAACTGTTCCACAGTACTTCATAGTCTCTATCATATTTAACTTCATATACTAAAGATGTTTTATTTTCAGCAAATACTGCAACATTATTATACTTCTCTAATGAAGAAATCAAACAATTTCTATAGTTCATAGAGATTTAAACTCTTCTTTGACCATTTTTTTGCTAGGTTTCTTATTGGTCTTCTTGAAATTTTCCTCTATTTCTTTTTTAATTTGCCAATCATATTGTCCTGAAATTATTCATCTACTTTTTCCTCAAGAACTCTGTAAGTTCCCTGGGGAAACGCACAGCACCAGATTGATTTTATACCCTTTGAGCCTAGCTTGCAGTAGGAAAGCAATGGGTATTTACAAACTCAGGGTAGTACTAAGGGCCGAAGCTCAGGGCCTCAAATATGCTAATCTAAAGACAAGTGTTCTCCCATCAAACAACACTTCAAACACTCTTTCTCTTTTACTGTATTCTGAGGCAGGGTCTTATTAAGTTGCAAGGCTAACCTTGAACTTGAAATCCTTAGTAATTGGGATTACAGGTATATGTCACTATTTGTCTGCCTCTTAACTGAGACCCAGGGCTGAGAGGGTGACCTCCTTCAATGGTGACTATATTGTGTTCCTATGCCTTACCTCCATCTCTCTTATCTCCTCCAATATGCAAAAAAAAAAAAAAAAAAAAAAAAAAAAACAGTACAAAGTAGATAATAAAAAAACCCACTAAAGTGCAGCATGGTAGCACATGTCTATGATCCCAGCATTTGAAAGGCTGAGGCAGGAGGACTGCTGAGTTCTAAGCCAGCCTAGGCTACATACACAGTAAGTACCAGACCAACCAGGGTTCCATAGCAAGACTATCTGAAAATACAAAAACCAAAAAAGATATATTTAATAAAAGGATAAGTGCACATATGTCATGAATGAGCTAAAATGAGGAGGCCTGTGCTGCAAGGGGAGACTCCACATTAAAAAATGAAAGTTAAATCTAGTACAGTATAATATATAATACAACAAAGGAGACACTTGTTTCTTTTCTGGTCACTTCTCCAGTCTAGAACTTCTTTTCATTCCTAACCCCAACACATAAGGACAATAGGAAAACAAAAGGTAATGTTTATTGTTCTTGGTAGGTGCTATTCATTATGCTGAATAACCCACAAAGATTATTTCATGTAATTCTCTCCATAATGCCACAAGATAGGCACCAGTGTCTCATCATATAAAAACTATTATTCAAGATCTCTGTATTCTTTCAGGCCCCCTACAATAAGTTTGTATGGTCCTAAGAACTGGTTGCTGCCCTAGGACACACATGACCACCAAGGATAGCAGAGAGCACGCATATATTCCATTATCTTATAAAAACATTTTCACTCACCGTTTCTTGGCAATTTCATTCTGACGCTTCACTTTCTCTTCCTCAAATTCTCGGATGTTACGCACGCCAATCTCCCGACAAAACTCTTCAAACACCTCATCTTCTACCTGAGGGAAGTCGGGGAGGGCAGAGGCATTCCTGGCTAAAGTCCTACTCCCAAATCTAGTCTTGTCCTAGTACACATGCTGGCATGCCCACCACCTACCAACCTGGTTCATCTTCTCCTTCAAGTCTTTCATTTCTCTCTCTCGGCTCTGTATGATTCTCTTGATATCATTAATTCGAGGCCCGAAGTTGGCTAGTTCACTCTCCAGCTTAGACTTTTCCTACAGTCAATAGGTTGAAAAGCAAGAGACTAAGCTTTGTGGAGAAAAAGAATTCCCTTTCCAATACCAGCCCCACTGTCAGCAAACACTGAGAAAGCCTAATGTACCAATGCCCAGTCACATCTCCAAAATCTCTTGTTAGAACTATCATGTTTTCCCCCTTTTCCAGCTGTGTCACCTTTAATCTATAAGGATGGGTGTATGGTAAACATAAAGAGTTATAGGTCCATTAATCCCTTGATAACCCCTGGGCCAAATATGTTTTAGAAGTTGGACTGTTTTTCAGAAGGTAAGTCTAGGTATTATGTAACAATTCTTGTTTGAGTAAGCTATACTGTTTGGTAACAGTATTCCAGTTCAGACAGTGAAATGCCTATAGTTCGTTTTGTGTATGTGTGTGTGTGTTTCCCATGAGACGTAATCCACTATATAGCTCAGGATGGCCTTGAATTCTCCAATTTTCTCCAATGCACTGGAAACATAGGCATATGCCACTACACTGGTCCTGTTGTTCACTCTCAATTGACTTTTAGAAGTCCCAATATTTATTTTATTAACTATAACTGTGTTATAACAGTACCTATAACATTTACTTAATGTCAACTGTTCTAAGAACTTCACAGGTATTAACTCATTCCATCTTTGCAATAACCACACAAAACAGATAATGATTTCCATTTGGTAGGTCAAGAGGAGAAAACTGACAATAGAAAGTTAAGTAAGTTGTTCAGTGGAATCAATATAGACGACAGATTTGGACACCACCATCCCATCTTAGTGCCTGACTCTATGCTATGCTATCCTGAACAGAATGGAAGGAAAGTGGATACTTCCCCAGTCCCACTGCAACCTAGGATGGCCTGGGAGGACAAGGCCAGGCCCTACCTGGAGATTCAGGGCAAGATGCCTTGTCTTAGTCTGTTCTAGGTCACTCTGTGAGTACTTCAGCCGCATTTGTAGCCCATGAGCCTGAGACTGCACCTGACGCAGTTCTGCCTCTTTCCGTTTTGCCTTCATCTGCTCCTAAAGAGAAAAAGAAAAAAGGGACCATGTGCTAAGTGACCAACCTGAGCTCAGGAACCCTACTTCTAAGGATCAGTGTTACTTGTGCCTTACTTTCAGCTCCTCTGTCAAACGTTCTTTTTTTTCTTTCAGTTTGTCTACTGCTTTCTCATCCCAGCGCCGTGCCTTTGCCTTGAGATCACTGGCTCCACCAGAGATAACTCCTGACTTCTGGAACAGGGTGCCATCCAATGCCACTGTCTATGCACATCAGGGAAAAAGTAGAGGTGAACATAGAAAATTCCAATACTGAGCCTATCCAGCTCCAACCTGAGAACGGGGTTGGGGGGACAAACCTTGTGGCGTTGGTGACCTCCAAAGGCAATTCGTCTTGCATCCTCCACATTGTCACAAACAAGGGCATTGCCACAAGCATACTGCAGAGCTTTTTTGATGTGAGGTGGTTCATAGCGAATCACATCAATCACTAGCTTGGCCCCCTTCAGCTCCCGGAGTTTCTCATCAGTAGGTTTCACCTGTGTGAAGAGAAGAATGTCATGAAGCAACAGAATACATAAAGCCAAGGTGAGGGGCCCACAACACTGCCTTGACCCCAAACCCCTTGACAAACCTTACCTCCAGGTAGTCAAGAGGCAAGAAGGTCTCAGGTTCTCCACGTTGTTCCTTGATATATTGAATACAATCCCGACCTGTCTTCTCTGAATCTACAATAATAGCATCCATGTTCTTTCCTAAAACCTTGGTCACAGCAATCTGATACTTCTTTTGTGTAGGCTGGCAGAGGTCAATGAGGCGGCCATACTGAATATAAAGGAAGAAGGGAAACTGAAGCATAAGGTTTAGGAATCCAAATTACTAGTTCACAAAGAAGGGCAAAATAAAAATCCGTATAAGGAACAATGAATGCACCCAACCACTAAGATGGGAATGGGAACGGACTGAGGGGAGGCACTTGTTAGACTTGTATGGCTACAAGCAATTTAGGCTAGTAAAGTAGTCAATCCTAATATTCCTTCGAAAGCCAGAAGTTTGGTTAAGAGGAAGATTAAAGACTGAATAAACATGTTACAAGATGGAAGACCCAACTAGCACCTCAGAAGAAGGTCAAAGAAAGAAATCACATTGTTTCTGTGTTCAATTACATCAGAAGCTTATAAAAGCTTTCTAAGATGACTACTGCTTTTGGAATTAGGCAAGATTGACTGAAAAGCTAAAAGCCATAACAGCCTCCCCCAAAAAGTACTTCTGGATTTCAATTTTTCTGTTTTTGAAGCATGGTCTCATTATTTATGTGAGACTAACCTAGATCTCTCTATGTAACTCAGGTTAACTTCAAATTCATGATCTTCCTGCCTCTACCTTCTAACTGCTGATATTAAAGGCATATACCAAAGTACCTAGCTTTAGAATGGTTACTCATTAACATAACTAAATGAGATTATAGTAATATGCCAGTATTTTCTGACTTATGGTTGTTTTGATGTAAGTTCTGTATTCAAAGACCAAGGGAGGGCTATGGAATTATAAAATATACATTTAGCTTAGACTATGATTCCTGATATATAGTTGCATAAACTAAAGTCATAATGAGTTAACTGATCCCTGACTACTCCTAGGTAACTTTCATGAGAGCTAGTCATTATAGAGACCAAGGCAGGATTAGAAGATTGGGCATTCTAGTCACCTGCCCCATACCTAAAAAGAAAAGACAACTAAAAGCTGAGTTGATCAGCAATAGGCAATTATTTAATCTATCCTGATTTAACCTATCATGCCTATAAAGCAAACACTCCATAAAAACTCAAAAGCTCAGGGCTGTATATATGGGTTGATGTTTAAGGTAAAACATGATTGGACAGTGGAGAGGTAGGCAGGGGGGGGGGGGAGGCTAGGAAAACAAAGAGGAGGAGAAAGAGATTCCCAGAGGAATCAAGATGAAGCTGGAGAAGGATGATCTAGACCCAAGTGGTCTTAATTAACGATAGGTAGATATGAGTATTTTGAAGGGTTGATGTAGGTCATTTTATCTCATATAGAAGGGTAGTTTGTATCTTTGTCCATTGGATGTAAGCTTATTGTGTAGAGTGTTTGTGGATTGAGAATTTAATACATAAACCTGCTTGATAAGCTACTGGGCTTTGGAGTCATGTTTGTGCCAGGCGGTGGAGAAAAGGAAAATGCCAGGGCAGTCATATCCACCGAAGACAGAAGCAACAGGGCAGGCAGAGTGAACCGCCTGGGAAGGAAACCACGTGAGAGGGCGGCTTGCGGACCAAATGGCAGAGTCCATGCACTTGGCTCTACACTAGAGCGGCGTCCGTGGAGTGAGACCGCAGGGGCCAATAAAAGGTTAAAAGATCCTTTTAATATTTACTACAACATGTATAAGTGACTCAGCTGTTAAAGAGCACTTACTGCTCTTGCAGAGGACCTGAGTTCAGTTCTAAGCATTCTTGTCAAGTGGCTCATAACCACATATAACTCCTGCTCCAAAGGATCTGATACCCACCTCCTTTTTACCTCTTCGGGTACCGTCCGTCACTCACAAATATATACCCACAAACAAAAACAGACGCAATCACCCCCACCTCTAAAATTAAAATAAATCTACAAAGATAACAAAACCAATCAAAAATGTTCAAAGTTCTATGTTTGTGCAGGGTATGGTCATCCAAACCTTTATTCCTGGGACTCAGGCAGGCAGATCTTTTTGAGTTCAAGGACAGTTTGGTCTACACAGTGAGTTCTAGGCCAGCCAGGATTATATAGTCTAAGGACCTTGTCTGGAAAGAAAAGGAAAAGGGAAGAAAGGGAAGGGAAGGGAGGGAAGGAAGAAGGTATGAAGGTACGAAAAAGTATTCTGTGTTGAAGGAGCTTTTAGATATAACTCAGGAGGAGGCTTGGTAAGTAAGGAAACTTATATTCCTAGAACACACATTGTGGAAGGAGAGAACTGACTTCTGCAAGTTTTCCTCTGATCTTTACATATGTGCTGTTAGGGACAGACAGACATAGACAGACATAGACAGATACAGACACATAGACACACATGATAAATGTGTTCCCTGATTTCCATGAGAAACTAACAAATTAACCAATCATTCAGGAGGATGGTCAAAACCACAGTTCACAGCCTAGGTTTCCAATTGTAATCTGAAGTGAAAGGTAGTCTTATGAGACTGAGATATTTTTTTTGATGCTATTTTTGGACAGTGTCAGAATTATATTATAGGACACACAGCTGGTATCTATTAGAGAAAGAACTTTTGGTGCATGGGGAACTCTTGTACACACGCATGTACATACATACACACACATCTGGTATTAGAAATGAAATGTATTTATTGGCTGTGTGTGAGAGTAGAAAGAACACTTTGGTTTTATTCCATCTCACAGAGCAGACCTCATACTATATATAAAAAGCCTACTCTTGCTCCAGAGCCAGTGACAGTTTCAGGCAGTCCCATCTGAATCTATAATCATTTTTTCAAAATGTCTTTAATCACTTCCTAGACCATTACCTAGCAAGCACTGAAAGATATCTTATATGCATTACCTCAAATTCTGACAAGCACCCAATAAAGTAGGCACTTTTACTAGATCCCTTATTCCACCCTTAAAATCAAGCATGGTTCCTCAAGAACTGAGGAAAAGAGTAATCACTTCAGTGAGGCAGTGATGGCACACGCCTTTCATCCTAGCACTCAGGATGCAGAGGCAGGTGGATTTCTATGAGTTCCAGGCCAGCCTGGTCTACAGATCAAGTTCCAAGACAACACAGTTCCAAAGCTACACAGAGAAACCCTTAGGGGAAAAAGAGTAATCTCTTCAAAGGTACTTACAGGAGTGATTAGTGTGTATTTATAGAACCAAACTAAGTTGAACTCAGAAACAGAAGGATAACAATTCAGGGCACCTGACAACTCAGAACTAAGTGAAAAAAATCTAAAGTTCTGAAAGTCCAGGGGTCCCCTAATAGCCAATTCAGAAAGCTACCTTTTTAAAGAACAATTCCTAGCCTATCAATTCCCCCTCCAAAACCTTCTTTGTCCTTCCCATTCCCCAAAGAGGAATGGATATAACATGACAAACCCATCAGGAAGATGCAATTGCAATTAAAAGAACACATGACTGAGCCATGTGGGAGTTAGGGCTCGGGTGTAAATCCCTAGAACTGATATAATCCATGAACAGGGTAGCATACATTGTTTGTAATCCAACTGGTTCCTTTGGGGAGATGGTAAGTGGAGGCAAGAAAATCCCAGGAAGTTTGTGGGCCACCTACCCTAGCATACATAGCAGGAAAAAAAAAAAACATGAGGGTCTGGAGAGATTTCTCAGTTGTTAAGAGCACTTCCACTACCCACGTGGTGGCTTACAATCATCCATAACTCTAAGATCTGATGACTTCTGAACTCCACAGGTACCAGGCATGCATGTGGTGCACATACATGAAGAAAAAAAGTAAAAAACCAACATGGGACTCTTGTTTCAAATAAGCTTGATAACAAAAACTGAACCCTTGGGTTATTCTCCAAGCTCCATTCTTACTGTGCTACATGTACTCACAAATACACACATACACATTTTTAAAATTATGTCTAAGTGTATGTCTGCCTGTGTATACGTGCACATGCCCTCATAGACTGGGGGTGTCAGATCCCCTGGAGCTGTAGTTACAGGCAGTTGTAAGCCAACTGTTATGGGTGTTCTTAATCACTGAGCCATCTCTATAGCTCCCAATAAATAAAACTGTAATCTGAAAACAAAATCAGGACAAACTGAGCATGAACAGCAGTTCTCTCACAAGCTTCTTTTCTTTTTATAATTTATTTTTATTTTATATGTATGTGTGCTTTGTCTACATGTATACCTATATGTGATTTGTCTCCACACAGGCCAGAAGAGGGTACCAAATTCCCTAAAACTGAACTCAAGACACCGTGAGTCAACATGTGGGCGTTGGGAACCAAACTCAGGTCCTAGTGAAGAGTAGACAGTGCTCTTAACTCTGAGCCATCTCTTCAGCCCAAGCTATGTCTGTCTGAGTTTCCATTTTCCCTGATATAAAAGTAGGGATAGCTATTCTGTCTTTACAGAGTGTTCTATAGCAGTCTCCTCCCAACTGGCATTCCCTCCAGAAGGGAGGAGGAGGCTCATAAGACTCAGGATGTAGGCACTTTAGTTTCTGTCTGGGAAAGTGGAAATTTAAAGTTTCTAGAAGGTGTGCCTCGGCTTTACAGAAGGAAACATCTACAGGGGGCGGAGTCTCTGACAGACAGCTACAGAAATAGGAGATTCTTAACTGCTGAGCTGACTGAAAACTGTGCCAAGAGCTTCAGCGATGTTGCTTCTGTGAGCTGTCACCTGCTATTGGAGTGGGCTTTTTGGTGATACAACTACCTTTTTTTTTAGGTCATTCCTGCTCTTTTAAATAATCTCTCACTCATACTCTTGTTAGTAATGCTAGTAAAAACTCATTGGTTCATTATACTGGACTTTGTGGCAACCATTACTTTGCTCTGTTGTGGGTTCCCTTTCTGAGTTGAGTATGTGTGTCTCATGTGTCCCCATAGAAAATCTTTCACAGAACACAGAAGGTCAATAGTAAGTCTGAATACATACTCAGAAAGAATCCCTCCCCCTGAGTCTTACCACAGAACCAGGGTAGAGACGCTTGATGCTTTCCATGATTTCTGCCTTTCGCTGCTGGCGGCTACTCTCTTGCCGGTCAATTCGCGCATCCCCCAATTGCTCCATCACCTGGTTCAGCTCTTTATTGATCTCATCAATACGACGCTTGGCCATCTCTACTTCTTCTGTCAATTCTCCCTCTAGCTTCTTCTGCTCCTCTAGAGACTGCCTACAAAATAAAGAAACAGAGGCGTTAACCTGGCTGGTAAGATAATACTTGTGACTAAAGGACTCTGGTAGACCTGCCTGAAGAAGGGCAGGATAAGCAGGAAAGAATGTAGAGTGTGAAGAAAGGGTTGCAGAGCCACATACTTGCTAGTGGTAATATATTCCTCTAGCTTCTCGATCCGTTTCTGATTCTCTTCAATCTCCCGCAGTTTTTGCTTGATCTTGGCCTAGATAATAAATGCATCCCACTATTAGAGACTGAACCAGTTAACCCAAGCCCATGTGGTCTTGGCTTACACCCCTATTGACCCCACACATCCAAAATTCCAACAGTCCAACATAATCTGTCATGATCTAATGCAGGAGGCCTACCAAAGAGCAGAAATACAAAGTCCAGTCCACTGCTAGATGAGGGCTTCTAAGGACTCCAAAAGGTACTGTACCCAGGTCAGGGTTCCTCAGTAATCTAAGGTTCAAACCCAAGCAAAGTAATGCTTCACAGACTTCTCTGGCCTTGCTGTCTCATCTGTAAGATGTAGTAAATACTTAATACAGGGTACACATTAATACTAATATTAGAATGGTGGTAAGTGAAGTATATTTGCTAATAGTGTGTGAGCTTTAGAGACAGACTGCCCAGGTTCATCCTAAACCGGCAGCTGAGTAATTATGGGATTACTATTAAACCCCAGATTACCTCACCACTGTGATACAGTTTCCTCGTTTTGAAAGTGAGAATAATAGTAACCATCCCTTAAAAGTAATCATAAATAAATAAGTGAATATATATGTAAAGCATGGTGTTTAGCACATAGTAGCTGCCTGATACACGTAAATCTCTGTTGTTATTAAGACTATCATTATGTCCTTATTTAGGGATTATCACCCCTGATCGTTTTGCTTGTGGTTGATGCTGGGAATTGAATTCAGGGTAAATATGCTAAGCACACGCTGCTGCTGAGCTACACTCCCACACCTCATCCTTTAATTTTTGCCTACCTCTGTCTCTACTTTCTTCCGCTCTTCTAGATCTAGACGGTCCTGATCAGCTTTCTGGTCTCGATTAAATTTCTCTAGCTCCTGAGCCAATGTGGCTGCTCTCTTGCTTGCTTCTTCTTTCAATCGGTGGTATTTCTTTACCTATTAAGACAGAAAGAGGACAAGTTATTAAGTGAGCTGATGTTAAATCACTGATCTCTTTGCCAGTACCCTTTCAAGACTTACTTGGTTCTCCTCCAGGGTCAAGTCTCTGCCCTGACTCTGACTCTCTTCCTCCATCCGTTCTTCAAACTCTTGTCGGGCCTTCTCCACTGACAGCATCTCCTTCTCCAGCTCATCCATGTCACCTTTACGTTTCTTATAATGTTTCTGAGCATTTTGCAGAGACTTCTTGGCTGCTTCAAGCTTCTTGATTTTGTGGGATGTATTCTCTTTTGCTTTGATGTACTGAGGCCTCTTCTGATTCAATTCTGAGTCCTTTTCCCTTTTGCCCGAGAGAAGAAAGACAACCAGTTAGCCCTGCAGAAGGTAGGGGCCCTGGGCTTTTTACCCTAAAAGAGAGACCTATGTATTTTTAGCCAACCTCATGGAAACACTTTAAAGAACAAGGACCTTGATGCCCTATAGTTTCTCAAAAACAAACAAAAGATCCCAAACAACAACAACAACAACAACAAAAACCCAAAAAACAGTGAGGGGCGCAGTTCAAGTACTTCTTGGAATATACAGCCTGGCATTCTAGTCACTCTAAAAGACAAAATAATCACCCTCTTCAACCCCTCCAATTCTTTGGGGTTCTTTATGGCAAGAGACTCCATCGCACCCCCAATAAAGGTTTGAACACTGCCCCATAACGTTGAAGCAAACCCCAAAACAGGTCATTCATTAAAAACTCTCCTCAAATACCCTATGTTTACTGAGTTGCCCTCATCTGATCTAATCACTTAAAATCCCTGTCCTTTAAGCTTAAAAAAAACAGAGCTTCTCTTCTAGGATAGCCCTCTTGGTCATTCAATAGCTGAACTTGCTAACTTGTCAACTCAGTGCCTGGTTTTTGTTGTTGTTTTTTTATTTGTATTACATATGCATGAGCACACGCTCGCACATGCCTGCCCTCACAAGTGTGTGTGTGTTCATACACACATACTAATTAGCGTATGCAGATTGAAGGACAACTTGTAGGACTCAGATCTCTCTTTCATCCATATTGGGTTCCAGTAATTTAACTCAAGTCACTAGGCTTGGTTTCAAGCAGCTTTACCAGATGAGCTATGTCAAGGCTGAGCAACCTTACTGCCCCAAGCTTGATAAACAAATTAGTAGATGTAGGCTCAGAGGATTCCCAAGAGAACAGCAACAGATGCTTAGTTTTCTACAAGTTACAGGTCCGGGCATGCCTCTTACTTGATCTCCTTTTCAATCTGCTGCTGTTCCCGCATCATTTTGCCCAGTTCTTTCTTCTTCTCCTTCAGCTCATCCTCTACCTTGTCCATCCGCTTCTTGTCCTTCTCAATTTCCTTGTTCTTCGAGGCCAGTTCCTTGTTGAGCTTCTCAATCTCCACTTCATTGTGGTAGAGCTTAAAGAGCTGCAACTGGACTTGTGCTCGCACTACCTCATCCTTCAGGCGCTGGTAGCGGTCCGCCTAAGCAAACAAGAGCAGGACAGGGTACATCATTAAGGCACTGACTTTATCTCCGTCCCTCAGATCTAAGAGGCAGCCAGGCCACCAACCTCTTCCTTTTCTTGTTTGGCCTCCTTGCGTTCAGCTGCAATATTTTTCTTGCGATGATAATTAAACTGTGTGTCTTCTTCAGCCTTCACCATTTCTTTCTTTCGCTTGTCATACTCCTGTGCAAGTTCCCCAGAACGACTAATTTCTTCAAATAGAGCGGTCCTCTCCTTGGGGTTCTTCATGGCAATAGACTCCACTGCACCCTGATAAAGGTCAAAACACTGTCTCATTTAGACTTCTACTAGCTGAATTCACCCTGCCCACATCAAAAGTTTACACATCCTCCTTCCCTCACTTCAAGGCTTTTTTATGGGTGGGGACAAAATACTGAGGCTTGAAAGTCAGTATGTACTCTGCCACTGAGCTATATTCTCTCCCCTTGGCATGCTTTTTTATTTTGAGAGAATCTCACTAAGTTGTCTATGCGGGCTTGAACTTCCTCTGTAGCCCAAGGAAATTTTGAACTTAAAATCTTCTTGCTTTAGTTGGAATATGGGCCTCTGCTATCAGGTCAGCCATACTGGGCTTTAATGGCACATTCTCTGCCTCTGAGCACAAAGAGACAAACACAAAGGTAACAATGGCATATTGTGTGCAATCACTAAAACAGCCCAGAAAATTCAAGCTTGAGATGCAAGAAACTTAGGTAGGGAGTTCTATTTAGAAAGGCTTTACACAGTTAACAGCTGATTTTGGGATATATGGAAAAACTAACCAAGAAAAGAGGACAACAGACTGGGGACAGCATATGAGAGACACTGGGTTCAATCCTTACCACCTCAAGAGTGAGTGAGTAAGAGAGTGTGTGTGTGTGTGTGTGTGTGTGTGTGTGTGTGTGAGAGAGAGAGAGAGAGAGAGAGAGAGAGAGAGAGAGAGAGAGAATGACAGAAAAGGTTATTCCACATATAGGGAATTAAAAAGCAAAGTCCTGCATGCCAAAGAGAACTACACACAGTTTAATTGGGCTAGAGTACAAAACTGAGAAAAAGACTACTAGCAGACAAAGCTACTACGCAGGAAAGAACTGAATTGGACGGTGTTTTATGAACAATAGGCTTGCAAATTTGCTTGTTCATTCTAAGTCAACTGTTTTCAAACCTCAAGTAGCATCACAATACCTCAAGTAGCATCACAATAGCGTTAAGAGCTTATTATAACACAAACTGTTCCACACCTCAGTCTCTCCTCAGCTCATAATCTGGAATGGGGTCTAAGAATGCACATTTGCAACATATCCCCAAATGGTGTTAATACTGCTGGTCTAGGATTGACAATTTAAGGACAATCATCCTTAGACAAGAAGGAATCACTGAACTGCTTTATGGAAAGACAGGGAAAAAAAGACTTGTGTCTCTATTAGACTAACCCAGCTAAGGGGAGAAATGGGAAGGGACCAGAATGGAATTAGGAAGCCCACTAAAGGATATGCAACATTAGTCTAAGGAGACACACGAACTTGGAGATAAAGCAGTTCTAGTTGGGACAGGCAAAGGCAACAAACAGCAAATAGCCAATAATGATTTTCAAACACCCAAAGGGGGGTAAATAGGTGGCCTCAACAGTTAAGAGCACTAGCAGCTCTTCTTTCCAGAGGATCAAGGTTCAATTCCCACCACCTACATGGTAGCTCATAACTCTAGTCCTAGAGAATGTTATACCCTTTTCTGGCTTCAGTGGATATTGCATGCACTGGTACCCATACATACATACATACATACAAACAATTAAAACACTCATACCCATAAAATCAATTTTCAAAATGCCCACAGTCTGGGCATGGTGGCACATGCCTTTAATTCCTGGACTCAGGAGGCAGAATCAGGAACATTTGGCCAGCCAGGGCTACACAATGATATCCTATCTTTAAAAAAAAGTCCACAGAAGATAACCTACTACTATCATATTACTGAAGTAACATAGTTTCCAACGCCCTTCTAAATATTCCTCCACATACCCACAGATAAATACAAGTTTCATATCTCATCAAAGAAGCTTCTTTTTGTTTTCCAGCAGAAAGATCCACAACTGGTCAAAATAGGGAAGATACATGAGAATGCCCAGCCCCAAATGCATCATCTGTAACACAGCCCTACTTCTATGATTCAGTGAATATATTCAGTGAATATTCTCAGGAGAAGGGACAGAAAGATTATTGGAGCCCGAGGCCCAGGATAACTGCTGTAGAATAGTTTCTTCTGGCCTGTACAAAGATGGTGTTCCCAAGAATTCTCAATAATATGGCTGCCAGCACAAGACTTGTAAAGATTACACCAATGGACACACCAATATGAATGGAGAAAACTTTCAAAAGGTCCCTGATGATTACTAAGAGAGGTTGAACTATTTGCTCCCCACCCCTCATAAAGACCTCAGCCCTAAACACATACAAATAATAAGGACAAATTCTAAACCAGACTCAACAGAGGTGTGCGTGTAAATAAACAAAACAAATATGGGGCCTGGAGAGATGGCTCAATGGTTAAGAACACTGGCTGCTTTCAGAGGTCTCTGACTTAGTTCCCATCACTTAAATGGTGGCTGACAACCATCTGTAACTCCAGTTCTGGGGGGTCTGACACTGCCTTCTGGCCTGGTATCAGGTACTCATGTGGTGCCCATTACATACATAGAAGCAAAAAACTCAGATATATAAAATAAAAATCTTAAAAAATATAGAGAGAAGAGGTCATGAATTCCTGAGGAGGTGGTTAGGGAGATACAGGACTTGAAGTGGGGAGAGGGACTGTGGAAATGATGCAAACAGTAAATAAAACCTTTAAATTTTCTAAAAAGAAAAAAGAAAAGTAATTTGAACATGATGATAATGCACACCTTTAACCCCATCACTTAGGAAGCAGGGGCAGGCAGATTTTTCTGACTTCAAGGCTAGCCTAAGCTACATAGTGAATTCCAGAGCAGCCAGGGACTACAGAGCAAGAATAAATATAATCTCACCTGGAAGACGAGGAAGTTACGAGCTTTGATGAGAATGCCCAACTTCTCTAACTCTTCACTGTATTCATGTAGCTGGACAACTTTGTTGTTGATCTTGTACTCAGAAGAGCCCCCTACAAGACAATGAATGAGTCAACAAGAAACAGGTATTCCTCCTATCCTGACATCTAGTTTATCTGCTTCCTTGGACCCAAGAAGCCTTCTGATCAGCCTCACCCACCTACAATGACTCGGGCAAAGGTGCGGTCCTCAGCACCCTCCTCGGAGTAGACCATGCTGACAAAGGCTCGGTTGGCAGCTGGCTTGCCCACAGGAGCTCCATGTATCAGGTCCCGAAGGGTCTTTACCCTCAGGTTGCTGGTTTTTTCACCAAGCACAAAGCTGATGGCATCCATGAGATTTGACTTACCTAAGGGAGAAGGAGACAAAGTAGAAGAGAGAACATTAGGAAGAAGGGAAGGGGAAAAGAAATAAAGAACACATATGGAGAGTTCCAATCACTTAGAGCTCAGACTAACAGAAGAGAGAAAATAAAAAATCTCTATTGTCAGAAAACTGGGTGAATGACTTAAGAAAAATAGTTTCTTTGCAGTTATTCCTTATAGTAGCCAGAAACTAAAACCCCATATAAAGAAACAGGTATTCATAGAATGGATTATTCTACAACACTGACAAATAGTTTTACTCTGTAAACTCAAAAAAAAAAAAAAAAAAAAAAAAAACAAGCTAGACAGAGAAGGAAATTCGTTGCTTTTTAAGTAACTGTAAAATTTCAGTGTTCCAAGACAGAAGAGCCTAAAAATTTGTTGCATAAAAATGTGAATATCTTTAACACTATTAAAACTGTACACTTAAAACAGTTAAGTTGGTAAACACAATGCATTTTTAAAAAAGGGCATGTTCCTTATAATACAATACGAAGCATACAGAATTGACTATGAAATTATCTTGCAAAAAATATTTAGCCTGAATCTAAGTAAGCCATTAGAACCCAGGAAATACAGCAAATAAACCAACCTGGTAAACAATACAATATAAGATTTAAAATAAACTGTGAGACTGAGTGTAGTGGTAAAACCCTTCAAAAGACTGGAAAGACTTTATGGAAACCGGTGTGACAGCATGCTCCTAACCTTAACCCTGCACTCGGGGACTAAACAGGAGGATTAAGGATTAAGAGTTCAAGATTGGAACTGGGTAAGAGTACTGGCTGCTCTTCCAGAGTACCAGGTTGGGTTCTTAGCACCTACATGGTAACAGACACCTGTCTGAAACTCCAAGGTATAAGATATCCTCTTCAGGCCTCCATCACTACCAGGCAAGCACATGGTGCACAGACATACATACATGCAGGCAAAAGACACAAACACATTAAATTTTTCTTTAAAGAGCTCAAGGCTGCCCTTAACAATGAGCTTTACAATGTGCTAAAAACAAGACTACGAAATGTTCTACAATACCAATGGCCTACTCTTTAAACAAACAAACAAACAAACAAACAAACAAACAAACAAACAAACCCTCACTATCTGTACCAGGAGTTTAGCTAAGAGGCAGAACTTCAGTAGCACACACAAGACCCTAGGTTCCAATACCATTGCTAAATAAAGGCAATGTTTAAAATGAATATAAAACATTACAGAGATATATGCAAATAGAGCATAAATATTATTATAGGTTATTTATTTTTGGAGGAAAAAATATCTACAAAGCCCATACTGGCTTCATATTCACAAGCATCTTGCTTCCAACTGCTAGATTACAAGTGTATGGCACCCCATGCAACTTGAAAACATAACTGATTAGACTCTGGTCCATGCCCCTCCCCAAGAAAACATGAATATTTTGCAAAGCAATTAAGGAAACTTGAATATATATTAGATAAACTGAGCAAGCATAGACACTTGAAAAAAACTAGCTAAATGATGACAAGAGAAAATTAATAGTGGTAAGACAGAAAGATAATTTTATATGAATGCTGAAGCACTTAAAAGTAAAATGTTGTTTTTGATTTATTTTCAAATGGTTAAACACACACACACAGGAGAGAGAAAGAAAAAGAGAGGCATACAGACAGAGAGACAGTCTACATAGTTCTGGCTATACTAGAGCTCAGATAATACAAAAACTTGGGGAGAAACAAAAGAATAAGAAAACCTATGAACAGACTGGTAAGACAGCTCTGCAGATTAAGGCACTTGCTACCAAGCCTGATAACCTAAGTTTGATCCCTAGGATCCACATAGAAGAGGGAGAGAACTTGCTCCTGCAAAGTTGTTCTCTGACCTCAATACATGCACCAAGTTTGAGGACCTGAGTTTGGACTCTAGTACCCACTTAAATCGAGGTGTGGTGGTTCATTGGGGAAGTGGAGACAGGAGTACACCTGGGATTGCTGGTCTCAAAAAATAAACTGGAACTGCCAAACTGATGGTGCACACCTTTGGTCCCAGCACGTAAGAGGCTGAGGCAGGCAGAACTCTGAGTTCGAGGCCAGCTTGGTCTACAGAGTAAGTTCTAAGACAACCAGGGCTACACAGAAAAACACTGTCTCAAAATAAACAAATAAGGTAAAGTTATTTAAAAAGAAAAAGACACCTAACACCAACTTCTGATACAGACACACACAGACAGAGTCATTTTTAAAATAATTAAAAAGTGGAAATTTGGTATAGTCACATTCTTGGAAAACTTTTTTGTACTTTTTGAAGTTACACTGTCCAGTCTCTTGATTAAACATGAAAGGAAAAGAAATTTACCAAGCAAACAAACTTGAATAACAAAAGCAGTACTAAAGTTTTTGAGTTTGTGATAGAGCGTTCTGCTGTGCAGCCTTGCTCCTCACTATGCTGTCCAGGTTGGCCTGGAACTCAGCAATCTTCCATCAGCCACACAAGTACTGAGATTATAGGTGTATGCCATCACTACTAGCAAGTACAGGTTCTCCAACTTTTAAAATCTGTTACCAAAATTATACCATTGGTACACTAAACATATGCAGCGTCTTTCAAATATCCAATTTGTGTGTATGTGCAGGCCAGAGGTTGATGCTGAATACCTTTTTAAATAACTGCCCACTTTATTTTTTGAGATAGGATCTGTTGGCCTAGAAGCTCACCAACTGCTATATTGACTAATCAGCAAGTCCCAGGCATCCTCCTGTCTCTACCTCCCCAGTGCTGGGTTATGGGTATATACTACCACACCCAGCTTTTCTAATGGGTTCTAAGAATCCGAACTCAGGTCTTCATGCTCATGTGGCAACGCACCTTACAAACAAAGCCATATCCTCAGCCTTGTCTTTTGTCTGACAGCACCCTGGACTTTTTAATACTTGCTAAATTACCAATGCATAATCAGCTACCTTCTTAAGAATACTGCCTCAGATGATTCATGCCAAGTTTGTGAGTCAAGTTCACATTAATTACCCAATTTAGCTTATCTAAAAGCCTTAGGAAATAGGTATTTCCTCTGCTTTAAAGAGGAAGAAACCTAGTCATTCCTTAAGTTAAATTTGTCAGCGTGTTCTTTACTTCAACTGACAGAATAACAAAACAGTCTCCCTGTATCATCAGGTTTCAAGATCCTTGCCCACTGTCCTTCACTCTTCTACAACCTTGTGGGGCTGGGGACTTGACCCAGCTGAGAGTATGCTTGCCTGGCACGCACAGGCCTTTAGCTCAAACAAGAACTCTCAAGTAAACCAGGTACGAAAGTACACATTGTAATTCCAGCACCCTGAAGATGGTGGCAGGAAGACCAGGAGGTCATCCTTGAACTAGAGTTTGAAACTAGTCTGGGATATGAAATTCTCTCTTAAAAACAAACAAATGAACAACAACAAAAACCAAGATCTACTTGGTGCTCAATAAATGACATATCCATCATTATTCAATCTAGAGTTAACTGTCTCTCCAGTTGCTGCAGAACTAGTAAATCCTTGCAAGCACCAATTTCCAACCTTGGGACTTCTCCCTTGATTTTCAAGGATCATACCTCACAACTGCAAGCCTCTTTTTATACAGTCATTCAGTGTTGAAAACAATCATCCAATGTGAAAATGTAAGTGTGAACTATGTACCAATAAAACATCTCAAGGAATGGCATCTTGAGAACACTCATGCACTAGTGATGAAGATGGAAAAAATGCACCATAAATGTGTGACTGAAAATAAATTTACAAAGTGGGAATCAGAGGTCAAGAAATGCTTCATAGCGCCAAGCTTTGAAGGGCATGCACAGGCGGAAGGCAGGTATGGTAGAACACAGTTGTAAATCCAGCACTTGGGAGGTAAAGGCAAAAGGATTAAGAGATTGAGGCCATAAAATATTGTCTCAAAAACAAAAAACAAAAGGTGGTACTGTGGTGGCACAGACCTTTAATCCCAGTACTAGGGAGGCAGAGGCAAGTGGATCTTTGTGGGATCAAGGCCACCTTGGTCTACAGAGGAAGTTCCAGGACAGTCAAGACAGAGAAACCCTGTCTGGAAAAGCCAAACCAAACAAAAGAATAGAGAGGCTAAGAATCCAGGCTAAGGACCTTTTCTAAACAGCTGGATTTTAATTCTAACAATGCTGAGGGGACTGAATTTCAACAGGTGGTACAACCAAGCATTTTCTACAAGAGTCACACCACCAAAATCCTAAGAAATTTAGTGGAACTCAAAGCATCAACCTTCTAGGACAGTGGTTCTTATAAACCATTTGGGAAAGGAAGTAACCTGTCATTACCACCCGAACCCGCATTCAAGGACTCTGGCACTTAACACACTTTTGATGGGCATTTCTGGAGAGCAGAGGTTCTGTCATTTAGTGGGTAGAAGCCAAGAATACAGCTAAACATTCTACAATGCACAGAACCAACCCCACAGGAAAAGTGTGTGGTTGATGCGCCAGTGTTAGGAAACAATGCTCTAGGCAGAGAACAAAATGCAAGCAAGAGTCCGGTGAAGGCCTTCACTATTGAGCTACTTCAAGGTGGCCTAGCAGACTAGAAAATGAGTAAACTAGAATATCTGGAGTGGAGGAACACAGCAAAGGTTCATAATAAACATTTTTAGATATCGGTGAGAGGAACTCATGAGCTATACGGCAAAATCACGATATGAAATATTAAGTATGAAAAAGTAGTCTTACTACCACGGTCAATCTAACGTACCAACCTAACCCCTTTTCTGCAAAACATTTATAACGGCCTAAGTACTGTCTTATTTTATACGTTATCTTCCTTCTCTAGAGGAAGTTTCCCGCGATCTCGGATTTGCTCCCCCCGCAACCCCTCCCGCACAAATTTAACGGATACAACCCAAAACATTCCACCAATTTGGCAAGCGAACAAGTTCGGGGTTATTTACGGTTTCCTGGTAGGAAAAGGCAAATCAAGGCAACACTCTTTTAAGCGTGTAGGGGCCATGCGGGAGGGGGGTATCGCAATTCCACGCTGTTGAACAGAACGCTGGGTCTAAAATTCAAAAGTGCCCCAGCCGAAGGGGGGGGGGGATCGGAGCATTCCAATGCGAGGCGCGGGGGCGGGGAGGGCTGAGAAAAGCGCACAGTATACTTATACTACTTGGGACCAGACACCTATGCAGAGTTACGGTTCCCAAATTCTCCCCAATGTGTCAAACAAGATTAGGAAGGTGGAACAATACAGACCGGAAGAAAGCCGCGGGCCAAACAACTGGCAGCAAGTTCCAGGAACGCCTCTTTTGGCGGGAGGGGTAATGGGCGGGGCAACGCAGTTTGGCACATACCATTCAGCCAGACGGGGGCCTGCACGTAACTCGGCCAACTGACATTTGGGAAGAGACTCGAGTTAAGTGTATGCCAAAAGGGAAAGCAAGTTCGACTCGAAGCCCCACCAAGAGGATAAAGGAACATTTTAGGGTTCACAATGTCTCAGGTTGCATGGGGGGTAGGTTGTTCTATTCTGGGGACCGACAGGGGTACCGGGGGACCGGACCGGGACGCACGTAGGAGTCACAGCCGGTTTTAATCTCACCAGAACCATTGGGTCCAATGATGGCGGTGAATCTCTGAAATGGTCCGATAATCTGTCGACCCTTGTACGATTTAAAGTTCTCGATCTCAATCAGTTTCAGAAACCCCATGGCAGCGGCGCTAGCGTAGAAGAGGTCGCGCCTTACTCCAGGCAACCGAGGTTAGCCCGCGCGGGAAATAGCGCAGTGCAAGCCGGGTGTACAGTAAGCCTCGCGATAATAAGTCCAAGCCAATCATGATTTCCTGTTTCCGGGGCCAAAAGCGGTCACTTCCGCCTGAAATACAGCTTTTGTTGATTTGTTGCCTAGCTGGAGCACGTGCTGGGCATTTAGGCCCCGCCCCCCTTTGTAGTTACGCCACAACTGTTGAGGCGGCCGCCAACTACGTTGGGGAAAGCGTTAGTTCTTAGGACACTGATCATTTTGGGGGAAATTAGAGAAAGCAGACGGGGCCTGAGCCCACGCTTGCTGAAAAAAGGCAGAAGTCACTACAAGGTTCCGCCAGAGCGAGTGGGAGACAGACGCTCGGCTGTGGTTTGTAGTCTAGCCAGGGGAGGGGAGGGGAGGAAACGCCAGCCAAGGATTCCATCAGGAATGGGAAGGCGCCCTCGGAAGGATGGGCAATTTGGACTGGAAGAGGGATCAAAGGGAGGGCTTAGGTGAGGTGAGATTGGAGTGTGAAGGACTTATGAGGGTACCCCTAGACAACAGAGATAGGAGTTGGGAAAAGCCGTGTTTTGAAATACGGCCCCTATCGTCTGCTTCTCTCTTCTTTCTCCAAGCAGAATAAGACTGCCATTGTAAATCCAAGAGCCAACTTGAGCCCAATCCACTTAAGAGCTTCAAAATTGGAATCCTGTACTGAGAAAGGTATCATACTTGTGTGAACAACAGGGGCCCGGGTCCTTTTCCCTCCTTACTACTTCACTTTCTCCCCAATTCCTATTCCCACTGCTTCTTACCTCTATGACACCTTCCCCATTATCCCCCATCTTCCTCTTGACTCTTTTCCTTTGTTTACCTCCCTCATTTCCCTCTCTATCTCTCACCTTTATACCTTGCCCTTCTCCGTTTCTTTTTCAGCCCCTTTTCTTCGTTCTTCCATTCTGCCCCTTCTATCACCTTATTAATAAGTCATGATCCTAGCAGCCCAGGGCAACCGTACATTGTAACAACAGATTGTCTTTATAGACCTGGGTTAATGCCATTTTCAGAGTTAAATACAGAAGGAATCTGATGGTTTCCACAGCTATTCCTGTAACTATCTTTTTCCCCCCAAAGAGTTCTGACTGTCCTGGAACTCTGTAGACCAGGCTGGCCTTGAAGTTGGGAGGCCACATGCCTCCGCCTCCCAAAAAGCTTGGATCAAAAGTATGCACCACCACTGCCTGGCTTTGTAACTGGCTTGTGTGAGCACGCACCTGATCAAATGTGCACACATGCCAGAGACACAAGGCATCAGATCCCTTGGAGCTGGAGTTACAGGTAGAACCACCTAACATGAGTACTGAGAGAACTCTGGTACTCTGAAAGAACTGGAAGTATTCTTAAACCACTATGCCATCTCTCTAATCCTATTCCTGTAACTATTTTCAAATAAAGTCTAAAAGCTGAGAAGAATCCTAAAGAATCTGGGAAAGTGAGAAAACTCAGTTGATAGAATCTGATATGGAAGCCAGAATGAAACTCTTTTTGGGAAACAGTCACAGTCAACATAAGGGAATAAAATAACCAAAGTCCCATATAATTGTTTTAAATTACTATTTAATTTTCAAAGATTAGATGGAGCTTGGGAGAAAATTAAACTGGAGCCCTATCTCAAATATAGACAAAAATCCAGTTTCAAATGGATTCAAAACAAACGATAAAGGCAAAACTTTAGGAATTGTAGAGTATATAGGAGAGTATCTTAGAATATGGAGAGATTTTTTTGTTGTAGTTTGGTTGGTTGGGTTTTAATATTTTCTTGTTTTGAGGGGGAAACAGGGTCTCTACATTGTTCTAACTGCTCTGAAACTCACTAAGTAGACCAGACTGGTCTTGAACTCAGATTCATCTGCCTCTGCCACCTGAGTGCTGGGATTAAAGGTGTGTGCCACCACACCTGGCCTGTTTCTTTATAATTCTTCTGTACTTTCATATATGCACCAACAAATATGGATCACATCCACCCTCATACCAACATCTTTGTCCTCTAAACCCCCATCCTATCCCACACTATTTTTGTGATTCAGAGTCCAATTAGTACTACCCACATGTGCATAGTATGCACCTGCAAAAAAAATTGGCTCTTCCTCAGCAGGTATCAACTTCTAATAGCTCTTCAACTGGGATGGAGCCTCATGAGTTCCTCACCCATCCATGCTGGAAGCTTCACTGGCTTGCTCTTTTACAGGTCTCTTGCAGGTAACCACAAGCTGCTGTGAATTCATGAGTGCATGGCTGCCATGCCTAAAAGGAAGCATTTTTGGTACCCATGGTACCCATCTCCGTCCTCCAGCTCTTCATTCCGTCCCTTTCTCCTAACACAACGGCTCCTGAACTTTGGAGTAGTGGTGATACACATCTCACTTAAGGCTAACGCTCAATAATTACTTATTCTCAACAGTTTTGAGCAGTTATGGGGTTCTGCATAAACTTGCCCATGGCAAAAAGAAGCTCATTGGACCACAGTTGAGAGTTCTACTAAACTGATTATAATAAATACAGATACTTAGAAGGCAGTTTGACAAAAATGACCATTTAGAAAAACAGTACTAATAGGTCCTCCCCTAGGGCCTATAACCTCCCCAGACGTACTTTTGACCAGATTTACAGTACCAGGCATGAATTCCCTTTTGTGGACCAGGTCTCAAATCTAATCAGAGAGTGGTTAGTTACATCTTATAATAGTCGTGCCATTATTACACCAGAGGGTACATCTTACCTAGAAGGTTGACATTATAGCATGCAGGATCTACTGCTGGTAAGAAGTCTTTTCTACCCTAGTGACTTGGGTAGCACCTTCTGGGATTTTGAAAGCTAGTCACCATGAAGGAAATTGCCTTGGCAGTTCCAGATTTCACTATTCCCTGCAGCTAAGTCTGTGATGTCTTTTGCACTTATGCTCTTACCATCTAGTTACAATGAACAACTGAGAGAAAACATAGCAGTTGCCTATGTCGTAGGTGCCTCTGAGAACTTCTCTAACCAATAACTTGGCATTGAGATTTTTATTTAATAACTCATTTTTTTCTGGGAACACCCATTTAAAAAAAATGGCCCCCATAGTCCATGATGGCCTCTAACTTACTATTTAGTTCAAATTTGCCTCCAATTTTTAACATTCCTACCTCAGCCTCCCAACTGCTGGGATTATGTGTTTGAGCCATCATAACTTATAAGAAATTTCTTCAATGACTAGAAATGCTTCTTTCAAAGAAAAAAAATGGGCAAATGTGACTAAATTTAAGTTTACCAAAATTCACCATTAGGATATGAAATGAGGGCTAGAAAAGTGCTCAGTGGATAGGAACACTTATGGTGGAGTACACATTTAATCCCAGCACTGGAGGCAGAGGCAGACAAATCTCTGAGTTTAAGGCCATCTGGGTTTACAGAGAAAGAGAGGGTTCTAGACTACAGACAGAAACTCTGTTTTGGAAAAAAAAGTTTAAGGACATAGATTTACCCTAATATGTACATAAAATATGTATGTATTGAAACAAAGTACCCAACAAATATGTATAATTTTTTAAAATATATCTGAAAAGTAAACATTCTGAATGCAAAACATCCCTAAAATGAACACAAGATGAGTGAACACTACACAAAGCAATAAACAAAATGGTTGAGCACATGAAAAGGTGTGAGACCTTATTAACAATAAAGAAAAATTCTATTAAAGTCAGTAGTTACAGACTGGTAAGATGGCTTATCAGATAAAGGCATTTTTCAGCCAAGCCTGACCTGAGTTTGCTCTCTGGATTCCACGTGGTGGAAGAAGATAGTGACTCCTGAAAGTTGTCCTAAAACTTCCACAAGTACACTGTGGTATAGGTGCACATGCACACACACACAGGTAACCACTACTGGTTTTTTTTTTTTTGTTTTTTTTACTATGTGAGAGAGAGTGTGTGTAGAAGTCATAGAACAACTTACAAGGGTGTGTTCTCTTTCACCATGTGGAGCAAAGGTTCTCTCCATCATGTGCATCCAAGGGATGGAACTCACCTGGTGGCAAGCACCTTTCCCCGTTGAGCCATCTCCCTGGCCCCTTTGTGATTTTAGTGTTGTATTTTATTTCACCCTATTGTATTTCACTTGAATATTCAATAGTTACAGAGGGCTGGTGGCTATAAATAAGCTAAGTCCATCTTCCAATAAACACTGGCTGAGAAGCTATATGAGTTTTATATTAGTGCTATAATAAATGCTCCCAAGCTTAATAAAATAATAAAAATTTACTTTCATGCAGTTATGGAAAGCAGAAGACCAAAAATGGGTCTCACTGGGATCTGAACTCATGCTTACATAACAAACCATCACTCCCAGTTCTGGACACACTTTAACCTGGCCTTTAACTCATTTTTTTTTTTTTTCTTTTGGCATGAGTCTAACCTTTAATGATGAGCCAATTCTCCAGCCCTCTCTCTTCTTAAAAGAGCCCTACTCAAAGACACTATCCTTATCTTTTTGGTTAATTTAGTCTCCACATTGGCCTTCTAGCTTCCTCCATATTGTTTCCTGTTGCCCGTTTATCACACAAACAAGTAGCTTTCTTATCTGAAATGCCATTTCCCCTTTATTTCATTATTCTCTAGTAGGACAATCTGCCAGTATCCATATTTTGGGAAGCCCAGTTTTAACATGTGAGTAGAGGGACAGGTCACAAACATAAATCTTATATTTCTCTCATCTTACCTCCTTGAAATCCTCCACTAACCTCTCATTACATTGAAATCCAAACTCTTTTTTGGAAATGGTTTAAAGGCAAACTTTTTATTACATTTTATTTTATTTACTGGGGGTGGGGCGAGGGGAACATGGGTATGCACATATGGTGGTCAGAGGACAACTTGATAGGAATTGGTTCTCTTTCTACCATGTGATCAAACTCAGATCATCAGGATGTTTAACAAGTATCTTTACCCACTGACCCATTTCACTGGCCCTTGATACAATTTTCTTGACACTGGTTCTTACTCTGTAGTTGAAGAGTACTTGAACTTCTGATCTTCCTGTCTTCACCTCCCCCAAGTGCTGAGATTATAGGCATGCACTACTCAGTCCAAGGTTACATGGTACTGTGGATTACACTCAGGGCTTCGTGTGTGCTAGACAAGCACTTTGCCACATTCCGGACCCATTACTATAGGCTTTTGAGAGCCAGTCCCTACATACCTTTTCAATTTGTCTCATGCTGCTATCTCTTGGTTTAGTACTCCAGGCATACTGGCCTTCACATACTCCACTTCTTTCTATAGCTATAATTTCCAATAGTCATTTTATAACTGAAATGGTTGACATAAACAAGGAAAAATATCTAGCCCATATCTAAGTTTGGAAGCCTGATAAGATAGAGATAAACTAACCAACTCCCCAAGTTAAGATAGGTGTAGTTGTCATCTTAGTACTTACAGACTGGTAAAGTATTACAACTTCAAACAAACCTCGGTGACACAGTGAAATCCTGTTAGAACAAAAACCTCAATGTATAGAAATTATCGGTCCCACTGAAGTGTCTTGTCTCTTTTCAAACTACACTGCGCAATGCAAGATCTATTATTGTTCTCTCTGTAATATTTATCTATACATAAGAATTCACGAATAACATTTTTCTGTTTTTTTAAACACTTGGAAGACATTTACTTTAAAGCTGCTTACAAAGAATTTGATACTGGTTTTATTAGTTCTTTGGGAATTTTGCACAGTATGTTTTGATCACAGTCACCCTGTTTCCAACTCTTCTCAGACCCAGCTCCCTTTCCCTGCTCAACCAACTTTATGTGCTCTTAATTTTTTTCACCTATCAAGTCTAATTTGTGCTGACAATATATTATTTGATTTGTGGCCTTCTACTGGAATATGGTCAACTCAAGAGTGGGCTTGTAGAGTGTGGTACACACCTTTAATCCCAGCAAAGGAGGCAGAGGCGGGCAGTCTCTGAATTCAAGACCAGTCTGCCTGGTCTACAGAACAAGTTCCAGGGCAGAAGGACTACACAGAGAACCCTTGTCTTTAAAAATCAAACAAAAAGAGGGGACTCTCCCCTTCCAGCAGCTGTCCATTGCCAACAGCTCTTTCACTAGGGGTAGGGTCATACCCCCTTCCTCTTTGCATGCTGGGATATGGTCTGGCTCGAGCTTATACAAGATTTATGCATGCTGACAAAATCTGAGTTCATACATGCAGCTGCCCCAGCTATGTGCCGAGGACACTACTTTCTTGTATTCATCCACCACCCCTGAGTCTTTCCACCTCTTCTGCAATGATTACTAAGACTCGAAGAGTGGATATAATGTAGAGGTCCCATTAGGGGTGAGCAGTCTGCAGTCTATTATTCTCTGCATCTGGGCTGCTTACACACATTTTAACTTAAGAAGTGCAATTTTCACTTGCTTTTAGAAAGATCCCCAGAGTAGCCAGGGCAGAGAGAATTGTAAAATGGATTAACAGGCCATCAAGGATTCTGGGAATATTGTCTTGATATTAGACTGAAGCCTGACTTAGTGTGATGACAGTAGAGATTGAAGGCACAGATAGTGAAACATCATAAAGTAAAATCAAGATACAAAACATCAGAAAGTAAAAACTAGGATAGTGATAGTGAGAAAGTAATGAAGGTATAGTTCAGTCAAGGTATAGTTCAGTCAGCATTAATAGGCCACTCTACCTCTCGTTGTTCCAGATGTATAAGTTAGACCTTTCACCAGATCCCAAGGAGCTAGCAGCCATTGAGGCTAGAAGAAATCGTGAAAAGGAACGACAATACCGATTCTTCAATGTGCGGAACCGAGTCATGGGGGTGAGTGGGTAATGGTGACTTTACAAGACTGGGATTATTTGCCCCTTGTGCCTAGAGAGGAATGTAGCAGTGCATTTTAACCCTTCTGGACTCAAGCATGCCCTGGGACTGGAAAGGCAGGAGCTGTGGAACCAACTTCATGTGCCTGAACAGGGCTTAGGAAGAGAGGCAGGATTTCAAAGAGACAGAGATGATGGGGTGACAGCTGGCTCTCCTCTGGTCAGCTCTTTGACATTGTTCTTGAGAAACAATGTGGAGCCATAAGAAGGTGTAAAGAAAATTTGATACTACATAAACCTAGGGTATTTCTGCAAGGCTAAATGTGACATTGTTATATTAGTTGCTTTTCTTATTACTATGATAAAATACCTGACAAACACACACAAAAAAAGGGAAGGTTTGTTTGGCTCAGTTTGAACATATAGTCCATTATTGGAGTAAAATAGCAGGAGGTGGCTGGTCAGTTTGCACCCAGTTAGCAAGCAGAGTTCAGCTCACTTTCTGGCTTTTATTTAGTCTCGGACACTAGTCTATGGTATGTATGGTACTGCCCAGTTAGGGCAGGTTTTCCCACTTAAAACAGACATGCCCAGAGGTTTATCTCCTAAACGATTCTGGATGCTGTCAAGCCGACAATATTTTATTTATGTATCTTTTTTTTATTTGGGAGGGGCATGTGGGACCACCATGCATGCATATATGACTATAGAGGTGAAAAGATAACTTCCTTCCACCATGTATCCAACTAGGTTGTCAGGCCTGAACTTTACCCACAGAACCATCTTACCAGACCATGTTGTTAGTATTAACCTTCACAACTGTGAACCAAGCTGAGGGGCAGAGACTGAAGGGATGTTTATTCTTCACTAAACTGTCTACCCTTTCATACTCTTTTCAGTGAATTTTAATGAAAAGGAAAATCCTGATAACTTTAAGAAACAAACAAACAGTCACTGAGTGGGCCGGTAGAGGAAGTATCTAGGAAAGATACTTGTATTCAAAGCCAGCTCTGCTATTATATATGTAAAATGAGACCAAATGAAGCATTGAGCTATCAACTGTGAAAAAAAAAATCAGAGCTTATTACCTGACCACCTGACTACAGCAAAATGAAGTTTGAGTAGTCTGACTGAGATTCTGGTTGCAAGAATTTCCTTGGGACCTACCTTGGACCAAGTTGGACAGTGGAGAATATAATGATACTTAAGGCCTGACTTCTCCCCTCAAAACAGCTCACAGCCTAGTGGAGGAGATACTAGAGAGGCTAATGTCAATCAATATAGTATGGCCAGTGGGTCCTAGATTATGAAAGTAGAAGCTTCCAGAGTAAGTCTTGAAGGGTAAACTGAAGTATAGTAAAGGAAGGAAGGAAAGACTGTTCCAAAGGGAGGAAACAGTTGGAGCAAAGGCTGTGGGTTTTAAATAGCTTAAGATATGCAGAGATCTAGAAGTATAGTTCCTTACAGTACTGTGAGAGGAGGTAGGGAAATGGGGAACAGAAGTAAAGGCAGAGAAGCAGCAGCTAGACCACAGAAGTGTTTACAGGCTCAGTTCAGGGGTTAGAACTTTATCCAGTAGGTCCTGAAGAGTTACAGGGTGATTTTGAAGAGGGTAGTAATTCTTAAACAGCATCCTTTAGGATATTCAGTGTACATGCTAAGACCCTCCTCTAACTTAGCCCCTTTCTTTGAGATGCAGGTGGATGTGGAAGCCCTCAACTACCAGGTGGAGGAACGCAAGTTTCGGGAGGCAATAGAGCGGAGCAAAGATATGGCTTATGGTAAAAATTTAAGGCTAGGGTGAAACAAAAGTATAAATCAGGAGTGGCCTGAAGTTGGGCAATTCTGCCTTAGAGTAGAGCCTGAGGCAATAAGATAAACCAGATGACTTTGGGAAGAGGCTTTAGAGCATAGGTTGACTGGGATCTGTTCTAGGTGTCTTCATGTCCCTATCAATCACCCTTAGGCACCAAGCATGTGCACTATGATCTGGTAGCACAGATGCTAGAGAAAGAAGAAGCAGAACGCGCATGTCGGCTGTCCAAGAGAGTGCAGGATTTCCGGGAGCAAAGGCAGCAGCAGTTCAAGAGTGGACATGAATTCGACTTCTGGGATTCAGACCAACTCCAGGAGTACCAGGTTCCTTATTTTGAGAATGATGCATACTTTGGCCCAGCCAGCATGCAGTACTTCCTTGGAGAGGACCTGGAGAGGGCCTCACACATTAGAATGCAGCAGGAACAGTTGAGATACAACCTGGAGAAACAGATACAGGAGCAGCAGGCAGCCAGAGAAGAGGAAGCACGGGCAGGTAAGTAGCACAGCAGAGAGTTCATCCTGTGTGGATACAGCACCATGTGAGGAGGTATTTTACCCATACAGCTGAGGCAGAAAGCTTAGTCTGTGCAAGCCCTCGCTTGCCTGACTTCGTCCTTGGCACTTCCCTGGAGGAAGCATTTTACAGTTCTATGTACTTTCTGCTTTGGGCAAATGAATGTTCCTTCTCTATAATTGTTTTCTTCATTTCATGAGACAGGGTCTTGCTATTTATATTCAACCTAGTCTGGGCTGGAACTCAGCAATCCTCCTTCCTCAGCCTACTGGGGTTTCAGGCATATGCCATCTTGACAGCTCAGTTTCTTCATCTTTAAACAGGGATTATAATCTACATCACATAGAATAGCAACTATTATTATGATACAGTCTGGCCACATCTTTCTTTTACACCAGAGAAAACCTTTCCAGGGCAAGGATCAGATCTTTGTACTCATTTCACCTTCCAATCACCAGTGTCTAACAGGGCCTAAGGACAAAGAATTCAGTGTGTGGCTTGAAGTGGGAAAATGTTTAGTAGCTTTGCTTATACTGTGACCATGATTGGCATGCCATTTTCTCCTTGATTTTTGTGCTTAGACTTTTTAATTTGTTGTTGTTTTGATGCTGAGGATGGACTCCAGGACTTCCTATACACTAAGTACATACTCCTACCATGATGTGATTTCCTCAGCACCTAAAACCTTCAGTATGCTTATATGCACCTCTGCCATTGGCCTTACCAGGTTGTTGTCTGATTATCTTTTGGATCTGTCTCTCCTACCAGAGAGGGAGGTTTGTTTGTTTTTTAAGGTGGGAGGTACTAAGACTTTGAACTTGCTATGTAACCAAGGATAGATAACCTTGAAGTTCTAATCTTCCTGTCTCTGTCTCCTAAGAGCTGGAGTTACAGGCATACTCCATCACTCTGGACTAGGCAGGGAGTTCTCTGAGATAGTATCTAATTCTGTGGTATTCTTAGAACCCAACAAATAACCTTAAGACTGAGACTTAGTGAAATGACATTTATTTAAGGCCACACCAATGAAAGGTGACAGAGCTTCATTATCACCCAAGTTGCTATACTTTGCCCACCCCAACCCCAAAGAGTAACTCCTTCCTTAATCACTACAACTTTGACATTCAAATATAAACACAGAAAGTATGTTGAACAGATAACCAATGCATGAATGGGGACTAGAACAGGCGAGTACAATGTGTTGCCTGTATTTCTGTGTAGCTTTGCTCAGTGACCAACTGCGCCTAGCCGCGGACACACGGGCTGCTGAACTGGCTAGGCTGGAGGAATCCTGTCGAGCAGCTATGAGGACTGCTATGGCCAATGCCAACAAAGCCCAGGTAAGTCCTGAACCATCCAATGTACTGAACCCAGTACAAGCATTCTCGTCTACCCAAGTCTTCCACCTAAGATCCTATTAAAGCATAAGTCCCCTCTCTCCCTACCCCCAGCTCTAGGGTGCTTTAAGAACAGGTATTGACCTTTCATCTCTGACCTCTCAGCGTAAGGCTTCCCAAGTGCTGAGAAATTCCCTGGCTATTCTGCCTCTATCATGCCAGTAGGTTGAGTAAAAATCCATGTTAAGTTTCTCCCTTCTCTCTGGGATGTGTAGGGCTGTATTTTTCCAACCCTTCAAGTGAGTTTCCTAAGGCTGGGCCCCCACATGCTTACATTTGGGGGTCTCTACTAGGCAGCTAAGCAAGTCCTGAAGCAGCGCCGTGAACAGCAGCAGCAACAGGAGGCCAACCTCACAGAGATCAAGAAACAAATCACCAGTGACCTGCTGACTGAAAATCCTCAAGCTGCCCAACGCCCCAACGCTCCTCACCGGGTCCTGCCCTACTGTTGGAAAGGCATGACTGCAGAGCAGAGAGCTGCCATCAGGAAAACCCAAGAAACCCAACGACAAGAAAAGAAGGAGCAGCGCCAAGCTGAAAAGTTGGTGGAAGCTGAGTGGGGCAGCCAAAGCAAACGGTTGGCTGAAGCAGCACTGGAGCTGGAAGAACAGGAGAGGGAACTGTGTGCAGAATTTCGAAGAGGACTGGGCTCCTTCAACCAGGAGTTAGCTAAGGAACAACACGCTCAGTAAGTTATAGGGTGTAGCAATGGGGAGGAAGCCCAGGGGTAGGTGGGGAGGAAGAACAAGGATCAGGGAGAGGGAAAACACATCACCTGAGGCCTTTGAATTTTCACAGGCAAAATTATCTGAATTCGGTCATCTACACCAATCAACCTACCGCGCACTATTACCTACAGTTCAACACCAGTAGCCGCTGAACTCGGGATGGTCGCCTTTCTTCTCACCTATCAATCTCACAGGTGGCCAGGAATCAAAAAGATGCTGCATACCCCCATTTTTAATATCTACCCAGTAGGAGGGAACGAAGTCCAAACCTCCACTTTCTACTCTAGGTAATAAAGTTGTTCACTACAATCAACCATGTGTTGTAACAGTACACAAAAGGAGTGAGATACCACCTCTCACATTCCACACTGGGGCTCTCATGTATCCAACCTCAGAGTCTTTTACCTTCTTCCCCCAGCACACAAGACTGCGCAAGCCCTGTAGGTTTGAGAATTTATTAGGCACAGAGGGTGAGCAGAGTTACAAAGTGGCTGTTAGGTTTCCTTCAAACTGAAAAGGAGCTGGTGGTTTTCCTGCCTTGGCCCTTTAAGGCTGCATTCGAATGGCCCCATCAAGCCGGATGACTTCTCCATTCAAGAATGGGTTCTCGATTACGGTCTGCACCAGATGAGCGTATTCAGCAGGGTCACCTAGTCGGCTGGGAAAGGGTACCTGGCTGGCCAAGAAGTTGCGCACTTTGTCTGGCAGGGTGGTAATCAGTGGGGTGGCAAACAGACCTGGGCAAGAGTACCGGAATCAGAGGTTCATTTTTGTTTGCACAGTTAACTGGTTCTTCCTCACTTCAGTGCTAAGCTGCTATGTTTACACGGTAGACGGTGGACACCTTCTCTCATCTGCCTACAGGTCCCACCCAGTCCTAGTATGGCAAAAAGATCAGAGAAATGTCTACCTGGAGCAATAGTCACCACACGGATACCTATAGGAGCCAGATCTCGAGCAATGGGCAGTGTCATGCCCACTATGCCCCCTTTGGATGCAGAGTATGCAGCTTGCCCAACCTGGAAAAAGGGTGGAGAACATATGTGGGAGATCTCCCAAAAGTCATTCAGCTAAGAGCTCTCCCCCACCACACCCCCACCGACCCCCTGTCCACACACATACCTGGCCCTCAAAGGCAGCCACACTGGCAGTGTTAATGATAACTCCACGCTGGCCTCCCTGGTCTGGTTCATTCTGGCCCATCTCACCAGCAACCAGGCGGATCACGTTGAAAGTGCCTATGAGATTCACCTGGAGGATGGTAAAAGCATGATGTAGGATCGAGGGCAGAGGGTGCCTCGTTTCCTTATAACCTTTGGGAGGACCCACAGCCATACACCCCTTATTTCTGCCCGTGGAGATCCATCAAGGCCTTACATTGATAACCCGCTGGAAGTCCTCCAAGGTATGGACCTTGTTCTTCTTTTGGTGGTATGTCTTAATGGCCACTGCAATACCTGCACAGTTGACAGCCACATCTATACGGCCAAATTTTTCTTTTGCTAGAGTCAAAGCTGCTTGTACCTCCTTCTCAGAGGTCACCTTGAAAGGAAGAAATGAAGGAAAGCATTTCTTTCCTAGCACACACACATACACATACCACTAAACTTAGAGAGGAGGGCAGACCCAGGCCATGAGTGGGAACAGAACTGTGTGAGCAAAAGGGAGGCCGAAAAAGTTGTAATAAAACGAAGATGAAAGAGAAAATGGTAGGTACTATAGAAAAGTGCTGCAAAACGCTCCAAATCTGTATTCTCTTGATTCATATGCCCCTGGTTATTCTCAGTTGATAGAGAATAGGGCACTATAAACACTGGTTTGTTTGTTTTTTTCTTTCTCTTTTGCAAGTACTGATGACTAAACCCAAGTGCCTCCCACATGCTAGGCAAAAACTCTGCCACAGAGCTGTAAGCCAATACGATCCAGTTCTAAAAATTACAGGAACATGGCCTAGCTTTAAAGGAAAAAGATCCCTACCTGCTGAGTTTAAAAGTGTTTCAACTCTGTAAATGTAAACTGTCTGGGCAAGATATGTATTCCAAGTGTACGTATCCTCTCCAAAAAATTCTGGCATGTCCAGTCCTCTCATCCCCATGGCGCTGAGCCCCAGCTTTAGCTTTCTCACTGCAGGCCTCTCAGGACTCCGGTCAAAAGCTAAAAGGAGGTGGATTCCCCACCCTTACGTTTATGTGTGTGTGCAGGAATGTTCCTCCAGGGCATCCATGGGGAGGTCAGAGTTGGATCTTTCCTTTCCATGTGGTTCCCGGGGATCAAACTGAGGTTGCCATGGATGGCATCACGTGCCTTTACCCAGTGAGCCATCTGACCGACCCCAGACCACGTTCTTATAGAAGGAATCCCCCAACAAGTTTCCTCATGCACACCATGGGACAGTCA
Source organism: Micromys minutus (assembly GCF_963924665.1). Classification (NCBI taxonomy): domain Eukaryota; kingdom Metazoa; phylum Chordata; class Mammalia; order Rodentia; family Muridae; genus Micromys; species Micromys minutus. Next base: position 19,362,817 of record NC_137970.1, on the reverse strand, counting down.
TAACTCACATTTGCTGGGGTAAATATGCAGCTTTCTCCTAAGTTCTTGGCTTGGGCTTCACCCTCTGAGTTAGGTACGTCCAGAAGTACAGTTGTGGCCCCTTGTCCCACCAGTCTTTTGGCTGTAGCCAGGCCAAGGCCAGAGGCTCCTCCAGTTATTACTGCGACCAGGCCCTGTGAAGAGGGACAAAGGTGAACTATTAACCAGACCACCCCCACCTTTTCATTTGCCAATTCTAGAATTCTGCAAAGAAGTGGCGACAGTCAGTGGCCTAAATGTGCTTCCTCTGGGGGGAAGGGGGCGTGTCTCGTCCCAGGATTTTTTTTTTCTGTGACCCCCTCACATACACATGCAATTGAACTTTGGTGGTTCACCTATTGAGCCCAACCGCCGCAAGACCACGCCTGGATAAGCAGGACCCTTTTCTCCGGGCACCGATCTCTCCTCTTTAGTTCCTGCCCGTGCAGTCCTAGCCTACAGAAAAACAAACGTTAAGGGCACAGAGCAGTCTACCTTCACGCTCCGACAAGCCGCAGCCATCTTGTATGAGCCTTGCCACCAGAGGAAGGCTTTTAGTGCCTTTTGCACATTGCGCTCGCTGATTGGCCGACACAGAGCCACCTACTAGGTGGAGCGCCTATCGCGGGGGCGGGGAGCAGTCACCGCGCCGAGGGTGGGGGAGATCGGGGCGTGGCCTGCTGTGCCGGACCTTGGCAAGGGTAAACGTTTCAGTTTCCAGCCAAGGAACGTTTCCTTTGTAGAAAAAACCTAGTGGCACCAGCATGAAATAATAACTCCTTCATCCTGTGCTCTAGCTGATCTTTTGGCAGACAGCTCCACTGGAGAAAAGACAGGGAGAAGACTGAAACTGAGTCCCTGCAGAAACTGAGCCCCTTTCTCATGAAAGCTTTCAAGTGTAAATGAAACCGATTCCTATCCGGCCAGGTGCTACCGGGTCCTAGAGATACACAGGGAATAATACAAGGTTTATACTTCCAAGGAGGACACGGTTCATTTAGTAAAAGATAAAATGACAGGATAGACAAAAGGGACAGAGAACTTGATTTTTTTTTCAGTGATGAAATCAAACCCAAGACCTAGTACCTGTTAAGAAAGCACTCTTCCGTGGAAGTACAAACACATTTCCAGTTAAAGATTCCAGAATACTGAGTGTGAAGGAAAGATTCTGAAATACAGGCAGACAGCAGAGAGAAATAAGTCGAAGCAAAAACAGGCTAGGCAGGATGAAATATTTATGCACTGGGCAGGACATGTTACTAGGAGCTAGAGATAGGAGGCAGGCCTTATGAAACACACTTCTGTAAAGCAAACTCAGAGTCAAGGACATCTCTCATCAGCTTAAAGCCTTTGCTCCATTTCTGGGTCCAATGCCCAGATCACACCTTGTAGAATGTACCTCATCTAGAGATTGTTGTTAAAAACTCAGGTCTCTGGTCATCCTAGAACACCCTTCAGCTAATGTTTCAATTAGGAACTTGAGGATGAACATCTAAACTGTCTTCCACCCATACTTTTTCTCAACCCAAAGTCTTCAGGCCCACAAATCTCAGCCTACACTTTCTATCTATACCTTTGTTATGATCTTTCTATGTTAAATATTTTCTCATCTATGTCCCTCAAGGACTCTTGGTTATTGATAGCCAGTGTAAGTATGTTGATTTTTTCTGCTTTATCAAAGGATTTAGCACCAGATTAGAAATCTTTATTTTTTTAATCCCCTCCCCTGTGTGTGTATGTGTGTGTGTGTGTGTGTGTGTGTGTGTGTGTGTGCGTGTGTGTACTGTGTGGTGTCAAAAGGGCTGTAGGATTTAAGTCTCCTTCCATCATGTGGGTTTTGGGAATCAAACACAGATCATTAGACTTGGTGACAGCACCTTTACCTACTGAGCAGTCCCAGACTCACAATCCAAATGTCTATGAGAAGTGTTCTCATGAACCAACCCTAGTGTTCTGGAGGCCGAAGCAGGACAACTGTAGCAAATCTGAAGCCATGCTAGTTTACATAGCCAATCTTAGGCTAGTCGGGAGTAGACTACATGGTGAGACCCTGTCTCAAAGAGGGACAAAGACAGTTCTGCCACTGGGACTGCTTTCTAAAAGGAAGAAAAAGTTAGCATTCTTCATCGTCCTAACAAAGTTACTTCAGTTACAGTGGCTTCTTTTGTGTTCATTTTTGCATTTTAAAAACAAATTTATTTTCCCACATATTACATCCTGACCACAGTTTCCCCTCCCTCCTTCTGCCCCACCTTCTCTGTCCACCCCACCTCTGCTCTCCCCATCCACTCCTCCTCCATCTCCCTTCAGAAAAGGACAGGCCTCTCAGGGATATCAGCCAAACATTGCATATCAAGTTGCAATAAGGTTAGGCACCTCTCTGAAATTAAGGTCGGACAAGGTAACCCAGTAAGAGAATAGGGATCTCAATAGCAGGCAAAAGTATCAGGAAAAGCCCCCGTTCCCACTGTTAGGAGTCCCACAAAAACACCAATGAAGTGGAAAATTCTGGTTTCTTTGGAGACCCAGTCATGTTATGTTTTGCTGAAGCAGACATGTGAGAGCGTGCATGGTGTTTAGAAAGACTATAAATATGACCCCACAGACGGTGAGAGGAGGCTCTGGCTTTGGTTTGCCTTGCTCTGCCTTGCTAGTCTTTGCTGACTATAGATCAGCAACATTGTGTTGCTGGCCCTTGCCTGCTGTTCCTTCATAGAGAGTAACCCACCAAAAAAAACTCATGCTTGGTATACCAGTGGCATTTTGCTGTTTCTGCAGAACCGAGCTGCCTTTGCTGATTCATGAGTGGTGATTGCCAAGGAGACTGGACTGCCACGGTGTTGTGTTAGACTGCTGACAACAAAGATTGGAATAGCCCCTAAATAACAATTTCTAAACAGGTCTACAACCCTGTTGTTCCCTCTCTGATAACAATTGGGTTAGGCACCAATCTAAGAGCACGGAAAAATACCATTAAGCATCATTTCAATGACTTTTTTTCCAGTCACAGTTGGTTCTATGCTTGGTCTCTGGGCTATCTGCCCTCAGGTTTCTGGTTCTCCAGGTAGTGTCACAGGTGTCCTCCTTCTCATGGTCTCAAGCTGAACTGGTCAGTGGTTGGCCATGCCCACAATTTCTGTGCCACCTTTACCCCAGCACATCATGCTGGCAGGACAAATTGTAGGTTGAAGGTTTTTGGGGCTGGGTTGATGTCCCAAACCCTCCACTGGAAGTCTTGCCAAATTGTGGGAGATGGCCAGTTCTGGCTCCTTGTCTCTCTTTGCTAAGCTAGTCATCTTAACAGATTCCATTGCACTAGGTTTCTAGCTTGCTCCCAAATTGTACCCCTAATTCCAGTTGTCTCTCACAGAACTCTCTCCCTCCATCCTCTCCCCACCTGATCTCTCCTGTTCCCATCCCCCCTCAGTCCACCTGCAATATTTATTCTATCTTCCCTTCCCAGGGAAATAGAACCATGCTATCCTCTTGAATTCTCATTGTTACTTAGCCTCTCTGGGTCTGTGGATTGTAGCATAATTATCCTTTACTTTGTAGTTAATAGCCACTTATAAGTAAGTACGTACAATGTTTGTCTTTCTGGGTCTGGGTTACCTCTCTTGGGATGATTTTTTTTTTTTCTAGTTCCGTCCATTTGTCTGTAAATTTCATGATGTTATTTTTTAATTAAGTTATTTTATCTATTTACATTCCAAATGTTACCCCCCCTTCCCGGTCCCTCCTCCCAGAGTTCTTCAGCTTATCCCTCCTTCCCTTTGCCTCTGAGAGGGTACTCCCCCACTCTCCCACCTCCACTCACTCAACCCTACCTCAGCCCCTCCCAGCATTCTCCTTCCCTGAGGCATCAAGTTACAGGATTAGGCACATCCTCTCCCACTGAGGCCAGACAAGACATCCCTCTACTACGTATGTGTCAGGGGCCTCAGAACAGCCCATGTATGCTGTTTGACTTGGAGGCTCAGTCTCTGGGAGCTCCTAGGGGTTCAGTTAGTTGATACTGTTGTTCATCCTATGGGGTTGCAATCCCTTTCTGCTTCTTCAGTCCTTGCCTTAACTCTTCCATAGGGGTCCCCAACCTCAGTCCAGTGTTTAGCTGTATCTGCATCTGTCTCAGTCAGCTGATGGTAGAGCCTCTCAGAGAGCCCTGCTGGGCTCCTGTCTGCACACACGACACAGCATCAGTAAGAGTGTCAGGGATTGATGCTCACCCATGGGATTGGTCCCCAGGTGAGCCAGTCACTGGATGGCCTTTTCTTCAATCTCTGTGTCTCTTCATTCCCTTTAGACAGAAAAAATTCTTTGTCAAAATTTCTGAAGATGTGTGGGTGGCCCCATCTCTCCACTGGAGGTGGTTTCTTCATATTCCATCTCTCCACTGTCGGGCATTTTGGCTAAGGTCATCCCCATTGAATCCTGGGAGCCAGAGGCTGATTTTGGTTTTCTTGGACCTGTGGGATACTGCTCCCAGTTTACATTTATGAAAGGTGTGTTCACATTCATGTCTAAATTAGGGAACACACGGTGAAGTTCATCTAGTAGGGGACTACGGAGAAATGAGCTTGGTTTTTAAAATTTGAAACACTCCTGACAATAGTATCAGTAATTGGCAGGGTAGCAAACAAGCAGATATGCAAGGTGCTGTGGGGATTGGTAGCCTGTCCAAGTATTTAAACCTAACCTGTTTTCTCATCTTTGACGGCAGAGGTGGTCTGTAATACAATTGTTTCATTTGTAGCATAATGAACTGTTAAAGAAAGATGACCTTTTCATTAAAATATTTTTAGAAATTAAAAAATAATAATCCTGGGAGCCTTTCACATCCAAGATTTCTGGAACTTTCTAGAGGTTCTCCCTAGCCCCCAACCTATGCAGCTGCATGTTTCCATTCACTCTCCTGGCCCTTTGTGCTTCTCTCTTGTCTCTCCCCTCATACCTGATCCTGCCCCCTTTTCTCCTCCCCCTCCCCTTTCCCACCCAGATCCCTCCCTTTCTTTGCCTCCCAAGATTATTTTGTTCCCTCTTCTAAGTGGGATTGAACCACCCTCATTTTGGCCTTCCTTCTTGTTAAACTTGATACAGTCTGTGAGCTGTATCTTGGGTATTCTGTACTTTTGTGACTAATATCCACTTATTAATGAGTACATACCATGCCTGTCCTTTTGAGTCTGGGTTACCTTGCTCAGCATGATATTTTCTAGTTCCATCTATTTGCCTGCAAAATTTATTTGTCCTCATATTTAATAGCTGAGTAGTGGTCCATTGTGTAAATGTACATTTTCTGTATCCATTCTTTGATTGAGAAACATCTGGGCTGTTTCCAGCTTCTGGCTATTATAAATAGGGCTGCTATGAACATGGTGGAGCATGTGTCCTTATTATATGTTGGAGCTTCTTTTGGGTATATGCCCAGGAGTGGTATAGCTGGGTCCTCAGGTAGGACTATGTCCAATTTTCTGAGGAATCGCCAGACTGATTTCCAGAGTGGTTGTACCAGCTTACAACCCCACCAACAGTGGAGAAGTGTTCCTCTTTCTCCACATCCTCATCAGCATCTGCTGTCATCTGAATTTTTGATCTTAGCCATTCTGACTGGTATGGGGTGGAATATCAGGGTTGTTTTGATTTGCATTTCCCTGATGACTAGGGATGTTTGAAGTGGAAACTTAAGATTTCTTTAGATAGTCAGTTGTGTTGGATGGTGGCTTGCTGGGGCACACACATGACGAAGTGTTTTCCTGAAGTGGACACAGGTGAAAGGCTAAGGTAGACTTGTGAAAAAACATTTTGCTGAAGCAGACACAGGAGAAAGTATGTTCTGCTGAAGCAAGCATGTGAAAAAAACATTCGATGGAGGATTCTTTGCTAATGACACACATATATGGCTCCATCTTACACTGTGTAGTTGAGCTCCATTTGTTGGGACTCCATAGAGAGAAAATGAGCCAAAAAAAAGTCTGTTTGTGTGCTACAGGTTCTTGTCGATTCCACGGACTCAGGCTGATTGGCAGAGTGATGTCAGCTGATACAGACATATGTGCTGAGTCAGCCCATGGAGGACACGTGATGTTTGGAGGGAGTATAAAAAGGACTCAACGAACAGTGATAGAAGCTGGGAGCTTGTCTTACTGGTACAGCTTGTTGGTCTCAAGTCTTCGCTGATCTTTCATTTGCACAGCGAAGAACTTCTACTGGCATCCCTCTAGGTCCTTCTGAGTCTGAGGCCTGGCTGTCTCTGCTAGGTAGTGCCACCCTGATTCCTGTCTGCTATCCCTGCTCTACCAAACTGGACTGCTGGTGTATCCATGAAGTGTTTGCAAGTGGATAGAGCTGTCACTGCTGTTTTTCTGACAACACAGATAGGATTTGTGTCCCCCCCCCAAATCTAAAGGTCCATTTCCTATGTATCCTTTTTTCCCCATTACCTCTGCTGAGTGGTGGGCTAGAAAGGAGGTTAAAGTATTTAAGAACCATCATTAAAAGTAGGTTTTGAAAAAATTAAAGTTACAGATGTTGAACATCTCTTTAAGTGCTTTTTGGCCACTCAAGATTTCTCTGTACTCCATTTTTAAATTAGGTTATTTTTTTTTATGTTTTGTTTTGTTTTCGGAAGCTCTTGAGTTCTTTATATATTTGGATATTAGCCCTCTATCAGATGTAGGGTTAGTGAAGATTTTCCCATTCTTCACAAACGTCGAAAGAGTAATTCTCAACCTTACATGGAAAAACAGAAAACCCAAAATAGCAAAAGTCATTCCTAACAATAAAAGAACTTTTAGGGGAATCACCATCCCTGTAGTGATTTTAAAAACTGTATGGTATTGATACAGAGACAGGCAGGTAGATCAGTGGAATAGAATTGATGACCCATGCAGAAGTTTGAAACCCGGTTCATTAAGGTTTTGAGTACCTGTTCTGTACATAAGAACAAGAGCTGATGGAGAGGTTGGGACTAAACACATAAAAAAAAAAAAAAGAATTGATGACCCAAAACTACACCTATACACCTATGTACACTTGATCTTTGACAAAGAAGCCAAAACTATCCAGTGGAAAAAAGACAGCATCTTCAACAAATAGTGCTGGTCTAACTGGTGATCTGCATGTAGAAGAATGCAAATTGATCCATATTTATTACCTTGTATAAAGCTCAAGTCCAAGTGGATTAAGGACCTCCACATAAAACCCGATACACTGAATCTAATAGAAAAGAAAGTAGAGAAGACCCTCGAACACATAGGTACAGGGGAAATTTCCTGAACACCAATGGCTCAGGCTATAAGATCAACAATTGATAAATGGGACCTCATGAAACAGAAGAGCTTCTGTAAAGCAAAGGACACTGTCAATAGGACAAATGGCAACCTATAGATTGGGAAAAGATGACATTGTTTTTAACAGCTGAGTAGTATTTCCCTGTGTAAATGTTTCCTTTTATCCATTCTTTGGTTGAGGAACATCTAGGCTGTTTTCAATTTCTGGCTATTATGAGTAAAGCTTCTATAAACAGAGTTAAGCAAATGTATTTTGGGTATATGCCCAGGAGTGATATAGCTGGGTCTTAAAGTAAATTGATTCCTACTATTCTGAGAAACAGCCACATTGATTTCCAGAGTGGTTGTACCAGTTTGCACTCTCACCAGCAATGGAGGAGTGTTCCCCCTTGCTCCACATTCTTGCCAGCATCTGCTGTAGCTTGAGTTTTTTTTTATCTTAGCCATTATGACAGGCATAAGATGGAATTTCGGAGTCGTTTGGATTTGCAATTTCCTAACAGCTAAGTTGGTGAAAATAGTTTCCCACTCTGTAGGTTTTGTTTTTGCATTTTACCTGTTCCTCCTTGGCCTCTCTCTCTCTCTCTCTCTCTCTCTCTCTCTCTCTCTCTCTCTCTCTCTCTCTCTCTCCCTCCCTCTCTCTCCTTTTCTTCCTTTCTTCCTTCCTTTCTTTTTTTGCAAAATAGAGCCTTGCAGAGGGGCCCTTTCTGACCACACTATTCTACTGCGTATTTGAATTCCCTTCATAGCATTTAGAGATATATCTACTTCCTTTAGATAGGGAGGTATTGTTTTGATTTTGAGACAGGGTCTCTCACTCTGTAGTTCAGGCTGTCCTGCAACTCACTACATAAACCAGGCTAACCTAAAATTTGCAGTAATCTTCCTCAATCCTCCTACCTCAGACTGCTGAGTGCTGTAAATATGGGTATAAGCCACCATATCTAGCTTTAAAAGTTTAATTAATTAAGCAGGGCTGTGGTGGTGCATGTCTTTAATCCCAGTACTCAAAGGCAGGCAGATCTGTGAGCTCTAGGCCAGCCTGATATACTACAGAGTGAGTTCCAGGACAGCCAAGGCTGCACAGAGAAACCTGTCTGGAAAAAAAAAAAAACAAACAAACAAAAATTAATCAGTTAACTTCCACATGTATGTATGCTTGTTTGCATGAGTTTATATGTACCACAATCATGTGGGAGCCCTCAAAGGTAAGAAGAAGGAATCGCATCCTCTAGAACTGGAGGCACAAATTATTTGTGAGCTACCGTGTAGGTGCTGGAATCCAAACCTGGGTACTCTTAACCTCTGAACCATTTCTCTGGCACCAATATCTTCACAGATACATACGCCTTTTTAAAAATTTGAGACTATGTAGCCTAAGCTATTACCCAAATCACTAAGTAGCTGAAGATAACATTGAACTCCTGACCTCCTATGTCCACCTCCCAGGTGGTGGGATTACAGGTGTGCGCCACCACACCCTGAGGAAAAGCACATTGTATACGACCTAACTCTTTATACTGCATATAGTCTATACTACGTATCTTCCTTTAAAAGCCTAGGACATGGTAATTAAACATTAATGTGGGGCTGGAGAGGTGGGCTCAGCGGTTAAGAGCACTGGCTGCTCTTCCAGAGCTCCTGAGTTCAATTCCCAGCAACCACATTCTGGCTCCCAACCATCTGTAATGGGATCCGATGGTCTCTTCTGGTGTGTCTGAAGACAGCTACAGTGTACTCACATACATAAAATAAACACGTAAATCTTTAAAAAAACATTAATACATCTAATATAGAAAAAAAATCCTTTAAAACAAAAAGTATGAAATTCACAGAAATAATACTTTGGTCATGTTTTTGCCACCTAGTAAGTTTGGGCTATAAAATATGGAAAACAACCCAAGTTCAGAACTTTGGGCATTGCAAAACTGTTGGCAAGGGCTCATGATGCTTTGTACTCTTTGCTCTGACCCAACTGAGCCTTAATTCATGTTCTAGAAGGTAAGTTTTGGGATCCTCTGCTCACTGACTTATTGATCAGCCAGTGCCAAGAACATAGCTTGCCATGTATTAAGTCAATGAGAGTTATAAACAAAGATAGACAAAATTTGTCATCTCTGACCAGTAAATAAATGAGCATGGGCTTATTGCCTAGTAATAAGTATCACAGATGATTTTTGTCAGAATATTCCATAACCATAAACAAGAGGTACTTATAGCCAGGGGCAATGGTGCACAACTGTAACCTCAGCTACTCAGGAATCTGAGGATCAAAAGTTCAAGGCCATCATTGGCTACATGAGCTTGATGCCAACCTGAGCTACAGAGTGCAGAAAAAAATATATATATTAGGAACAAAAGCAGGACTTCAAAGAACCCTTAGCCTGCAACAAGAACATCATCGCTATTTTTCAGGGCAGTGTTTCTTAGTCTTTTCTATGTGGTAAACACCTCTGGCAGCCTGGCAAAGTCTAGAGAACCCCTTCTCAGAAGAAACTGTATGCATTCTATAAGACAAATATGATTATGAAAGAAACCAATTATATTGAAATACAACTACCAAAAATAACACTCCCCCACATCTACAAAGTAGTAATGTATATACTTCTTTATTAGAACATGAAATATGAAAGCATGGGCTAAGGATGTAAGTCTGTGGTAGAGTTCTTGCTAGCATGCACAACCCCTGCCAAAGATTTATTTATTATATAAGTACACTGTCGCTATCTTCAGACACACCAGAAGAGGGCATCAGATCTCATTACATATGGTTGTGAGCCACCATGTGGTTGCTGGGATTTGAACTCAGGATCTCTGGAAGAGCAGTCAGTGCTCTTAACCACTGAACCATCTCTCCAGCCCCAAGCACAAAGCCCTTTATTCAATGATTCCTAGCACTGGAAGGGCCAGCAAGCTCTACCAACAGCACTAGCGCTAGTGACTACCATAATTTTGAATTATATGGTTTTGAGAAGAGATATTCATATACAGCCATATCACCCTGAATGTGCCCGATCTTGTCTAATCTTGCTTTGGAGAGTCTGGACTGGTTAGTACTTGGATGATAAAAGAGATATGCAATACCCTATTTTGTTCCAAAAATCTGGTTTCTGAGATGGGGATATAGCTCAGTAGGTTAGAGTGTTTGCTATGCAAACATTAGGACCTGAGTTTGAACACCTAGCACCCACATAAAAAAATTAGGTACAGCCACATGTGCATGTAACCTCATCACTAGCATGACATGTGAGTACTAGAGACTGGAGGATTGTTGGAGCTTAATGGCCACCAGCGTAGCAAAAACAACAAAACAAAACAAACAAACAAACAAAACCAACAAGCTCTGGGCTCAGTGAGAGACCCTTCCTTAAAGGAATAAAGTGGAGAATTGATGGAGGAGGAGACTTGACATTCTTCTCTGGTGGCCACGTGGACACACACACACACACACACACACACACACACACACACATTTTTAAAAATATGATTTTTCTCTTCCTTTTTTCTTTCTTTCTTTCTTTCTTTCTTTCTTTCTTTCTTCCTTCCTTCCTTCCTTCCTTCCTTCCTTCCTTCCTTCCTTCCTTCCTGTCTTTCTACAGGGTTTCACTATACAGTCCTGGAACTCACTATGAATAAGTTGAATCCAGGCTGGATTCACACTCATGGAAACACTCGTGCCTCTGCCTCCAGAATGTTGAAATTAAAGGTGTGAGCCACAATGTCTGGCTAAAGTCTGATTTTTATTGGTGACCAAGACACAAGAACTACTACTAGTGTGGTTTGTTATTCACATTATTTAGAAAGGCATTATCCATATCTCTTAGTGAAAGTGAAAATAAATAGGAAGGCTTTTTTTCACAAGTCCACAGGCTCCTTCAGCTTTCTCTGCTGACGGCAATGGACTGAAGCTTAGGCTGTTTAGAGCCAATGGAAAGCATTAAGTCGCTGCTGCTTCTCAATATTTCCAAGGTTTTCTCAAGGTACATCACCCATTCCTTGGGGCTCAGAGAATGTTTGAGGCTGCTCACTCTCCCCAGTTGGGTATTGTGTCCCAGTCTCTTCCATGTTCTTGAAGATCTGTATCATTAAGCATTCGCCCTCTTTATTGTGTGCATTTCCCTCTCAGGATCATTAAAAAATACAGATGGAAAAGACCAATGGTTACATAGCAAGAACAACAGTAGAACCTAATAAAATAAAATAAAATAAATCCAGCATTGTGTCAGAACCCTCAGGAATATTAGCTTTACCAGAAAATAGAGAAAAACGGACAGTCCTCATCTCTGGGAGATGAAACCACAAGGTAATGTAATCTTGCTGAGCACTCCTGCAGTTACCGCTGCAAAACAGAGTTGCACTGGCACTGGCTGCTGCTGACACTAGCAAAAAGAAAAGATCCCAAAGTGATGGATACAGGGAGCATCCAAATGTGGCCTTGTAATTTCCAAATGAGATGAGGCCCAGTTGGAATGAATGGCTTGAACCCAGCAAGAGTGAGATGTGAGAACACCTCTGATGAGCTCTGAGAGAGTGTGTTGAAGATATACTCTAGTAGAATGTTTATCTTTTCTTACTGCATTTGACATGGTTTGATGGCTCTCTCCTCCTAGAAAACCGCATCTGCTGTCTGTGATGCCTCCCTCTCTTGGTTCTTTAGAATTCTCTCACTTTCTTCTTGGGCCTCCTCCCTAGGGTTTTGTTGTTGTTCCTTCTCCTTGAGGATCTCATCTACCTTTGGGTTTTAAATACTTCTCTGTATTCTCTCTTCATTCTACCTTCTCCACTGAACTTCAGGATTATATAACCAACTACTTACTGCCCCCACATACCAAATGCCCCTAAGTGCCTCCACTATTTTGTCCTAAGGTGACCTCAGGCATTGCCCTCTAAACCCTCTCTATCTCAGTTGATAGCAATACCATCTTCTCAGTCAATCATGCCAGACATAGGCTCCAGCTACCTTACTTAATTCCAAAGTCCCATTGATTTAATTCCTAAGCACTTCCTTGGTTTTTGTTTTGTTTTGATGCTTCTGGGCATCAAACCCAGGGCCTCTTGGATGCTAAGCAAGTACTCTGCCACTGTGCTACTTCCTAACCTCCAAATGCATCTTGGATTTGGCACTTCCTTTCTCCTCCACTCCTATAATCATCATCCAAGAGCTCTTTCCAAATCCATTGCAACTGATCAGACTCTACTGTTGTCCCTCTTTAAAAAGATGCTCCAGGAAGAGAGCCAACAAAAGCCTGTTCCTAAATTCCAAATTTTTAAATACCTTTGCTTAAATATGCTCAGCAATCTCCCTACCATATATCCCTAGCTGACCTGTAGTTTTCCCCTCAGTTTTAAGGCTCTCTATAGTTTAATGGATGTGGACTAACTTCAGCCAGTTTGATACCATGCTTTTTGGTAATAGTGCACAACTTTATAACCCTGTACAGTGGTGGAACTGTTACTAAAGGAGACCTCCAAATTATACGTGGAGAGATGGGGAACTCAGCTTTATTATTGGTCAATGGACTGACTGGAGTTACTGCTTCAAGTAATAAGACCCCAATCCTTTGTCTCATATAGAATTTATTGACAATACAGAATCACTTTTTGGCATTTTCCTGATTGCTGGGCTTTAAATTTTAGCCTATGTGGTTACAGACTTCTAGCAAAAATTTTACTTTTCTGAATTTTGATTTTTTTACTTTATTTTATCCGTACAATGTTCTGCCTGTGTGAATGTCTGTATACCACATGCATTCTGTACTTGCAGAGGGCAAAAGAGGATGTTGGATATCCTAGAACTGGAATTACAAATAGTGTGACCCACCATGTGGATGCTGGGAATCAAACCTGGGTCCTTTGGAAGGGCAACCAGTGCTCTTAATTATTTGGTTATCTCTCCAGCCCCTTCCTTGAGTTTTAAAAACCAGCAAGCAAGTTTACAGAAGCAGAAACAGAAAAGTCAAGGCAATTATTTGGATGCCGTCTGCTTCTTTATTTCTCAGGGCAATTAGGATATGGTTCTTGGCATACAGAGCAAATAAAATTCCAAGAGACAATGTACTATATTTTATCTACAGTTAGGACTACACTCCTGCCATTTAGTTTTCCTTTACCCTTTTCAGGCCATAATAGAACTTAGCCCACTTTCCCCTCTCTATATCAGCAGATAAACTTAAGGTGCAAATCTGTGTGTACCTTGTATTTTTTTATTGCCAAATCTAACAATTCTACCCAAATAGTGAGATACCCCTTCTCAGGCATCTGCAGCTCCATATGCCTGATACTGAGCCAACATTTGCCCTCCTAAAAAGTTGGAGATCAACTATGACCTCTGTATCCTTATTAAGCAACAGTATGTGGCTCAATGTATAAGAGAATGGCATTGTTTGCTCAGTGAATGATACTGCAATAAGCCTGCATCTTCTGGTGGACTCAGTAAATGTCCAATCAGTGTAAAGAATAAATTCCACCTAAAAATCCACCTTCCCTTCACAACTGTGGAAGAATTCTCTCATGCTTTACATATCTATCCAGGTAGTCAGTCCAGAAAGCCTGGAGCCATCAGCACAGTTGGGGAAGCTGTTACAGAACCAGTTAGCTGTTTGATTTAGTTTATTTTTTATTTTCTATGTGTGGAATTTTTAAAGAGCAACAAGGGGTGGGAGGGTAGCAAGCACATCCTGGATGTAAGAAGGTGAGGCAACCGGCAAGGGGGGAAGTGGCAAGAGAAGAGAAAGAGATATGATGAGCCCAAAGGAAAGTGGGGGAAGGGGACAGGTATGAATACAGTCAAGAAAGGAGAAACCAGCTGGCACCAGTATAAGGAGTGACAGATGCTTCAAACAGGAGGTAGAAGCCAGTGGGAGGTAGGCTGTGACACTCAGTGAAAATCCATTCTACCTCTAGATGAGCCTGCTTGTGCTCAGAGGCAGACACCGAGATTGATCCCCCTCTGGGTCTCTCCATTCTCTATCTCACAGGACGTAGTTTTCCCCACGACCCCAGTAGCCCCAAAAAGAGATGATACAAAAGAGAAGGTGGTAATATCTTCCCGTTGGTAGAATTAGGAAAGGTTCAGAATCAAATAAAAGACTAGAGAAAGGTAAATTCCTCTGGGAGGGAATGCCGGTGTCCCTGAAACCCCTGCTCTTGGGATTTAAACAACATTCAGAAAGGATGTGGTCCTGAAAGAAGGGTGCAAAGCATCAAAAGCACACTTTATCTCTGTGAAATATCTATATTTCTTATTATACGTGTACATGACAGAGGGTATGCATGTCACAGCACACATGTAAAGGTCAGAGGACAGTTTTATAGCAAAGATTCTTGTGATGGTTTGCATATGCTTGGCCCAGGGCATGGCACTCTTAGAAGGTGTGGCCTTGTTGGAGGAAGTGTGTCACTGTGGAGGTGGGCTTGGAGAACCTCTTCCTAGATGTCTGAGGATGCCTAGTCTGTTCTTGCTTTCCTTCCAATGAAAATGTAGAACTCTCGGCTCCTCCTGCACCATGGCTGCCTGGATGCTGCCATGCTTCCTGCCTTGATGATAGTGGACTGAACCTCTGAACCTGTAAGCCTACCTCAATTAAATGTTGTCTTTTATAGAACTTGCATTGGTCATGGAGTCTGTTCACAGCAGTAAAACCACAACTAAGACAATCCTCTCTTCACTTTGGGGCTCTGGACAAGTTGCCAAGCTTGTGTCATGTCTTTAACTGCTGAGCCATCTCACCTGATCCTTTCTCTTTAGTGTAGACCATAGGTACAGTTTAATATAGGGTAAGGCAGTCTCAGGGTCAAGAGCAGAAGATGGACAAAATATTGGGAAGGAAGATACATTCTAAAGGGATAGAAGGGGACAACTTCCAGAGAGACTATGGTGCTGACTTAAATTTTTAAACAGGCAGGCTTTACATTGTTTCCAAAGTTTTTAGAATGACAGTTTCCTGGGGAGTATTTTTCATGGCCAAGTGATTGACAGGCTGATTTGGATTAATTTAGAGAGGGAACAATGGTGTCTCTCTGCTTTCATTTTTTTCACTAGGAAACCACAGCTAAATACTGATTTTATGACTTTCTAGACAGTTTAGAATGCCATGTTACCACATAGTTTGAAATATGACTCAGAGCCTATTCTTTTTAAAATTACATTTATTTATTTATGTGTGCACATTGTGCATGAGGGTGGGCATGCATATAGAGAGCAGATAAAGACTTTAAAAAGGTGGTTGTCAAGAGCCCTCAGGACACAGGAAGAGAGGAGCAGCCTGGGATAGGATCCTTCTGGTTTCCATCTGTGCCCCAAAGCTGACCCTGTGCCAAGCTTTCCATACCCACATTCTACCCAGTAAGAGCTGGTCTCCCAGAAGTGCTGACACACAGGCTTACAAGAGGGCAAGCCACAATCAGGGACAACAAGACCAACTAACACCAGAGATAACCAGATAGTGAGAGGCAAGCGCAAGAACATAAGCAATAGAAACCAAGGCTAATTGGCATCATCAGAACCCAAATCGCCCACAACAGCAAGCCCTGGATATGCCCAACACACTGGGAAAGCAAGCTTCTGATTTAAAATCACATTTCATGATGATGTTAGTAGACTTCAAGAAGGACATAAATAATTTCCTTAAAGAAAACACAGGACAGCTCTGTCAGAGGGACTCGGGACCTGCCCAGAAAGGCTGTACTTGCAGACTAGACACAGGCTTTTTTCTACCTGGACCAGCAGAGATCCTGAGACACAGGCCTGGTGAGGTTGTGCCGTGAGTAACCAGAGCCCAGAGAGGGCTTGGCGGTGCTCATGGAAAAGGTTCCTTTTCAGCCACAGTAAGACCCAGGCCTATGTCAGAGGGAACCGGGATCTTCCCAGGAAAGGCAGTGTTTGAATATCAGTTCCACAGGCCCTCTTACACCTGGACCAGAGGTGAGCCTGGCACATAGGCCCAGGGAGAGCACCCCGGGAGTTCTCAGAGAGCAGAGAGTACTGTGGTATCAGGAAAAGGGTCATTTTGGCCTAAAGAAAGAGCCAGGTTCCTGCCCCTTGTACTCAGGACCTGTGGGCAGAGGGCTGAGCTCCCAGAACAGACTCACAAGAGCTCCCACACCTGAGCCCACAAAGACAGAGCTGAGTCACTGCCACCAGAACTCACTGCTTACCCACTAAAAGCCGAACACTCAGAAGCAATTTTTTCCTGATCTCACAGGCCCTCAGATCCACAGGAGAGACAGGTGCCAGTCACTGACAACAAGACCATGTAAAATCAGAAATAACAAGATGACAAGAGAAAAATGAAAGAACCTAAGCAATGGAAACCAAGACAACCTGGCAACATCAGAACCCAGCTCTCCCACCATAACAAGAAGTGGATTGCAAGTGAAAGCTCTGTATGACAAGAACTTCAATTCTCTGAAGAAGGACATTGAAGATCTCTAAAGATGGAAAGATCTCCCATGCACATTGATTGGTAGGATCAACATTGTCAAAATGCCCATCTTACCAAAAGCAATCTACAGACTCAGTGCAATCCCCATCAAAATTCCAACTCAATTCTTCATAGAGTTGGAAAAAGCAAATTGCAAATACATCTGGAATAACAAAAAACCCTAAAATATCAAAATCCATCCTCAACAACAAGAAAACTTCTGTGGGAATCACCATCCCTGACCTCAAGCTATATTACAAAGCAATTGTGTTAAAAACTGCATGGTATTGCTACAGAGATAGGCAGGTAGATCAATGGAACAGAATTGAGGACCCAAAAATGAACTCTCACACATACGGTCACTTGATTTTTGACAAAGGAGCTAAAAACATTCAATGAGAAAAAGGACAGCCTCTTCAAAAAATGGTGTTGGTTCAAATGGCAGTCAGCATGCAGAAGAATGAAAATGAAAATTTCTTATCTCCTTGTACAAAGCTCAAGTGCAAGTGAATCAAAGATCTCCACATTAAACCAGGTACACTGAAACTATTAGAAGAGAAAGTGGGGAAAACCTTCGAACACATAGGCACAGGGGAAAATTTCCTGAACAGAATACCAATGGCTTGTGATCTAAGATCAAGGATCAAGAAATGGAACTTAATGAGATTGCAAAGTTTCTGTAAGGCTAAGGACACTGTCAAGAAAACAAAATATCAGCCAACATATTGAGAAAAGATCATTACCAATCCCACATCTGATAGAGGCCTAATATCCAACATATACAAAGAACTCTAGAAGTTAGACTCCAGAGAATCAAACAATCCTATTAAAAATGGGGTACAGAGCTAAACAAAGAATTCTCAATTGAGTAATATAGAATGGCTGAAAAGCAACTAAAGAAATGTTCAACATCCCTAGTTATCAGGGAAATGCAAATCAAAACAACCCTGAGATTCCACCTCACACCAGTCAGAATGGCTAAGATCAAAAACTCAGATGACAGCACATGCTGGCGAGGATGTGGAGAAAGAGGAACATTCCTCCACTGTTGGTGGGGTTGTAAACTGTTACAGCCACTCTGGAAATCACTCTGACAGTTCCTCAGAAAATTGGACATAGTACTACCTGAAGACCCGGTTATTCCACTTCTGGGCATATACCCCAGAGAAGCTCCAACATACAACAAAGACAAATGCACCACAATGTTCATAGCAGCCCTATTTATAATAGCCAGAAGCTGGAAAGATCCCAGATGTCCTTCAGTAGATGAACGGATACAAAAATTGTGTTATATTTACACAACAAAGTACTACTCAGCTATTAGAAACAGTGACTTTATAAAATTTCTAGGAAAATAGATGTATCTAGAGAATATCATCCTGAGTGAGGTAACCCAGTCACAAAAGAACAGACATAATATGCAGTCACTGATAATTGGATATTAGCCTCAGAAAGCTCTGAATACCCAAGAAACAACTCACAGATCATATGAAGCTCAATAAAATAAAGGCTAAAATGTGGAAGCCTCAGTTTCTCTTAGAAAACAACAACAACAAGTGTATAGCACCCTCTCAGAGTGTGGAACACCTAGACCTTAAACCATTAGTAACTCAAGAGCTAAGAAAATAGCCTTGTGGCATTTTTTGGTATTTAAAAATCATTATGTTCAATCTATACACACCAAGAAAACTTTGACTATTTCCATGTTACATTTTGTTTTATGTGTACTTTGTGCTTATGGTAACTAGGAAGATTTCAATGCATACTATCAAACCTTTAAAAAAATCAAGTACTGACAAAAACATATTCATATAGTTTTATGCCAAAATGCTTTTAAAAATCTGTACATGTATCTCTTTTTAAGTACAGGTGTAAGGTGGGGGGGGGGAGAAATACAGGTCAAGACAGCTAAACAGGTAGAAGCACTTAAAGAGGAAACATAAAATATTTCTTAAAGAATTAAAGGAATGGGTTGAGGAGATGGCTCAGTGGTTAAGACCACTGGCTACTCTTCCAGAGGTCCTGAGTTCAATTACCAGCAACCACGTGGTGGCTCACAGCAATCTTTAATGAGATCTGGTGCCCTCTTCTGGTGTGTCTGAAGACAGCTACTGTGTTCTTATATATAATAAATAAATAATTCTTTTTAAAAAATTACAGGAAAACACAACCAAACAACTGAAGGAATTGAACAAAACAATTCAGAATCTGAAAATGGAAATAGAAACAATAAAGAAATCACAAAGGAAGACAATCCTGGAGATAGAAAACCTAGGAAAGAGATCGAGAGTCATAGAGGCAATAATAACTAACAGAATACTGGAGATAGAATAGAGATCTCAGGGGGAGAAGATATCTTAGAAAACATTGACACAATAAAAGAAAATGCAAAAAGCTTTAACCCAAAACATCCAGGAAATTCAGCATAAAATGCAAAGTCTAAAAATAATAGGTGTAGAGTAGAATGAAGATTCTCAACTATAAGACTCAGTAAATATCTTCAACAAAATTATAGAAGAAAACTTCCCTAGCCTAAAGAAAAGGATGACCACAAACATACAAGAAGCCTACAGAACTCCAAATAGATTGGATCAGAAAAGAAATTTCTTACATCACATAATACTCAAAATACCAAATGCACAAAACAAAGAAAGAATACTAAAAGCAGTAAGGGAAAAAGGTCATGTAACATATAAAGGCAGACCAATCAGAATCACATGCAATTTCTCAACAGAGACTATGAAAGCTAGAAGAGCCTTGACAGACATCATGCAGACCCTAAGAGAGCAAAAGTGCCAGCCCAAACTGCTATACCCAGCAAAACTCTCAATCACCATAAATGGAGAAACCAAGATATTTCAAGACAAAACTAAATTTACACAATATCTGACCACAAACCCAGCACTACAACGAATTATAGTTGGAAAACCCAATACAACGAGGGGAACTATATCCTAGTAAAAACAAGAAAACTCCTAAGCAAGAAAACCAAAAGAAGAAAGACACAAAGGCACAATTCTACCTCCCAAAGCAAAAATAGCAGAAAACAGCAATCACTATTCCTTAATATCTGTTAACATAAATGGACTCAATTCCCCAATAAAAAGATATAGGTTATCAGACTAGATACATAAAGAAAACCCAGCATTTTGCTGCATACAGGAAACTCATCTCAGAGCCAAAGACAGACACTATCTCAGAGTATAAGGTTGGTCAAAAAAGTTCCAAGCAAATGACCCCAAGAAGCAAGCTGGAGTGGCCATTCTAATATTGAATAAAGTAGATTTTCAACCAAAAGTTATCAAAAAAGATAAGGAAGGACACTTTTTACTCATTACAGGGGAAATTTGTCAAGAGGAACTCTCAATCGTTAACATATATGCTCCAAATACAAAAGCACCCATATTCATAAAAGAAACCCTACTAAAGCTCAAAAAATACATTGTGTCCCACACAATAATAGTGGGAGACCTCAATACCCCACTCTCACCACCAATGGACAGATCAGGAACACAAAAACTGAACAAGGATACTGTAAAACTAGCAGAGGTTATGAATCAATTGGAATTAATAGATATGTACAGAACATATCATCCTAAAACAAAAGAATACACCTTCTTCTCAGCACCTCACTATACCTTCTCGAAAACTGACCACATAATTGGTCACAAAAGAAGCCTCAATAGATATAAGAAGATTGAAATACTCCCATGCATCCTTTCAGATCACCATGGTCTAAGGCTGGTCTTAACAACAAAGACAACAAAAAGCCCATATGCACATGGAAACTAAACAATGCTCTATTAAACAATAACATGGTCAAAGAAGAAATGAAGAAAGAAATTAAAAAATTTCTAGAATTCAATGAAAACAAAAACACAACATACCCAAACGTATGGGATGAAATGAAAGCAGTACTGAGAGGAAAACTCATAGCCCTAAGTGCTTCCAAAAAGAAACTGGAGAGAGCATACACTAGCAACTTGACAGCACAGTTGAAAGCTCTAGAACAAAAGGAAGCAGATATACCAAAGAGGAGTAGATGGCAAGAAATAATCAAACTTAGGGCAGAAATAGACCAAATAGAAACAAAAAGAACCATTCAAAGAATGAACAAAACCAAGAGCTGGTTCTTTGAGAAAATTAACAAGATTGATAAACCTTAGCTAGACTAACTAGAGGGCAAAGAGAGAGTATCCAAATTAACAAAAGCAGAAATGAAAGTGGAGACATATTAACTGAAATGGAGGAAATTCAAGAAATCATCAGATCCTACTATAAAAGCCTATACTCAACAAAGCTGGAAAATCTCGAAGAAATGGATGAATTCCTAGACAGATACCAGATACTGAAGTTAAACCAGGACCAGGTAAACCATCTAAATAATCCCATAACACCTAAAGAAACAGAAGCAGTCATCAAAAGCCTCCTAACCAAAAAAAGCCCAGGTCGAGATGGGTTCAGTGCAGAATTTTATCAGACATTTATTGACGACCTAATACCAACACTCTCCAAACTATTCCACAAAATAGAAACAGATAGAATACTATCTAACTAATTTTTTTAGGCTACAATAACCCTCATTCCTAAATCACACAAAGACCCTACAAGGAAAGAGAACTTCAGACAGACCAATCTCACTTATGAACATCGATGCAAAAATACTCGACAAAATCCTTGCAAACCAAATCCAAGAACGCATCAAAACGATCATTCATCATGACCAAGTAGGCTTCATCCCTGGGATGCAGGGATGGTTTAATATACAGAAATCCATCAATGTAACCCGCCATATAAACAAACTCAAAGACAAGAACCACATGGTCATCTCAGTAGATGCTGAGAAAGCATTTGACAAAATTCAATATCCCTTCATGTGAAAAGTCTTGGAAAGAACAGGAATCCAAGGCCCATACCGAAACATATTAAAAGCAGTATACAGCAAACCAATAGCCAATATCAAACTTAACGGTGGGAAACTTGAAGCAATCCCTCTAACATTAGGGACTAGACAAATCTGCCAACTCTCTCCCTGCATATTCAATATAGTACTGGAAGTCCTGGCCAGGGCAATTAGACAAACAAAAAGAAGTAAACGGGATACAAATCAGAAAGGAAGAAAGGAAAATATCACTATTTGCAGATGACATGATAGTATACTTATGTGATTCCAAAAATTCCACCAGGGAACATTTACAGCTGATAAACAACTTCAGCAAAGTGGCTGGATATAAAATTAACTTAAACAAATCATTAGCCTTCCTCTACTCAAAGGATAAACATGCTGAGAAAGAAACTAGGGAAAAGATACCCTTCACAATAGTCACAAAAACTATAAAATACCTTGGTGTGACTCTAACTAAGCAAGTGAAGGAGCTACATAACAAGAACTTCAAATCTCTGAAGAAGGAAATTTAAGAAGATCTCAAAAGATGAACAGATCTCCCATGCTCATGGATTGGAAGGATCAACATTGTAAAAATGGCCATCTCACCAAAAGCAATCTACAGATTCAACGCAATTCCCATCAAAATACCAACCCAATTCTTCATAGAGTTGGAAAGAGCAATGTACAATTTCATCTGGAATAACAAAAGACCTAGAATAGCGAAATCCACCCTCAACAACAAGAAAATATCTGCAGGAATCACTATCCCTGACCTTAAGCTATATTACAAGGCAATTGTGCTAAAAAATGCATGGCACTAGTACAGAAATAGGCATGTGGATCAATGGGATAGAATAGAAGATCCAGAAATGAGCCCTCACATATATGGTCACCTGATTTTTGACAAAAGAGCCGTAAACATTCAATGGAAAAAGGACAACTTCTTCAACAAATAGTGTTGGTCCAACTGGCACTTAGCATGCAGAAGAATGAAAATAGACCCTTTCTTATCTCCTTGTACAAAGCTCAAGTGTAAGTGGATCAAAGATCTCCACATTAAACCAGGTACACTGAAACTATTAGATGAGAAAGTAGGGAAAACCTTAGAACACATAGGCACAGGAGAAAATTTCCTGAACAGAACACCAATGGCTCATTCTGTAAGGTCAAATATTGACAAATGGGAATTAATGAGATTGCAAAGTTTATGTAAGGCTAAGGACACTGTCAAGAAAGCAAAATGGCAGCCAACAGAGTGGGAAAAGATCTTTACCAACCCCAGATCAGATAGAGGCCTAATATGCAAGGTATACAAAGAATTCAAGAAGCTAGACACCAGAGAATCATACAACCCTATTAAAAATGGGGTACAGAGCTAAACAAAAATTTCTCAATTGAGGAATATCGAATGGCTGAGAAGCATCTAAGAAAGTGCCCAACATCCTTAGCCATCAGGGAAATGCAAATCAAACAACCCTGAGATTCCACCTCACATCAGTCAGATTGGCCAAGATCAAAAATTCAGATGACAGCACATGCTGGCGAGGATGTGGAGAAAGAGGAACACTTCTCCACTGTTGGTGGGGTTGTAAACTGGTACGACCACTCTGGAAATCAGTCTGACGATTCCTCAGAAAATTGCACATAGTACTACCTGAAGACCCAGTTATTACACTTCTGGGCATATACCCCAGAGAAGCTCCAACATACAACAAAGACAAATGCACCACAATGTTCATAGCAGCCCTATTTATAATAGCCAGAAGCTGGAAAGAACCCAGATGTCCTTCAGTAGATGAATGGATACAAATATTGTGGTACATTTACACAATGGAGTACTACTCAGCTATCAGAAACAATGACTTAACCAAATTCTTAAGAAAATGGATGCATTGAGAGAATATCATCCTGAGTGAGATAACCCAGTCACAAAAGAACAGACTTAATATTCAGTTACTGATAATTGGATACTTATGATAATTATGCCTAATCCTTACACACCATGAAAACTTTGACTAATTCCAGGTTACATCCTGTTTTACATGTACTTTATGCTCATTGTAACTAGTAAGATCTCAATGCACACTATCAAACCTTTTAAAAAAAACTAAACATTGACAAAACAGTATTCGTATACTTTTATGCAAAAATGCTTAAAATTTGTACTTTTCTCTTTGTTTTTTTTTAAAATAATGTTGTTCAATAAAAAACAAATAAGAATAAAATAAGAAGCAAGAATGCTGACAAGCACATCTCAGCCTTCCCCCACAGACACAAATAGACACAACACAACACACACACACACACTCCTGCCACCAGATTTGTTTGTGCCAATTTGTTTCCTTATTCTGGAGACTTCAACCATTTCTTTCCTGACATTTATTCAGATTTTATTGATAGCCTGTAAGAAATCACGCTTTCTTCTAGCCTCTCTTGTCTCCTCCTACCACTTTGGGCAAAGACTAAGAAAGGAGAGTTCTGAGGACAGGCAGACATCTCTGGGAAGTAGGTAAAGGGCCCATTGTACAATGGACATCCATCTCTTCTCCTTCACATTTCTTCAAGAGGGCCCTTGTGACCTTTTGTCTCTGATACTAGAACTCTACCCATGCCAAGGAGTGTCCTACAGAAGAGCAGCTAGCACAAGTACTTTTGAGTCAGCTGCTGGCTCTGCCTTCTCACCATCCTCATATAATGGTCTCCCAGGAGATGCACTTACAGCTCAGCAAGTCTCTGAATTCATTCTCTGAGATGAGAAGAGATACAAGTACAAACACAGCCAAGAGCCATACGAACGTATGTGTGGGGTACAGTATAATTCAATAAGCATATATTATGACATATGCAAATAAGAATAATTAAAATTCCCGTTTCCTTAGACCTTTAGCATCCCTTTGTATTTGCAGCCTCAAGTAGCCTCTCTTCTAATTGTTCATTAAATATTTAAGTCTTTATAAACTGTGGTCACCCTGCTATGCTGTAAAATATTACATGTCCAGACTAGATCTTGGTGCCCATAATCCAACCCCACTTTTGTTTTGTTTAATTTTGTCTTGTTTGCTTGTTTTTTGTGGGGTTTATATTGTTTTATTGTTTGGGAAGGGGGTGTTTTGTTTGTTTGGTTTTGCTTTTTTGTGTTTTGTTTTTGTGATAAGGTTTCTCTGTGTAACAAAGCTCTGGATGTCTTCTACGTGCTCTGTAGACCAGGCTTGCCTCACTTAAACTCACAAAGAACCTCTTGACTTTGCCTCCGAAGTTTGAACCACCACACCCAGATAATCCACCCTTTTTAATTCCTCCTTCCTTGCCCTTCCTAAATTGTAGTAATCTCTTTCCTACTTTATGGGAAGCTTCAGCTATGAATATAAGTGAAAACATGTGTCATCTGTTTGTGCCCAGCTTGTTTCACTTAATAAAAATGACCCCTGGTAGATAAAAAAAATCATCAGATCCTACTACAATAGCCTATACTCAACAAAACTAAAAAATCTAGAGGAAATGGACAATTTTCTAGACAAATACCAGGTACCAGAGTTAAATTAGAGTTAAACCATCTAAACAGTCCCATAATCCCATAAAGAAATAGAAGCAGTCATCAAAAGTCTCCCAACCAAAAAAAAAAAAAAAAAAAAAAAAAAAAAAAAAAAAAAAGCCCAGGACCAGATGGGTTTATTGCAGAGACTGCCCCACCTAGGGATTTATCCCATATGCAGCAACCAAACCCAGACAATATTGCTGATGCTAGGGAGTGCATGCTGACAGGGGCCTGATATAGCTGTCTCCTGAAATGCTTCACCAGAGCCTAATAAATACAGAGGTGGATGCTTGCAGCCAACCATTGGACTATAAATGGGGTCCCCAATGGAAGAATTAGAGAAAGGACTGAAAGAGCTGAAGGGGTCTGCAACCCCATATGAAGAACAACAATATCAACCAACCAGACCTCTAAGAGCTCCCAGAGACTAAACCACCATCCAAAGAGTACACATGGAGGGACCCATGGATCCAACAGCATATGCAGCAGAGGATGGCCTTGTTGGGCATCAATGGGGGGAGAAGCCCTTGGTCCTGTGAAGACTCAATGACCCAGTGTAGGGGAATGTCAGGGCTGGGAGACTGGAGGGAGTTGGGGAGTGGGGGTGGGAGCACCCTTATAGAAGCAGCATAAGAGGGGATGTGATAAGGGGTTTTAAAGGGAGAAATCAAGGAAGGGAATAACATTTAAAATGTAAATAAGTAAAATATCCAATTTTTTAAAAAAGAGCACTGCTTTGAATACTGAAAAAAAAAAAAAAAAAAAAAAGAGGCGTTTGTCTCCTTTGGCCACATGGGTTCCCTAGAATTAAATTCAAGTCGTTGGCCTTGGTGGTAAGAAGATAGTGCTGAGACATTTTACCCGCCCCTCAGATCTCATCCATTTAAAAAGGATAATGAAAAGATATATTAATTCTCTGTAGTGTGTGTGTGTGTGTGTGTGTGTGTGTGTGTGTGTGTGTGTGTGTGTGTACGTGTATGTATGTGAATGCTGGTGCTTACAGAAAAGCCAGGGATGTCAGGTCCCCCTGAAGTTGGAGCAAACTGATTTGTTAGGAAGTGGACTGAAATCTTTAGCAAGAGCAGTGTGCTCGCTTTAACTGCTGAGCTAGCTACACAGCCCCCAGAATCCTGTTCTTTTAACCAGTAATCAGCCCTGCACTTTCAGTTTCTGGCTTTACAAGGTGTTGATTAGGTGAGAGTGGTCCCTCCTAGATGACCTTCAAGCCCATTACTATCTGACTGCTTAGCCAGCAATTTCACTTTAAGAACTAAGGCCCTAAAATCATTTAGGAGATGGTCTATTTAATCTGGCCACTTTTGGCTGCAAGGAGACATAGAAAGGGCTTTTGATGTGTGGCTCAAGGACCCTTTGGGGGTCAAATGACCCTTTCACAGATATGTACATTATTATTCATAAAAGTAGCAAAATAACAGTTATGAACTAGCAATGGAATAATTTTATGGTTGGACATCAACACAATATGAAGAACTAACTGTATTAAAGAGTTGCAGCATTTGCAGCATTAGGACGGTTGAGAACCACTGCTTTAGAGCTTCTACTCTTGCTGACTTTCAAGCAGGAGGATGATCAGGGGGACCAAATACACTTCTGGGCCATTTGAGGTTGAAATGACAGTAGAAAACACTTCACATCAGCAATGTCACAACATAGGCAAATTAAATGGTGATCTATAGGTAGACCAGGTTAGTTTTGCACACAAAGAATACCTGCCTCTACCTTTCAGGTGCAGGGATTACAGGCAAGCATTACCAAGCCCATCCTGATCTAGAGGTTTGATTTTGTTTGGTCTTTTGGTTTTTGGCTGTCCAGAAATCGCTGTGTAGACCAGGCTGGCCTTGAACTCACAGATATCTACCTACCTCTCCCTCCTAAATGCTGGGATATAAGGCATGCACCACCACCATCCAGCTCTGATGTAGAGTTTTAATCATGAGTATAAGAAGGCAGAAACAGGAGCATCAAGATGCTTCAGATAAAAATACTGCCAAGCCTGATGACCTCAGTTTGGTCCCTGGGGCCTACATGGTTGAAGAAGAAAACCAACTCCCACTAATTGTTCTCTGATTTCCACATGCATGCTGTTGTATTTATGTGCCCACACACAGACTTAAGCACACAAAATGAACAAATAAAACAGAAAGAACTCAGAAACAAAAGGCTGCATAGAATCACAAACCTGCCTTTTAATGAGGGAGGAACAGACAAAACACTTTTCCTTGTCTGCTTATTTAAACAGATAAGGTAATGAGTCATTTTTCCAAAGGTTTTTAATTTGTGGGCATTTCCTATGACAATTCTCCTCTCACAGGTGATGAACACAGCTAGAAATCTAGGGGACTTTGATATCATGATAAAGACAAAACAGATCCTACGCATTGAGAGACCCATGGCTCCAGTTGCATATGTAGTGGAGAACAGCAGTGTCTGGCATCAATGTGAGAAGAGGCCTTTGGTCCACTGAGGGCATGTTTCTCAATGTAGGGGAATGCCAAGGCAATGGGGCGGAGAGGATTATTGGTAGCCAGTGCACCTTTTTGAAGACAAGTTGAGGGGGAGGGGGGAGGGAATCTGGGTGGGCTAAGGGGATAACATTTCAAATGTAAACACAGAGAGTATCTAATAAAAAAATTTAAAAAGACAAAACAGATCCAAGCACAACCAGGGGAGACATTCACTGAGATGTCACTGGAATCTCTATTTGGTCTCTTCCTGGTTCCTTGGTCCACGTGAGCTCCATAGGGAGGAAAAGTCATATTGTAAGATAAGTGGAGTTTATTATGAGGTAAAGTGAGGTAGTCTCAAGGATGAGAGTGGGCAATGACTACAGAGACCATTGCAGAGGGAGACACTCTCTAGGGGTGAGAATGGACAAGAGACCAATGTTCCAACCTACATTAAAATTTTAAGGTTTATTTATATGTGTATATGTCTACACAAATGTATGCTATGTAAATGAGTGTTTGGGATAGCCAGACGATAGAGTCAGAGCCCCTGAATCTGGAGTTACAGGTAGCTGTGAGCTGCCCAATGTGGATGCTAGGAACCAAAATGTCCTCTGGAAGAGCAGCAAATGTTCTTAACTACTAAGCGTCCGCGCGCGCTCTCTCTCTCTCCCTCCAGCCCTACAGCCTGCATTTTTAAAACAGGCTTTATACTATTCCAAAGGCAATTTCTGTAATAAGTTTTGATTGTTCATCTAGTAAAGGGATAGCTGTGGACTCTAAATCAGTTCAATGTCTCCCAAACTCAATTTGTTTTGCCCTGAAATGTCCCTATCTGAAAAGATCATGCTGCAAAGTACTTGGGCCATAAATGATGGTTTCTCAGTATTGGAAAACTAAAGTTCCTAGAGAAAAAGGTTAATGGGTCAGGGCGCTTCCACTAATCCAAAACCTAAGGAATGTTACCAGATAGTGTCTAAGGCCTGTTATGAATGTCCCCACTTTCCTGTCTGCCTGCTGTTTTCACTATTTTATCTTTTCTTCTGAAAGACCAGGATAAATACTGACCCCCTAACAGGTAAAGTAGAAGACCCCTAGCCGGTAGAGTAGAGCCAAAAATGTAGGATAGCCGGTTCAGTGACTCTTTTTCAGGAACTGACTAACCATAAAACCATAAAAGTTAAAAATAACACCTTATAAACAATCTTGAGAAACTGGGTGTTTCCTTTATGATTCTTCACTGGTATTGTTGGTATTCTCCAATGATGTACTCCCTCCCCGCCTTGGGTTGTGGTTTTTTCCTTTAAAAACCCCTTCTCCCAACCACTCGGGGTCAGACTCCTCTATCCCTGCATAGGATCTGAGTCTTGACCCCAGTGTACTGGTTCATCAATAAATCTCATGTAATTGCAACAAGGACAGTCTCTCGTGAGTTCTTGGGGGGTTATGTTATCCCGAGACTTGAGTGAGGGTCTCCCCTCTGCAGGGGTCTTTCACTTCCTTTTTGTGAGACAGGGTATCACTGTGTAACCTGACTGGCCTAGAACTTGCTATGTCAACAGGAGTAGTTTAGAACTCACAGATGTCCATCTGTCTCAGCTTCCCATATGCTGGGATTAAAGGCATGCACAATCACATCTGACTTATTTTTTTTATTGAGATTTGGTCTCATTATGTAACCTTGACTAGCCAGAAGCTTGCTAGATAGAGCAAGCTAACCTTGAATTATCTAGGTCTGCCTTCACCTCCCAAGTGCTGGGATATCAAGCAAGTAGTACTATGTTCATTTGATTTTCTTTTTATTAGTTTAAAAAAAATTAACATTTGTGTGTTTGTGTGCACATGTATGTGTTCAGTGTACCTGTATGTGTGTACACATGTATGCAGGTGCTCACAGAGATCAGAAAAGGGCTTCATATCCCTTGGATCTGAACTTACAAGTGGTTATGAGCTGCCCAGTGTAGAGGCTGGGAACTAAGCTATGGTTCTCTGAAAAAGCAGCAAGCATTCTTTACCACTGAGCCATCTCTCCAGCACAAGAAGTAGAATTTTTAAGCTGTATATTGTTCAGAGAGCCAGCAGTCCTAGAAGACAGTGGATTCATATGCTAGAGTTCTATCTTCCACCTTATCTTTAGCTGGTGGATTTTAGGGAAGGGAAACAAAGGCAGCCAGCCAATCATTCAAAAGTCCTATCTTGCCCTTCTTAGTGAGGTGGCAAGTTTTGTCTCTGAGATTTCTGGTATTGGTGGTTTTCTCTTTATTGTCTCCTCTCTTAGCAAGAAGGGGACTCACAAACATCAAGGCCACTAAGTCTCCCCAAGCAGATACTAGCCAGACCTTGCTTAGATTCTAAGAGCAGATGAGGTCAGGTGGGTTCAGGATGGCCATACATAGATGGCCAGTGAGTTTTGCATATGTCCATAGCCAGTTGTTTGCATGGCATTCTAGATTGAAAGGAACCCAAACTAACCATAAATGTCTGTAGATTCCTTCTTAGAGAATGGAGTAAAAATGCGTATTCATAATATAGGTCATCTAATGCAGTACCCGTATCTTTAGGCCTCCATCTTGTGTTCCTATCATAATGAACTCGGATCTTTTAAGGCCATGTCATACATACTATTTGACTCATATGCTACATGTGAGGTTCTGTAGTGAGTGTATTAACTCTGACCATAACCTTGCAATATGGGTAGTACAAATAAAAGTTACTACTGGAAAGGCTAGCTAAGGCAAGATAGAAAGTCAGATAATTGAGAGCTAGAGAGATGGGTTCAGTGGTTAAGAACACGTGCTTTTCTTTCTAAGGACCTGGGTTCAGTTCTAAACACCAACATAAGACAGCTCATAACCACCTGCAACTCCAGAACCAGGATATCTGAAGCCTTTTTCTGGTTTCCTTTGTCACCCGAACACATGTGGCCCACATACCCATACACATAAAGTAAAAATAAATATTAAAAAGGAAAATTAAGGGGGCATGAGAGGGAAAGGAGCCCACTAGCTCAGAATCTGATTAAAGCCTCTTCCTAGTTGGGAGGAATTCCAGCCCAGTCAATAACATTTACTATAAAATACTTCCAACATTAGAGTTGACATCCACTTCATGGGTATTTTATATTAAAATATCAATGATCCAGGCTTGTAAGGCCTGACTGTATATGACCTCAGGTAGACCACCATTCCTTCCCCCAAACACTGCCTGGGGTTTTCAAACAAAACTATTTGCAGTAAATATATCCTACCTTCAGGTGTTTGTAGCTAGATATTTACTTATAGATTGTGATCTTATCAGATTCCCCTCAGGAACCACTCAGTGATAAGAAAATAACTTCAAAATACCACTAAAATCATATACATTCTCTCTCTCTCTCTCTCTCTCTCTCTCTCTCTCTCTCTCTCTCTCTCTCTCTCTCTCACACACACACACACACACACACACACACACACACACACACACACGCGCGTGCGTATAATTTAGCTGGCCAGGCTGTCTGGGGAGGGAACACCTGGTGATCTCCTGAGCAGATAGGGAAGTGAACTGTTCCTTTCTGGCCCAGCTAGAGAGTCAGAGCTGGGTGACTGCCATCAAGACTCGGGATGCTCGCAGACTGCTGAGACCCTGAAACAGCTTTGCAAGTGCTCTCCCACCTGAGCCCACAGGGAGCTTGCCACATACCCTGTCCCAGGAGGGATATTCTGGAGCTTCTGGAGGACAGCTAGAGTGATGCACCCTGGGATTGGGTCCTTTCTAACCCCACAAGAGGGCCAGGCAACTGCTATGAAGACTCAGGATCTGCCTACACACTGCTGAGCCCCGAGAGAAGTCTTGCAAGTGCTCTCCCACCTGAGCCCATGGAGACAGAATGGAGTCACTGCCATCAAAACTCACTACCTGCCCAAAAAGAGACAGACATCCAGAAGAAATTTCCTTCCTGAGCCTCTGGACCCTCAGATCCACAGGAGAGACAGGCTCCAGTCATTGACAACAAGAGCATCTATAATCATAGATAACAAGATGGCAAGAGGAAAGCAAAGGAACCTAAGCAATGGAAACCAAGACAACCTGGCAACATCAGA
This sequence comes from Micromys minutus, assembly GCF_963924665.1. Classification (NCBI taxonomy): domain Eukaryota; kingdom Metazoa; phylum Chordata; class Mammalia; order Rodentia; family Muridae; genus Micromys; species Micromys minutus. Next base: position 19,331,118 of record NC_137970.1, on the reverse strand, counting down.
ACCCAGCTCTCAAACCACAGCAGGTAGTGGATTGCCAAACACTCCAAAAACAAGACTTAGACTTGAAATCATACTTCATGATAATGATGGAGATCTTGGAGAAGAGCATAAATAACTCCCTTAGACAATTACAGGAGAACCAGGAGAAATCACTCAAAGAACTACAGAAAAACACAACCAAACAGATAAAAAAATTTTAAATGAAAATAGAAACAATAAAGAAAATACAAAACAAGACAACCTTGGAGATGGAAAACCAAAAAAAAAAAAAAAAAAGAAATCAGGAGTCACAGATGCAAGCATCACCAACAGACTACAAGAGATGGAAGAGAGGATCTCAGGGGCCGAAGACAACATAGAAAACATAGACAGTCAGAGAAGATGAAATAACCAAAAAACTCCTAACCCAAAATGTCCAGGAGATCCAGGACACAATGAGAAGACCAAACCTAAGGATAATGGGTGCAGAAGAGGGAGAAGAATATCAATTAAAAGGCACAGTAAATATCTTCAACAAAATCATAGAAGAAAATGTTCCTGCCATTAAGAATGAGATGACCATGAGCATAAAAGAAGCCTACAGAACTCCAAATAGAGTGGACCAGAAAAGAAACTCCTCCAGACACATGATAGTCAAAACACTGAATATTCGAAACAAAGAAAGAATCCTAAAAGCTGTAAGGGAAAAAGGACACGTAACATATAAAGGCAGACCAATCAGAATTACACCAGACTTCTCAACAGAGACTATGAAAGCTAGAAGATTCTAGACAGACGTCATACAGACCCTAAGAGAACACAAATGCCAGCCCAGGTTACTATATCCAACAAAACTCTTAGTCACCATAGATGGAGAAACCAAGATATTCCTGGACAAAACCAAATTTACACAATATCTGTCCACAAATCCAGTCCTACAAAGGATGGTAAATGGAAAAATCCAATACAAGGAAGAAAACTACACTCAAGGAAAAGCAAAATAATAATAATAATAATAATAATAATAATAATAATAATAATAATAATAACAATAATGCAAGGAAACCAAAAGAAGAAAAGCACACAAACCTAAGCCTACCTCTAACAACAAAAATAACAGAAAACAAAAATCACTATTTCATAATTTCTCTTAACATCAATGGACTCAATTCTCCAATAAAAAGACAGACTATCAGACTGGATACATAAACAGAATCCAGCATTTTGCTGCATACAGGAAACTCATCTCAGAGACAAAGACAGATACTACCTCAGAGTAAAAGGATGGGAAAAAACATTCCAAGCAAATGGGCCCAGCAAACAAGCTGGAGTAGCTATTTTAATATCAAATAAGATAGATTTTCAAACAAGTTATCAAAAAAGATAAAGAAGAACACTTTTTACTCATCAGAGGAAAAATCTGTCAAGATGAACTCTCAATCTTGAACATCTATGCTCCAAATACAAGGGCACCCACATTTATAAAAGAAATCCTACTAAAGTTCAAAGCATATATTACACCACACACAATAATAGTGGGAGACTTCAACACCTCACTCTCATCAATGGGCAGATCATGGAGACAGATACTGAACAGAGACACAGCAAAACTAGCAGAGGTTATGAATCAACTGGAATTAAGAGACATCTACAGGACATTTCATCCAAAAACAAAAGAATATACTATCTTCTCAGCACCTCACGGTACCTCCTCCAAAACTGACGATATAGTTGGTCAAAAAACAGGCCTCAACAGATACAAGAAGATCAAAATACTCCCATGCATCCTATCAGATCACCATGGATTAAGGCTTGTCTTTAACAACAACAAAAACAACAAAAAGCCCGCATACACATGGAAGCTGAACAAAACTCTACTCAATGATAACATGGTCAAATAAAAGAAATAAAGAAAGAAATCAAGGATTTTTAAAGAATTTAACAAAAATGACACCACTACATACCCAAAGTTATGGAATGCAATGAAAGCAGTACTGAGAGGAAAACTCATGGCTCTTGAGTGCCTCCAAAAAGAAACTGGAGAGAGCACACACTAGCAGCTTGACAGCACAGCTGAAAGCCCTAGAACAAAAAGAAGCAGATACACCCAAGAGGAGTAGACAGCAGGAAATAATCAAACTCAGAGCAGAAATCAACCAAATAGAGACAAAAAGAACTATACAAAAAGAATCAACAAAACCAACAGCTGATTCTTTGAGAAAATTAACAAGATCAATAAACCCTTAGCCAGACTAACTAGAGGACAAAGAACGAGTATCCCAATTAACAAAATCAGAAAGGAAAGGAGAGACATAACAACAGAAACTAAGGAAATTCAAGAAATCATCAGATCCTACTACAAAAGCCCATGCTCAACAAAACTAGAAAATCAGGAGGAAATGGATAAATTTCTTTCTTTCTTTCTTTCTTTCTTTCTTTCTTTCTTTCTTTCTTTCTTTTTTAGTACAGAATAGAGTTTATTCAGGTCATGGGAGAGTTAAGAGGGTGGTAGAGGCAGGGGGGGGATAGAGAAGTAGAGGCCGGCCATGAGCATGTGGAGGGAGAGGGGGGAAAGGAAGGGAAGAGGAGGGGTAGGGGTAGGAGAGCAAGGCTGCAAGAGCATAAGAGCAAGAGAGAGAGGAGGGGGCAAGCAGCTCCTTTTATAGTGTCAGGTCACTGGGGCGGAGCATACCTGGCTACTGCTGGGTAATTGAGGGGTAGGGTTTACAGAATCCCAACATTCTCCCATTTTTGTTTAATTAAAAAAGAAAAATTAGAAGCGATGGTGGACCATGAATAGGGTCGTTATGATCTCTTGACTGCTTCATGCTTGCTTGGGGCGATGTTTTTAGAGTGTCCAGAAAAGTGGGGGTAGTGATGTTTGTCCAGTCTTAGAGTTGGCTGTTCCCTTGTTGTCCAGGGTCTGTGGAATCATCTGATGATAGCCCAGAAGGAACAGGTCCAGTGGAAGCGTCTGTGTCTTCGAGAGAAGGCTGAAGCATCTGTAGGTTGCTTCTCTGGAGCTGTTCTAGATGTAATAAGCACCTGGACTTGACAAGATGCTGGAACACACATATGTATACATTATAGGTAGAGATTAAGTACATTTGGTTTGGAAGAAAGAAAGATTTTTCAGGAGCAGTCATAATGCTGCCATTCCTCCCCTTTTCTTATCATAAAGAGAAAAAGGGGGAGGGGGAGGCCGATGGTGAAAGGGGAATAGGGGCGTCGAGTCTCATTGACTACTTCCTGCTGTCTTGGGGCATTGTAGAGAGTGCAGCTGTCTTTCACCATCGGGATCCACCTGGCAGATGTTCACATCAGGCTTCTCTATGGACAGTGGCTGGTAATCCTGTAACAGGAACTAATTAATAGGTTGGTTAGAAAGTTTCTGTGTCTATCATTGAAGTAGACAGAGGATTGATAAGATTTGGAGCAAATTACTACAGAATGTGTCTCAATGTCTTAGAACAGTTTGCCATGCCATAAAGAGGGATAGAGGGAAGGTGTGGAGTCATGGCAACGTCAGAGTCAGGGCAGTTGAATGTTGATAGTACTTACTGGGGACCCTGGTTGATTTTTACAGTAGAGCTTACTAACAATTTCTATCTCCCACCTGGGATTTCATGGATCTTGTATGTGGAAAAAGAGCTGTAGGTATCTTGAGAATCACCTTAAAAGGGTCCTGATATGGTCTAGTAATTGAATGGCAACAGAAGAATGTTTAGCAACAGAGGAGTTTTCGGCATCTCAGACTCGGGGGTCTACTGAGAAGCTGGTAAAGGAAACATGTTTGTGTTAGTAGGCTGACGGGCTAGAAGAAGGAGCAGAGGGGCTGCCGGCGAGCTTGGGTTCAAGCGAATGGGGGGGGAGCAAAGGAAATAAGAGGCTCCCAACTTAGCTAGAAGATATCTTTCCCAATAAGGGGACAGGACATGTTGGCACTACCAAAAAGGAATGACTGAGAGGTACACCCCTAAAAATGTAAGTAAGTGCTGGAATCTGGTGAGGAAGGTAAGGTGTCCTCTTACCTGACAATAGGAAAATGGGAGGGAGAAGTAGGTCCCCAAAACCGAGAAGTGGCCCATGCTCAACAAAACTGGAAAATCTGGAGGAAATGGATAAATTTCTAGACAGGTACTACATACCAAAGTTAAATCAGGCAAATAAACTATCTAAACAGTCCCATAAACCCTAAAGAAGTAGAAGCAGTCATCAAAGGCCTCTCAACCAAAAAAAGCCCAGGACCAAATGGGTTTAGTGGAAAATTCTATTAGACTTTTATAGCAGACCTAATACCTATACTCTCCAAACTATTCCACAAAATAGAAACAGAAGGAACACTACCCAACTCATTTCCAAAGACAGAATTATGTTCATACCTAAACCACACAAAGACCCAAAAAAGAAAGAGAACTTCAGACCAATTTCTCTTGTGAACATCAATGCAAAAATACTCAATAAAATTCTTGCAAACCGAATCCAAGAACACATCAAAACAATCATCTACCATGACCAAGAAAGTTTTATTCCAGGGATGCAGGGACGGTACAACATACAGAAATCCATCAACGTAATCCATATAAAGAAACTAAAAACAAAAACAAACAAACAAAAAAAAAAACCAAAAAACCAAACCAAACCAAACAAACAAAAAAGCCATGATCCTCTCACTAGATGCTGAGAAAGCATTTGACAAAATTCATCACCCCTTCATGATGAAAGTCTTGGAAAAAGCAGGAATCCAAGGCCCATACCTTAACATAATAAGGGCAATATACAGCAAACCAGTAGCCAACATCAAACTAAATGGATAGAAACCTGAAGCAATTCCATTAAAATCAGGGACTAGACAAGGCTGCCCACTATCCCCCTACCTATTCAATATAGTACTGGAAGTCCTGACCAGAGTAATTAGACAACAAAAAGAAATCAAAGAGATTCACATTGGAAAGGAAGAAGTCAAAATTCATTATTTGCAGATGATATGATAGTATACTTAAGTGACCCCAAAAATTACACCAGAGAACTTTTACAACTAATAAACAACTTCAGCAAAGTGGTTGGCTATAAAATTAACTCAAACAAATCAACTGCCTTCTTCTACGCAATGGATAAACAGGCTGAGAAAGAAATTAGGGAATCTACACCCTTCAGAATACTCACAAAGACTATAAAATACCTCAGGGTGACCCAAACGAAACAAGTGAAGGATCTGTATAACAAGAACTTCAAGACTCTGAAAAAGGAAATTGAAGAAGATCTCAGAAGATGGAAAGATCTCCCATGCTCATGGATTGGCAGGATCAACACTGTAAAAATGGCCATCTTGCCAAAAGTAATCTACAGATTCAATGCAATCCCCATCAAATTTCCAACTTAATTCTTCATAGAGTTGGAAAAAGCAATTTGCAAATTTATCTGGAGTAACAAAAAACCCAGAATAGCAAAATCTATTCTCAAGAATAAAAACAATTCCGAGGGAATCACCATCCCTGATCTCAAGCTATATTACAAAGCAATTGTGATAAAAAAAAAAAAAAAAAAAAAAAAAAAACTGCATGGTATTGGTACAGAGATAGGCAGTTAGATCAATGGAATAGAATTTCGGACCCAGAAATGAACTCAACACTATGGTCACTTGATCTTTGACAAAGGAGCTAAAAACATTCAATGGAAAGAGGACAGCCTCTTCAACAAATTGTGTTGGTTCAACTGGCACTCAGCATGCAGAAGAATGCAAATCAGTCCTTTCCTATCTCCTTGTACAAAGCTCAAGTCCAAGTGGATCAAAGATATCCACATAAAAACAGGTACACTGAAACTATTAGAAGAGAAAGTGGGGAAGAGCTTAGAACACATGGACACAGGGGAAAATTCCTGAACAGAACATCAATGGCTTATGCTCTAAGATCAAGAATTGACAAATGGGATCTCATGAAATCGCAAAGCGTTTGTAAGGCTAAGGACACTGTTAAGAAGACAAAATGGTAGCATACAGATTGGGAAAGGATTTTTACCAATTCTACATCTGATAAATGGCTAGTATCCAATATATACAAAGAATTCAGAAAACTAGACTATAGAGAATCAAATAATTCTATTAAAAATGGGGTACAGAGCTAAACAAAGAATTCTCAACTGAGGCATATCGAATGGCTAAAAAGCAACTAAAGAAATGCTCAACATCCCTAGTTATCAGGGAAATGCAAATCAAAACAACCCTTAGATTTCACTTCACACCAGTCAGAATGGCTAAGATCAAAAAATCAGATGACAGCAGTTGCTGGCGAGGATGCAAAGAAAGAGGAACATTCCTCTACTGTTGGTGGGGTTGTAAGCTGGTACAACCACTCTGGAAATCAGTCTGGCAGTTCCTCAGAAAATTGGACATAGTACTACCTGAAAACCCAGCTCTACCCCAAAGATGCTCCAACATATAACAAGGGCACATACTCTACCATGTTTATAGCAGTCTTATTTATAATAGCCAGAAGTTGGAAAGATCCCAGATGTCCTTCAGTAGATGAATGGATACAGAAAGTGTGGTACATTTACACAATGGAGTACTACTCAGCTTAGAAACAATGACTTCATGAAATTCATAGGCAAATGGATGTAACTAGAGACTATCTTCCTGAGTGAGGTAACCCAGTCACAAAAGAACACACATGGTATGCACTCACTGATAAGTAGATACTAGCACCAGAAAGCTCAGGATACCCAATACCCAAGAAACAATTCACAAACATTATGAAGCTCAAAAAGAAGGAAGGCCAAAATGGGGATGCCGCAGTCCTTCTTAGAAAAGAGAACCAAACTCTCATTGGAGGAAATGCAAGATCAAATAAAGGAACAGGGATTGAAGAAAAGATCACTCAGAAGCCACCTCACTTGGGGATCCAACACATATGCAGTCACCTAATCCAAGCACTATAGATGATCCCAAAAAGTACTTACTGGCAGGAATCAGACAGAGATGCCCTCCCAGGGACTATGCTATAGTCATATAGATACAGCTGAGTTCTCTTGCAGCTAACCATTGGTCTAAACTTGAGGATCCCCATGAGGTTGCTAAAGAAAGGACCTAAGGAGCTAAAAGGGGTTGCAACCTCATGGGAAGATAACAACATTATCAATCAACCAAACCCTCCAAAACTCCCATGGAGTAAAACAGTAACCTTTGTTCATGAAAGACCAGGATAAATCCTGACCCCCTAACAGGTACAGTAGAAGACCCCTAGCAGGTAGAGTAGAGCCAAAAATGTTGGCTAGCCAGTTCTGCAATACTATTCTTCTATTCCAGGAACTGGCTGACCATAAAGAATTTATGGTCTTAAGGTCAGGGTGACTTTGCTTCAGAAATGACTGATCATAAAAACATAAAAGTCAAATAACACCTTATAAACAATCTTGAGAAACCGGGTGTTCCCCTTGCAATTCTTCACTGGTAATTTTCACCTTATGAATAATCTTGAGAAACCAGGTATTTCCCTTACATTCTTCTTTGGTATTTTTGGTATTCTCCAATGACCTACTCCCCCCTACTTGGGTTGTGTTTTTTTCCTTTAAAAGCCCCTTCTCCCAGCCACTTGGGGTTGAACTCCTCTACCCCTGCGTGGGATATGAATTTCAATCCCAGTGCTGGATCTCATCAATAAACCTCATGTGATTGCAGCGAGGACAGTCTCTCCTGAGTTCTTAGGGTGTTGTGTTATCCCAAGACTTGAGTGAGGGTCTCCCCTCTGTGGGGGTCTTTCAGTTCACACATTTAGAGACCTATTGATACAGTTACAAGTGTAGCTGAAGATAGCAGTGTCTGGCATCATTGTGAGAAGAGACTTTTGTTCCAGAGAGGGCATGTTTTCCCAATGTAGGGGAATAATGCCAAGGCAATGGGGTGGAGAAGGGGATCAGAAGGGAGTGCTCATTTCTGAAGGCAAATGGAGGAAGAGGAAGGATGGGATTGGGGCGGGATAAAGGGATAACATCTCAAATGTAAATACACAGTATCTAATTTAAAAAAAGAACCATAAAAATAATTTAGCTGGCCTTTGCTACTTTGTGGGTTCTTCTTTTTCCCATCCTTTATTCTCCTCCCACTCTTTTTTTTATCTGTTTTTTTAAACGACTTTATTTTGCAAAACAAAGATAAATGTAAAGATGTTAAACATTTTTTGCTTAAAATTATACATTTTTGTCAGTACTGTTTTTTCAGACATTAAAATAAATTTTATATAAAACCATGTGAATATGTTTTTTAGTCAGTACTTGATTTTTTTCAAGGGCTTGACAGTATGCATTGAAAACGTACTAGTTGCAATAAGCGTAAAGTACATGCAAAACAAAACGCAACATGGAAATAGTCAAAGTCTTCTTGTTTTGTGAATATATGTATATTTTTTTGTTTTCTTTATTTCTTGGACTTCATACAGTCTGTGAGTTGTTTCTGGGGGAGTGCAAGCCTCTGGGGTTAGCATCCCACTATCAGTGACTGCATATTATGTCTGTTCTTTTGTGACTGGGTTATCTCACTCAGGATGATCTTCTCTAGATGCAGCCATTTTCTTAAGAATTTGGTTAAGTCATTGTTTCTGGTGGCTGAGTAGTATTCCATTGTGTATATGTACCACAATTTTTGTATCCATTCGTCTTCTGAAGGACATCTGGGCTCCTTCCAGCTTCTGGCTATTATAAATAGAGCCGCTATGAACATTGTGGTGCATATATCTTTGTTGTGTATTAAAGTGTCTCTGGGGTATATGCCCAGAAGTGGAATAGCTGGGTCTTCAGGTAGTACTATATCCAATTTTCTGAGGTATCGCCAGACAGATTTCCAGAGTGGTTGTATTAGCTTGCAACCCCACCAACAGTGGAGAAGTGTTCCTATTTCTCCGCAGCCTCGCCAGCATCTACTGTCATCTGAGTTTTGGATCTTGGCCAATCTGACTGGTGTGAGGTGGAATCTTAGGGTTGTTTTGATTTGCATTTCCCTGATGGCTAAGGATGTCGAGCACTTCCTCAGATGTTTTTCGGCCATTCGGTGTTCCTCAACTGAAAATTTGTTTAGCTCTGTACCCCATTTTTTAATAGGGTTATTTGATTCTCTGGTGTCTAGCTTTTTGAGTTCTTTGTACACCTTGGATATTAGGCCTCTATCTGATGTGGTGTTGGTAAAGATCTTTTCCCATTCTGTTGGTTGCCGTTTTGTTTTCTTGATGATGTCCTTAGCCTTACAGAAACTTTGCAATCTCATTAAGTCCCATTTGTTAATCTTTGACCTTAGAGCTTGAGCCATTGGTGTTTTGTTCAGGAAATTTTCTCCTGTGCCTATGTGTTCTAAGGTTTTCCCTACTTTCTCATCTAATAGTTCCAGTGTATCTGGTTTAATGTGGAGATCTTTAATCCACTTACACTTGAGCTTTGTACAAGGAGATAAGAATGGGTCTATTTTCATTCTTTTGCATGTTGAGTGCCAGTTGGACCAGCACCATTTGTTGAATAGGCTGTCCTTTTTCCATTGAATGTTTACTGCTCCTTTGTCAAAAATCAGGTGACCATATACATGAGGGCTCATTTCTGGATCTTCTATTCTATTCCATTGATCCACTTGCCTATTTCTGTACCAGTACCATGCAGTTTTCAGCACAATTGCCTTGTAATATAGCTTGAGGTCCGGAATAGTGATTCCCGCAGATGTTTTTTTGTTTTTGAGGATGGATTTTGCTATTCTAGGTCTTTTGTTATTCCATATGAAATTGCACATTGATCTTTCCAATTCCATGAAGAACTGGGTTGGAATTTTGATGGGGATTGCATTGAATCTGTAGATTGCTTTTGGTAGGATGGCCATTTTTAAGATGTTGATCTTTCCAATCCATGAGCATGGGAGATCTTTCCATTTTCTGAGATCCTCCTCAATTTCTTTCTTTAGAGGTTTGAAGTTCTTGTCACTTCCTTAGTTAGAGTCACACCAAGGTATTTCATAGTTTTTGTAACGATTGTGAAGGGTACCTTTTCCCTAATTTCTTTCTCCACATGTTTGTCCTTTGAGTATAGGAAGGCTACTGATTTGTTTGAGTTAATTTTGTATCCGGCCACTTTGCTGAACTTGTTTATCAGCTGTAGGAGTTCTCTGGTGGAATTTTTGGGGTCACTCAAGTACACTATCATGTCATCGGCAAAGAGTGATGTTTTTATCTCTTCCTTTCCGATTTGTATCCCCTTGATCTCCTTTTGCTGTCTAATTGCTCCAGCCAGGACTTCCAGGACTATGTTAAATATGTAGGGAGAGAGTGGGCAGCCTTGTCGAGTCCCTGATTTTAGTGGGATTGCTTCAAGTTTCTCGCCATTAAGTTTGATGTTGGCTGTTGGTTTGCTGTATATTGCTTTTATTATGTTTAAATATGGGCCTTGGATTCCTGTTCTTTCCAGGACTTTTAACATGAAGGGGTGTTGGATTTTGTCAAATGCTTTCTCAGTGTCTAGTGAGATGACCATGTGATTTTGGTCTTTAAGTTTGTTTATATGGTGGATTACATTGATGGATTTCCTTATGTTAAACCATCCCTGCATCCCAGGGATGAAGCCTACTTGGTCATGATGAATGATGGTTTTGATGTGTTCTTGGATTCGGTTTGCAAGGATTTTGTTGAGTATTTTTGCATCAATGTTCATAAGTGAGATTGGTCTGAAGTTCTCTTTCCTTGTAGGGTCTTTGTGTGGCTTAGGTACGAGGGTTATTGTAGCCTCAAAAAATGAGTTGGGTAATATTCCATCTGATTCTATCTTTTGGAATAGTTTGGCGAATATTGGTGTTATATCCCCAATAAATGTCTGATAAAATTCTGCACTGAACCCGTCTGGACCTGGGCTTTTTTTGGTTGGGAGGCTTTTGATGACTTCTTCTATTTCTTTAGGTGTTATAGGGATATTTAGATGGTTTACTTGGTCCTGGTTAAACTTTGGGACCTTGTATCTGTCTAGGAATTCGTCCATTTCCTCCAGATTTTCCAATTTTGTGGAGTATAAGTTTTTGTAGTAGGATCTGATGATTTCTTGAATTTCCTTAGTTTCAGTTGTTATGTCCCCACTTTCCTTTCTGATTTTGTTAATTTGGATACTCTCTCTTTGCCCTTTAGTTAGTCTGGCTAGGGGTTTATCAATCTTGTTGATTTTCTCAAAGAACCAACTCTTTGTTTTGTTGATTTTTTCAATGGTTTTTTTTGTTTCTATTTGGTCTATTTCTGCCCTAATTTTGATTATTTCTTGCCGTCTACTCTTTTTGGGTATATCTGCTTCCTTTTGTTCTAGCGCTTTTAGCTGTGCTGTCAGGTTGCTGATGTGAGCTCTCTCCAGTTTCTTCTTGGAAGCACTTAGGGCAATGAGTTTTCCTCTCAATACTGCTTTCATTGCATCCCATAGGTTTGGGTATGTTGTGTTATCATTTTCGTTGAATTCTAGAAAGTCCTTAATTTCTTTCTTTATTTCTTCTTTGACCCTGCTATCCTTTAACAGAGCGTTGTTTAGTTTCCATGTGTATGTGGACATTTTGTTGTCTTTGTTGTTGTTAAAGACCAGCTGTAGACCATGGTGATCTGAGAGGATGCATGGGAGTATTTCAATCTTCTTATATCGATGAAGGCTCGTTCTGTGTCCAATTATGTGGTCAATTTTCGAGAAGGTGCCATGGGGTGGTGAGAAGAAGGTGTATTCTTTTACTTTAGGATAGTATGTTCTGTATATATCTATTAATTCTAGTTGGTTCAAAGTCTCTGCTAGTTTTGCAGTGTCCTTGTTCAGTTTCTGTTTCCCTGATCTGTCCATTGGTGAGAGTGGGGTGTTAAAGTCTCCCACTATTATTGTGTGGGGTGAAATGTATTTTTTGAGCTTTAGTAGAGTTTCTTTTATGAATGTGGGTGATTTTTTATTTGGAGCATATATGTTAAGGATTGAGAGTTCCTCCTGACAGATTTCCCCGGTAATGAGTAAAAAGTGTCCTTCTTTATCTTTTTTTGATAACTTTTGGTTGGAAGTTTACTTTATTCGATATTAGAATAGCCACTCCAGCTTGCTTCTTGGAGCTGTTTGCTTGGAAGTTTTTTTCCCACCCTTTTACTCTGAGATAGTGTCTGTCTCTGTCTCTGAGATGAGTTTCCTGTATGCAGCAAAAGGCTGGATTTTGTTTGTGTATCCAGTCTGATAGTCTATGTCTCTTTATTGGGGAGTTGAGACCATTTATGTTAATAGATATCAAGGAATAATTGTTTCTGTTTCCTGCCATTTTTGCTTTTTTGGGTTGAGTTGTGTCTGTGTTTTTTTCTTCTTTTAGTTTTCTTGTTTAGGAGTTTTCTTGTTTTTATTAGGCTGTGTTTTCCCTCCTTGTATTGGGTTTTCCACCTATAATTCGTTGTAGTGCTGGGTTTGTGGTCAGATATTGTGTGAATTTTGATTTGTCTTGAAATATCTTTGTCTCTCCATCGATGGTGATTGATAGTTTTGCTGGGTATAGCAGCTTGGGCTGGCACTTGTGCTCTCTTAAGGAGTGCATGATGTCTGTCCAGGCTCTTCTAGCTTTCATAGTCTCTGTTGAGAAATCGGGTGTGAGTCTGATTGGTCTGCCTTTATATGTTACCTGACCTTTTTCCCTTACTGCTTTTAGTATTCTTTCTTTACTTTGGGCACTTGATGTTTTTACTATTATGTGTCGGGAGGTATTTCTTTTCTGGTCCAACCTATTTGGAGTTCTGAAGGCTTCTTTTATGCTCGTGGTCATCTCATTCTTGAGGGTAGGGAAGTTTTCTTCTATGATTTTGTTGAAGATATTTACTGTGCCTCTTTGTTGATACTCTTCTCCCTCTTCTATTCCTATTATCCTTAGGTTCGGTCTTCTCATTGTGTCTTGTATTTCCTGGACATTTTGGGTTAGGAGCTTTTTGTTTTTTGCATCTTCTCTGGCTGTTTTGTCTATGTTTGCAATGTTGTCTTCTGCCCCCGAGATTCTCTCCTCGATCTCTTGTAATCTGTTGGAAATGCTTGCTTCTGTGACTCCTGATTTCTTTTTTTGGTGTTCTGACTCTAGGGTTATCTCTTTTAGCGCTTTCTTTATTGTGTCAATTTCTGTTTTAATTTCCCTCTTCCATTCCTTTATTTCTTTGGTTCTGTTTTCGTCTCGTTCTTTGAGTTCTTTGAGTGTTTTTCTTGTTTCTTCTTTAAAAGCTTCTGAATCTTTTTGCTTTTCCTCCCTTTCTTGTTTAAGTAACTCTATCAGCGTCTTGAGGCATGATTTCAGGTCTGTGTCTTCTTTCTCTGGAGTGTTTGGAATTCCGATGTTTGCTACTATCGGAGAGCTGGGTTCTGGTGTTGCTAGATTGTCTTGGTTTCCTTGGGATATACTCTTTCTCTTTCCTCTTGCCATTTTGTTATCAGTGATATGTTCTTGCCTTTCCCTTGTATCTGGTCTGTGTCCCTGGTACACTTTCCGTGTGCACACCGCAGAGATCTCTCTACTTTCCGGCAGCCCAGGTTCTGGGTGGCAGCTGGGCCAGGCTCCGCTCTGCGTCCTGAAGTCACCTCCGGGTGGGAACAGACGTTCCTAAGATCTGTTCCTGGTCACAGATGCTCAGCCTCTCCAAGCCACCTTTCCGGCTGGCAGTTGGGCCAGGCTCCGCTCTGCGTCCTGAAGTCGTCTCAGGGTGGGAACAGAAGTTCCTAAGATCTGTTCCAGGTCGCAGTTTCTCAGCCTGTTTGAGCCGCCTTTCCGGCTGGCTGTTGGGCCAGGCTCTGCTCTGTGTCCTGAAGTCGTCTCAGGGTGGGAACAGAAGTTCCTAAGATCTGTTCCCAGTCACAGTTGCTCAGCCTGTTCGAGCCGCCTTTCCGGCTGGCTGTTGAGCCAGGCTCTGCTCTCTCTCCTCCCACTCTTGATCCCTACTGGTTTCACCTCCTAACAGTAGGTAGGAAAGAAACAAGAATAAAGAGAAGAATTAGGAAAATTCCTTAATGCAATTTTTTTCTCTTGTTCCTTTTTTGATCATGACTTTTAACAAACCACAGTCAAAAGAAACCAAAAATCCAAAATTCTCACCACATATAATGTCTTTATGATAGTATATTGTATGTATACACATATGTATATATATATACACACACACACGTATATATACACATATGTATACACACACACAACAATAAATAAATGGGTTGAATGTCTTCCTTAAGGAGCCTCTACCCCACCTTTGGGTATGTTTTATTTTCTACTGAGTACATCTTTTTTTCCTAATCCTCATACATAAGCCTGTATTAAATACCATTAGTAAAATCTCCAACTGTGCTTTATAAACTGGCTAGTCCTGAAATATTTTCACAACTAAAGCCACAAATCCTGGTTTGGTGTAGTTCTAGGAGCTTCTAGAATTCCTCAGGTTGATGAGGGTTAACAGTACCTCTTTTACCTGTGTCTTGAGACAGTGGCATAGCATTCCAAGGTCATACTGATAGTCAGAAGCAAATTGAAACATCACACTGGGGGAGCCTGCACTCTTTTGTGTACAAGTGGACTCTGTGGCCTTCCTAAACAAGGAAACAAGTGGCTCTCTACAGTTACCAGAAAGTTTGAGAGCTGGGCCCTAATTGGCCTTGTATGGCAAGAGGGAAAACATTGCCTCCTTTTAGTTCCTCTGACCACATCATTATAAACCTTAAATATTGAACATCCAGAAAGTCAGCTACACCCATCTGGTACTTTTAACTACTGTGCAATAGTTAGAGTTGGGCCAAAACTCAAACACTTTTTAAAAAAGATTATTTTACATGGATCCATGTTTCCCTGCATGTATGTGTGTGCACCTGTTCATGCCTAGTGCCTTTGAAGTCCAGAAGAGAACATTGGATTCCCCTGGAACTGGAGTTACGGTTGAAAGCCACCATGTGGGTGCTAGGAATCAAACCAGGATTCTCTGGAAGAGCAGTCAATGCACTTAACCACTGAGTTATCTCCAGCCCCCAAAACACTTTTTTTTAATTAAAAGGTACCAGCATAAACTTTCATATCTGAAGTAAAAAAGTTCCTTATGTCCACGAAGTTGCCTCCCTGTGTTGCTTTTATCAGGTATATATAGTTAACGCTGTAGCCATCTGGCCTTTCACTTGGGAGACTTTAGAAGGCTTCTCTTGAAAACTCTTCCCATGAGATTTACAGATTGTTGCACTCTATTTAAACCTAATCTCTGACATCAGAACTCTGACCCTTGGGAAAATAAAGGTTATTCAAGCCAGGCCCCATGGCAAATGCCTGTAATCCTATCATTCGGGATGCTGAGGCAGAAAGGGCCCAGGCTAGGCTACACAGAGAAACCCTGTCTTTTAAAAAAAAGGTCATTATTCAAAGATGACCCCCCTGCTTGCAGAGGACAAGCGTGGTAACCTGTACTTCCGTTCCTGGCAAACCCCACTCTAGCACCGCCACCTTGCTTCGGCGGCATCACTTCTGATAAAAGTGTTATAAAGGGGATTCCTTTAGAGGGAGCAGAGAGACTAGGAAGGCCAAGACCTGCCATTCTGAGTAGAAAGGAGCATTGCTGGCAGAAGACAGTACCTGTTCTCTACCATATTTCTGCCTGCCTCTGAAGGTGGTTTCATAGGCTGTCCCTCAGACTGTTTCTGGCTATAGAAATAAGAAGAGCTTGGGTCCTTGGGAGAACAGATGTGGAGGTAAGGTTTAATATTGGTCTAGCAATGTGCTGACTTGAGAGTGGTCAACTATGGTGTGACTTAAGACAGGTTGGGTGTCTAGGCCCCAAGGTACCTAGGATTCTTTTTTTTTTTTATTTATGTATTTACTATATATACTCTAGCTGTCTTCAGACACACCAGAAGAGGGCATCAGCCAGCCCAGTACCTGAGATTCAACTTTAGGGCTGGGAGTGTTAAGCTATAATAATTGCCAATTGGTATTTATCAATTTCACAGAGGTTATGTGCCAGGTAACTTAATTCAGACTTCATGCTCCTGACATAGAGAAGATTGGAGAACGTGTCCATATTTTCAATCCTGTAAGCGTATTGTTTCCTCAGGTCATAAAAATAGAAAGGACTTTGTCAATATATCTGATATTGTGATAGGCAACTGCAATTTGGGAAACAATATATGAGCTCTTGGAAAATCCCACATCAATGAGATACTGATACTTCGGCAGGGCCTCCTCTATCAGCTACAATTCTGTATATATATGAGCCGAGAAGAACTCTTTCATCCAGGTGTTGGGCAAAGACGTCAGCAAAATGATTTAAGATGGCTCCTTCTTAAATCCCAGCACTCAGGAGGCTGAGACAGGGGGATTGCCATGAATTTGATTCCATCCTGGTCTACATAGAGAGGCCATGTTAAAAAAAGAAAAGGAGCTATGTATGGTGGTACACACATTCTTTAACTCTAGTGCATGGGAGGTAGAGGCAGAAGGATCTCTGTGAGTTTGAAGCCAGCCTCATCTACATAGAAAATTGCAGGACAGCTAGTGCTACACAGAGAAGCAGAGAGGGGGGCAGAGGATGGAGGGAGGAAGGGAGGGAGGGAGAGAGCCCTACAACACTTTTAAATAAACTAATTAGACATACATTTAAGAAGAGGTTAAACATCAATGTATTTAACTTTGACTTTAAATTTCTCAGTAACATATACATAAGTCTCATATTTTATATAGCTTTATGTGGCTTGCTCAGGCCTTTGTAACTTGCTTAAGCTTTTCAGTCTTCTTGGAAAACCATCCAGCCACCTTAGTCTTTATCAACAATTAACAAACAGAACTGTGATGAGTTTTATAAACAGACAGCTGGTCTTAGGAAGGTAGCAATTGTTTGATTTAGAAGATAGTATATGCAACACTTCCTTAATAAAAGAAATCTGAATCCAAGCTACATATAGGGAAAATATAATAAATAAATATTACCTGAATACATACTGTTAAACTATGAAGCTTTGTAAATTTCCAGGTAAATCTTACAGAAATCACAAGACTGCAAAAAAAAAAAAACAAACCAACCCATAAATTTCTTTTTGTGATTTGTACAGCCCAGAGAATGATCTACCTATGATCTACCATAGCTGTTGTAGGAGCTTTGTTCAAGTAAAGCAGTTCGAAAGGAATTCTCAGTGCTTGTGAGAAAAACTCCCAAAAAAACAGGAGTCTTGTGACCTGAATTTCTTTGAAAACACGGATTTGTTCTTTGAATGTGCTTTTATGCCCTTTCTAGGTATAGCAGATGGGAGTGAGCTTACTTCAAATTATTCATTGTAACTGGTTATGTATTTATTTATTTACTTATTTATATACCTCTGTGGAACAACATTGGTTTTGTCATGTGCCACTTGTCCACCATATATAGCTCATTCTTGTGTTTGGACATTTTAATCATATTTTTATTCCTCAGAGTATAAACTGTCTAATATGCTGAATAAAGTTGGCGATCGCATGGGACTTCTGTCTGCCTTGTTTGGGTCCCTGCTCTCCCAGGTTCACTGCCAACTCACATGGTAAACTGCTGTGCTTTAGGTTTTGAATGAATGCTGATAACATATAGAGAAAAGGAAAGATAAATACATAGTAAAACATCATCAAGTGGATGTTTACAACATCCAATAGAACTCACTACTGTGTACAGTGAGTGCAAAATGTCAAAAACTGCTTCCAAGGGGGCTGAAGATGCGGCTCTTTTTTTTCAGAGCTGAGGACTGAACCCAGGACACTGCACTTGCTAGGCAAGCGCTCCACCACTGAGCTCAATACCCAACCCCTGAGAAATGGCTCTTATGTCCGAGGCCAGCTCGCACACCCTCCTGGAGCCGGAGCGAGGATTGAAAGAAAAGAGACAAGTTAGTTAAAGTCACAGCATGACTTTGGTTGGACTTGAGGCCTGAGCCTCATGGCCAAAGTGAAGCTTGGTTTAATTCATCTCTTTTTAAATCATTGTAATTACATGCAAAAAGGTAACATCAGCTCTTTTTTTAAGATGGATTTACTGTATTTATTTACTATATACTGTAACTGTCTTCATACAGACACCAGAAGAGGGCATCAGATCCCATTACAGATGGCTGTGAGCCACCATGTGGTAGCTAGGAATTGAACTCAGGACCTCTGAGTGCTCTTAACCACTGAGCCATCTCTTCAGCCCAGTAACATCAGTTCTGAGACAGGGATCAAGCGAGAAAACAACCAAAGATCCTGTAAACATCTTACTGGAGGTCAGGTGAAAAGGTCAGAGACAAAAATGGATACTGCTGTGCCTACATCCTTAAATCTGCCCTGCCCTGAGCTGCATTCCTAAGGATACTGCCTGGAGCATCAAATACGAATGTACTTCCTTATGCTACATTCTAAAAGCCCTGCCTCGAACTACAGATGCGGATGTGCTTCCTTATAGCCTTATTCATGAGAGCCCTACCTCAAGCTACAGATGCCAATGTGCTTAATACTAGCTCTTACAGAGCGTAGCACAGAAGCCAGATTCCTGCCTTGGCCGGCCCGAAAATGCCCTGCGATAATATTAATATTACTCCACCATCAACTGATCAGAGGTGCCAAAACCGCTCTCCACACTCTTCCAGAAGACCAAATCAGTTTCCAGGACCTACATCAGAGAGCCCACAAACACCTATACCTTCAACCCTGACTTGCTCATGCCCTGAGGAACCCACACACATACTCGTACCTACACAGACACACAAATACACATTAAAAATTTTTAATCTTTAAAAAATACTTCCCAACTGCTGGATATGGTGGCAAATGTCTAAAATTGTGGCATACAAGAGCCAGAAGTTAGAAAAACACTGGAAGTTTGGGGCCATTCTTTATAGTGAATTCTAGCCCGTCCAGAAATGTGGTGAAAATAAACAGACCAAACAAGAGCAAGCAAGTAAACAAACAAGAAATAGACAAGTTTTAAAAATAAAAACAATTTTGAGTTAGTATATTCTATTTTAAAAAAATGATTTGAAGCAGCCATCAATTCCAAGATTTATCTGCATTTGACATTATACTAAGTGGGCAACAGAAATAAACTAGGGCAAGATGACAAAAAATGCCAATTATTTTTCTTTAAAAATATTAATGTGGCTCTTCTTAGGGAACACACCAAATGGTGGATGACGCCGATGCAGCGGGAGGCCTGGAGGAAGGAGGGGGCAGGCTTAGGAGGACGCTGTGGCTTCCACGGAGGATTTCGGCAGTGGTCTTAGGTCTTAGTGGTGGGGGCAGGAGGACTTGGTCGAGGCTGCGGGACTCGTGGAGGTAAAGCTGAAGACAAGGAGTGGATCCCCGTCACCAAGCTGGGCCGCCTGCTTAAGGACATGAAGATCAAGTCCTTGGAGGAGCTCTACCTGTTCTCCCTGCCCATTAAGGAGTCTGAGATTATCGACTTTTTCCTGGGTGAATCTCTAAAGGATGCGGTTCTGAAAATCATGCCAGTGCAGAAGCAGACCCGGGCTGGCCAGCGGACCAGGTTCAAGGCTTTCGTCGATATCAGGGACTACAATGGTCACGTTGGTCTTGGTGTTAAGTGCTCCAAGGAGGTTGCCACTGCCATCCAAGGGGCCATCATCCTGGCCAAGCTTTCCATCATCCCTGTGAGGAGAGGCTACTGGGGGAACAAGACTGGCAAGCCCCACACTGTCCCATGCAAGGTGACAGACCTCTGTGGCTCTGTGCTGGTGCATCTCATTCCTGCGAGAGGCACTGGCATTGTCTCTGCTCCTGTGTCCAAGAAGCTTCTGATGATGGCTGGTATAGATGACTGCTACACTTCAGCCAGAGGCTGCACTGCCACCCTGGGCTATTTTGCCAAGGCCACTTTTGATGCCATCTCAAAGACTACAGCTACGTGACCCCTGACCTCTGGAAAGAAACTGAGTTCACCAAGTCTCCTTATCAGGAATTCACTGATCATCTTGTGAAAACCCACACCAGAGTCTCTATTTAGAGGACCCAGGCTCCAGCTATGGCTACCACATAAGGGTTTTTATAAAAGACAAAATAAATGAACTAAGTCTGTTAAAAAATGTTAATGTGGAATGGGGGGATTAGCATGAAGGGTCTAGGAGGAGAGGGGGAGCTGATATTAGAATGTTAAGTGAATAAATAAATTTAAAAAGCTGGTTCTGGAGAGATGGCTCAGTGGTTAAGAGCACTGATTGCTCTTCCAGAGATCCTGAGTTCAATTCCCAGCAACCACATGGTGGCTCACAACCATCTGTAATGGGATCTGATGTCCTCTTCTGGTGTGTCTGAGGACAGGTACAGTGTCCTCATATATAATAAATAAATTTAAAAGAAAATGTAAAAAGCTAAAACTTCATAGGATTATAGGTGATATTATACAGACATCATTTCATAGTGTTAACACTGAAATTTCTAAACAGCATTCAAAAACTAATAAAGAAATAACAATTGCAAAAATATATTAATGATGTAGAGCTGAGACTCAGAATTAGATCACTTAGCTAGCATTATGAGGCTTGATGCCCAGCTGTGCAAAATAAACTTATACTCATGTCTGACTTGGAGCAGGGAACCTGAGATGAGAGAAAACATGCAATGTCTGTCTTTCTGGGTCTGAGTTACTTCACTCAATACAGTCTTTTCTAGTTTTATTCATCTACCTGCAAAATTCAAGGTTTCATTTTTTACAGCAGAATAGTATTCCATAATGTATAAACACCACATTTTCACCATCTACTCATCTGTTGAAGATACATTTATCTTGTTTCCATTTCCTGACTATTGTGAATGGAGCAGCAATGAGCAAGTATCTGTGGTATAGGATGCTGAGTCTTTTGGACATATACCAAGAAGTGGTCTAGCTGGACCATATGTGTAGTGGCTATTCCTGGTTGTCAACTTGACTATATCTGGAATGGTCTACAACATAGAATTGGAAAGCTCACCTGTGATTCTGATCTTGAGGCTGGGAAATACAAGTTTCTGACCTGGATCTTGGCATGGAGATCTTGAGGCATAGTGGTTATGAATCTCAGGACACTAAGGCAAAAAGATCTTTGAGTTCAAGGTCATCTGGGACAAAGCAAGTCCCAGATCTAGACGTGGTGGTACACACCTTTAATCTGGGACACACTTTCTGTTGGAGACCTACATAATAACATTGGAAAAAGGAAGATTCTCTCTTCTTTGCCTGCTTGCCTTGTGGGACTGAGCATCTCCTAGATCCTTGGGCTTCCACTCACAGCTGCTGCCGACCATTGTTGGGGAGTTGGACTACAGACTGTACATCACCACCAAATTCCCTTACTATATAGAGACTACCCATAAGTTCTGTGACTCTAGAGAACCCTGACTAATACAATATAGTAGATCTATTTCTAGTTTTTAAGGAATCACTACCACTCTACTTTCCATAGTGGATGAATCAGTTACAATCCCTCCAACAGTGACTGAAAGTTCCCCTTTCCCTCCATGCTCTCCAGCATTTGTTGTTGGTTGTTCCATTGATCTTTGCTTCTGACAGGGCTAAGAAGAAAGTTGTTTTGATTTTTGCATTTTTCTAATTGCTAGGCTCTGTGAACATATTTTTAAAGACATTTCTCAGCCATTTTCATTTCATCTTTGGAGAACTCTACTCAGATTCCCAAGTCCCTTTTTGAACAGGTCATTTGGTTTTTTGTGTTTGTTTCTTTTGTTTTGTGTTTGACTTGTTTTTTGTTGAAGATGTGATATTTTCTCCAGTAGATGTTTTTGGCATCTTCATCAAATATTAGATAGTCATAGTTACTTGCACACATGTTGGGTCTTTGATTTTTTTTCCATTGGTCTATGAACCTATCCTGTGGTCTATCTAGATAATTCTCACTAATGAACTTTTTTTGGAGGTCTGATGAATTTGGAGAGTGAGATTATGGGCATGTGGACTTCTCCTGTTCTGTGTCTGTATGGACAACGCAGGCTGTCATTTCTTTCTTTGTATTGAAGATAATTTTTTCATATAATATATTCTGATCATGGTTTTCCCTCCCTTATCTCCTCCCAGATCAAGGGTGGTATCCACAGTGGTCTGGGCCCTTCCCCATCACTAATTTAAGAAAATGGGCTGGCCTACAGCCTGATCTTATGGAGGCATTTTCTCAATTAAGGTTATCACCTTTTAGATAACTCTAGCTTGTGTGAAGTTGACATAAAACTAGCCAGTACAGAAAACCATCAGGCAAAAAAAAGAGAGACAAAAATAAAAGATAACAACAACCAAAAAAAGGAAAGAAAAAAGAAAAATCAGAAGAAACACATATACACACACAAGTGAAACTAATCTTTTTGAAACAAAGCATTAAAGATATATTTGCTCCATTTCCTAGGTACCATCCACAGTTACTTTTATCCTGAGTGTGGAGTTTATTACCCCCATAGCTTTATCCTTTGATTTTATATGAATATATCTAGAAATATTTTCTAGTAGCTTTTAGTCACAATATAGTCTTATTTGCTTGGAGTGAAACTTTTTTTTGTGTTAACTATTTGTAGCACCTTCTACAGGTGGTTTTTTTATCCCTCAACATAGTATATGTTAGTACCCAGAGCTGTAGACAGTATCTCTTACATTTGCGTGGTATTCTTCAACATCCGAGGGACTTCAGAGTTCCTTATTTCCTGTGGCCACAAATATTATGACTGGATCGGAGAAGAAACCAAGAACCTGAGAATGGTTATGACTTGTCCCAAGGTCCCAAGGTGACATAGTCCAGGTTTACTGATTCCCTACATTATCAGACAACAGGGGTGAGGAAGCAGAAGGCAGGCAAGTGAGGAGAGGAAGGGAGCTTGGAGGTGAGGGTGTGGGGAGGAAGCAGGCTGAGCAAGCTGAGAGGGCTTTAAAATCTACCAGGGATTCTCATCCTCAACTCTAGCCCTCATTGATATCGCCTGTGGAGTTTCAAAACTACAGATGCCTGGTATCTGCCCCAGAGATCCTAATATGACTGCTCTGTAGGGAGGCCTGAGTAAGAGGTTGCTTAAAAGCTTTCCAGCTGAGTTGAATGTATAGTCAGAGTTGCAAACCATTGACGAAGCTGAGCAATTTGTTAGGAAGTGAATTAGCTGAGGGGGCAGTACTTTAAAGGCCGGCTTGTTAACATTAATAAGATCTTAATCCTTCAAGACTGCCTTGATAATGTGATATAAATAAGGTATTGAGATCTTCAGCCTACAGTCTATTGATAGAAATGAGCTAAAATGAAGGTGATAATCCGGTTTCCTTGGTGCTGTTCACACCAGTCTTAGACGGTAGTGTTCAGTTGTTGTACCCACGCGAGACACAGGGAAGAATGCCACTCAATGAAGGCCACATTAAGAGTCCTTTATTTGCCAGAGTGGAAAGCAGGCTCACACCAGAAAGGACTATTGATCCCAAGTGAGGCTGGGTAGGATTTATAAACTAAAAACCTCAATTACATCATACCAGAGACGGCCATGTTAGGTAGGGGATGGGGGAGGTGTTTTCAAAAGTTTTAGTTCAGTTGATTCAAACAATTTCTTTTATATTGTAGAACAATGAGCTTAGAACAAAGCGCATGATGAGAAGGTTCTGCTCAGCAGGATTCGGTTAGCTGGGGTGGAGGTGGGCTGGGTTTGAGAGGCCGTTGGGTGACTTAGCTAAACCTAGGACAAAACAGAGTCACTGTGGGTAGTTCACAGTTATCAGAGCTTTAAAGGGGAGAAGAACAATTTTCTTGATGAATGCTAGCAAACCTCACAGAGTAACAAAATTCAGCAAACATTCTAAGTACTTCTCTTGTGTGAGGCCTAGGCAGCTGGGAAGGAAGACAGAGTTGGAAAAAAACTACAATCCTATCTGGAAGAGGTCCATACTAATGGACCACTGAGACAGATATACAGGCAATTAACACTGTGGCCTAAGTGTGGCACCCATGGGTGTCGGGGACTGCTTGTGAAAGGCTTCATTCAGTGGACCAAGAACAGAGCAGTGGAGTTCTACTCACAAATAGAATTCTCGACTGCTGCAGTTGTATTCGAATACAGGAATAATGAAGGAGAGAGATGGGTTAATAAAGGGCAATGGGCATATCTTTCCTGGGCCCCACCTGTTGTCACTCCTTTTGTGGTCTGGTGTTTCTCATTGTGGTCATAAAGTGTCTTTAGCCTTGAGAAGGAAAGAGAAAGACTAAGCCAAATCTAGGTCTAGTGAACCATGTAATTCTGGCAAATTATTTCCTCAATTGTTGGCACATATATACACAGACATGGATAGAATCTGGCAAAAAGATTCAGGCAAGAAAAAAAAAAAATACAGGCTCAATAATACGGGCAGATGCTGAGTCTTCTCAGCGGTTATTTGCAGGACCAAGTGAAGGGTAAATGCTTTCAGCCAAAGTGTCTTTAAATGCAGAAAAGTAACCTACACAACTGCTTATCATCATAACTCAATTGTTATCCATGGCAAAAGCAGTGGGAGCCTAGGGCCAGCTGTGAGATCTTTTGTGTGTGTGTGTGTCTGTGTGTATGTGTGTGTGGTGCATGTCTCTGCGCATTGCATGTAGATGTCACATCAACAATGGCCATGTTCTTCAATCACGCTGCACTTAGCTTTTTGAGTGTATACCATCATTAGCATGTATTTAGTTATTTTGTGTGTGAATGTGTATGTGTGTGGGCATGTTCTGGAGCAAGAAGCAACTTTTAGGAGTCAGTTCCCAATTTCTCCTACCCACCAGATGTTTGCAGAGTCAAACTCAGGCTTTTAGGTTTGGCTGCCAGAGCCTTTACCATGTGAATCACCTCATCAGCTCTTCCATCTTATTTCTTTTAAACAAAACCCATTATTGAACTGGGAGTTTGCTAGAATAGCTAGCTGATCAGCAAACCCTAGGAATCCTGTCTCTATTTCTCCAGTGCTGGGATTACCCACATTCACCATTGCACCCAACTTTTATGTGGTGCTAGCGATTGGACTCAGGTCCACTTGCAGTGTATCAACTGAGCCGTCTCCATAGCCTTCAAATTAATGTTTGTTTGTTTGAAGCAGGATCTCACTTATGTCGCCTTGGCTGGCCGGGAACTAACTATAGAGACCAGATTGTCGTTGAATTCAGAGAAATCAGCCTGCCTCTGCTTCCTGAGCTCAGGGCTTAAAAGTGTGAACAACTTCAACAATGGTTCTCAGATTTTCCTAAGGCTACAACCCTTCAATATGCTTTCTTATGTTGTGGTGACCCCAAACATAAAATTATTTTTGTTGCTATCTCATAACTGTAATTTTGCTACTGTCATGAATAGTAATGTAAATATCTGATATGCAGAATATCTAATATTTAATCCCTGTGAAAGGGTCATTGGACTCCCAAAGGGGTCATGACTCACAGGCTGGGAACCATTGGATTAATCACCATTGCAGTGATTTGAAAAAGACTGTTCCTCATAGTCTCTGATGTTTGAAAACTTGATCCCCAGGTAGGTGCACTGTTTTCATAGGTTTAGGAGATGTGGTCTTGTTGGGCAAGCTATGACCCTAGGAATAGGCTTTGGGGTTTCAAAGCTCAGTGCCATTTCAACTTCCCTTTCTCTGCTTCCTACTTGTGATTCAAGATGCGAGCCTTTAGTATCCTGCTCCAGCCTGGTGCCTGTTGCCATAACGCCCCACAATGACAGAGTTTTATTCCTCTGGAACCATAAGTGCAAATAAACACTGTCTTCAATAAGTTGCCTAAGTTGTAGTGCTTTGTCACAGTAATAGAAAAATAATTAATACAAAATGATAGGCAGTCTGTATTCAAAGCATTATTCTAGAAGGGCTTATAAATCATCTCAGAGTATGGGTTTTCTTCATCATTCACTCTCATTAGTTTAATGTATATATAACCAGGATCACAGGATCACAGGTATGCTAATAGGCCCAGGATCACAGAGGGAGCACACGCAAGAGCACTGGAGCTCTGACACACTAAAGGTCATCAGGAGCTTGATCACACTGAGACTCCAGTATCTCAGAGGCAGCTGGACTCCCAGGAGTTCTGATATAATCAAGATCACAAGGACAGGCTCCAGTCAGAGACAGCTAGGGCAGGTAGCACTAAAGATAACCAGATAGCTAGAGGTAAACACAAGAAAATAAGTAACAGAAACCAAGGCTACTTGGCATCATCAGAACCCAGTTCTCCCACTACAGCTAGTCCTAAATATCCCATCAAACCTGAAAAAGTAAGATTCAGATTTAAAAACATATCTCATAATAATAATAGAGGACTTGAGGAGGGACATAAATAACTCCTTTAAAGAAGCACAGGAGAACACTACCAAATGGGAGAAGGAATGGAACAAAACTATACAGGATCTAAAATTGGAATAAAGAATTCGAAAAGAGAGACAACCCTGGAGATAAAAAACCTAGAAAAGAGATCAGGAATCATAGATGAAAGCATCACCAACAGAATACAAGATATAGAGTAGATAATCTCAGGGGCAGAAGATAGCTTAGAAATCTAGATACACAACAGTTAAAGAAAATAACAGGGAAAATCAATCACTATTTTTTAATATCTCTTAATATCAATGGACTCAATTCCCCAATAAGAAGACATAGACTAACAGACTGGATACATAAACAGGACCCAGCATTTTGCTGAGGAAACAAACATCAGTGACAAAGACAGACACTATCTCAGAGTAAAAGGCTAGAAAACAGTTTTCCAAGAAACAAGCTGGAATAGCCATTCTAACATCAAATAAAATCGACTTTCAACCAAACATTATCAAAAAAGATAAGGAAGGACACTTCATAGATATCAAAGGAAAAATGTACCAAGATGAATTCTACATTCTGAACATCTATGCTCCAAATGCAAGGGCTCCCACATTCATATTAGAAACTTTACTAAAGCACAAAGCATATATTGCACCACACACAAAAATAATGGGAGACTTCAACACCCCACTCTCATCAATTGACAGATCATGGAAGCAGAAAATGAACAGAAACCCAGTGAAACTAACAGAGGTTATAAGCCAAATGGATTTAACAGATATCTATAGAATATTTTATCCTAGAACAAAAGAATATACCTTCTTCTTAGCACCTCATGGTACCTTCTCCAAAATTGACCATATAATTGGTCACAAAACAGACTCAACAAATACAAGACTATTGAAATAATCCCAGGCATCCTATCAGATCATCATGGACTAAGGTTAACAAAAACTAAACAAATAAACAAACAAAACAACAACAAAAACAAAACCCAGGAAGGCCACATACACATGGAAGCTGAACAAAACTCTACTCATTGATAACTTGGTCAAGGAAGAAATGAATAAATTAAAGACTAAATGAAGCCACAGCATACTCAAATTTATGGGACACAATGAGAGCAGTGTTAAGAGAAAAACTCATAGCTCTGAGTGCCTCCAGAAAGAAACTGGAGAGAGCATACACTAGCAGCTTAAGAGCGCATCTGAAAGCTCTAGAACAAAAAGACGCAAATACACCCAAGTGGAGTAAATGGCAAGAAATAATCCAACGCAGGGCTTAAATCAAGAAAGTTGAAACAAAAAGAACTATTCAAATAATCAAAAGAACCAGAAGTTGGTTCTTTGAGAAAATCAATTAGATAAGCCCCTAGCCAGACTAACCAGAGGGCACATGGTCAGTATCCACATTAACAAAATCAGAAATGAAAAGAGAAACTGAGAAAATTCAGAAAACCATTAGATCCTACTACTAAAGCCTATACTCAACAAAACTGGAAAATATGGAGGAAATAGACAATTTTCTAGACCGATACTAGGTACCAGAGTTAAATCAGGATCAAATAAACCATCTAAACTGTCCCATACCCCCTAAAGAAATAGAAACAGTCATCAGAAGTCTCACAACCAAAAAAAGCCCAGGATCAGATTGTTTAGTGCACATTTCTATCAGACCTTCATAGAAGACCTAATACCAATGCTCTCCAAAATATTCCACAAAATAGAAACAGAAGAAACACTACCCAATTTGTTCTATGAAGCCACAATTATAATTATAACTAAACCACACAAAGACCCAACAAAGAAAGAAAACCTCAGACCAATTTCCCTTATGAATATAGATGCAAAAACACTCAATAAAATTCTCTCAAACCGAATCCAAGAACACATCAAAATGATCATCCTTCATGATCAAGTAGGCTGCATCCCAGGGATGCAGGGATGGTTCAATATACGGAAATCCAGCAATGTAATCCACCATATAAACAAACTCAAAGAAAAGACCCCATGCTTATCTCATTAGAGGCTGAGAAAAAAAGCATTTAACAAAGTTAAACACCCCTTCATGTTAAAAGTCTTAGAAAGGCCAGGAATTCAAGGCCCATACCTAATCATAGGTAAAAGCAATATACAGCAAACCAGTAGCCAACATCAACATAAATGGAAAGAATCTTGAAACAATCCCACTAAAATCAGGGACTAGACAAGGCTGCCCATTCTTTCCCTATCTACTCAATATAGTACTGGAAGTACTAATCAGCAATGAGACAACAAAAAGAGGTCAAAGAAATACAAATTGGAAAGGAAGAAGTCAAAATATCACTATTTGCAGATGATATGATAGTATACTTAACTGACCCCAAAAATGCCACTAGAGAACTCCTAGAGCTGATAAACAACTTCAGAAAAGTGTTTGGATATTAAGTTAACTCAAACAAATCAGTAGCCTTCCTCTCTACTCAATGGACAAACAGGCTGAGAAATCAGGGAAATGATACCCTTTACAATTGTCACAAAAAATATAAAATACCTTGGTATGACCCTAACTAAGGAAGTGGAAGATCTGTCTGACAAGAACTTGTCTGTATGACAAGTCTCTGAAGAAAGAAATTAAAGAAAATCTCAGAAGATAGAAAGATCCCCCATGCTCATGGATTGGAAGGATCAACATTGTAAAAAATGGCCATCTTGCCAAAAGCAATCTACAGATTCAAAGCAATCCCCATCAAAATTCCAACTCAATTCTTCATAGAGCAACTTTCGAATTCATTTGGTGTCCCGCGCTACCGTCTCGCCAGCAAGAACGCACGCGGACACCAGGATCCTTCTGCAGCAAAACGTTTATTGCATCTTGAAGAGGAAGACCACGGGCAGGAAAAGGCACCCTAATTTATACCCGCAAGGGTGGCGTGTCGCTGTGTGATTGGCTGCCCACTAGTGGTCTGATCGTGATGCCCCGGGATGGGCGGTGACTTGGCTCGCACCACTCTTTGCACATGTGCCCAGTGGTTATTTACCACACTTTAGCTGATTCATGGCACCTGAAACCAGCGCCATCTTGTAAGGGCGCAGCCTTCGGCCCTCAACAATTTG
This sequence comes from Micromys minutus, assembly GCF_963924665.1. NCBI lineage: Eukaryota > Metazoa > Chordata > Mammalia > Rodentia > Muridae > Micromys > Micromys minutus. The sequence goes on along the minus strand of NC_137970.1, from coordinate 19,301,789 downwards.
GAATAACAAAAAACACAGGATAGCAAAAACTATTTTTAACAATAATAGAACTGCTGGGGGAAATCACAATTCCCAACCTCAAGCTGTATTACAGAGCAATCGTGATATAAACTGCATTGTGTTTGTACACAGACAAACAGGTAGGTCAGTGGAATAGAATTGAAGACCCAGAAATGGACCCACATACATTTGGTCACTTGATATTTGACAAAGGAGCTAAAACCATCCGGTGGATAAAAGACAGCATTTTCAACTTACGGTGCTGGTTCAACTGGACTTCAGCATGTAGAAGAATGCAAATTGCTCCATTCTTATCACCTTGTACAAAGCTCAAGTCGAAGTGGATCTAGGACCTCCACATAAAACCAGATGCACTCAAATTAATAGAAAAGAAAATGGGGAAGAGCTCGAACACATAGGCCCAGGGAAAAATTTCCTGAACAGGATACCAATGGCTTATGCTCTAAGATCAAGAATCAACAAATAAGACTTCATAAAATTGCAAAGCTTCTGTAAGGCAAAGGACACTGTCAATAGTACAAAACAGTAACCAACAGATTGGGAAAAGATCTTTTCCAATCCTACATCCAATAGTTGGCTAATATCCAATATATACAAAGAACTCAAGAAGTTAGACTCCAGATAATCAAATAACCCTATTAAATATTGGGTACAGAGCTAAACAAAGAATTCTTAACTGAAGAATATGGAATGGCTAGGAGATATCTAAAGAAATGTTCAACATCCTCAGTCATCAGGGAAATGCAAATTAAAACAATCCCAAGATTCCACCTCACACCAGTCAGAATGGTTAAGATCAAAAACTCAGGTGACAGAAGATGCTGGTGAGGATGTGGACAAAGAGGAACACTCCTCCATTGTTGGTGGGATTGCAAACTGGTACAACCACTCTGGAAATCAGTCGGGCAGTTACTCAAAATTGGACATAGTACTACCTGAGGACCCAGCTATACCACTCCTGGGCATATACCCAAAAGATGCTCCAATATATAACACATGCTCCACTATGTTCATAGCAGTCTTATTTATAATAGCCAGAAGCTGGAAAAAATCCAGATATCCTTCAACAGAGCAATGGATACAGAAAGTGTGGTACATTTACACAAGGAGTACTACTTAGCTATTAAATACAATGACTTCATGAAATTCTTAGGCAAATGGATGGAACTAGAAAATATCATCCTGAATAAGGTAAACCAATAACAAAAGAACACACATGGTATGCACTCACTGATAAGTGGGTATTAGCCCAAAAGCTCAGAATACCCAAGACTCAATCCACAGACCATATGAAGCTCTAGAAGTTGGAAGACCAAAGAGTGAATGCCTCAGTCCTTAAAAGAGCAACCAAAATATTTAGAGGAGAAATAGTGTGGAGCAGAGACTGAAGGAAAGGCCATCCAGAGACTGTCCCACCTGGAAATCCATCCCATATGCAGTCACCAAACCCAGACAATATTGCTGATGCCACGAAGTGCATACTGACAGGAGCCTGATAGACTGTCTCCTGCGAGGTTCTGCCAGATCATGACAAATACAGAGTTGGATGCTCACAACCAACTATTGAACTAAGAACAGAGTCCCCAATGGAGGGATTAGAAAAAGGACTGAAGGAGCTGAAGGGGTTTTCAACCCCATAGGAAGAACAACAATATCAACCAACCAAAGCCCCCCCAGAGCTCCAAAAAGACTAAACCACCAACCAAAGGGTACACATAGATGGACCCATGGCTCCAGCCACATATGTAGCAGAGGATGGTCTTATCAGGCATCAATGGAAGGGGAAGACCTTGGCCCTGTGAAGGCTCAATGCCCCAGTGTAGGGGAATTCCAGGGCAAGGAGGTGGGAATGAGTGTGCAGGTAGGTGGGTGGGGGAACACTTTCACAGAGGCAGGGGGAGGGGGAATGGGATAGGGGGTGTCCAGAGGGGAAACCGGGAAGAGGTATAACATTTGAAATGTAAGTAAAGAAAATACCCAATAAAAATAAGGGGAAAAAAAGAAATGCAGACTTTACTATATGGAATGTAAGAACTAGTTAGCACACAGACAATGAGAGGCATGAAGAAGCAGATGGAAAGGAAGAAGGTTTTGAAGATCAGGAAGACATGAAAAGACTTCTGGTTTCCATGTGGATATGTAAGGAAGTAAAGAAAATGAACTCATCTTCTCCACCACAAAAGAAAAAAGATGAGCAAGGAAATGTTTGAGAACATGCATAAGCCCATCTGAAGTCAAACATCACAGGAAAAAGTCCCAAAATATGAAGGGACTATGGGGACATACAAGACCAGAGCATTTGCTTAAATGGGGCTGAAGCCACTGGATGCTATATGCAGTGATAGGAAGAAGAATTTTTGAATATTTGGAGGTTGATGACAGGCTAGGAAGACAGCAGAAGGCTTGCAGGGGCTGCTGTTAAGGGGAGTGTATTAGTTGTTTTTCTGTTGTGGTAATAGAATACCTTGATCAAGGGCCTAGACAGATAGCTCAGAGATTAGAAGCACATGCAGATAATCTGAGTACAGTACCCAGCACCCATATGGTGGCTTACAACTGTAACTCCAGTTCCAGGGGATCTGATGCCCTTTTCTGACCTCTGTAGGCACCAAGCACACATGTACATATACATACATGCAGGAAAAAAACCTCATATACATAAAATAATATAAAAATACAAAACACTATGACCAAAGCAACATATAGAAGGAAGGTTTTTTTGGGGGTTGGGGGCATTAAGTTCCAGAGAGATAAGAGTCTATTATAGTAGGGAGGCATGGCACCAAATTAGTAGGCATGGTAACAAGAACAAGGAGCTCAAATCTCAGCTGCAAGAATAAAGTAGACAGAATAAACTGGGTGTAGCTTGGGGCTTTTAACTCTCAAAGCCTACTCTGATGATGTTCTTTCTCCAACAAGGCCTCGCCTAAACCTCTCCAGGCAGGGTTGCCAACTGAGGTCCAAGTGTTCAAATATCTGAGCACATGAGGATCAATTCTTATTCAAACCTCTACAGGGACTTCCACCCCTTTGCAGGATTACATTCTAATACCACCAGACATTCACAAGGCTTAGGAAAGTCTGGAGAAGGCCTACTCTCCGGCTGGAGGGGGAAAACAGCAACCAAGTCACAGAAACCACCTAGACTATTCCCCTTCCAGGACAGAAGGCTGGAATCGCAGAGAGAAATGTAAGACTTTTGGTCTCTTTTTAAATTTTAATTTATGTATTAGGTTTAAAGATGTATGTATACCTTGTCATGTGTGTGGTGGTCAAAGGACAGCACATGGGAGTTGGTTCTCTCTTTCAACCATGTGGTCCTGTGACCCTTAATCATGAGTCATCTTACCTCCACCACCACCACTCCACCCCGCCTTGTTTTCTAAAAAGAGATTGGATCTGTCCCTGTGCTGCCTTTGAGCATCTGGGCTCGGGGGATCAACAGCCTCTCTCTCTTGATTAGCTGGGACTATTAGCATATCATCACATTTATGGACTGTTGGAGGACTACGCAAGTCTGTGAACTGTTTGGGGTTTCACTTCCCAGTAGTATGAGAGAATCTTGAGTACTTTGGGTTTAGTTTTCAAGGAGTGAAGTGAGATATTTGGGAATTGTTGACCCATAAGATGAGGTCCTGAAGTGTTTGGAAGCTTGCATCAGAGGATGTTAGCATGTTGAGATTTTTTTTTTTTTGTTTTGTTTTAGGCTATGAATTCCCTGGACTAACCATCACAGCATCAGATTCCATGAAGCTGGGGTCACAGCTGTGAACTGCCTGATGTGGGTGCTGGGTACCGAACTCAGATCCTTTAGAACAGAAGCACTCTTAACTGCTGAATAATCTCTTCAACTCTCCGTCCCTGAATTAATTTTTAAGTGTCTCTTTGCAGGGTGGTAAATGTGAGCCATTTTGGAAGTCCTTATTCCAAGTTGTGAAATCTCAAAGGCTAACGAGAAAGCATTTCATAATACATTGACTGGCTCACTCCATTTTCTCTTATTGTAACAAGCTATCAGAGATTGGGTAATTTATAGAAAATAGCTTATTTGGCTCATGATTTTAGAAGGTAAGAAGTCCAAGAGCATGAGGCCAGCATCTGTTAAACATTCTGCTGTATAATGACATGGCTAAGGATATCACATGGAAAGAAAAACCAATACATTAGCGTGGGCCTCTTTTCCTCCTTTTTGAAAACCATGAATAACACCACAGGGACCCACTCTCTCATAACTTCATCCACTTAGAATTACCTCCCAAAGGCCCCACCTCAAAAGGCATGAATTGGGGAATTAAGTCTCCAACCATTATCTTAAAAAAAAAAAAAAAAAAGATGGTGCTGAGCTCATGACTTTTGCTATCTCATAAAAGCTCTATTTGGAGATAGACATTACCATCCTTCATCTTTGCGTCCTGTTTTCATTCCTCCTAATTCCCAGTGTCAGGTCATCTCAATAGAAAGAAGCTATTCCATTGCCCAGGATAGGCTCCATCAGCCCAGAAACCCAGACTATGAAATGGTGTCACTCACCTCAACTACCGTAATCTAGACAATCCTTGCAGATATTCATAGACTTTAACCAATACCCTACAGGGATGCTCAAAGGCTTGTTTTCTAGATGACCCTGGGTCTTTTAAAGATGACAACCAATATTAACTAACACAAATGTATTTCATTATGGCATTTTCATACATGTCTTTCCTTTTCTTGATCCTCTTTTACTCTTGTTGATCTTCTTCCTCTTTTTGATCATTCCTTCTTCTTTCATGTTCTTTTTGTTTTGTTTTGTTTGTTTGTTTGTTTGTTTGTTTTTTGGTGGGTGTTGTTGATGGTGGTGGTGACCCATTGACCATCATTAGGGTTGTTAAAACCAGGGCATGTATATGAATTTGTTTATAGGAGTATGGGCACCTTACTAGTAGTAGCTAAATCACTAAGAAACTATCTCTCCCTCTGCCATCAACCATTAACTACATATAAAGCCTTGGATAAGGGGTGGGACGTCATCCCCTTCTATGACCAAGTGTTGATAGACCCAATCTTATTCAGACCTTGTACAGATATCCATACGATTGTGGGTTCAACAGCCATATCATACCTGGAAATGAGCAATCCATACTTCTCTTCATTTCTCCAGCTCTCACATTTTTTCTGTTTGTCTTAGTTAGCATTTCTATTGCTGTAACAAAACACCAGGGCCAAAAACAACTTGGGAAGAAAAGGTTTATTTTAGCCTACACTTCTACATCACAGTTCATCACTAAAGGGAAGTCAGGGCAGGAACTCACACAGGACAGGGACCTGGAGGCAGGAACTGAATCAGAGTCCATGGAGGATGCTGCTTACTGACTTGTTCCTATAGTTTACATGGCCTGCTTCTTATAGAGCCCAACACCATTTCCCCAGGGGTGGCACCACTTACAATGATCTAGGCCACCCCACATCAGTACCTAAAATTAAGAAAATGTCTTACAGGCCAATTTTATGGAAGCATTTTCTCATTTGAGAGTTCCTTTTACCAAATGACTCTAGGTTACATCAAGTTGACATAAAACTAGCCAGCACACTGTTCCTTCTTTGATGTTTCTCTGAGCCTTAGAGAGGGTGATAGCCTTACTTACCATCTAGTTTTGGTGGACAACCAACAAGAATGACAATTATGTTGTTTTGAAGGCCTCCGGAGCCTCCCTAACAATTCATAAGAAAGAACCCACCTTTGGCACTGGAATTTTTGTTAAATACTCTATAGTTTTGGGGAGTAGCTTTATCCACCCATACAAGGGTACTTCTGCTCAAACTCTTTCTAAAAATGTGGAGAGCATTTTTGGCACCTCTGATCAGTTGATGGCAGAGTAATATTAATATTATCGCAGGACATCTTGGGGCTGGCCAAGGCAGGAATCTGGCTTTTGTGCTGTAAGGGATAGTGTCAAGCACATTGGCATCTGTAGCTTGAGGTAGGGCTCTCATGAATAAGGCTATAAGGAAGCACATCCGCATCTGTAGTTCGGGGCAGGGCCTTTTAGAATGTAGCATAAGGAAGTACATTCATATTTGATGCTCCAGGCAGTATCCTTAGGAATGCAGCTCAGGGCAGGGCAGATTTAAGGATGTAGGCACAGCAGTATCCATTTTTGTCTCTGACCTTTTCACCTGACCTCCAGTAAGATGTTTGCAGAATCTTTGGTTGCTGTCTCGCTTGATCCCTGTCTCAGAACTGATGTTACCTTTTTGCATGTAATTAAAGTGATTTAAAAAGAGACGAATTAAACCAAGCTTCGCTTCATCCATGAGACTCAGGCCTCAAGTCCGGCCGAAGTCATGTTGCAACTTTAACTAACTTGTCTTTTCTTTAAATCCTCACTCCAGCTCTGGGGAGACCCAAGTTGTTTGCTTGAGTTGGTCTTGGACAAAAAAAAAAAAATGTATTTTTGATTAGCTTATCAAGTATGATATTTCCTTGTGGCTTTTCACACAGCATTAACTTTGTTATGATCCCTTACTCTAGACACTCGCCCTTGCTTGAACCTTCCCACTCCCAGTACCTTGCTTTCCACCTACATAGCCCATGTGTTACACTACTCTCTCTTAAAGAAGATTTTTCTCCTCTCATGGGTTCCTTTACAGTTTTCTGGGCTCTATATTATACACACCCACTCCTACATAAACACACATATCAAAGTCAGAAGCTAGGCTCTACATATAAGAGAGAACATGTGGTGTTTGTTTTTCTGAGCCTCACTTAATATAATCTTTCCCATAAGTTTTCCTCCAAATTTCATTTTACTTTATGCTTCAATAAAATTCTGTTGTGGGCTGGGGATGTGACACAGTTAATAAAGATCTTGCCTATCATACGTGAAGCTCTGGGTTTGATCCCCACCATTATACAAAACCAGGGGTGATGACACTTGCCTATAACTCCAGCACTTGAGAGGTAGAGGTAGATGGCTCAAAAGTTCATGATCATCCTTAGTTATATATTGGCATAATGAGCTTCAGGCCAACCTAGGCTACACAAGACTGTGCCTCAAAAAATTCCATTGTGTATATATACCTCATTTTCATTGGTTGGCTCCATATTATATTGCTAATACAAATAGAACATTTTGGTAAGCATAAATGTGCAAGTATTTCTATAAAATATAAAGTCATTAGGGTTCACGCCCAGAAGTGGTATAGATGGGTCATATAGAATTTTTAGCTTTTAGAGAAAATTTCATTCTGGTTTTCGTGATAGCTCTACCAGATTACAAGTTGGCAGGGTAGCTGTGGGTTCCTCTATTCCCATATCCTCACTAGCATTTGTTTTCTTTGTGTTAGCCATTCTGACTTGGGTGAGATAGCATCTAAAAGTAATTTTAACTTGCGTTGTCCTGATGACTATGGATAATGAGCACTTAAAAAAACTATTTTATTGGCCTTTTGTGTTTCTTCTGAGAACTCTCTGTTCAGTTCTTCAGTCTTAACTGTTTTCCTTATAGTTTTGAGATCTATAGTAAAGAGGTTATGTGTGGTAGCATGCATCAGTAATTCTATTGCTTTCCTGTTGTCAGTATTTTATCTAAGTTCAATATGTGGAGATCATTAAAGTCCTTAAACATCTTCAAAAGAGTTGGTCTCACCAAGCTGGAAGCTTCCTCACTGCCAGCTATAGTGGCATAAGGTGCTATGCAGGTTTCTGGGGAGACAGTCTTGCCCAACCAACTATGAGCCATTACATACCAATATCGACCTGCCAGGCAAGATGCTCCCACATGTGCAGTAGGGGCAATGCTGCTGGGAATTAGATTTGAGATCCACGCCATAGGCAGAGATCCATACCTGACTGGATGTGTGTACTGCTCTTGTATGCTCTTGTAGAGAACACGAGTTCCCAGCACTCATGTCAGGTTGTTCTCAACTATATGTAACTTTAGCTCCAGGAGGAGCCCATGGTCCTCACAGGTATGTAACTACTCACAAATATACAGGCAGGCAGGCAGGCAGATAGACAGACACACAGGCACAGACACAGAGAGACACACACACAGAGTGGGAGGAGGGAGAGAGAAACCCATGTAGATACACACATACATAATAACAAATTATAAAGTAAATCATAGCTGGGAGGTGGGGGCACATACCTTTAATCCCAGCACTCAGGAGGCAGAAACTGGCAGGTCGCCAACTTAAAGGCTAGCATGATCTACAGAGTGAGTTCCAGGACAGCAAGGGATACACAGATAAGCTCTGTTTAAAATAAATAAATAAATAAAATCTTAAAAACATAGGATAGACCCCACCTGGGGATCCAGCCCATATTCAGCCACCAAACCCAGACAATATTGCTGATGCCGAGAAGTGCATGCTGACAGGAGCCTGATATAGCTGTCTCCTGAGAGGCTCTGCCAGAGCCTGACAAATACAGAGGCGGATGCTCACATCCATAGAACTGAGAATGGGGTCCTTAATGGAGGAGTTAGAGGAAGAATTGAAGGAGTTGAAGATGTTTGTAGCCCCATAAGAACAATATCAACCAACCAGAGCTCCCAGAGAGCTATCCAAGTGCACTATCCAAAGAGAACACATGGACGGACCCATGGTTTCCCCTGCACATGTAGCAGAGGACAGCCATGTTGGGCAACAATGGGAGGAGAAGCCCTTGGTCCTGCCAAGGCTCGATGCCCCAGTGTAGGGGAATGTCAGGGTGGGGTGAGGGAGGTGAACACTCCCACATAAGCAGGAGGAGGGGTGATCAGATAGGGGATATGGAGGGGAATCTGGGAAAGGGGATAACATTTGAAATGTAAATAAAATATATCCAATAAAATTAGAAAAAAAATAGGGTAGAGATCAGGCTGTAAGAGAAACTTTAATACTGTTATTTAGCTAAACTGACATAGTGGAAATCCGCCTTCTAAATATTTATGTTTATATTCATTGATAAATGCTACACTAAGCTTCAATCATAGAAGCCTTTCCCCGGTGAATGGTGGTGAATGAAGAGAATGGGGAACATGGCAGAAGAAGGGGCCGAAAAGTGTAAGAGCCAGAAGACACGGGGAAGCACTACAAAACGGCATCTTGTAGCCAAGACACAGCAATTGCAGGTGACTGTAGGCATGGATGGAGGAGAGATGCAGTGGAATAGTATTCCCCACTGCTGACCTATCTGCTGATAAATACATGGGGAGGGGTAGTCATTCCATTCAGTTGTGTATCCACTGATGACCCCACCAGGTTCCGATAGACAGTTTTATTCCAGTAGCTACACAGATGGCCCTGGTTAAACTAAGGAAGTCACTAAACAAAAGCCAAAGTCATGAATCTGGGGGAAGGACTGGCAGAGATAAGGAGTGGTGGTGGGGGGAATAATAGGGATGAGAGGGAGCTAAGAGGATTGAGAGACCATAATCAGAATGCATGAGCAGAGGGAAACAGTTGGTTCCTATACAAATTGCAGGGTATAAATGCTAATTCCATGTGTCAGCTTGCCTTAATCATCAGGTGCTTCCTGTCCCCGCTACCTTACTTCTAGAGGAATGAATTCTTCTGACAGAGACAGAGTATCCCATTGCCCTACTAGTGAAACATGGTACCCGGCAACTTTGGCTTCCTTGTGCCAGAGTTAACAGGCAAGGAGGGAATTATGGTATGGGCTGGACTAACTAACTGATCTTGACCACCAAAGGGAGGTAAGGATATGTGCTCTGGAATATGGGGGATCCCTCAGAGAGTTTCTAAGTATTTTCACAACTTGTGGCTAAGGTCAATGGAAAACTACAACAGCTGAATTCAGACAGGACTACCAGTGGCCCACACCCTTCAGAAATGAAGGTTTGAATTTCTCTAGGTAAAGAACTGTGAGCAGTTGAAAGGATGGGTAGAAAAAGGAAGGTAATTATGAATACTAGAAATAACCAGGAGTTTAGTTACAGAAACAAGACTTATAATCATTATTTCCTCCTTATTGTGATAAGAGTATTTATTATCTTTGAACCAAGTATCAGTGTTTCCTTCCTTCCTTATCCTTATCATTATTATTAGCTGCAGTAATTTTATATCAGTATTTGTTATTAGATATTAAGAACAGGAAACAGAGGCCAGAGAGATGCTCAGTGGTTAGAGAGTACTGACTGCTCTTCCAGAGGACCTGGATTTAGTTCCCAGCATCTGCATGGCAACTGTCTATAATTCCAGTTACAGGGGATCTGACCCCCTCCTGCACATGGTGCACAGACAAAAATGCATGCAAAACATTCGTGCACATAAAATGTGATAAAGTTCCTTTTTATAAAAAGAAGAGAAAACAATTGAGAACCTTCCCTTTTATAATAGAATAGTTACAACTTGATAAAACATGGACCTTTTGGGGAGAAAAGGAAAGCCAGGGCAGGAGTTCATGCAGGATCCTAGAGGACGGAACGGAAGCAGAAACCATGGAGGAACACTGCTTTCTGACTTGCTCTTTTGTTCACCTTCAGATACCTTTATTATTATACAGCCGAGGCCTACCAGTATAGGAAGAGCACTGCCCACAGTGAGCTGGGCCTCCTACATCAATTAGCAGTGAAGAGAATGCCCCACAGACATGCCCACAGATCATTTTGATAGAGGTTCTCTCCGCCATGTTTGATAACCAAAATTAGCCATCACAAGTAGTTAGGTCATTAATGTCCTTGTCCTTTTTGGTAGGGGTAGAAGTTATGGCCTTATTATGTAGCACAAACTAGTCTCAAACTCTCTATATCTTCTGCTTTAGTCTGCCAAGTGCTAGGATTACAGGTGTGTGCAACCACACCCATTTTTTTTTTTTTTTTTTTTTGATTTTTCAAGATTGGGTTTCTCTGTGTAACCCTAGCTGTCCTAGAACTCTCTCTGTGTAGACCAGGCCGGACTCAAACTCCCAGAGATCTGTTTACTTCTGACTTCCTAGTGCTGAGATTAAAGATGTGTGCCGCCATTGCCTGGTGCACCTAATTCTTCTTTTCTTTCTCCTTTTGAAGATTACATATTGGCTTAAGGTGATGTGGATGGGCGTCAGCTTGCTAACGGACAGATTTGTGATGGTGAGCTTTGTGTATTAACTTGATTGGCACCAAAAGATACCCAAAGAGGTGGCCAAGCATTGTTCTTGGTGTTATGGCAATAGACTATTCAATGGAGTGATGGGATGAGACTAACAGTTAACTTAGCACACCGTATCCCTAATGGGTGATCAACCAGTACAAAGCCTGACTAGAAGGAAAGGATGAACCCTTCCTTAAGTGCAGAAAACTTACATGACTGCTCTTGAACTGGGGCATTGTTTCTCATGCCTTTGGACTCACACTGAAACATTAGCTCTTCCAGAACTCAAGACTGTCATTTTGTGTCTAGGACTTACCTCCATGGTTCTCTGGGGTCCCAGGTCTTCAAATGTAAGTTTCCAGTTTGCTGACTCAATCTCTTAGGGCTTTCCTCTCATTAATTGTAGTAGCCAATTTCTTATTATCTTTCTCCCATTCTCCATCTCTGTGGGTTTCTCTCTCTTTCCCCAAATGGCCCTAAATTTGTGATGACCCAATTTACTACTTTTACTTACTTTTCCACTATGATATGAAAGTAATATGCTCTCAGTATAAATTTTACTTGGATTTTTAAATGTTGACCCTTTTCTGGGTTAGCAATATGTAGTATAATCCTTCTCATGCGAGGTATTTGTGAGCTAGCTGTAGCTTCCAGCCAGCCATGTAATTGTGAGGGGAAATAATATTTTAAGCAATACTACGCTGTGAGGTTTAGTAGGTGAGGTACATTAAATGCCTTTTGACCTGTCATATTTTCAACAGATTCTTGGTTTGCTAGGATGTAACCACACTGTGAATTAAGAAGCATGTCTGTATTTACATGCCTATATTTACTCTTTGTCTGGAGAACTCCGGTTAATACAAAAGGTGAGCTGAGCTAGGAGGAGGGGAGTTATAACCTTCAGTGAATGAAACTGAGGGGCTGTGACATTGCTAACCCTAAGGCCTACTATATAACAGTGGGGATTTGTGGCAGATGCAGAGTAATACAATATCAGCAGAGAGCCAAACAATCAGAATGTGGACTTTGAATCCAGAATCAGTGAAATCATTGAACCTTCTGCACAATGGGATTAGAGAGGTGGCTCTCTTGATAAAGTACCTGCCACAGAAGCATGGAGACGTGAGTTTGGCTTCCTAGCACTCACTATAGGCTGAGCATGGCCACCATGAGCCCGGTGTTGGGGGTTGACAGATATAGGAGGATCCGCAGGGTGGATCGGCCATCCTAGTCAGTGAGTTCCAGTCCAGTTCCATTGAGAGATCCTGGCTGAATAAGATAGAGAGCAATCAAGGAAAACACATGACATTAATGTGTGTTTTTTCCATGTGTGCACATGTGCACATGCAACACATACACACATGCATATACCCATGAAAACCTGTACACACAGGAACCAAAAAAAAAAAAAAAAAAAAAAAAAAAAAAGCCTGAACAAGGAAGGTGTATCACAGTGTGGCAGTGGAGTCTGGATGGTAGGAGTAGTTAAGAGGTTTTGTCTGGGGCTGGAGAGATGGCTCGGTGGTTAAGAGCACTGATTGCTCTTCCAGAAGTCCTGAGTTCAATTCCCAGCATCTGATGCCCTGTTCTGGTGTGTCTTGAGATGACAGTATACTTACATAAAACAAATAAATGACCTTTTTTTAAAAAAAGTGGTTTTGTTTGGCATTAGAGAGACAGTGCAGCAATTAAGAGTATTTGTTCCTCTTCTGCAGGACCTGAGCTCAGTTACCAATTCCCACACAGTGACCCCACAAGACTATAATTCCAGTGCCCCTTTCTATGCATGTAGAGCTGTGGGATTTTCCTAGGAGAGAGGGAGTCCATAGTGTGTGTGGGGGCATCATACATGAAGTGCCAGAAGACCTCATGTTTTTAGAATCATTGGTGGAAGAAAAAGAAAGGCAATTGCTTGAAAAAGCTGCAGTATTGTCAAAAAATAAATCAAAAACAAAGAACATTTATGTTCCCATTGGGACAGCAAAGTGACTCCCAACCTTCAAAGACATTGTGAATATGGGGGTTTTATATGAATGAGTGAACATTGTGTTCTAGAAGGCAAAATCTTAGAATGCAGATTAAAAGAAGAAATTTTGTCTCCGTGTGTGAGGAAGTCACTACTAGATTTTTCTATTGCCTTGAACAACTCAAAAAACTAGACAGTGTAAATGAAACAAAAGCTCCCAGATCTGAGGCCACAGGAAGTGTGCAATTGTGCTCCTGGGGAGAATGAATCATGACTGTCTGGACGGTTTCCAGAAGTGGTGCCTGGAGGATTTGATGATTAATCCTGGCTGTCAACCTCACTGCACTGAGAGGCACCTTGAAAATTGGTAAAGTATACTTCTGGCTGTTTCCTGAGTCATTGGCATGTGGGTCAGTGAAACGGAGTCAGGAAAACCTGCCCTGAATGTGGGTGGTACCATCCAAACAAAAGTGAGAAGGAGGTAGGCATAGTGGCACACACCTTTAACCCTCCTTGCACGAGGGAGGTGGAATCAGGAGGATCACTCTGAGGTCAGCTTGTTTATAGAGTGAGACCTGAGGTCACGTGATCCATATAGTGAGGCCCGTAGCTGCAAATTCTTGCAGGGAAGGTCATTGTCTTCAGCTGGTGAGCCCACTCCAAACCCATATTCACACAGATGGCCCTGGTTATACAAAACAGGTCACAAAACATTTAAAAAGAGAAAAAGAGAGAACGGGAATTGTATCAAGGAGGAGGGTTGGAAAGGGTAGGAGGGGAAGAGAGTGGAGGGTGAAAGTAATCAGAATGCATTGTATACACTTCAGATATCATCAAAGAATAAATGTAATTAATAACATCGACAAGAACACACTTTGTAAAGGTGCACGGAGACACATACATAATCGTGCGCTTGACCTTGCTTGAGACATCTTATTGTTGCTGCCACCACCACCTCCCATAGATATCAGGCTCAAAAATGATTCAGCCTTGGAATGGACAGTTGGCAGCAGCAACCCTTCAGTGGTCTTGCAAGTCTGTAGCTTTAAGATTCAAGCTGCACCCAATAGGTCCATCTTGTTCTAAAGCTTCCAGTTTCCTGGACTAAGTAGCTACTGAGTTTTTTCCTAGTCTGAGATTGACACTAGACACTAGGGCCATACATTTAGATCACGCCAGCCACTGCAATCAGATAATATAGATAATAGATAATATTCTCCCTCCCTCCCTCTCTCTCTCTCTCTCTCTCTCTCTCTCTCTCTCTCTCTCTCTCTCTCTTTCTCTCTCTCTCCTCTCTCTCTCTCTCTTCTGTTCCTTAGGAGATTTCTGACTAATACTCAAGAGGAACTGATGATCCTCCTGAGTTTAGAAGATATGGTTTTGGATTTGTAGACATAATGGCAGGTAGAACCCACACAACAGTGCAGTGTAACACAGAGGCAACTCTTGCACAGACAAGGCAAGCCTGGGAGACCTCTAGTGGGTGGCTTTCAAGTCTCCGGTTGAATTTTGATGAGCATTCACCTGTGAGGAAATTTCACAGACAAGGCATTAGGATCAAGAGGCATAATCTTCATTAGTGTGAATTAAAAGAAACAAAACAAAACAAGAAGAAGACAAAACTACCCCATGCATGGATCAGTGTCCCAGAACAAAACAAAGTCAAAATTTAAATATGAAAAATCCAGCACCCAAAAGGTAGTACTCATGTGTAATATCCACACATGTGGCTAGGGTATGGGGCAGTGGCAGAGCATTTGCCCAGTGTGTGTAAGGTAAGGTTGGTGAGGTGGTTCAGCAGGTGAGACTCCTAGCCCCAAGCCAGATGTCTTGAGTTTACTCTCAGAGGCCTACATTGGGGAAAGGGAGAACTGATTCTTGGCCTACACAGGTAAATAACTATTATAATAAAAAAAATTAGAAGGCCGTAGTTCCAATTTTTAGAACAACAAATAATGATAATTATTACTAATAATAAAAGATAAACTATAGTGCAAAGAAAATTTGCCAGGCATGCAGAAGCAGAAAAAGTTAAGTACCAATGAGAAAAATCAGGAAAATGACCTAGATGACAGAGTAGGAAGAAAAAGGACATTATACTATTATTAATATGTGTCATAGCCAGATGTGGTAATAGATACATTTAATCCCAACACTTATGAAGCAGAAACAGGCAGATCTCAGAGATCCAGGCCAGCCTGAGCTACATAGTAAGGATCCTGTCTCAAAATATACGTCATATATTCAAGAATGTACTGAAAAGTATGAACACAGTGGAAATAACAATACTCAAGGGAAACTCTTCCACACAGGGCTTTGCCACCCCTCTACTTATAGCTGAGACCCAGTCTTTATTAGAGACAATGTGGCTATGTTGTATCAAACGGCAGGATTTGCTGGAAATCTGCTTTTAGGAACATTGCAGAAAGCCACTCTCTAGGATGCTAAAGAAAGCAATTCAAGGGAGGTTAGTTAGTTAGATTTTTCCCCTGTAATGACCTACCTGAGGTACGCTAATGTTAAAAAGAATAAGCTTAACCACTAGAGAGAGGGCTCAGCAGTCATGAGTACTTTTCACTCTTGCAGAGGACCTGGGTTCTGTTCCTAGGAATAGCACTAAGTGGCTCACAACTACTTGTGACTCTGTTTCCAGAGGAACTGAGGCACCTGCACATATGTGGTGCACACACATACAGGCAAATACACACAGAGACACACACACATAAAATAATAAATAAGCCCCCTTTTAAGGATTATGTAGTTCACATTTTTGAAGGTGAAAATCTAGACAACATAGGAAACTGTAGTAAGGGTTCTCTTTGGTGATGTCACCTCATGGTGATTGTGATGGCATGAAAATATGTGGGAGGAAGGCATCACATTGCTAGATAATAAAAAAGAAAGAGAACAGCATTTCCCAAGCTCTTTTAATGGCACCCCATAGATTAACCTTAGAATTTCCCACAATACAACTTCCTTTTTGTTTGTTTGTTTGGTTTGGTTTGTTTTTTCTTCAAGACAGATTCTCAAAGTGTAGTTCTAGTGGATCTGGAACTCATTATATAGACCAGACCAATCTTGACTTCATAAAGCTTGCTGAAATAAAACACCACCCCATTTTTTTCTTTTTCACTGTGTATGGGTGTTTTGACTGTATGTATATATATATACACATATATATATATGTGTGTGTGTGTGTGTGTGTGTGTGTGTGTGCCATGTGCATGTCTGGTGCCCAAAGAGGTCAGAAAGGGGGTAGTTGGATCTCTTGGGACCAGAGTTACAGGCAGTTGTGAACCACCATATGGGTGCTGGGAATTAAACCAAGGTCCCCTGGAAGAGCAACCAGCATGCTTACAGGGTCTCAGGATGTAACTTAGGCTTTCTAAGTACTGAATAATATGCATATTCCACCATATCAAGTGGTCCCTGTGGAATACCTCATCACCTCATAATACAGCATCCTGCATGGAGACTAAGCCCCCAACACAAAAATCTTTGGAGGACACTCAAACCATACCAGAAGGACTCTTAACTGGATGCTTTTTGCCTCAACACTGCTATGGCAGGGAAAGTTGCTGGCACCCAGTACTGCTAGCCATGCACTGCGAGAGATGGGGAATGGAGCTGCTTTGAGTGCTTTAGGATGCAGGCAAACTGCTAAATCAATTGACAGCAACTCCAAATAGCAGTTGGCTACTAGGTGCTGCTGGAAACCATGCATCAGAAGAACGGTGGTGATCGTGGGGCCCCTGACTCCTTCCTTCCTTTTCTTTCTCCTTCTCTTCCTCGACTCTCCTTCTTCTCCTTCTTTCTAGTGCTGGGCTTCGAGCCATGGCTGGCATTCATCGCACATGCTTAACTGTGCGCTCTGGCACTGAGTTAACATTTTCAGCCCTCTTATAAAAATGATTTCTAGATTTGTTTATTTGTTTTATATGTATGAATGTTTTGCCTGCATGTATGTATGTATAGTATACACCTGCCTGGTGATTATGGAGTTCAGAAGAGGGTGTTGAATCTGCTAGAACTGGAGTTATGAATGCTTGTAAGACATTGGGTGCTTGGAACAGAACTCAGATCCTCTGCAAGAATAAGTAAGTCTTCTTAACTTCTGAGCCACATCTCCAGACTCCTTAGCTCCTCTTTTGGTGAAAATAGCCCCATCCTTCCTTTCTCTTCCTTGCCTCCCACCCTTCCTGAATTGAACTCAGGAGGGTCAGTGCACTAGCATCTAAACAGGCGGTGTGAAATTGCCCACTTTGAACTAGGCGTTGGAAAAGTTGCAAGTACTCCAGGGCTCTGCTTTAAGATGGTGCACAAAAAAGCAAATTCCTTCTTCAAATTTCTTTCCACTGCCCTCTACTGGTAAAGCATCAGTGCCACCTGGCAAAGGAAAAAAAAAATATTTAAAACAATCAGATCCATTTTCATAGAGTAAACAAAGGACTGAATTTGAAACCAGAGCGGGGAGGGGAGGGAAATCAGTAGGAACAATCTACCTTTTTGGCTGACCAGCTGCCGTGTACACCATCCAACTTTGTATTGTTAGAAACAATGAATAGTCTCAGTATTGCACAAAGGAACATACAATGTGTAAGGAAGGACTTTGGCAAGACAATTCTTTTATCAAAAAGGGTGCACCCAAACCCAAATGGGGCTACCGACAAATGGGCTACCATGGACTCCATGTTTTACTCCTGAACTAGGTGGTTGCTGCATCTCCTCCCGCTGGTGAGAGGTTGACTTCACAAACTCATACGATTGGCTGGCTGGTACAAAAAGAAAGGAGAAAGTTTAGGAAATATGAATCTTTGCCAGACAAAGCAACTTTGATTTTTTTTTAATTGTCACTATTGCCCCTTTTTGCTATAATTTTTTTCAACCTTAGCCAGCATGTTTGCTGTTTGAAGTTTCTAGTAACAATAAGTTATTGTTATGATAAAGGAAGGCTTAAGCATGGTTTTAGGTGGTCTTTTAACCATTGCTTTTGCTCAATTGGTATGTGAGGTTTTTACCCTGCTCGGAAATTCTATTCCCTTGACCGGAAAGAGTTTGTGCCCTAATGCTGATGTTTTTCATTAATTAATTTACTTACTTTATATCCCCTTTACTGCGATTTTACTATTTTCTCTTCTGAAAGAGAACCCTAGAGGAGTTTAGGAATCAGATTAGGGTCCTCTGGCAAGAACTGCCAAGAATACCAAGATTTTTTTTTCCCTTTGGGGTCTTTTTACCCAACACTGCCGAGTCAGTTTCCCACCTCCTGTTCTTACCATCCCTTTTGCCTCTAAAGAGGTAACCCTACCTACCATTGTGGGACTTGGGCAGTGACCAGTATGACTTCTTCCAGTCGAATTTGGGGCTTTGGGTGTGGTAGTTTGGAGGTAACCCCTTAGAGGGCCAAACTAAAAGATTCCACCTTTCAAATGTGGGAAAGGAAGTCCTTGACAGTTGTCTGCAAAGATATGTGAAGGAGAAGTAAACACAAGAGTTAGCCTGGGCAGAGAAGCAGAAGGAACAGAAGCCTGAAGAGAGGATATCCAAATCAAAGTCCATTAGAACCTCTTCATGGGCTCATAAGACTATCCAAGACCCCTTTCTCCTCCTTGATCTGGGTGACAATTTCTTCATTCCAGAAGGGCAGCTGGTCCTCAGTAAGGTCTGCGTATGTGTGATCCTTACTGGTGTTGCTGTAGAAGAGATGATCAGGCGCCACTGGAGGCGGCGAGACATCTTAAGATCATCTCTAGCAGTTTCTGCTTTATTGAGACCTGTTTTCCCCCATAGTGTCGCTCACTGAGGCGCCAAATCCTGACCACTGGCAACCACATCTGGTCAGTGGCATCCAGGACTGCCCAGAGGGTTCGGATTGCTCTCTATTGAACAGAGGTGAAGCAGATGTCTAACTCATAGCCAGCATCTCGCAACGCCTGCCCGGCGCTCTTTGCCTCCTCGCGATCCGCCGAGCTCAGGTCGGCGTCCTACCAGCCGCTGAAGCGGTTCTCCCGGTTCCAGGCAGGCGCTCTCACCATGCCGGATCAGCACCAGCTTGTATGCAGCCATGGCGACGAACAGAGGATATGGCAGCAACTCCTAAAGCTCACAATTGTTTAGCTTGTAGAATAGCATTTTGCAATACCATCTTGATAAGAAAGGCTGAATCCAAATTGCATACATAAATTAATGTAATAAATTAATATTACCTGTGTATATTCTATCAAACAATGAGACTGTAAGTTTCCAGATAAACCTTATAGAAAACACAAGACTGTCTTTATACATGGGGTACATGGAGTCATAGACAATAGTCATGCTTTTTGGTTTTGTCAGTGTTATTTTGAGATAGGGTTCCTCTCTCTGTTGCCCTGGCTATCTTAGATTTCACTATGTAGACTGGGGTTGGCCCCAAACTCAGAAATCACCCTGCCGCCATTGGTTTTGAATGAGTGTATGTAGCAGATACAGAGAAGCAGCAAAGCCATAGCAAAATGTCATCACATTAATGTTTACAGCATTCAGCAAGACTCAACTAAGAAGTCTCTGCTAAGACTATGATGCTGCAGTTACTACTGAGAGACTTTTAGACAGAGGATCCTCTCTACCCTCTTCGTGCACAAACACTCCATTGGCTGGTTTATTTTTATCACAGACATCTTTATGAGATAAATGCTGGTATACAAAACAGGTATTATTCCTTCATAAAACTGAAGCCCATTGGTTTACACAGGACAGAAGGCTTGCAATTGAGTCCAGTAACAACTAGAGGAACTGGACGTACCTGTCTTTCTTATAAACTGTATAGATCTGTCTTATCTGTTGGGTCATACACTGAGAAATAAAATTAACAAGAGATGGGACACACACACACACACACACACACACACACACACACACACACATTGAGTCTATGTGAAACGGACCACTTGATTTTGAAGGGTTAATCTTTAATATTTTTAAATTTTATTAGGCCATGGGTGACTGGCACTCTGCACCCAAGATCAGAATGTATCAAGATGACAGATGAGTCTGCCTTTACCGGTGTTTAACCTGAGACCGTTCATAGCCAGACTTGGAAGAATGTGCCCACAATTAGTTTTGGTGTACCTACAAATGGAGGAAAACAACAAGAAAACCGTTTTAAGTATTCTCCCTCCTATAAAGAGATCAAGTTGTGGATTATATAATGATTATATGAGGCAAGAAAATCTTGGTTCTTTTGGTATTGAGTCTTTAATATTCCCCTTTAAACATCCCCTTTGACTGCTTTTCTTAAAGTTATGGTCTTTCAGTCCATATTATATTTCTCAATCTAACAGGAGAAAAGAATGCACTCAGGCACTTAAGGTGGATTTCTTATTTATTTATTTATTTATTTATTCATTCATTCATTCATTCATTCATTCATTCATTCATTCATTCATTCATAGACAGTTTCTTTACAGCCCTGGCTATCCTCAAATCACTATGTAGACCAGGATGGCCTTAAACTCAGAGATCTGTCTGCTCTGCCTCATCTGATTGAGGATGTTGGACACCCCTAAAACTGGTGGTACAGACAGTTGTGAGCTGCTATGTGGGTTCTGGGAATTGAACCTGGGTCCTCTGGAAGATCATCCAGTGCTCTCAACAGCTGAGCCATCTCTCCAGCCCCATTTATACTGGCTTTGAACTTTCTAGACATTGAACTTTTGATCCTCCTGCTTCCATCTAGCAAAGTGTTAGTCATGTGCCACCATTTCCAGTTTATGCAAAGCTAGAGATATAACCAAAGGCTTCATGTATTAGACAAGCACTCTACCAAAAGAGCTATATCCCCAGACACTCTCAACGCAGCCTAGGCTGGCTTGAAATTCACTATGGAGACCCAGCTGGCCCTGAACTCATGGATCTCTGCCTATCTTTGTGTCCCCAAGTGCTGAGATTGAAGATTTGTGTACTCCACCACACCCAGGACCCTCTTGATTTTTTTTGAAACAAGATTTCTCTCACTATGTAGCCTAGGCCTATGGGGAGTACAGAAAGCATTGAGTTAAATGTGTATGAAGCCTCAAGGGAAGTGTTATTGACAAGGACCGAGGTCAGAGATCCATGGGATTTGGCAAAGCCTTCCTCAGGTCAGACTCAGAACCAGCAAAGCCATTTTCTAGAGGGGCCATGTGTAGATGTTGACAGTGTGTGCAAAAGCTAGCAACTGCAACTTCATCTTTCCAGATTATTGCAACCCAAGACAGCTCCTCTACAGAGGTCTCCTACAGAGGTTAGCCAACTCTTCCTTCCCCTGCTGAAGAATAAATGCACTGATGTTGCCAGTTTTTTCTTGCTGCTCCATCAGAGTGGGTCCAACCCACTTGACCTCCATTTATCCATATGTATGCCTGTGTGTTCTTCATTCCCTCATCAACTCAGACTTCCAGGACCAAACCATGCTAGACACAGTACAGGCTGGCCTCTAATTCAAAATATTCCCCTTTCAGCCTCTCAAGTGTTGGGATTACAAGAATATGCTACCATGCCAGATATATCTTATTAGATAGAAATGAAATTGTTTTGTTGTGTACTATGAGAAATTGTTTTTTAATTACATTTGGCTTTTCATTGCCTATATTAATTATTCCTCAAGTTTTATTACAGTTGTATTGACCACCCATTATCTAATTGACTGAGCTCAACTTGTGATAACACCACCAATGAGAGAAACTCACCCAAGAACTTCTCACAAGGTTCCTGTGGCTGCTTCTACAGTCTTGACTCAGGCCCTGTTGGCAAGCCTGGCAGTTTATATCCTAATAACTTCTATCTTTTACTACCATGCTGGGTGGTGGTTAGAGGAGAGGTTGAACCCTTATTAGAAATAGATTGTAAAAACATTGTGCCTATGCCAGGTCCTTTTGGTGGTGTGGTATGTGGTACAACCAGTTAGTCATGAACCCATTGCAGCACTTGCTTTGCTATGAGGCGAGTTTGTGGATTTGGAGCAATGCTGTGCAGAAAAGTTTACACATTCTGGTACTTGTGATGACACAAGTACTATGGGCAGGGAAGATAAAACTATCAAGAATATATCTATTCCCCTTAGGGTACATCTCTGTTCCCTTTAATTATGTTAGAAATCAATATAATGATCAGCCTACCACCTGGTGGCTGGCTGGTGGATCCCATGAGAATACCACATCAGGAACTAAATGAAACTCTCTCCTGTTTAGTAGTTTAGGCACGTAGTAATACAATTAACTAAGTCATCTTGATAATGGACAGCCCATGTTGTTAAACCCAGGCCCAATTTCTATCCCTGTTATCATTTTTGTTCATGTACCTATTGAGAAAATATTGGGATAAAAGAGAGTAACCGACACTCATAGGCCACATGTTTTATCCACTAGATAATTGATTTTTATTCCATGTGTATGAGTTTGTGTGTGCGCACGCGTGCACGTGCACATGCCTGTCTGGTTCCTGTGGGGGCCAAAGAGGGCTCTAGATCCTCTAGAACTGAAGTTATAGATGACTGTGAGCTGCCATGTGGGTGCTGTGACGAACTTGAGTTCTCAGGAAGACCAGCCAATGCTTTCCAGTCACCTCTGCAGCAGTGAATTAACTATTTTTGGTTAGCATAAAAATGTGTTTACTTGTGGCATTTTCATGCATATAAATTATTATGTTTTGTCTTTATTTACCTACTTCCTGCCCTTCTCTACCTTCACTTTATCCCCCTTCTGGGCCTCTTCCCTTCCCTTTCTGGTTTCATGACATATTCTATTATTTTCTGTCTGTTCCTCTCTTCTCATAGTCCTCACTTCTATTTTCTTTTCTTTTTTTAATGAAATTGAATGGTTATATATTTATCTTTCTTCATGTATTTTAAACCTAAGACAGTAAATATTGGTTCCATTTATTATTTCAGTATACTTCAATAGCAACCAGAGTGTTGGCAAATGTCCACCTTGTGCTCTAAACATTTTTCAAGTCTCTCTCTCTCTCTCTCTCTCTCTCTCTCTCTCTCTCTCTCTCTCTCTCTATATATATATATATATATATATATATATATAAAGTGAAGCTTTCAATTTGTTCTTGAAATCAATGCAAATGATACAAAGTTAATTTCCAAAACACATCTACATTTTCTTACCATAATACAGAGAACAAACTAGAGACAGATTAAGCACTTAGTGAGATTTTTTTTAAACAACTTTATTTTACAAAACAAAGATAAATCTCACTTCTATTTTCAGGTCTGTCTATATATGTTAAATTTATAGTCTCATTCTACATGAGATAAAATTTGATATTGTTTGAATCTGTCTTATTTTACTTATTTGCAGTTCCATTTATTTTTCTATCAGTGTCATAGTTTCATATTTGTCTGTTGATTAATAAAATTCTAGTGTGCATATGTACTATATATTCTTTTTATGCATCATAACATTTTTTTCTTTAAATTTTAGTCAGGGGCTGGAAAGACACCCCAGTGGTTAGAAGCACTGACTGCTCTTCCAGGGGGCCTGAGTTCAATTCCCAGCAACCACATGGTGGCTCACAACCATCTGTAATGGGATCTGATGCCCCCCTTCTGGTGTGTCTGAACACAGCAACAGTATACTCTCATACATTAAAAAAAATCATCACACCAAAAGCAATGGGGTTTGTTATGGCGCTTTGATGTATACATGCCATAACTAATTATTCTACCCCATTCTCCTGCCTCTCTCTTGCTAGTCTCTTTCCTTCCTACTGCTTTCATGTCACATGTTGTCCTAGTTTGTCTTTTATTTCTGTGATAAAACACTGAACAAAGGCAACTTGTGGATGAAAGAGATTATTTCATTTTATGTTACTGTCCAACATCGAGGGAAAACAAATTCAAGTCAGGAATCGAAGCAGAATCCACAGAACACTTGTTTATTGGCTTGTTTTCTCTGGTGATAGGCTGTAACCTGTAAGATGAAATAAAGTCATTCATCCCCAGGTTTTATCACAGTAACAAATAGCAAAATAGTACAAAGATTGTTCTGGAGGGTGGAACAGGTCTTCTCACACCATTCAGGACAATTATTTCAGTTGAAGCTCTTTACTCAGGTAATTCTAACTTACAGCAACTTGCCATTAAAATATAATCACTTATGTATTCTGACTCCTCCCTGCTTTCTTCCTCCACACTTAAGATCTCTTTATTCACTCTCACGGTCCTCTTTTAGTTTCATGATATACACACATACTTAAATCTAGGTTCCACATAGGAGAGAAATGATACAGTATTTGTCATTCTAAGTCTGTATTGTTGTTTAGCAAACTTTTTTCAGTTCTGTTGTTTTCCCTGCAAATGACATTTTACTTTTTGTGAATTTTTGGTGACTGAGTAAAATTACATTGTGTATACATACTGCATTTTATTAATCCATTCATTTGTTGATGGACACTTAGGCAGGCTTCATGTCTTGTCACTAATGAATACAGCAATAAACATGGAGTTATATATTGACAGACCCCTTCAGTATAGCTGGATCATAATGGCAGCTCTATTTTGTTTTTTGGAGGAATCTCTCATAGAGCTTTCCGTAATAGTCACATCAGTTTACACTCCTACCAGCTATAGAGTTCCTGTTACCCCACATCATTGCCAGGATTTGTTTTCTTGATAGTATTTCATTCTGACTGGGTAAGATTTGGAATTTCAGAACAATTTTAGTTTGCATTTCCCTTGAAACAGTCTCAAATATACATTTGTTCTTCCTTTGAGAACTGTCTACTCTATTGGCTCATCTATTGATTGGATGTCTTGGTACTGAATTAGTTTTTATATAGTGTATATATCAATGCCTTGTCGGATACATGCTTTGAAAAGATCCCCCATTCTGTAGGCTCTTTACTCTAATGCTTTCCTTAGCGGTGCATTATTAGCTTTTAATCTAATGATAGTCCATTTGCCAATTCTTGGTGTTATTTCCTGTACTGGAAAAAAAAAGTCCTTTTCAGAAAGTCATTGCCTATGCTCATATCTTTAAGTGTTTTATTTAATGCTTTTCTCTAGCAGTCTGAATTTCATGTCTACATTGTGGTCTTTGATCCTCTCTGAATTGATTTTGTGCAAGTTGAGAGAGATGAATGGATGTAATTCCATTCTTTTACATGTAGGTACCTTCGTTTCTCACTATAATAGGGAAAATGGTAAGGACTATAAGACCTAGAGAAGAAATGTCTTACTCCATCATTTATGTGTAAGGAAACACACACAAAATACTCAGCAAGTAGTTTTCACTAAACTTTTAATGAATTGCTCATTACAAACTTAAAGGTACATGTTTTAAATACAATTATTGCTTATTTACATTCCTTTTTTTGTCAATTACCTTCTTATGTCCATGTGTGGTTTTTTTCTTTTTGAATTTACCATTGTTGAAAGGTCTTTATTATAAGAATATAGCCATTTCACTGGAGTGGGCCTCTTTTCATGTCAACCAGAGTGTCTTCCTGTATTAAAATTCAGTGTGTTTTGCTTTGCTTAAGATGTTCTGGATGTCTCAGTGAGTGCTTGCTGTCCCTCCATAGGACTGGAGTTAAGTTCCCAACACCCACATTTGTAAGTTCATAACTACCTGTAAACTCCAGCTCTATTTAAGAGTTCCTTTGGTGTCTTCTGGCCTCCTTGGACACCTGGAACCATGTGCACATACCTACTTCACACACACACACACACACACACACACACACACACACACACACACACACACTCTCTCTCCTCTAAACAGTATTTTTAGAACTTCTGTAGGGGTGGTTCTGATGCTAAAGTCCTGTTCAGTTGGCTCTTGATCTATTAGTAAAGTTGCCACAAGCCAATTGCTGGGTGGAACAAATAAGCAGGACTTTCAGATCCCCACAGGCAAACCGGGAGATGCAAGAAAGGAGACCTTACCATGCTTGAGAGGGAGAAAAGCTAACCAGCCATGTGAGATCTTGGGCAGAGTGGCCATAGGCAGGAGGCTGGGGTTGAGGTCATTCCTTTCTAACAGGCATTTTATTTTTGGCTTCCATTAGACCACAGTGCATTGAATGCTGTCAAGACTACTATTCTCTGGTCTTTTCACTCTGGCTTCTACCTTGTTTACCCTGTCAACTAATTGGTTCTTATGTGTAGGGGCCAACTAGATTTTATTTCTACACGGATAAGCATTATCTTCATTATTTATTAAGCTTCTCATAGTTTTTCCATAAGAACACATTGCTTACAAGCTATTTTTGTAATTCTGGTTGCTGTTGTAAAAGTATTTTTTTTTCTCTTCTCTACCCTGTTACCTCCCCATTCCTTATTTTTGAGATGGTGTGTCTCTATTGTAGCCCAGGCTGACCTCAAAGTCATTTTTCTGAGTGTTATGATATATCTGACTTATTGTTTTCTAGAAAGGTTATCAAAATGGTGCTACTGCTGAAGAGTTGTCTCAGTGGTAAAGACCAATGGCTGCTCTTCAGCAGACCCACATGGTACACTGATAGACACTCAGGCACAACACCTATACACATTCTAAAACCCACTGCTGAGCAAAGACCAAGCTACTTGGGAGGCTGAGGCAGGATTGCCAGCCTGGGCAGCACAGATCCCAGTGTTAAAAAAAGGTTAGATACAAGACACCTAATGTTGAATTGAAAGAAAATGGCTGCCAGCTAATTTATCAGGCCCATAGGATCAAGATAAGTATATCTCTTGCTTTCCTACACCTAATGAAATAAACACACAAAGAAAGTACTACTTGGGACTGTTTTTCTAACTAAATTTTTTATTAAATTTTTGTTGTTCAAGGCTGGAACCAAAGTCTGATAAAGTGCTGGACAGTTATAAACCACAAGAGACAACTAGATAATCTGAATACTTGCAAACAAATGACAAGACTAAATAAACAAAGAAGGTGGAGAGCTAGTCAAAAATTTACTAGGAAAGAACCAAAACTTGTAAAGAAATTAAGATTATCATAAATGCTTACCAGATGAAACACTGTGTGAGTCAAGTAAACTTTTGAAAGTTTTGATAGAATCTGCTGTAGTGTGTTCCAAATACTCAAGGTCACAGCCTCAAGTGCAGATCTCATTTTAAATAACAAAATTCCCAATTCCTGGTGTCTGTCTTTTCTCTGGGGAAACTGAGGGAAGAAGGCAGTTATACCAGAAGTAGAGGTGGGTGGATTAGCAGGAGGGGCAGAAATGGTTTTCTGAAAAGTTCATTTATCTAGTGTGTGTATAAGAGGGTTTTATTATTTTCTCCAAATTTTTTTCAGTTTGAAAAAAACTCGTTGTGAAAAGTGAGTTATGAAGAGTGCTCTTTATTTGAAACCTCCACAACACAGATGCCAATCTTGTCTCGCATTGAATCATTAGCTGTGCACATCAACACATTCCAAGCACAAATTAAGAAATGCAAACAGAACAAAAAAATATATATATATATAATTTTTTCCCTATCCAAAGGTTTCAAGTCTCAATGCAGCAAATCCTTCTGAACACAGAATCTGAGGAGCACACTGTTCAGTTGGGACAAATGTGTCCCTGCAAAGGCTACTGCCTTCTTAACACACGGGGTGGGGATCATGGACGGCATGGAAAAGGGAGAGGCAAGGAAAGGGAAAAGGAAAGAGAATGAGAAGCGAACAGGTATGCACTAGGGAAGATGGGCAGCTGGGACACACACATGGTGAGTTGGTGAATTTCATTTATTGGATTTTGACATTTTCTTTCTGGATCTTTTAAACCCCCCCCCCCCTCCCCGGGTCCAACAATGGTAGAAAAACCCCACAGAAGTAGGCAGGGCCTTATTTATTAGGCCAGCCCAAAGCCTTCAGAGCACTCCTGGATGGCCAATAGTAGCATGTGGCGGAGCTTCTCAAAGCTCTCATAGGCAGGCAGGTCCAGTTGATTAAAACTAAAACGAAGAAAGATTAATCCATGAGAAAAGAAAAATGAATCCCAACCTTCTGCTCCTTTCTGAGCCAGAGCTCATCTATCCACTGCTTTTTGATGACTCTCCCACTTTTTCTCCAACCTGCTAATCTGGCCTCAATACTGGCAACATAAATTGGCTTTTACTACAACGTATACACCATGGCCTTACCTATAGGATAAAGTTTAATGTACTGGAGAAGAGATAGCTGGGAGACACACATAGTGAGTTGATAAATTTCATTTATTCTTTAGGGTTTTACTTTAAAATAAGATTATTTGTTTTATGTATATTAAGTCTGAATGTTCTGTATGTGCACCATACTGTGTGCTTGCTGATGCCAGGAAGACATCAGAGAGTACTGAGAACTACAGTTATAGACGGTTGTGAGGCATCATGGTGGGAACTGAATCCGAGTCTTCTACAAAAGCAGTATGTATCTTACCTGCTAATCCAGCCCCTCATCTATTAATTTTTAGATTTTTCTTTGAGACTAGGTCTTGTGTATCCCAGGTTGGCCTCAAACTCAAAACTTCTGATTGTCCTGCCTCCCAGGAGTACACTACTGTACATAATTTATGCGGCGTGAGGAACATTGGTCAAAGACATTTTCTAAGAAACAACTGCCTTTAAGGAGATATTTTGATTCACTAGTGATGTGTATGTATGGGTGTTAATATATATACTATATATTATAAAATCCAGAAGAGGAAAACATTATATAAATTGCAGTTGGGAGTTACAGTGGTTGCAAACTGACCTCCATGGGTGCTGTGAGAAGAAGCTCTTAACCACTGAACCATATATATCCAGCCCTTGCTCAGCCAGGCAAAGCTTTGGAATATGCCATGATTCACTAAAGTGCTATTTACCAATATATTTCCAGCCATCACTCTTGCTCACCTCAAATTCCTCCACAGACCCAACAAACTGAGGTTTATAAAGTTGTAGGCTAGGCTACACTTATGCTCCTAACCTTAGGTAAGGTGTCTAGAAGTTATCAAGTCCACAAGCTTGATACTATCACTAAAGAGGAAAAAATTTTAAGTCATTTTCTCACCACGTGTGAGCTGAAGGCAGGCGATCTGTGGATCTGTCGTCTCGATGAATCTGAAACTTCTGAATGCCATTCATGCCTTCAAGGGCAGCAAATCCTTGCAGGGGCACCTTGGAAGTACCAGTGACAAACTGGAGGAACTTGGCACGGTCTGCTTGGTCGAAGGAACGCAATGCTCTCCAGAACCACTGGATCTGTAAGAAATACACAAAAGGCCAATGTTAGAGAGCTTGTAAAAAACAGAAAATGGCAATGGACTTGATTAATATGTCAAGTCCCTTCTGTGGAATAGGCTTTAGTCCCTTCACAGGATGGGTGAGAATATTAGCTCCAGAAGAACAGAAAGGCATAAGTATACTGTTCAACTAAACCAGCACTGATAAATGTAACACTTATCAGAATATAGGGACACCTGTGCTAGTAACAGCTCACCTGAATAGAGTTGGATTGGTACTTGTGGTACTCAGTGTTAGATTTTAGATCATCAATGTCGATGGTAGGCAGCCCTGATATGAGCAGCTCTAATTCCTGCTCAGTAAAGATAGATATGAGGCGCTTTGGAATGATTTCATAGAAGCCTTCCAAGAAGGCTGCCAACTGCTTTCGGATGGCTCCTGGTAAAAGAATTAAAAAAAAGTGATGTGGAATCAGAACTCATATAACTGAAGAGAGTTAATACAGTCTCAGTTTGACACCTGATACTGACAGAACTGCCTGCCTTACCTACCACTGTTTCTAGGCCCCTATATGATAGTAGATGAAGTTAAGTACTTTGGTCAAGTTTTGACTTCTTTTGTGCAAGGTACTTGTGGCATTGTCATAGAAATAAGAACCAAAAAATGTGAAATAAATAAAAGGCTGACTTCTTTCCTTAAACAAGCAGAGGTATGTCTAAAGGACAGTTTTCCTACCTGTCATTCTCATCTGGCAAACCAGGTGTACATATTCCTTCTTGTTTTCCTCTGTTACCAAGATGTTGGCTCCATTGGGTTTGAGGTCACGAACCTCACATACTCCAAATTCTTGAACCTAGAAGATCCAAGATACCAATACTACACATCAGTTTTGGTCTGGACTACAAGTAAGAGGTGCAGGAATGCATCCTAACTCCTTGCCACATCCTAGACAGGGAAATGAGGCATAACCATAGCTAACTGTTGTTCATTAGCCTAGAGTTCCTCTGCATACCTTCTCTTTCCTCTACCTTACTTTGAGTGTTTCTCAACTAACCTTCCAATTTGGCTTTGAGTTCCAGATGCATGCTATTATGTCTAGCCCCTCCTGGAACATTTTTTCCATTACATTCTCTCTCCCTCTCTCTCTCTCTCTCTCTCTCTCTCTCTCTCTCTCTGTGTGTGTGTGTGTGTGTGTGTGTGTGTGTGAGGGGGGGGGGGAGGGGGAAGGGAGGAAGAGGGGGGTATAAAGACCAGAGGACATTTGCAGGAATCAGCTCTCTCCTTCCACCATGCTGAGCCCTGGGAGTGAACTCACAGTATCAGGCTTGGTGGCCTCAGCCACTAAACTATCTTACTGGCTCTGAAACTTTTATTGAAAATAAAAAATTAGGGCTAGAGAGATAGTTCAGTATTAAAAGTGCAAGTTGTTCACTTTTTCCAGATGACTCAAGCTTGGTTCCCAGCGCCCTTTAACTCCATAGGACTCAATACCTACTTCCGGTCTGTACATACCTGAACACATGGGCATGTACATAACAAAAACTATTTCATGTGTGTATGAATGTAGGTTTATATGATAATATGCATACATAAAGAAAGTCAGAGGACAGCGTTATTGCCTGTGTGTTCTGCACTATTATTCCCTAGACAAGGTCTCTCCCTGGAACTAAACTGGCAACCAGCCTATCTCCAGTGATCCTCTTGTGTTGCACTCAAACATGGCCATACCTGGCTTTTTACCTAGGTTTCAGATCTGAAGTCAGGCCGTAAGGCTAGCAAAACATGTGCTCCTACCCACTGAGGAGAACCTAGGAAACTGCTTGGATCATTTTATCCATTCTATTGTCTGTTTAATAAAACCAGTGTTTTCTCAGAATTGTTGATACAGTCAGTTCAAGGTGATTCACAAAATATATCTCCCAAGTTACCTCAGTGCTGAAGGTGAGGTCATAACCTAATGTAGAGACATCATTTTCAAGCAGATAAACTAGACCCTGGTAGAAGTGGTAATCTTCACTCTCCATATCTGTATACCTAGAAGAATGAAATTAGATAGGGTCATGGTTTGGTTGAGGAACAGACAGAAGGGATGGTAAGAATATTAGCGTCTTAGGGTTAAAGGCAGTCTAAAGACTACCACAACCTCACCTAACAGATTTGCCCAAGATGTGTTTGTAGAAAGACCTAGTAAAGTAGCACTCCAGGAGGCGGTTGTCATATACAGCTTTGGCTACAATTCGTCCAACAAACTTGAAGTAGCTGAGGTGGTTGGGGTTACAGTGGGAAGATGGATTGATCGTGTAGGTGACCCGGTCACCAGGTGAGGTACGGAACAAGGCATACATAGGGTTGAACATCTCTCGAGAGATGATCATGTACCACTCTCGCAGAAGACCCCCAGCATCCTGCCCTTCTTCTCCTTCAAACACTATATACCTGCATAAGAGAGCAGAAATAAGAGCTGTGCAGAAAGCCGGGATAGATCTGACCATTCATGTAGCATAGTGCAAGCAAGAAAGATTCTGTGAATCTGACTTTGGTGAGTGCATTGTCACATGAAGAAGTGAACAGAGTACCAGGAGAACTCAGAAAAAACTGACTATGATTTTAATCTGTCTTATTAGTTATTGGGATATTTGTTGCTGCAAGCTATCATCTTCTTCCAGGTGGTTTCATAATTCACCAGTGAACAATTAATGACTTGATGGGGGCACTCAGTACACAGTGCCTCCCAAACCCAGGGTTACCAATCTGCTTTGCAGGCAGATTTCTTTTTCTTTTAAATTTTATTATTTTGAGTAGACTGTTGCTACATTCAGGCACACTAGAGGATATTGGATCCCATTACAGATGGTTGTGAGCTACCATGTAGTTGCTGGGATTTGAACTCAGGACCTTTGGAAGAACAGTCAATGCTCTTAACCGCTGAGCCATTTCTCCAGCCCCTGCAGGCAAATTTCTATTCCTAGTCTAATATATCAAGTTTGAATTGAATAGGCATTATTACAGATACATCCTTATCTGCCTAAAACTTGGTGACTTAGCCAAAAGGTCAACCAGCACTCCAAGTCTAAAAGCAGGAAGCTCAATTAACATTATTTAATGCAGAATGCACTTGGGAGTTTTGCAGCCACTACCCTTAAACTTGAGGCCAGATTAGGCCACTGCTACCATATAGCATATAGGCCCGAGTCATCTTGGCTGTTTTCCTTGAGTTCTTACAATCGATTCTTCATTTCTTCAGGAGATTTGCGATGCAGCTCACGATAGGAGTCTTCAAATACATGGTCACGGCGGACATGCACGGCCATGTCTTCTTTCCGGAGCCCCTCGTCCAACCGTTCCAGCTCTTGGCGGAAATATCTTAGGATATAGAAAAGGGAAGTAGGATTGGGAGTGACAAAGCAAATTTATGCCTGTTCAGAAGGAAAACTCACAGTGACATGCTCCCTTTGATCTTTTAACCTTACACAGCTGGGCTAGATAATTTATTATGAATTCAATTTTTTCCTATTTCTACTGAATAAGGGATTACAGACTATTACATTAGATTTCTGCAATAAGCAAGGAAGCAGATTTATGTGTATAGGAAGGTACAGAGATATAACAAGGAGTCTTGAGTTTCATTTTGACTGTACCACCACTATGACTCTAAAGAATGAGATGGGACTTTAGAAATGTAGTACCACCAAGAAACTCATAACCCTAGGAACAACCACAGCCCCACCTCCCCATGGCAGCACAGGTATTATTTATGTAGTTCTTCACCCCAACACATGCCAGGAGCAGGGTACATACTTGCGCTTGACATCGAAGTCCAGGACACGAATGTAATCTACTAGGACAGCAAAAGGTCCATCAGCAAGATGGGTGGTGGACTGCCGTAGTATCTGGTTTAACACAGTGCGGTGAGTCTCTGAGAAAAAAAGATGACAGCAGGAATCAGCAATTATATATAGGGTCCTAAGAAACTACAAAACAGGCTCCAGCTTACTTTTATTTGTTTTAGGGGCCTAAATCAGGAATTAGCTAAAGCCAGGGGCCACTCCTAAGGAATGAATATGAAATATGGGCATTTATAACACCCAGCTTTCAAAAAAAAAAACAAAAAACAAAACAAAAAAAAAAAAAAAACAAACAAACAAACAAAAAAAAAAAAAACAACTAAAACAAACCCCACAAAAACTAAACCCCAAATCATTTGGAATGTAAACATGTAAGAGCTTCTACAGCATATGTCTCCTGTCATTACTAGGTCTATTTTTTGCAGTGTGTGTGTGTGTGTGTGTTGAGTGTATGCAAGAATGTTTGCCAACCCTCTCGTTCTGCTTAATTAGATAGGGATAAAAATACTTTATCTGTGGGTCTAAGAGTTCCATGTACCTGCAAAGCGAAGGAACTTCTGTGTGTCAGGGGGCAGGCTTGAGGAGATGTGCATAGATGAGGGCTCCCTGGAGAAGAATGGGTCGAGGGAGGACGGAGTGGCTGGGGTTAAGGGGGCGGGAGAGAGTGGAGGAGGTTCATCCTTGATGTGTGCCAGCTGGCTCTCACGGGTATCTCGGACAGGAGGCTTGCTCTCCCGCTCTGTGGCATGGACCAAAAAGAAGGCCTCGACAGCAGGCTGTAGCACTAGAGGATAGCAATGACAGCAAAGTGACACTTTACAAAGTTTAACATATACACATGCCCAGCTTCCCATAACCACACCACAAACATGGAAGAATAATGAAAATATGCATGGTAATACAAAGCCAAAGAGAAGTCAGAAAAGCAAAACAGGCAATTAATTATAAAGACAAATCTCAAGTACCAGAATTACCAAGAGGGCAATTCTTTTGAATTCTTGTTATAGATACACAGAGGAAGTCCAACAAACTTAGACTGAAAAGCAAGATAATCACTACCACTACTACCTGGCAGAAAGTGTCCAAGAGCAGACCAGGGGGTTGGGAATCTGTAACCTCAGAGAGAGCAACTCACCTAATACTGCATGCTGGTCATGAGATTCCTCCAGTTCCTTTAAACATTCCCCCAGCATGTCCCACAGCTCATCTAGGCTCAGTTGCTCACTGAGCAGGGGTAACTCAGGCGGTCTTTCCTCTTTCTCCTTCTCCCCCTGTGGTGTTCCATCGGAGACTACTGGATACACAAAGGACAGTCAGAAACTTTCAGAGTGTCTCTCTTACTTGAGACGTTTTCCAGATCAAAAAAAAAAAAAAACACAGGACACTTATATAGACAGAACGGGCTCACTGGCCAAATGAGCCATCCAACAATTTCTAGAAGGTAAATTAAATGATAAATTTGACTCCTCAATATACTAGTCTTTAAAGTTATCAAAGGACATATATCAAGTAGTTTTGCCACTGCCTCCTTAGCCTCTTGTTAAGGAACCTCTTGTTTAAGTGCAATGTTCTACAATGAAATGCTGGAAAGTTATATTTATTAAATTCTGAAATTATGTTTATTAAATTCTGATAAACTGCCTTCGCAATCAGGTTGCCTTCTTCTTAATTTCTTTTTCTAGATATAAGGCTAGGATACAAATTAAGATATTTTACAAAATAATTTTAAATAAGTCACATGACTTTTGAATTAGTCTACTTGTCTCAATTTAAAGCCCTTAAGAAGCCATAGATGGACATCTCCCCGTCCCTTCCATGGTTGAACATTTATTCACAACTGCTCAATAGCCAAGTAGAAAGACTAGTTGAATCTTCTGGGTAAGAAGATTCACTAGCTCTTTCTCCACCTCCCTCTCTAAACTAGAACCCCGTAAATCCCGTTATGCTTAGGCTTCTTCCTGACCTTCACTTTCATCCTAACCAAACCCTGACTATTCTTTAAGGCTCTAAGTTTGAGTCCTGGCTGTGGCACTTGTAGATAATATGACCTTGGGCAACAGAAGATAAATAGATAACATGGGAGTAATGTTTACCTCCCAAAGTTCAGATGATTCAATAAAGCATTTCAGAATTGGATGTTCTGTGAGAAATCTATTTTTCAAGTAATGTGTTTAAAGGACATCAAAAATTTTCTGTATGTAAATAATTGAAAAATGCCACATTTACTATGTGCCAGGTACTTGGTTAAGCACTATACATACAATGTTCAATTGTAACAACTGTACATATTCCTATTTTAATTAAAAATAATAGTAAAATTGTGTGTATATGCACAAAGATCAACCTTAGGTACTGTTCCCCTAGACCAGTGGCTTTCAACCTTCCCAATGCTGTAACCCTCTAATACAATTCCTCCCATTGTGGTGTCCCCAACCATAGAATTAACTTTGCTGCTATTTTATAACTATAATTTTGCTACTGTTATGAATCATAATGTAACTGTGTTTTTGGATGGTTTTAGGAGACCCCTATGAAAGGGTCATTTGACTCTCAAAGAGGTCTTGACCTATAGATTGAGTACTGCTCTAGGGCAATCTACCTGTTTTTTTGAAATAGTGTTTCTCACTGACCTGGAGCTCACTGACTAGGGGTAGGCAAGTTGTCATCAAGCCCAGGAATCTGCCCATCTTGGCTTTTCTCTAGCACTGGGATTATGTGAGTGCGTGTTACCATGCACTTTACCCACACTGTATACTGGGTTGTTTCCTATCCCTGCTTTAAATGAATCATGCCTTGTAACTCAGAACTAGCAAATGGGGGAGGAGCCAAGACTTCACGAACATCCCATATTCATGCACAATATACTACACTTCCTTTTTTCTTTTCCTTCTTTTTTTGGTTGAGACAAGGTCTCAGTATATACCTCTGGCTGTCCAAAAACTTTGTATATAGACCAGGCTGGTCTCGAATTCAGATATGCCCACTTCTGCCTCTGTAGTACTACAATTTAAGACATGTGCTACCATGTCTGGCTCCTTTTACTCTCCTTATAGTAAACTCACACTTATTTAAAATTGTTGTTATGTGTATATGTATG
Source organism: Micromys minutus (assembly GCF_963924665.1). Taxonomy (NCBI): domain Eukaryota; kingdom Metazoa; phylum Chordata; class Mammalia; order Rodentia; family Muridae; genus Micromys; species Micromys minutus. The sequence continues at coordinate 19,265,652 of NC_137970.1, read as the reverse complement.
GGTGTGTGTATGCCATGGCATCTATGGAAACTATAGGACAAATATATTCATTATTTCCCCTCCTACCACATAAGTACCAGGGGGTCAGTCAAACTTGGTAATGGCTCTGCAACAAGTACCCTTCCTTACCTGCTAAGCCAGCTCATTCATTTCCTTTTAAGATAAGAGTCTCACTATGTAGCTGCAGGCTTGTTATATGAGCAGCTCAAACACATAAGGAACATGTTGGAGTAAAACATGTAGTTGTTAGTACTACTCCCCTTTGACCATGTGGGTTCTTGGATTCAAACTCCGGTTGTCAAGTACAAATACCCTTTACTTTTTGAGTTATCTTGCCAGGCCCCAATATGCTAGTTTAATGACAGGTTCCTCCTATGTTGTCCAGGCTGACATTACATTTGTAATCTTATGAACATTTATAGATCCATTAGGGCTTTAAAAAAAATAAAACAAGCAAAAGTAGTACTGACCAATGGACTGAGTATCTTGAGCACTGGGAGATGGCTGGTCTACATCCATGGGTGATTCCTCTCTCCGGACAGATGTCTCTGACTGGTTAGAAGACTCCGACTGGATAAAAGGAGAAAAGGTCACATAAAAGGTGCAACTCTGTTTTCCTCCAGGACTAGAGGTTGGCCACTGAATGTCTCACACATTGAGCTTAGAAGATACTTTCTCAGACTTGGCTATCAAATATATAGCTCTCTGGGCCAAAAGAATGACATGCATGCTTCTTTTTCACTATGAGTTTGCAGGTTTCCCAAGAGCTCCCTAGATGCCTGCATTCTCTATAAGCCACTCTACCCAATTCCCACTCTACCCCTACACTGGTGCTCTGAATATAGACAAAAATCGCAAGTTTTCTGGACCAGTTTCTGTTTGTGTACATACTCTTAAGGTAGGCAGAAAGTAGGATTGTTGGCTATCATTATTTGTCCAAACTGAACTCTGTATACATGTGGGATGTTTAAGCTATGCCTATATCAGGTAGGAGACTGGGTAGAAAAAAGTTACCCCAGAATTGCAGCTCTTTATTTTCTCTTTCTACCACTGCTGGAGTCATTCCCCCAAATCCTGTACTATGTCCAGAGTGACCAGCAATAAACCACACACACACACACACACACACACACACACACACACACACACACACACACACACACACACACACGCGGTTTTTCTGGTCCTGGAACTCACTAATGTGGCCCAAGCTGGCCTTGAACTAAGAGATCCATCCACCCGCCTCTGTCTCGGGTGCTGAGATTAAAAGCCAGGGTGGAGGGGGTAACTGTAGATAAGAGTGGCCATAGATAATATATACCAAGCTTGAGGGACTTTCAAGGTAGCACTCTAGTTGTCTCTGCATTATTTAATGATACTAAATTTAACCCTACATCCCCTGCAGAACCCAGGCACAGTGCATAAGACAATTTACAAAACACTACTAACTGGATAGCTGGGAGTAGGGTATGATGGCCAAGCTTTAAAACCAACCAGATATTAATACAAACCAGTAAAATAATCAATGAACAGTAAGAGAAACACCAAAAGAAAGGAACCTTGTTGTCTAGAGGCATTCATAAAGCAAACAACGCAAAAGCATACAAGGTATGAGCAATGAACCCCCATTGATGACATGGTGCAGGAAGGAGGGTAGAGAAATGAATGAGGGGCCACAGGCATCATGCTAACCGTTGCTGCTTGTTGCTGTCTCCGCGCCCTTTGACCCTCACGTACCATTTGTATAATGGCATCAGCCTCAGCCTCCAGCTGCCGAACAGCTGCCTGGATGCTGCTAGCTGAGCCTAAACCGGAGGAACCTGGGAGAAAGAGGGAAAATGGGAAGGCACAATATAAAATCCAGGAAGTGAGAATGCCCCAAATTCTTTCCTCTTCACAGATGCTATAGGGCATCTTGTTGAATTTGAGTTTTAGTTCAGGCAATTTTGTGTTCTCATAATCAAGTCCCAAGGTAGAGAGGAGCAGGGGAAATGGTGGTGGACAGCAGCATGTAGTGTTCTATGGGACAGAAGCCAATGTCTGAGAACATGGCTAATATTTTAGTTAGGAGTAGTCAAGGAGACAGAAAGCATACACCCATAAATCTTTCTCAGAGAAATGCTGATCTTCCCATTTCTTTGCCAGATCTCAATTACCCCTCAATTATTATTTAACCTCAGGTAGATAACTTGAATGGGTTATAAAATAGAGCAGTCAACATTTGATACTTCAAAAGGGGGGTGGAGTGGTGGTCTTTTTTGGAAAGGTCAAATAGAAACAAAACTGGACAGTCTCACCCAGCTCTCCCAGGGACTCTGGACCCAAACCCCCACCCCCACCCCAATCAGAGGCTCTGGTTTCATACCTAGCCTGCCTGTCTGCTTGGCTTTCTTGTTAGCTCGTCGTGTGTCATCCCGCAGCTGGATGATGACCTGTAGTACCCTCAAGAAGAACTTCTGGGTAGATGTCTTGGATGTCAACATGGACATAGAAGGCAGTTGGAGCTCCCGGCCACCCAAGGGCCGCTTCTGAGATGCCACAATTACCACATTCTCAGCCATGTCAAACCTGTATAGTGTAGAGGTGACTTGTGTACACTGATATCAAAGTAAATACCCAAGAGCAAGGAGGGCTTCTGGTATTAACTACAGAAAATAACCTTAAAGATAGTATGTCATTGGAGAAGTTTTTTAAAAAATCAGGTCAAGTATGTTATTGAATAAAAAACCACCTACATATATGAAACAGAAGAGAAAAACCAGCAAAAGTCACTTTTCAAATGTCCCAGATTGTAGCCCACACCCACCTGCTCTGCATTTTGCCTTTCAGTTTGGTGGTCTGTGGCTGCTCCTCAGGTAGGCCATCAGGAGAGAGGGTCTCGCATTGGGCTCGCCGCTGCTGTTCCAGATTGTATTCTCGGAGTTCAGCGAGTAGGGTACCTGGATAGGCAGAGGAGTCAAGCATTCAGAGATTTCCTTAAAGCAGAAAGATGAGCCTTACCAGGATTATCTTTGCAGAAAATTTAAGTGAACAGAAAAATTTGCTATTTGATTTATTGCTTCTTCTGTGGACCAGTGGAGATCACTTGAGGACTAGCAATTTACTGAACTGTCTTATTGAATGAAAAAATATGCAGTTTGGTATAGAAAATTAAAAAAAATCCTTTTCTGGAGAAAGACAGATCATGATCTAAATTCTATGGAGCTCTCAAACTTACTCAAGTTTTGTAGTATTCTTATCTTCCCTCAAAGGATGCTATGGGACTATGAGATAATCATGTATCCATCACACATGTACAATTTTCAAGTGCTAGAACTTTTTTGCATCCTCAAAACTATACAAAAGAGGTATAATTCCTGAACCTGATCATAGTGTAGGTATATTTTTAAGATGAGAAAAGCTAGCTGCCTTTGCAACTTCATCATGGAGCTCTTATAGGCACTTATTAGGGAGGAGGAAAAAGTAGGACTTTCTGTTCTCATGACTAGTACTCTCTTACTTCTTCACTAAGTACAGCTGATCAGCTATATTGCAGTTGTTGGTGATAATGCAAACAGGATCTGTGCTTTAGGAGCATGGTCTAATCCAGTTTGTGTATGTGTTGCTTATAAGAAAACAGAATAGAATGCATTATTATTATTACTACTATTATTACCTATCTGTTTACAAAGGGTATAACCCAAATGGCGGGCTCCATTCAGTAGCAGCTTAAGAACAGTGTCTCGGGTCCCAGAGTCCCCACGAGAGAGCTGCAGTAATACATTGGCTGCATCTTCCAAGCCTTCTTCAGAACAAGAGTGGGATGTCAACACCTAAATAAAATATAGGAGAGGCAGTAAGCCCTAGTATTGAAATGCCTACCCCTTTCCTTCAAATTCGAAAGTATAAGAGCTTGGACTCACCTCCACAGAGAGCTGTAGCTGGTTTTCAGTGAGGCCAGAGGATACCATTTTGAAGTCTATATTACTGCTGCCTCCTTCACCAACCTTTGCTGGAGATTTGCTGCCTTTAGTAGTGGAAGCTTGGAGGAAATAGAACATATTAAAACTTCATGACTATCACAAGCCTGGCAAAGCAGAGAAAATGACAACCTACCTATCAAGGACAAATCTTTTTCTGTGCTGGGAATTGAACTTAGTATGTTATCCAAACAAGGATGCATTCTACTGCTGAGCTGAATTCTGAACTATGTAAGGTGACCAAAAATCCTAAGTATTTTTCTAAATGATTCCCCTATCATAGCCCACAACTTGTAGAGACCAGTCATGCCAGGCTTCTCTCTGCAGGTACAATATGGCCTCATTAATAGTGTCAGGATTGGGTGTGCAAGCGTAGGACCGATCCCAAGTTGGGTCGGTCACTGGGTAACCTTTCTTTCAGTCTCTGAATTGTCTTTATACAGAAGCATGTCTGGGTCAACAATTTTGAAGATGGGTATGTGGCTCCCTGCCTCAACTGGGGACCTTATCTTCAGGTTCTCTTCAGGCTGTATTTCCCCACTGTTGGGCATTTTAGCTAATGTCATACGCATTGAATTCTGGTAGCCCTCAGACGTCTCTGGGAATTTCTAGAAGTTCCCCCTTCCCTCCTAATCCCCACTGCTGCATATTGTGATTCATTCTCCTGGCCCTCTGGGTTCTCCCTCCTGTCTACAAACACATGATTCTGCCCTCCCCTTTCCTACCCAGTTTTCTCCCCTCCCCTTGGTGATCAGGAAAACGCACACCAAAAAGCCCTGTGATTCCACCTTGCACCAATCAGAATGGCCAAGATCAAGAACTCAAGCGAGAGTACACGGTGGCAAGGATGTGGAGAAAGAGGAACATCCTTCCACTGCTAGTGGGATTGCAAACTGGTACAAAATCCACTCTGCAGACAATTCTTAACTCATCTTAACCTGCCTTATTTTCTTTACTTCCTGAGATGATTTGTTACTTTAAATCACATTACATTTATTCAGTCTATTATTGTATAGTCTGGAAATCTTTAACTCCATTCCCTTCGGTGGAGCTAGAAGTTTGGCTTTTATACAAATGTGTACATACATGTGCATATACCATACACATAGAAGGTGGTGGTGAGGGGAGATGGATAAAGAGAAAACAGGGTAAGAATGAACACATCTTGCTCTCACAATAATTATCATTTAGGGAAGACTTTCTGGATTGGGAAATGGGAGGAAGGTGGGAGCTATAGCACACACCCCATAGCTCTGACTTGAAACACTTACTTGAAACAGTAGTGGTAGCAGTTGTGGGGGTAGTCACTGTGGTAGAAGCAGCTACAGTAATGGTGGAAATAGCTGTGGCAGCAACCAGAGCTGGAGCAGAAGTGACAGGGGTAGTTGCAGCAGGGGGTGTGGGCGTGGGGGCAGTGGCAGTAGTAGTGGTGGTGGTAGTAGATGTGTTTGAGGTGGCAGCAGTGGAGGAACCACTGTTGCTGGAGTTAGTTTGCACTTCTGATACTTTGTTTTCTGGGAGAGCAATTGAGATGAGAGAGAGGAGTCTTAGGAGTTTCTCAGTTAAGAGAGAACTCCGGCGGATGACTGGATGTGACAACATGTTCATGAGCTGCCCCAATGGAGAGGCTTCAAGGCTGTGTGGAGAAGTTTCCCCTTCACCACCAGCGCTCACTGGTACTGACTTCACGGAGTTCTTGCCTTTTCGGCTAACATTCATGTTGTCCAGTTTTACCAATAAGTCCCAGAAGTCTGTACAGATGCCACTGCTGGAGGACTGTGAGGAGCATGGGCTGCAGGCCTGCTTACTGCCCCGTTCCCGATCACTCTCACAGTTTGTTTCTTTGGTCCGTTGTTGTGTGAAGTGGCTGGGAAACACCTGCGGGGAAAAGAAGACTAGGCTTAATATAAGTGGTCTTAGTAAAGGATAAGCCTGACAGGAAAAGACAATTGCTTCTCAGACTCTTCCTTTTCTTTAACAGCTCTGGTAATTTAAGACAGATGGATTATAGGACTTTTAACCAGTAGATGATGAAGCAGACTAGAGAAATAGACGTTGAAGCAGGAAATCAACTAGCAATCTTTTTGAAATCTTTTGTCTCTGTACTTGTGAAACAAGGACAACAATACAGACTGGCAAAGTTATTGGTACTAACTAAATGAGGCAATGCATTTTGCCTGGTACTTAGTACAGGTGGGCCCAATACACAGTAGCACTGTTTATTATTCAAAAATACTGAGTTTGTCACATTCTAGTCAAACCACAAAGCCTTTAGAGTGTTCTGAATTTCAGCTTCTTTATCTGTAAAATAAGAATCATAGAGTGCAAACAGTTGTTTTAATGACTGAGATAGTACATTAAAAATTGTAAAGAACAAAGATAAAAAACTTCATGAAGAGATTTATTAGACAATTTCTCAGAAGCAGCAAATGGCACTATATATATATAACATCAAAGATTTGTTAGCCCTTTACTGTCCAGATATCACCCAAGGTGTTGATGCCCAGAAAAGCCCTGGGGTCAAGGATTCCTTCAAGCTCCTCACCTTGGCCAACTGAATGAGTGTATCCAAAACATGTCTGCAGACAACAGGAGCAGCTTGGGGGTGGATGTGGACAGTGGAACCACTGCTTGCATGCTTCTCTGTATGTTTACGCCCTCCAGAACGTTGAATCTGGAATATGTTAGTCCTACAGCCTAAAGCAGCATCCATTGATACAGAGAGCCAGGAGAGCTGATTGGAACTTTTGGACTCCATCTTGTGGAGCAGATCCAGTGGGCGGTTCTCATGGCTGCTTGATGCACAGCTCTTGCTTGACTTCTTCCCCCTTTCTTCACTTGTGGAGAGCTTGGGTGTCTCAATGCACAACTCACTCTCACTGCTGCGCTGCAAAATGGATAGGAGGCTGCGGATGACCCAGTGGCGGGTCTGGGCATGATAGCAGAGATTTCTCAGTACTCGGTGTAGACGGCTAGTATTGAGCTTTGGCTCATCCACAAAAAGTAGGACCAAGAGGCAAGACAGGGCTTCATGGTCTAGAAGGAGTCGTCCTCGGAGGCGGAGGAGTGTGTCCACATTACTGCCAGAAGGCCTGGAAACAGAGCATGGTTTCTGTGTAACACTAGCTAAAGCACTAGGATCAGGTATGAGGTACATGAGAGAAGAATGAGTGGGATAATCCTAGGGATACTGTAAAAGAAGACAAAACAATCCACAGCAACAACTCTCTTGTGTATCTATTATATGCCAGGCACTTTACAATTTCTTTCCCCGAAGAATGATGTACACCATTATTGAGATTGTAAGCAAGGGGCTCAAAGAGATCATATAATTTGCTCATAATTAAATAACTACTGAGAAGTAAGCAGAAATTCATATTTTTATCATTCATCAGGTGATAAAAATCTAAGGTCAATGACACAATGCTTCTTTTTACCTTCTCTAGATTAAGGGGCTACAAGAACCGAGCTCTTCCATAATTGTTTTAGATGTGCTGAATCCTAGTCAATAAGTAACTCTTCCTTACTTCTGAAGTGTATCTGTGGGCTCCCACTTTCTATTTCTAGTGTCCACTGCTAGACTGCCTTTTTGAGTCTGGTCTTTCAGCCAAGCCTAGTCAAAGCTGTGGAACTCTGAAAGTAAGGAATTTAAAAGGACTTTGCTTGTTTACTTGTTTCAGGGCAATAGGTCATCCAGGCTGCCACAAAAACCTTTTTTTTTTCTTTACTTATAAAATTAAGGGACCCAGAAGGTAGTATAGTAAGGTTTAAAAAAAGAGAGACAAGGGTACCTATTATGGCTGCTGCTACCCCCCATCTGGAAAGTTCCACCCCTCTGTACAGCAAGACGAGTATACTGGACACCACGGTTGCCACTCAGGCGACTGGTAAAAGCTACAAGAAAAGAAAGAAGAAACTGAATTTGGTGAAGTGAGGAGAAACTGGGTTCAAGCAACACAACAGGTAGTAAAAAGAGGCTAATTAAAACAAAGCCCCCACTTGCCTCCCTCTGTACCTGGGCTTCGGAGAATGGCAGAGAGTGCAGAAGTACTGCTGTGTCCAAAAAGACGCTCATGCATGAGCTGTCGCTGCCGGGCTTCTTGTTCTCGCCTCAGAGCTTGAGCCTCAGCTGCAATGTCAGGTGGCATCACAGCCAACACACTGTCTTCCATGTCCTCTAGGACACTCCGGCGCAGATCTGAGGGCAGAGTCTGAATGAAGGTCACAGGGTCCATGGGGGTGTCTGAACTGGCATTCTGAGCTAGTTCCCTTCGCTGCTGTTCAGCTCTTTGCTGTGCTAGCACCTATAGAAGAAAATAAATCAGTAAGAGTATAGCCCTTTTCAAGTTAAGTCTGCTCTCACCATGTTCCCGCTCACATACTTCCTCTTGAATGGCTGGAGGTAGGGCAGCCAGGAACTCAGGGCTCACTTCAGTCACACCAGGGTTCCCCACTACTGCAGGAGCTGAGCTATTTGTGGAGGGAGCAGTTCGGGTCGGTGGACGTATGCCCAACTGGTTCTGTAGGACTTCCCGACGGATATCATCAGGGAGAGCAGCCAGAAAGGAGGGATCCACACCTTCAGGGAGACTGATACCTAAGGAGATGTAAGATGTAAAAAAAGGACTTCAAATAGTTCAACAGTTCAAATACGTTTAAATAGTTCATTGGTGGTGTACGCTGTCACTCAACCTTCATAAAGATTCTTTGATGTAGATTGTGTGTGCCCACCATTACGTAGTGTCCTACTACAGAGACCTAGAAACAACTGACCAAAGACTGAGCCAAGATAATCCATTTTTTAAAAGCTGATTATTTCAGACATTTGATTCAATGAAATGACAAACATACTGTCAGTGAGAATTAGAGATGTTAAACAATGGTCCGACTTTATAAAGGTAGGAAATGGTACAGAGATGGAGAATGTGAGTGAGCTAAAGTTAACCTGACTCATGAGTTAAGTCTGAACTCATTTTATTATGCAACACCCGCACCCACTTATTATTGCTAGTTTATCTTCAACACTCCTCCTATCACCGACTCACACACATACCTGGAGGAAAGTGTTGGGAAGATATGTCTAAGCAAAGAGTTTTGGGAAACAAACTATATCATTATGGCATGCACGAACTCACCAGCAAGGGGATCTTCTTCTTCACTGCTTGTTGAAGGTAGCGGCTCTTCTAGAATTCCACGAGAATCTGCTCCAGAGATGGCCACGGCGGAATCTCTGGTGGAAGAACTCTCAGAGGATGCAGGGGGGGAGCTAAGGAAAAGAAATCATTCAAGTTGTTCTTTATACAATTTTCCCATAAAAAGCAAACAAAAAAGAAACATTGCTAATACCTATCTCTCAAATAAGACACATTGATTACAGTGCAACAAGCATGCCCAATAGTGAACAAATATGAGTTTGGATTGCAATAACCTCTAATGTATTCCTAGTCTCCTCTTGGCTGTATAGTACTTACCTGTCTTCAGGTGGTTGGGTTGATTCTCTTGAAACATCAGGTCTGCCTTGCACTTCTGCCACAACTGATGGGGCATCCCCAGGAGTGGAGCTACCTGCTGTGGGCTGCTCAGAATTGCCAGCTGCTGGAGCATCACCCACAGCCTCTTCTAACGTACAGGAAGCCAGGCTGCTGGTGTCCATGGGAGAACCTTCCAACTGACTGCTGACAGCTGTTAATGCATCTGAATCTTCAGCTCTCTCTGGGGAAAGAGAAGCTAGAAGGAAGTAAGAGTGAGAGATTAGATGGCTGCTTTGAATCCAGGCTATATAACAGGTAAGGTCTTTGGTAGAGTTGTTTCTTTTTGCAGAAGTTAGTAGACTTTTCAGTCATCTACATCATTACTTGATTATCTATTGCCCATTCTTCCATCTCAACTGCCCTTTAAATTCCTTCTCAACTTTTCTACGTACTACACACTTGTTCTACATGTCTGTAAAACAATGTCCCTAGATATCTAAGGTAAGGATTTTGTTACTGTCAGTTTCCCTGCAGGCACCATTCCAGTGGTTCCAGTTACCTAAATAGATAAGGCTCTTGTGATGGTTATTGTTAATCATTAATTTGACCAAATCTAGCATTACCTAGGACATTGGCCTCTGAAAACACCTTTTGGGAATTACCACTGTGGACGGTAGCATTCCCAGGGACCCTGGGCTGTTTAACTTAAGAAGAGGCACTGAGAAGCATTCATGCATTCATTGTTTTCTGCATAATGATATGTAACCAGCTTCCTCAAGTTTCTATTGTGACTCTCTCTGCTATGTATGACAGAATGCAACATGGAATCCCGAGTCAAAATAAATCCTTCTCCTTTAAAATAACTTGGCAGATTATTTTTAATCACAGCAACAGGAAAAGAAACAGTTCATGACAAAAACAAATAAAACTGGCATCTTTAAAAAAATTCTCTCTAAGCTATAGTATAGAAATTAAGGTAAACTCAGTTTTTATTTGCCTTGTTAAAAATATTGAGAAGAATTTTGGCACACCATTTTAAGTAAGTGAGAAGTAGGTGTATGAATGATAGGAAAACTGAATGATATAAAAATTTCAGTTTATGAAGTACTTCAGTTTATGAATGAAGGCTCCACCAATTTTGAAAAATTATTTTCAAAGACGTTAAATAACAAATCTGACATGATAATTCAGAAATGATTATTGCCTAATACTATCATTAAAATATGCAAAGATAATTAACTGAGAACACAAAGATGAAATATCAGCTCCTAATTCTTTAATGTGAGAAAAGCAGAAAAAAGTTAAATAATTCTTTCCTTTTTTATGCCCCTTTAGAGTCGGCTTTTAACTCACTTATGGTGGGAGCTGGAGACAATTCCATTTGAGTTGTTTCTGCTTCTCCACTTGGTCTTGTGGGACCCAATTCCTCTAACTCTATAGGCATCAGTAGCTGTGTAGAGTTTCCCACTTCTTCAGCAGGAGATTGCAGTTCCTGAGGAATTTCTCCTAAGGATGGTGGGGGTGGAAGTGCTGGCTGCTGCTGGGAGGGTTGTAGGGTACCAAGTGTGTCCTTGGACTCAGACGTAGGTGCATCCGTTGAAGAGGGGGTTGTTGGATAGCTGTCAGGCATAGGAGTCCCATCTTTATTGGAAAGAATGATATTCAAGGTTAAGGGGAACTTAGCGAATAACCATGGGAAGAATCCAATCAGCACATGCAGTCTGGTAAGAACCCATTCAAATAAAAAACATGAAAATCTTTCTCAAGTAAATCTGTTTCCAGAAACAGCTCTTTGCTGGTGTATCATAATGATGAAGGCTAAATCACAATACTGCCTGTGTCTCAACATAAAGAGATATGACTCTGATGATCTAGAAAATACAATCTTTTCTGTGTTCCAAGTAGAAGGGAAGTTACATACCACATAGATAAGATAGAGGGCAAGGCTACCCAGTACCCAGAAGAATCTACTTAAAGTTTAGAAATCCTTACATTTCCTCATCTATTTGGAACAAGAACCGGTCAGAATTTATTCATAATTCTGCATTGCTGCTGTTGTTTACAGACAGAGTCTCATGCAGCACAGGCTTCTACTGAGCTCAGTCTGAAGCCAAGGCTGTCCTTGACCTCTTGCTTTTCTTGACTCTGCCTACTAAGTTTTAGAATGGTAAGTATGAACCAATACGCCTGGCTTCTTATTCAAAATTCCTAAAGTACAGTTTTCATCAATATTCTTCATATTCATATTCTATTACAAGTAAATAAAGTTATAGAATCAAAGAGTAGAAGAATGTCCGGTTTATACTCAATGGTAAAATCATTAGTTAGTATTTTCTAATATATGGACAGTATTTGTCTCACTCTATTATCTGCCCCCTTTCACCTCCCTTTATTATATTCCTGTTTTATTCAATAAACATTTACAGCTTTTCTCTAATGAAGTCAACACTGCCAAGACGTAATGTGAACATGCCACACACCAGGGAGAGTAGTAAGTTGTATAGTTATCTTCTTATTGGGGTCTAAAATCCCTACCCCACAACAATACAACTTACTACCTCACCCCAGCATGTGCAGATGTGTCTAGTAAGGACAGCAGGCAAAAGGCCATTTTACTTTGTAGCATATCCCACAAAGCCATGATCCCCCAAACATAAAGACAATGTTTCTAAGACTTTTAGATTTCATAGACAAGTAAGATTTTAGATAAAGAATGAAAAGAACTAAAGTAGACATTACTTTTGGTTTTATAAGAAGAAAAACCTCAATAACTTAGTAATAATATTTTGTTACCCAAGACCTAGGAGAACATAACTTCTAAACATAAATGTCTTTTGAATGGAATAAATCTAGCTCTGAAACACATACTAGACTTCTCTGTGGTAATTTTCATAAGGACTGGCAACTAAGAACTGCTGTAATCAGGTGCTCTAATTAAGTGCCATATTAAAGGATGTACCTCAAAGATGTACATGCCTAGTTTGTGGGGGAAAAGATCAAGATATATAACCTGTACACATGTCAGACTGAAACACAGCATAACCGTAACAGGAACCTAAATACGGCTAGTTGGATGGGAAGTGTACCACCGTGGGAAAGACAGTAGACTGTATAGTTATCTCCAAGATGGGGTATGACCCTAAAACTATACAATCTACTACCTCATCCCACAGAGCACCAGGGTCCGTCTTCAGCCCAGGTGGCCAGCTATTTGGAAAGAATCCACTGATTAATTACAAGAGTGGAAGTGAGGGAGGGTTACCTGAGACATTCTGTTCAGTGGAGTCATTTGTCTTAGATACAGTGCACTGCAAAGAAAAGAGAGACTATTGGGAGATGTTTACAAGCACACGAGGTCAAATATGAGAGTCATTATTCCTTAGACTACCCAGAAATTTAGTGACCTGGCCATATGAGCATTTCAGAATACAAAATATTATGTAATTTCTTTGTATATATACTATACTAATGTTCGACAGCATTGGAGAGGACTTGGGGATATAGCCCAGCAGGAGAGTTCAAGTTTACCATGTGTGATGTCCTACTTTTGATCCCCAGCACACACTAGAAAGAATGCACTAGGTTACATAAAGACAGAAGTATGGAAAACGAACAATGAGAGAATAAAAAAAAATAAACAAAAAAAATAAAAATAAGAAAAAAAAAAAAAAAAAAAAACACATTAGAAGTAAGCACAATTGTGAGACAGGAAACTTTTAGCTCCATCTATTTCCCTTCTTTAGGTTTATTATTTTTTTCCACTCTAGCTTTGCTTTGGATTAAACCTTGCACATAAGTATTTTACCAGAGCCATAATCCAATGTCCATTTTAGCTCTTTTAATCATATACAATGTTACTGTTAAGGCAAAGTTTTATATAAAGATATTTGTTAGAGAAAGTCTGTTATTATAAACAAATACCTCAATGTGTTTGCACTAATTTTAGTTACCATGTTAGAAATCAAACTGGGACTTTGTACAGACTAGGTGAATGCCCTTTCATTAAGCTATATCCTCAATATTAATGCCCCCCCCTTCTTCTCATATAGGAGTATGTGGCTACATATAAGTAGGTGGGCTTGGTTTATGTAGAGCAAGCACACTACTACTGAGCTAATTCCTGTAATTTTTAGTATTTTTCTTTGCCTTATTGTTTTGGGGTAAGAGCTCTCTGAATGGAACATGGTGTTTGTGGAGATTTTGTTAAAATTTTTTTATTTTGTTTTATTTTTTGTGGTTAGGCTGAGAGACCAAAAGAGGGTGTTGGGAATCAGACTTAGTCTTAACCTGTTATGTGGGTTGGAACCAAACTGAGGTTTTATCTCTAGCTCATGTCTTTATTTTTAATTTAACTGATAAGGAGTAAGAGCAGTCAAGGGTACCCCAAGAAAATCTAAGGAATCAACTAACCTGGATTCACAAGGTCTAACTGAAGACTGACCCATCAACCAGAGAGATGAACCTAGGTCCCTACTCATGGCCTTCATGTGGTACTCCTAACAGCAGAAGCAGGAGCTGTTCCTTATTCTGTTGCCTGCCTTTGGAATCTTCCCCTAACTAGACTGCCTTTTCTAGCTTCAATAAAAGATGCATCTAGTCCTACTGCAATGATATACCAAAGTGGGCTGTATTCATTAGCGGCCTCCCATTCTCTGAGGAGAAAGGGATAAGGGGAGGGGATGTGAAAAGGAAGGGCTGGGAAGAGAGGAGGGAAGTGAACCTTTGATTGGTATGTAAAGAAAATAAAGAGCTCTTTCCTCTGCCATCATGTGCGCTATACCTGAAAACCTCGCCATGTCATCCCACAAGACTTTCAGAATCAAGGGATTCCTGGCCAAGAAAGAAAAGCAAAATTGTCCTATGGTAACAAAAACTGGTAACAAAATCAGGTACAACTCTAAGAGAAGACACTGGAGGAGAATGAAGCTGGGCCTGTGAGGATTCACACATGGCAAGACTGAGGGCTTATGCTGAACTGTGGTCATCGATCAGTCCTACCAGATGGATTTTAACATTTTAACCTGAAGACTTGTTTTTTATAAATTGGGATGTTTGTCCAGTAATAAAATTATGAACCTTCCAAAAAAAAAATAAAGAAAAAAATTACCTAATATCCTAATTGCTGAATGGGATATACTACAGCCTTCTGTTCCATTCTTTTTTGTGTATTGCTATTAGCTTTTATGCATATACATTAGTTGTATGGTAATAGATTTCAGGGTGGGAAAATTTTCTGGAAGTCCACTGTGAAATGCAAGTCAGAACCGAGAATGTGGGCTGAGTGAGGGTCTACCTTGAGGCCTCAGAGAGATAGACTACAAAGAAGAACTATTGTGTAATGAACCATTTTGGTTCACATTTCCCCAGTAAGATAATTTATCTCTGGGTTTGATTTTTTTAATTTTTGCCTAAAATCCAGATGAATAGTCAATCTGGAAATGAACAATCTTCAAAGTTCAATGTAATGTTATAGAATTTTTGAGTGGTTTAGTACTATGAGCATGGCAAAACCCTAATAAAAACAAAATGATTCATCTCGTAAGCCCTTTAGAGTCACCTGTGCACTCTTATCTCTGTTCTCCTTGTCTTCTTTGCCTTTGTCTATTATTTTTGTTTCTTCCTCAGCCAGTTGTTTCCTGCGTTTCTCCCTTCTCTCTTCTAGCTCCTCATCTCTCAAGAATTCCAGGTGATTGACAATGGGCACTTTAACCACTACAAGAAAAAGGTAAAGATCAAAGGCTGCTTTGGAAAGATTGAGGATAATAGAGGCAGAGCTAACAACCAAAGAATCAAAAAAAGAAAAAAGAAAAAAAAAAAAAAAAACAACTCTGCACACTCATTCTAGCACTGAAAGGCCCATTACTACACTGATATTCATTCAAGTTGCCACAGACCTGAAACACAGTCATGCATACTCTCGGCATCAAGAACTTTGCATTCCTCTGTCCATCGTGTCAGAGCTGTTGGGATGCTAGACAGGGTTCCTATAGGAGAACAAAGTGAAACGAAACTCTTGGCTTTATGAAGTGTTGATTGACCTAAATATTGCAGCACTTTCCTAAAAGTACCCATGATCTGTCACAAGTTTTGCTGTGTAATAGGTACCCAGAGTCAATAAATAGTTGTTGCCCTTGGCTAAGTCACTAAGTGGTTTTGGCTCCTATAAAATATAGTTTTTCCAGGAAAGATACTACTGTCCTTAGGATTGAACAAGAACTGAAGAACTCTATCCTCCTTATTGCATAAACTTGCCTGCTTGGCTAGTGGCTGTACTCTGGTCATGAAAAAAGTCATCCAGCAGCTCGTCATCAGACCTGGCGATGATATGGACGTCATCATTGCCCACTAGGAGGCGGGCCCGGCCTCGGCTTTGTAAGGGAAGGCTGCTGCTTAGCTGAAGAATGTCAGCAGCAGCAGAGGGACCAAGCAACCTGTAGAGTAATGTTAAGGAACCACTCTCACTTTTAAGATCACAGAAACTTGATACCAGAAGATTGAGCATGTAGATCTATTAAACTTATAGAATTATGAATAGACTGTCATGCTGCATCTAAATCTTTATTACCATTTTTATTACCACAACAGTTTGATAACTGAGCTTAAACTGCGTATTATTCTATAGATCCTTGAGCACCTAAGTACTACTAGGAAGCTTTCATACATCAGTCACCATGTTAGGTATGTTTCTGCTGCATACTTTTAAGTCACTTACATTTATTCTTTCATTTTAAAATTGTTTCACTTACTACGGGTCACACACCTTATTTGCGAGGGACTGTTTATCCTTATAGTCAAGACAATGCTGAAGTTCAGTGAAAATTCTTAAAAAGCTCCATTGAGTTCAACTTCTCATTGATTCTGCTTCAACCCAAACTCACCTCTGGAGTATGAGAGGAGGGTTAGGCTGGCGATTTCCAGGGTAGTGAACATGAATGGTATGGCCTGTATTGGCCGTGAGCTGTCTCAGGGTTCTTTGACTGCGACCGATGCCTTGGGTAAGACGAGTTGTGGAAGAGCCACTGCCCAGAGTCAGGGAACTGTGATCTGCATGGCGTACCATCAATGGGTGGGTGGTAGGGATATTTCCTGGGGATGGGGGAATATCTGCTGCAAGGAAAATATTCAAAAGGGGTCAGTCCCTAAAATAAATTTTTTTCATGGCTGTTCATGTGTAGAACTGTGGTGTCTCCTGGGCCTTACTCACATGGAAATGTGATTTCTCCTTTCTCCCTCATCCCCACACCTAATCCAGTCTCTGACACAACCATTGGTTATGCTACCACCTCAATGTAATCCCCAACCCATTTTCAACCACAGCAATGCCTCTAGGCACTGAAAATGCTAGCCCCTTGTTCTAGAAGACTCTGCTTCCCTTCCTCACCTGTTCTTTTGCTCTCAGCCCAAGATGTTATTTCTAAAGTCTAACAGGTCAGGTTAGATATAACTTTACTCTGTGTATTAACATACTACAATGTGGTGCCTCCTTACTTATAATTCCTTACAGACCATAAGTTACTATAGAAGATTACAAAACTCCTCTGTTTTCCTTTACCACCATATCCAAGTACCAAGGACCGGTAAGCACATCTCAGATATTCATTCATTTTGTTGAACAGACAAAGGCTCAAATATAAAGAAAGTTGATGAAAACCACAAAAATTCTAAGAGTATCATAGAAGGTATCTTGAAATTATCTACTGCTCATTTTGTTTTTCTCTCCATGCTTTTCATTTACAGGTGACAAACTGAGGCTCAGAGGTAAAAGATTATGGCCAAGACAACAGACCAAAACTGTTAAAGTGTTTTTAGCTATATTATGCTTGTGGTTTGAGGTAAGACCTATCCCATGAAGACAGCTTGAGGCTAAGAACTTGTCGCTACAAAGGAACGTTGATGTTGATAGGAAAGGAGTGGAGAGATTCATTCTCTCTCCCGATCAGTTGCATCCATGATGAACAGTGAATATGTAAAATTCACTCCCTAATGCCAGGCTCAGCGATGTCCATCCAAACCCTTGAGATCCAGCGTTACAAATTATTATTGATTGCCCTGTCACTGCAGTGTGTATTCAGGTGCCTCATGTAGACAGACTTGGTCTCATTTTTTTCTCAATCAAGCAAAACATCAAGTTGTCCAGGCTCTAAGAGCTCCCTGTTTACTGAGGTGGGTGGAGATAGTAAGATTCCTTCTTGCAAGGATATGTATGCTATCCAGAGAGATGGATTCAGACATCCCTTGACCCAGGATGTCAAGACAGTAAAAGAAGTAGTGTCCTCTATTAGATTGATGGCTGCTTTAGTTCTGCTTGGCTTACCCTAGAGAAGGGTATAAGAATCAATAGGTAAAAACCCAGCTGAGCCCCTGTATCTTACTAGCACTGGAGAACATGTTGTCAAACTCAATGATGAGATCATCCTCCCGGTCAAAGCGCTCAAATCGGACCAAGGGAGAAGCGTTCATATCAGGGTAATCCTCATCCAATTCCATCTCAGAACCATCGTCGTCATCATCTTCATCTCCTTCTTCACCTTCATCATCCTCCTTAAGGGAAAATACGAGATGGAGAATTGCTGGAGGTAAGTGTTTTCTGAAGCCTGGTCGTCATGGCCACATGAACACATGAGGGAGGGAGGCGACGAGGCTAGCTAGTAACCCAGATTGTCCGTTTTTCTGTAGTTCTGTGCTCCCATGGAAGAGGTCATCTAAACCAACCCAAACACAGTCCCCCCTCACCTGATCATCTTCCTCATCTTCCTCCTCCTCCTCCTCTTCATCCTGACTATCATCCTCATCCTCGTTACTGCCACTGCTGTCCTCTTCCTGAGTGTGCTCCTCCTCATCCTCAGGGTCCAGGATATTCATGGAATCTAAAACAAAGGGAGCACATTGGAGGACTATACTGAGTAGCTAGAAAACAGGCCACTGTGTAGGCCAGCAGACTGAGTGGGAAGGCGATGGGGTATCTGACTCTAAGAGAGGAAGAATCAGATCTAGGGTGATGTACAGACTTAGTGAGCCAGCCCAGATTTCCTGAGAGTGCCAATCAATGCATCGACACGCTGAGCAGGGTTGCTGAAATGTGGAAGCTGGCTCCAGGGTGGTGCTTGAGATGCCACGATGTAGGGCTTGGCCAAGTCTGTCGGTGCCCCCTTGCCTTTCCAGTCCTATTTTGCTACTGACTGCATCCTGTTGATAAGAGGGAATCTGGAGCGATGACAGCAGGTGGGTGAGAAGAAAGCGAACCAAGTAAGAAGTGACAAACTTTGGGCAAGCAGTAGTAAAACGTTATTTGAAAAACTGGCTGAGGACAAAGTGGATGGTGTATGTCAGCGCATGCAGACAGATGCTTCCTTATTCTGCACATGTGGGCAGCTGCCTCCAGGAAAACCCTAGTGTAGTGTCTGTCAGACGTGCAGGGCAAGAAGGGAGGCCTTTCTGGCCTCGGCACTCTCACCTTCTCGGTTGGCCTGCAAGGTGGAAGCTTGGCTGAGGTTGGAAGGAGCTTCATCCATCAGCACGTCCTCTTGTGATTCATCCTCTCCACTTCTGCTCACTGAAGGTTACAGAGCAGAGCCTTCACTGAACAACAGAGGACTTCCCTTTCCAGACTGGGTGCGTCTAAGTAGCTATGTACACCTAACAGATATCCACGTTTTTTTTTTCCTTTTTCTTTTTCCGATGAGGGAGAATACCTCGATTCTCTGCTGTCAACTATCTAGATGAGCTTGGCCAGTCACTTTACCTGTCTGAGTCTCAGTTTCCTCATCTGTAAAATGGAACGATCACATCTGTCTTGCCAATCCCACTAATTGTACAATCAGTACGATGGATGTGAAAAAGCTTTGTATCTTTTAAGAATACATGCCTATTTATTTATTTTTTGGTTTTCTTGACCAGTAAAATAAAAACATAAACACCTTCACAGTAAAGTGGCAGCTGGTTACCTTGTCATTTTCCATTTGAGACTTAAAAGGGGCCATCCTTAAGGAATGACCACTCTTTTTACATTATTGAGACACAAAGGCAAAAAGCCCATGGACTTCATTGAAGAACTGAAGAAAAAGCATTTTCTCATCCTATAGCCTCTTCTAGGCCTCCACGAATAAACACTCTTTTGATGTGCCTGATGTTATCATCTATACTGATGGTCACCCCACCACCACCCAACACACACAACACTTCAGACCTATCACAGGCCAGTAGACAGCTGGTTAATTTCTTTTCTGTTAAGATCATCAACAACAAGACAAGCAGCAATCAAGGCTGGCTATGAGCCCTTAGGCAGAGCTGAGCAAGCAGATGATGAGAAAAAGGGTCCTCCCAAGAGAGACTGAGACAAAGGAAGAGGCTTTACTCAGTTCTGGGGCTCCTCACCTATAATTGTACTGTTCCCAGATCCGCCATCCCTCTCAAGCAACTCATCTATCAGGTCCTCCAGTTCATTCTCAACCTGGAGAGAAATAGAACATACACATGGATGTACACAAGTCTATCATTGTGCTAAAACTGAAATCCTTAAAAAAACAAAAAAAAACAAAACAAAACAACAAAAAAAAAAACACAAAGAAGCATATGTTTGTATAATATTCGATAGGATGTTACATTGAAACCACACACTTGGTGCTATTAATAGAGACTACCACATGCTTCCAATAAATTCACACAACTGTCTTTCAAATGGGTCCATCCTGGTTAACAGACACCAGGTTAGTCCAGGAATACATGCAGATTGCTATAGAACCAACAGCTAAGGTTCATAGGCACAATTTCTTATCCATTGCTACCAAATTACCATACCATGCTTAAAAAAAAAAAAAAAAACTTCAAAAGACTGGCATTTAAATACACCAGTGAAATCTGGTGGTATGGCGTAAGGTGGCACTAAGTAGCTTTCAATAATGATCAGAGCCACTGCACCAGAAGGCCTCAGGAGAGGTTTTTAACATCCCATCTGTGTTTAATTGGGATCTGTACAGATTTTACAGATCTGCCCCAAGCCACACTTTAAGTAAAAACAATTCAAACAATTTGTTGAGCATCTACTAAGCATATCTGTGCTCCTCTGAAGGCTGCTTTGAGGCAGGCAGGATCTAAAAGTACTCACCCACCCACAACACTTGGGGGTTTAGTTCAGCGCCGCAACAGAAGAATGTTGGAATGATCTGCCTCCCTACCTGCATCTCTTGTGAACTGAGCACCTCAGGCTGCCCAGCAATCACCACTGAGTCGGTTTCAGCCTCCCCATCCATGATATCCCCATCTGCCACCTCTGTCTGAGTGACATCATGATCCTCCTCCTGCACTTCTGCCTCCCCAGGCTCGCCTGAAACAATCAACCAACCAGCATAATAAATCAAAGGGTGTTTATATGCTGGGCATCATGAGGCAAGCATGGACACAATGACTCAAGAATGAACACAGTGACTCATCTTTAGGCAAGTTTACAAATTCTCAGACTTGGCTGAGGATAGCCAAACCAAACTGCAATATGAAGGATTTCCTTGTAGGGCAGATTTCCACATCATTATGGCAGATATCAGCAAGGCCAGCAAGTTCCCAGGGAAACAACAATAAGCCAAAACAGCTTAATTCCATAACCAACATCTCCCACCCATCCAGTTCTCCAGTCTATTCATTCTGATTCCCTACCTGGATCTTGCTGATGGCTACTTGAGTCCTGAGAAGCTCCTTGGGCATCTTGCTCAGACTTGCTCTTGCTAGAAGCACTCTTGCTGCCAAAAAGGCTACTAGGCTGGTTTACAATCCGGGAGAGTGTTTCCAAGGGTTTTAGAGCAGCATTGACTGTGTTGGCCATATTTGGACTGTGATAAAGAAAGATACAAAAAAAAACTAAGGATAAAAATCCTAGATGCTGATCTTTTTAGTATACCCCTAAGGTTCTTATAATGGAAACTACTAAGAAAGAAAAGGGCACAAAGTCTAGAACTTTAATTTGGGATTTAGAATACTGTTTGATTTTAAAACTGTCAAAGAATATAGCCCAGTAAAGCAAAGTCCATGTCATATTTAATGAAGCTATGATAAGCACATGAAAAATCTGAGTAGAAGCCAGAATAAATTCTGGATGACCACATACAAATAGTAAACCACTTCTTAGACTATCAAGAAAAATCAGAACCACCCAACTAATTATCCAAACAAAAACATCTCCAAACCCCTTTATTTTGTCTTTAATCCTTTTTTTGGTCTTTGATTTTTAATTTTTTTCTCATTTTTTAATTAGATACTCTGTATTTACATTTGAGATGTTATCCCTCTCCCCTGCCCCACTCCCATGTCCCCTCCCCCTTTAATCCTTTTTTAAAAGACAGCCTCATATAGCTAGCTCAGGCCAGTCAAAGTCTCTATGTATTGGAGAATGACAGTGAACTTCTGATTCTCCTTTCAAATTCTAAGTGATAGGATCTTAGATAGATGTGTGCTAACAAACACCGAGCTTTTAGTCCTTAAGAACACAATGATCACTTTTAAGTATAAAAGGTAGAATTTACAGAGTTCAGTGAAAATATCATAGTATCTGCAGTTAGAGATGTAACATTTCTACATCTTATACATGAGGCAAAGAAGACCACCACTAAAACTACAGGTGTCCTGTAGATTCTATAGATATGACTGCAATCTCTGATACCAACCAACAATAAAGTGAACCAAAGCTCATGGACACCACAAATGAGCTTGTGATATCATTATATCAGAAGGCTTTTAAAATTTAAAGGAATATAAACTAAGAAACAAGAACACTGAAGGGAAGGACTCTAGGCAAGATGAATATTGTACAGTGATAGGGATATAAAAGCAGGATTGTTTAATTATTAAAGGCTAGTTGACCCACATGTCTATCCAAAAATAATGCGAAGAGTAAATTCTTTTTCTTAAAATGTTGAACTTGGAATGTTCACATAAATGGTAGACTCAGAAGATAATCTGTAACATATTTTACCCTGAATTCTTCAGCATTGTCAAATATGCAAAGAAAAGCAATAGATTTGAGACAGTGTTTCATGCAGCTCAGGTGGGCATTGACTTCTTGGGCCCTTTCCTTCCTTCTGTGTGCTGGGGCTATAACTCTTTGCCATCAACCCTGATTTATGCTATGAACCCAGTACTTCGTACACACAAGATATATTCCTGCCTAGAGAAACAGACTTTGACATCAAAATGTCATGCATGACCTTTACCGGATCCTGGATTAAAACATACTCTTAGGGCTATTGAAGGCACAATTAAAATAACTGGAAACGTGAATACAGATCAGAGAATATGATTATTAAGCGTTATATGGCAAGCTATTGGGGTATAAATGTCTCATTTTTAGAAAATATTTGCTTAATATTTGGAGATTAAATAGTATGTTTTAAAACATTAATTTCCAAGAATTGAGCTCCAGAAAAGCAACACACAAATGGGAGCAAGGAGCAAAAGTGCTACCAAGATGTAAGTATGAATTTATAGCATTACATGACTGAGTTTGAAAGTTTAACCTCTTAAAAAAAAAGGTAGTGTTGTTAGGGAGTGCTGTTAGTGCTATTATTGAGCTTAACCCAAATTTAAATTATTTAAAGACTGTAGATAATTAAAAAATGAATAGGATAGTTGTACATGATACATGTATACATGTAATTCTAGTACTTGGTTGAAAGATGGAAACAAGACAATTTCTGAGTTGCAGGTTCTGGCTTAGTAGTCAATCTTAACAAGGATTAATAATGGTAGGTTAAAAAAAAAAAAACAACAACAAAAAAAAACAAAACAAAACCCCTAGCATGGGTGTCTATCACCCAAGACAGGTTAAAACTGTTGTAGTAGAAAGTAACAGACATAGCTAAACTGCAAGAAAGCAACTGCACCAAATCTAAAAGGCAAGACTTTTATAGAAAAGCAGTATTCACCATTTCAGAAAGTATCAAAAAATTTTAAATCAATTAAAAATCTATCCATTTTTAGTACACACATCATAATTTTCACCTACTCTGATGCTTTCTTATAAGAGTAGCAGATTTTTCACAAACCACCTGGAACAGGGCGTTACTTTACCTGGACAGGTCTAGGCTGTGGGGTACTCTGGCCAGGTCATTGACTAGTCCCTTCTTCAAAAATAGTCGAATGATGTTGTTCATGCCATTATGCTGAGTCTTGGCTGTGGCACTACTGTAGAAGCTGGAGGTGGAGGGGCAGGACTCCATGATAGTACTGATGATACACATCACTGCCTGAAGTCTGGGAGAGAAGTTTGATACTTCTGTTAAATGAATACAGCCCATTTTAAATATCTTTCCTAACTTGCCTTAGATAATCCTCTTATGCTTTTTGCATTTTCTTCTGGAAATAATACCTACACAAAGAATCCCCTTTCGAGTTAGTACATTTTGTTCACTACAGAAAATTTAAAACCTGCTCAATTTTGTGTCTGCATATAGTGAAAATATCCCTTTGATTTATTTCTAAGTTGCATACCTACTTCAGTTGACAGGTACCAGACATTTTATGTACACTGTTGTAGTGTGAACACAACTCTTCCTCAAGTTGAAGGAACCCCTCAGACCATAGAGTTACAGGCTTTACCTGGCATGTTTCTCTGTACTCTCAGCCATAGCAAGTGCCCGCCCCAGAGCTGCCTTTACTTCATTCACTAGGGCCACCTGGGCATCTGTGCCACTCCCCGCAGCAGCGAGACTAGCAAGGAACAGTCGAGCCAGGGCAGGTGTGTCCTTGTCTTCTGCATTCTGGGTGTGTGGGAGGAGGTGGTCCAAGACAAAAGCTAGCACACTGCAGTCCTGAAAAGTCATTAATTGTGACATTTACTCACAAGTGCAATTAAGCCACAATAAACATATAGCAGCAAAGTAGACACTTTTTCTTTCAAATTATCCAAAGTACAAGGTAGGTAAGTAGTGAACCAATTAGAAATCTTTACAAAGCTTTATAAAGCTTCCAAATCTCATCTATTTCTCACCACATGGCACAGGCAGTCATGGAGCTGTCATTCTGCTTTGTACTTTTTATTTTTGAGATGTGACCTCACATAGTGTAGCTCTGGCTGTCCTGGTACTTGCTATCTAGATTATGGCCACTAAGTCTCCCTAGTGCTACAATTAAAGATGTGTACCACCACACCGAACAATACTTGGTATTTCTTATAAAAATAAAAATGAGTGGGAGTCATGTATCCTAGGCTAGCCTGAAAGTTCCTCTAGAGTATTAGGATTCTGGGAGTGGTAACCGCATTGAATTCTTTAAAAAAAAAATTTATTTAATGTTATCTTCAGACACACCAGAAGAGGGTATCATATCTCAGTACAGATGATTTTGAGCCACCATGTGGTTGCTGGGACCTCTTGAAGAGCAGTCAGTGGTGCTCTTAACCACTGAGTCCTCTCTTCAGCCACTGGATTCTCAAAATCTTGAGTGACTTTGATGGAGTTTATTATAGCAAGCCAATAAAATAGACTGAAGTAAATCAAGCATTTTCTCCAGTTGATAGGTGGATAATCTGACACCTAAAGAAAAGTAGCTTGCACCAAGAATTTAGTCAAGGATAGAGGACTCAAATATCCATTTTTAAATGCTACATTTCATTTTGATACTAGCAATGTGCCTGATAACTGAAGTAAATCAAGCATTTTCTCCAGTTGATAGGTGGATAATCTGACACCTAAAGAAAAGTAGCTTGCACCAAGAATTTAGTCAAGGATAGAGGACTCAAATATCCATTTTTAAATGCTACATTTCATTTTGATACTAGCAATGTGCCTGATACCTTGTACTGAAAACTGGGAGCTGAATGAAAGAAAGAGAACATAGTCAAAGGCACAAATAAAAAAAATTCAATATAGAAATCCCTAAAAATGCCATAAAGGTTCAACAATAATGGGAAATAAGTTAAGACAGACCCTTCTTTTATTCTACAATAATTTTTGTTGGTTTTTATAAAAAAATTAGGTTGCACTTTTCGGGCAGATTTTGGAAGTAAGAAGTGATAGCTGCACAACACTGTAAATGTCACTCAACTCACTTTCGATGATTTTAGGCCAAATTTACATCAATAAATAGAACATACCTCAGGATACTAGAGATTGAAGAACTGGGAAAAAAATCACTCCCAATAAAATAAAAAGCTAAAACTACTTCTTGAATCTTAGTAATGTCATATATTAGATTATTAGTACAATCTCAGAAGAGTTGCAATGTAACCACAAAAAAGCACTTAGTTTAGAATAATGAAATGGGTTTCAATTTTAGATCTGGCCCTAAGGAGTGTGCCTTTACCTCTATCTCTTATCTAACTCTAAGGAGATACTTTTAGTAATAACTCTGAAGTGGATGCAACGATATCTTTGGTATTTTTAAAACACCTAGCCACACCTGTAAGAAGTTTGAGAAAGTAACAAGCAAGATATTCAATACACTTTATAGTTAATGTTTTGTTCCATAAATTAGGAGTGCAACTTATATGAATAAAAACCTATTGATAAGGGCTCACATATACAATATATAAGGAATGTAAGGAAACACTTAAAGTTTAACTGGCATTCCAGCAGTTTCAGCTATTCCTGAGGATGGCTAAAGGTGGGAAGACTAAGTCCAGAAATTTAAGGCCAGTTTGAACAGAATAGTCTCACCAAGCAACCAGCAGATAACTTAGGTCTTCAATAACCACAAAACATGAAAATATGGTGAACAAGGAAATGCAAACCCCCACCACAAAACTCTAACAAGCCAACTGTAACAAACTAAAATATCATGTGATGGCATAAGGTGAGACAACCAGAACTCTCATAAAATACTAGAATATATACTGTGGTAAACTTCAGTTACCATCTGTTGAAGCTATATAAATTCATGTTCTAGAGCTCAGCAATAATACTCTTATGAATATATCACCGAAGAGATATACATTTGTTTATTTATAGAAAAACAGAAAAAATGACTCAAATTAATAGATTAAACAAATACGTATATTCATACCAGAAATTACAACCACTTAAATGCAAACAAGTAACTAAAACCCCCAAAATGAATAACAACAAACCTAAAACCATTAAATCAACAAATAAGATACAAGATATTATCAACTGATTTTCCTACAGTATCTCTGATTGCTTCACACCACGGGGAAAAGACTAGCTTTTCTTTCAACAATTACTTGGCATTCATAAGTTTCCAACATAGTCTAGGATGTAACCAAATAGTTTAACACTGAAGAAAAAACTGGAAATATTACCTCTTTGATCAGCTCAGACTGGCCCACGGTATAGCTGTAGTTTGCAATCAGGGTAGCAATACCAACATAGGACCTCACCAACTCTGCCAGAAGACGAAGGATAGTAGAGGTAGGCATTAAAGGTTTGCTGCCCTTGCCTTTCTGCTTGCCTTCCTCAGAAGTCCGGTCCCCTTCTTTATCCTTCTTTCCTTCTCGAGTCTCCTCTGGAGTTGAAGCTCCTAAGAAAACAGGCAAACACTTCTCAATTTTACACTGGAATAACATTAAAAATCAAGTCACAGGTAGAAAGAAGACAGTGTGTCTCCACTTTTGGCCACTTGTACAAATCAAACACTTATGACCAGTTGTAGACGATGAATATGAATAAAACATAGTTTGGAGGCGTGGATCAACCACTCATGCACCTATTTCCCGATGTTTATGCAATTTTATGTCTAAGAAATAACGTATTAGTAGAAATTCTCTAAATAATTCATCTTTCTTTTGTTCTCACATACTTGCCTAGTACACATTTAGGTAATTCAACTCAAGCGCTAGCTAGAAACATGAAAATATGTGCCTTCTAGAAGTGTGTTCATTACATTAGTTAACAACTGTTGCAGTCTCTCTCATTAGAGAAAATTCTTTAACTGTAGGTACCCAATATAGTCTGCCACATAATAAGGGCAAAGATGTTACTTATATTATTTTTAATTGTATGTAACTATGTGTATGAGTGCAGAGTCTCAAAAAAGCTGTGAGCCACCACAAATACTGCTGGGAACAGAATTTGGGTACTCTACAAGAACAACTACGGCTTAGAGCTCTCAATCATTAAACTGCAAGCTTCTTGACAAGCTATTATTTCAAAGATTGAGTAAAAAAAAAAAAAAAGATATTTACTTGTGAGTATGTATTTAGGGGCAAGTACTTGAGAGTGTGTGCAAGTGTCAGGGCAACCAGGTAGATCCCTGGATAGTAGAGTTACAAATGGTTTTAAGTGATGTGTATGTTAAGAACTTAACTCAGGTCCTCTGGGAGGTAAGATGGCTTACTTGCTCACATTTTTACCTCTTGGAGCTAATATATTAACCAAAGAGTTCTTTTTTTTTTTTTGGAAAGTTTTTTAAAAATCAACTACAAAAAGTATATGGCTACAATCACATAAATGGCACAAACTCCCAATACAATCCAGCTCATGGAGTCAAACAAAAGTAATATATACACTGGTACAAATAGTAAAACCAAAGAACATCATCATAGTAACCATTAATGAGTTAAACAGAAATTACAGTTCTATTAACTACAGTAGCCCGTGTCTGCAGAACATCGGGCACAGCTCATACTCACTTAGATGAGTAAATATAAATATGACGCTGAAACCTCTTATTTTACTGTAGTCCAGTGACAACCAGTTTCTTTGTTACCTTTGCAACATATAATACAAAAAAGCAAATTATTACCCTCTCCTTGGGAGGTTCCAGTTGTAGAAGTTTCAGCAGGGGCACCATCTGCAGCAAAGACCTGACTCTGGAAGAGGAATAAATGTGAGCTGTAATGAATACAAGTGTTAAAACTCCTTTTTTTTCTTTTTAAAGAAAAGATTTATTTATTTTTCTTACAGCTTTATTTAAAAGAGATACATGTAAAGATTTTATAAGCACTTTGGCATAAAATTGTACGAATATACTTTTGTCAGTACTTGATTCTTTTAGAGGTTTGATAGCATGCATTGAAATCCCACTGGTTACTATAAGCATAAAGTACATGTAGGACAGAACGTAACATGGAAACAGATTTCTTGGTTGAGTACAGATTAAGCATAATGATCTTTGAATACAAAAAATTGCCACAAGGCTATATTCTTAGCTCTTGGATTATTAATGATTTAAGGTCCAGGTGCACCACATTCTGAGAGGGTGCTATACATTTATTTTTTTTCCTAAAAAGGACTGAGGCTTTTATTTTGGCCTTTTTTTTTTTTTTTTTTTTTTTTGAGCTTCATATGGCCTGTGAGTTGTTTCTGGGGTGTTCAGAGCTTTCTGGGGTTAGTATCTAATTATCAGTGACTGCATATTATGTCTGTTCGTTTGTGACTAGGTTATCTCACTCAGGATGATATTCTCTAGATACATCCATTTTCTTAGGAATTTCAGAGTCATTGTTTCTAATAGCTGAGTAGTACTCCATTTTGTAAATATACCACAATTTTTGTATCCATTCATCTACTGAAGGAAATCTGGGTTCTTTCCAGTTTCTGGCTATTATAAATAGGGCTGCTATGAACATGGTAAAGCATGTGTCCTTATTGTATGTTGGAGCATCTCTGGGGTATATGCCCAGAAGTAGAATAACTGGGTCTTCAGGTAGGACTATGTCCAATATTCTGAGGAACCACCAAACTGATTTTTAGAGTGTTTGTACCAGCTTACAACCCTACCAACAGTGGAGGAGTTTTCCTCTGGTAAAACTCCTTTTAAAAGTTATTATCTGAGAATGCTGCAGATTCTTCTTAGTTGACCTTTCAATGGCATTCTCCCTAAAATCTAAAGAAAGCTATCAGTTTCCAGAATAGTCAAGGAAAATGAAAGAAAAAAAACTCAATTCAAAAAACGTAATGTGATAGATACCTTATTTTTCAGTAATAAATAATTCAAACATATATTAAAATTATTACTTTTTTTCTAAACAGGGTTTTTCAGTATGTAGTCCAAGGTGGCTTTGAACTCACAAAAACCTGCTTGTGTCTGTCTCTGGTATGCTGGGACTAAAGATATGAATCATTATTCTGACAAAACATATACCTTTAAAGCTTCCTTTGGATAACCCCAGATACTGAGAAAGTAGGGGAATTGACTTACATTTAAGGAAAAACCTGACTGTGTATCAAAGTCACTGCTTTGACGAGTAAGTGACCGGTACTGCTGGTATACATCGTCACCCATGTCTTGTAGGAGCTGGCCAACTTCTTGGGTCATTCCCCCAGGTTTAGGATCAGATTTGTCCGCTAGAAAAGTATCAACAAACATCTACATTAAAATATCGTCCCTTAATTGTACAATATTAGTAAAATGTTTCTAGGACTGCACTTAAGAGCACCAGTGTAGTAATTATGCTGTAGAACAAATTGTTATATACAATATAGCCTAGGCAGGCACGTAGCATGGTAAACCACCAAATTTTGTGCAAATGCCCTTAATAATGCTTACACAGTATCAGTTAATGCATTTCACAAAATGTATGCCTGTCATTACTAACAGAGCATGATTGTTATTCCAACATTAGTCTTATGATCAAAGCAGTTCATTAGTCTTCTTACATTCTTAAAGTGTCATTATTAAGCTCCAAACATATTTAGTGCAAAAGTCTTGTAAGATATGAGGATGGTATACATACATCAATTAGAGCTAAATCATTGTATGGACAGGGGATTAGACGATGGGGTAATGATACTTGATAAGAACCTAGGGTTCTAAGCAATTCAAACATAATCTTTCAATCACTCATACGCAAATGAGGATTAGGGTGGAGGTCTGAAAAGTAAAGAAGTCATGTAGCACTAATAATATACTTTTTACTTTTTGCATAAATTGAACAACTTTTAAAAAATTGTGAATCTTTGGTCATACCTTTCTATTTATGGTAAATTATTTTCTCAAACAACAGACACTTGGTAAAATCTTTATCAGCATCATTCAAGATCCATTAACAAAACAGATTTATGCATATAATCTTAAGGACTCACAATTATTTTCAGACCTTTGTACTTTACGATAATTTACATTACTTGTCATAAATGTTTTTAAAGATTTATTTTTATATATGTATGTGTGTATGTGTATGTGCATATGTATGCAGGTGACTGCAGAGCTCAGGGTGTTGGAACCTCTGAAGCTAGAGTCAAGGGGTTGTGAACTGGCTAATGTATATGCTGGAAACTGAATCCAGGTTCTCTACAAGAATGGCAGGTTCTCTCACCTTCTCAGCCCTTTATCTCATCCCTACCATATTCACTTTTGATACATGCCCAGGACTTAACAAAGCCATGTGCTAGCTGAAATGACCCTTAAGATAATGAATGTATCCTTCACAACACCAATTCCAAAGTGGCCAGATACATACCTTCCTCTGGAGCATGGTATGCAGCCAAAGCATTCAGCATATCATAGATAACTTCCTTAATCGTATCAGGAATGACAGGCAGAGATGAAGGCTTCAAAGGTGTTGTCTTTACCAGCTGTACAGCATTAGGACCTTTAATTCTAAGATTCTCAAATTCATCATCTGA
This sequence comes from Micromys minutus, assembly GCF_963924665.1. Lineage (NCBI taxonomy): Eukaryota > Metazoa > Chordata > Mammalia > Rodentia > Muridae > Micromys > Micromys minutus. The sequence continues at coordinate 19,234,713 of NC_137970.1, read as the reverse complement.
AGCTAGGCCAAAATCAAACAGCAAAGTCAGAAAATAAAACACTGATACCTAAACCTCATTAACAAAAAATATCCATACAAGGATTGCATAATATGTAAACTGGAGAAATAATCACTTTAAACAATCTCATAAACTTTTAAATGTCTATAAAAACTTCTGAGGAACTTAATACATCCCCCCGTATCTCCTAGAAATAGATCCAGAGGCCAATCCAAGGGATAGTGACCATTCTCACTAGTTTCCTCTTCTAATGTGATACTTTTATTTTTTCCTTTTAGTTCGTATTAACCATGGGTTTAGGCTAGCTGTTCTGTAAAATATTTCTACAATTTGATATTAATGAAATTACTTTCTCAATGCAATAAGAATACAGGTAGCACTATAAACATCTAACTGGATCCCATAAGCCAAGCAAATAATTGTTTTTCAATGATCATGCTACATAGAAACCATCAACTATAGGAATTTCTATTATCATATCAAGATATAGGCAAAGACTTGAGTGAATGAGTCCTTGGTAGCTGTAGCAAGGCCTAGGGAAGTTACTAAGCCAAATGTTTAACCAATGTCTCCGTATCGGCCGAAAGAGAATTTTCTGAAAGAATAGTAACAAAAGAAACTGACCAGTTCCTGAGCCTCGAGGAGCTGGAAGAGCAATTCGGATACAGCAATTGGCTACTTCTGTGAATATGTCTGGATTGCGGCATGCAGCTGGTCCAAGGACTCGAAGGATATAGTTAATCTCCCGAGAGCCAAGGCTGCCAGATACAACACCAGATGTAGTACTTCCAGCTCCACTTGTAGCCGCTGAGCGAACAACCTAGTAAAAAGCATTGCCAATTTAAGTGTCTTAAAAATACAATTGAGAGAACCATACACTTGGTCTCCAAACTGCTTTACAATTAAAATAATGTCTCATACACAATTTAGTAATTTAGAGGTATGCTAAATATACTAATTTAGAGGTATACTAATCACAGATGACATAAAGATTCCATGTTTAAATGTCAGCTCTAGATTCCCCAAATGTTGTGACTTTAAGCTAGAATAGTTCCGAATACTTAACAAAATAGAACTTTTGTTCGTCATGCCTTAGTTCAATCACTTTGAGATTAATCAGATACAGGAGCCATCACACTTTATGTATAGTATCCTGTGTGAAAAAAAATCTTTTGGTGTTTAATGCACTTTAACAAACTAATCATGATATCTAGTATAGCATATGTAACTGTTAAAGATATGGCTTATCTAGACAGTTATACTGAAGTTTTTGATTACAATTTACTACTGTTTACTTCGTGATATTAGACTTGTATTTCCTTAATAATACAAACAATGTTAAATGCTTTTTTCTAGGCATTTTGGAAAAACTGATGTTTAATTTAGTATGAGGCAAATCCTTAGTCGTAGAATTTTTAAATGAAGGAATGAAATGGAAAGACTGCTCAACAGAGTATTTAGAGTCTCTTACAGAGACACTAAATTCAATTCCCAAAACCCAAGATGAGCAGGTTACATCTGGCTATAATTCAAGCTCCAGGAGACCTGACCTATTCTACTGGACTTAGAGGGAACTGTACTCTTATGCACATACCCACAAATTTTCACAAAGTTTATTTTTACAAAATAATTTCTAGATGAAAGGTTTTCTTACTCTGCACTATAGATTTGCCTTACAATGATGCAGCCTTGCCAATCATGTATTTTGCCACTGATCTTCTTTTGCTCCAGTTTTTGTCTGCTGCAATTGCTTCTTTTGCTCCAGCTTTTGTCTGCTGAGGCTTGGATAACAGGAACCTTGAAATCAAAGGTTCCTGTTATCCAAGCCTCCTCTGTATATAATCTTAGCATTTTAAGCATTTGTGTTTTTGAAAGCCCAGATTGTATCTATATATAACTATTTCTTCCACATTGACCTCAAACATGGACATGAGGCAAAACCATCCTGAATAAAGAATTAAAAAAAATTTAATATACACACATACAGACTTGTACCATTTTTCTGTCAAGCACGTGAAAATATACATCTTTTGATTCATTGTGATCTTAAAAACAAGCACCACAATGCTAGTTTATCTATGTGTGAAACAAAACAATGTTCAAAGATAGGGATTGAGGTGAGGTCTACTAATATTTATATGATGACTACTGAAAAAGATTTAGTAGGAAGATAGAAAATTCTACCAAAATATGAAAGAAGTATAAGATTTACTGATTAAGATATTTATCTCTTAATGTTTCCTTAATGTAAGTATTTTCTAATTATTTATTTTTTCCACTGATATATTTATTTCATTCTAAAACATAAGAGCCTATTTTCTGACTTTTACAGTGGTTATTTCTTAAAGGCCCACCAGTGCCCAATAGACCAAGAACAGTAAAAAACAAAACAAAATGAAACACAAGATAAAGACAGACATAAACTCAAAAAATACAGACCTTTTCCATTGTATGACGAAGAGTGCAAGGATCCTCAATGATGTGTCTTAAGAGAAGGGTGACTAAGGGGGTAAACCCATTGAAACCTGAGCTCTGGGTCAAATTCAAGATCATTCGTGTACTCTTCAGCTCTGCAAACATCATCGCATATTTGTGATCGCGGGTGAGCCTCAAACAGAGACGAAGGGTCGCATGCAAAGTATCTGGGTCCACGGGGACCCCCAGCATGCTCACACAGGCTCGGATTAGAACGGTCACCATATCTTCTGTCAGGCCTTGGATTAGGATCTCCCCAGTTTTTGTTTCTTCCAAGCTTGTCTCTTTTTCAGTGTTTGTACTCTCTAGAGCTAAAGGGATATCTTCAAATTGGAAAAAATAAAAAGTGTATACAGTTAAACATTTCATCTTATACCTCTCCTTCCACTTGGGCTAAAAAACACACCCGATTCTATGACCAGAAGTAAAGGTGAGGAGCATAGGAAAAGACCATCTGTCTCTTTTTGTTCCGAGTAAATCATAGTACATTTAAAGGAAACACTTTAATATATTCATAGTGATGGGCTGGAGATATGGCTCTGTGAATAAGATAATATACAGATGAATGACTATGGCAGATGAACAAGTTCAGTTCCCACAAGTCCTGTTCAAAGGGGACTTGATACAATGTTCTGGCCTACAAAGGCACTGAATGCAATTAATCATACCCACACTTTCACACAGTTAAAACTTTAAAAGAGGGAGGGACTAAAAATTAATGTAGGGTACAAAATGTATACACCTCTCATTCCAACTATTTGGATGACTGAGGTAAGAGGATTGTGAATTTGAGACCAATTTGGGCTATATATAGGAACAGCAACTACTTGAAGAACAAAAGGGGGTGGGTGAGAAGAGATCCAAAAAATGTTAAGGCCATACCATTGCCTTTATTTTCTTTACGTTTGATATCGGTCTCCTTGCTTTCCTCCAGTGTCTTCTCTAGTTCCTGTCCATTGCTGCTTTTTGAATTCTTACTCAGTCGTGGCACCCTGAGGAGAGTTAGCATCACAGGGCGTCGGTTTCCGGTTTCTTCATTAACCTAAGAATTCAGGAAAAACAAAGCTGGATTTAGAAGTACACATCCTATCCTTTAACCTGAAAGGACTGATTTAGAAAAAGTGGGGTTTGAAAAAAAAAAAAGACATACCCTCTTTTCAATAAAGTTTATACTATAAGCTGAGCAAATACCTGCACCATTGTAGTGAACTGGACAGTGTATCTTCTTCGGCCTGCAGTGAATCTTACACTTGTTTCTCCAGATTTCCAGGCAGAATCAATGGTGCTGTTGTTGCTAGCACTGTAACTACACCAACGCCCAGAGCGATCATCAAACCAGCGCCAGTTATTGTTGTTGGACTGTAGGTACTAAATAAAATGCAAATGCATAAAGTATCTTATTTCCTGCAACTTTTATTGTCAAAATAATCAGCAGCTACCAGTAGACAACTATTTAAAACCAATGCAGGAAAAAATATATTGGGCATTTAATATACTCCAAGAGGGTTTTCTATATCTATGGTTTTTTTTCTTGATATTTTTCGAAGCCAAAGTTATAACAACAAAAACAACAATTTGACATCTTCATTTAAAAGAGAAACCCAACTAATGAAATTGCTCAAGAGTTGCACTTAGGTGCGATGATTTTACATCTGATCTTTACTTTCTTCTGGTCTACTCTTGCTTCAAATGAAATGGCCATGTAAATACACAGACACAGTGCTTCACATACTTTAGTCATTTGGGCTCTTCTCTTTGATGAGATGGCAGTCTTTTCATAAAAATCAATAAGGAGCAACACTGGGGTGATCCACCTAAATAGAAATTACTTAATTAGTGTAAGCCAGAAAACTATACCAATTGGGAAAATCTCAGATATTTTGACACTGATTTATTTTATATATGCTTCAAAAAAGTGATTCAGGCCCTAAACTCAAGGGCCAAGTGTCAAATAAAAACAGAGGTAAAAGCAGGATAGATGAAGAACCACTCACTTTGGGGTCTGAACTTCCTTTTGTTCTTTGGCAGCCTGCAGGCAGGGTTGAACCACTTCTAAGAGCTTGATTAAAACATTAAGAATGCCACTTGATTCAACTACCCAGGCACAAGGTAGCTTCAACTCCTGATTTAAAAAGACACAATCAAAGGTTAAAATTTACATAACTAATTGAATGCAAATTCATTTTCCTATCACCTATGGGTTGAGCTTTGTGACCTCACATAAGTTACTTCAGTTTTTTATATTTTGGTTTCCTCATGAGTTAAAAGAATTTATATCTACATTTTGGGTCTTTGTAATGGTTCAAGACAGCATCAGGCATAATAATGTGCTTAATATATAAATGGTTTCTTAATAGTCACCTATGCTTGATGCTTTTTGATTTTAAAGCCAGGGTTTTTGTATGTAGCCATGGCTATCCTAGAATTAGCTCTGTAGGGCTGGCCTCAAGCACAAGAAATCTGTCTGCCTCTGGATACCAAGTGCTAGGGTTAAAGGCATGCAGCACCACCATTCCCACTCAGTGGCTGTGCAGACTTAATAACATTTATATTGAATGGTTTTTGATTAATAAGGAAGCATGACAATATTCCAAGAAAACTAAGATAATATTGATTCTTAATGAGTACTATTGAAGTGTTGCTTTTCAACAGAAAACCATTTTAAGTAATAATAGATGGTTATTTAGAAAAATAACATTGTGTATACACACATATGTATATATACATATATATATGATGAAAATAAACAATCATAACACAATCTTAATTATTTAAATGAAAATAACTAGAAGGGGGAATTCTGTAATTCTTAAATGAGATCCTATAACTGACTTGTCTTTGTATTACAATGTTACAGCTTTTTACTTTCAAATTAGTATCCATTCTCAAAGCATTATAAAATGTGTGGTGACATACATCTTGAACGCTAGTGCTAGAAAGTTAAAGAAGCAGGTGAATTCTTTAAAGAAGCAGGTGAGTTCGAGGCCAGCCTGGTAGACAGGGCTCGTTCAAGGAAAACCAAAATTAAACAACAACAAAATCCCCTTCTAGAATGATATCTGACTGGTGTGTACAGCTTTTATACATGTACATACTTAAGTATGAAAACAGAAACTGACTATCATCTTCTGACTCAACGCTTGTTTTAAAAAGCTATTCTTGCATTATTCAACTTTTCCCAAGTCAGAATCTTCTTTCTACTCCCATACTTCATTATACATATTATAGTCTAAACAGGAAATACAAGAATTTGTACTTCTTTCCAATTCAATGTATTGCAAAGTGCTGGGTAATTCTTCAATAAGTGAAATACATGGGGCAAAGGATCTACGTTACCTCAAAAAGTAGTGTTAAAAGCAAGATTCTAGTAGCCAAATTGGAGGCTTGTGGCAGGGTAGCCATCTGACTGATCCACTCTGAAACTGTTTTTGTGTCACTTGTTGTTAGAGGAAGCGCAGCTTTGATCAATACATCAGCAGCTTCCCACACCTAAATAGGCATAAAAATGGCCAAGTCATGTACATACAGAGGAAACCAGAGTATGCGCAAATATTAGATAACCTTAAATATATTCCCTCCAATCTAAAAATATTTACAGAAAAATAGAATAACAATCTATTTATGGTAGAGATTTAATGTTTCAAAAGAAGGAATAATCATTAACAATCATCCAGAACACCTTTTAAGTTTTACATTTATATGTACCCTGTGGGTTCAAGCCTGTACTTTGGTAATCAGGCTTGGCAGTAATTGTCTTTTATACCCTGCTATACCAGCTATTCTTAAATTATCTTACAGAAAGCCTAAATTCTAAACCAAAGGTCATGAATATAAAAGAAACTTTTCCTGGTACACAAAGCTTCCAAAAGGCTTTGCCAATCTTTACTAACTACAATGAGGTTAGAATAGTAACACGGTTTTAATTTTCAAAATCTTCAGTTCCTTAAAATGAGTACAGAGATAGCATTGACCTTCTCTATAAAAATTTTACCTTCCTGAATTTGTCTAAGCACACATTCAAGTAGAAGATATATATCTAGTTTTCCTTAAGATTTATCTTTCTAATTATTAAAAACTGCCCAGAAGAAACAGACATTTGACTTGAAAAGGACAATTTCTAGCCTAGTATATATAGTGCAGTGTGATCCATGTTTCCAGTTTTTGCAAACTATGATCCATGTTCAGCTTTCTGTTCCTATAAAGTAACCCATCACACACATTCCTGTAAATGATACTCACACCACATTGGGTCATTTTTTAAAAAAAGCAAACAAACAAAAAATTCCTGTGTTTCAATTGTCTCTAAACAGCTTTCCTCTTTTAAATTTTACCCAAATGAAAGGAATTTATAAAACATATAAATACGATACAAATTTATAAAGAAATATAAATAAATGCTATATGGAAATTAGACTATATTAATTGTATAATGGGAAAAGAAACACACACACAAAAAAAGTAACAAAACTGGGTTGGGTATCCATCAAAAATTTATACAGAAGAAAAAAAACGCAAATATTTTCTTAATATATGAGAGATAAATTAGCTCAAACATAAGACTTTTATTCTACATAAATAAATAAATTGGGGAAAATCAAGTAGAGCAAGATTGCAACCAAAAAAATTCAAACCCAAAATACATCATATCATGCAGAATGCAAGGCTTTTCAGAAATAAAGCTTTGACAGATGACAAAACAAACAAACAAACAAATAAAGCCACAAAAAACAAAAAACAACCCAAAATACTCCCAGATTCTGGCACTTTGAGAACTTACCTGGTTGACAACTTGCTTCAGAATCATATCACGATAGTCAGCTCCATTACGTTTGATAGCTGTCATGATAAGATCACAAACACGGTACACTGTATCAGGCAACTCATCAAGAAGATGGAAGCAGCCTGGTAACATTGTATCTGTGAAAGTGTGGAGCTCATCTTGTTCCAATGGATCAGCATCTTGAAACTTCTCTAGACATTTAGCTTCTTCTTCTTCTTGTTTTTCTCGAGCTTTACGTTCTTCTTCCTCCTTCCGGCAAGCAACTTCCTAAAGGCAGAAAAGGAAGTGGGATAATATATGCCAGCAAAAATGATAAAAAAATTAAGTTCCTGACCTAGTGTTGATTATCATCTACATTCTCAAATAGTTGTAAATTACAAAGGGGCATGGTAATGAATATAACAATAGCTAAAGAGATTAAAATACAAGATAGGGAACATAGAGTAAGAGCACCCAACAAAGTTGTCCTATGTACCATTTTGTAGAAAATTCACTTTTATACCCTACCTAAAGTTTTTTTCCAGTGTGATAAATATAAGTAACATTACCCAGGAATACATAGCAATGTTTGGACTACTGGTTACTACTAGCTATATTTTGGGTTTCATTAACACTGATGATTATTAATACTTCATTACAGCTTTATTCTGGTTGATAAAGGGTAGCTCAAGTGTAGACAAAAAGGTTGAGATGAACAACTTTTCACTCTCCTGACTTTGATTGCATGACACAGATGTAGTACTCATAGAAATACACAGATTAATGGTCCAAGATACTTTTGAATGCTAGACATCAGTTACCTCAGGTGACTCTGCCCTTTGATCCATTGGAATATCCTGTCCCAGAGACATAGCAATTGCTCTCATCATCTGGTCCTCTTCTGACATGCTAAGATCCTACAGAGTTAGAGTAAGAACAGAGAATCCAATAAATACACACATCCTCAAACAAGGAAGTCTAAATAAGCAAACCCACCTCATAAGGAAAGAAAATGAGCCGGGAATGTTGCTCTCTAAGGTTTATGTGGGTACCACTTCAAGGACAATAGGGAAAATTACAATGAAATGTATAGAAAAGGCTCTGCAAACATAATATACAAAAGAAATGGTAGCATGGGTAGGGAATAGAAGTCTCTAACAGTATATTCTGAAACTTTAAGAGTTAGTACATAAAGAATTGACAAAGGACATGGGTAAAAAAAGTTCAGCAGCCAAAGTAATACAGTAAAATGTTAAGATACTTCCGTGTCAACTCACCCGAACAACTCCTCCTATGATTGGAGGAGGGTGGGTTAAAAGATACTCTGTTGCTTGTTCCATTGTACTGGTATTCAACAGTGCCTCCATGGCATGTTCTCTTGTGAAACCCATATCCATGAGCTATATTAAAAAAAAAAAAAACAAAAACAAAAACAAACAAAAAACCAAAAACAAAAACAAAACCAAGAGCCCAGAACCTCATTAACAGAGAAATAAAAAAATTACAGAAACTCAAGTAACAATTCAGGATTATACGAACAAACAGCATTTTAAAAATCAGGGCAGTTATTTATCATTAATGTTCCTTTCAGTTTGGTAGTTATAAAAATCCAAGAATTAAAGTTCCTTATTGATGTGAAGAATTAATATACTTCGACAGTCTCATAGTCTCAACATGGAGGCCAGGGTATGTTGTTACTATAAAGAAGACTTGAGATACACAGAAGCATAAATTGGCACCTATTTTTTGAATTAGAAACTGGTAACAACAGAAAATCCACAAAAGTGATTAAGGATTTCAATTATCAGGAAGTGACTGTGAGATATACCTAAGAGTTTGCATATAAAAAAAAAAATTACCATAGCATCCAACTAAAAGAATATTAAAAAAAAAAAAAACAATTTCCTGTATGAGAATAGAATATATAATACTAGTATAAAACCTCAAATTTCTTAAATATAAACTTACTTTTATAATAAAAAGTAGCAATGCAAAGTGTGTGTGTGTGTGTGTGTGTGTGTGTGTGTGTGTGTGTGCGCGCACGCGCACAGATCTGAAAAACAGAAATTTCATGGAAGAGAAATGCCTAGTACCTAGCATGAGTGGAAAACGATGCTCACAGAAGACATGGATCATTAAATAAAAATCTTAGTGTCGTGCATGGAATACATTACTAAGAATATTATTCAAAGAGCCCCCAGCATCCCTTTATACAGTACAAGATATTACCTTTTTGGTTGCCAATGACTGCCTAGGTTAAGACCCCATTGCTGAATATATATACTTTTGTTACAGGACACAGAGAAATCAAATTATAATGGAGCTAGAATATATCTCGGTGATGGCTAGCTTTCACAGTGCCAGAAACTGCTATGCAGGTCACTTGGGGAGAAAAGTAATTAACAGACTTACCCGGCTGTGAATCCAGGCATGCTACAATACAAACCCCATGCAATGGTGGCATGATTATTATGGAGGTAACTAACTGCTTCCTCACTGGATTTGAGGACTGGTCCACAGGAGGAAATTCATGCCTGGATGCCTGGTATTGTATACCTGGTCAAAAGCCCATGGCTGAGAAAGTCATGTTGTTAAGCTGCCTTTTAAATATTTATACCTATAGATTAGTGTTGCATTCAGCCTTTATCAGAAGTTTTTTTTTTTATTGCTGTAGGCAATAGTTAACGCAGAGACTTTTACTCCAAGTATTGAAGAGTAAGTAACTTCAAGTGCTCAGCCCATATTAAACCCACCCTCCAAAGGCTCAGGGAGTGTGGCAGAAGAAAGGTCAGAAAGATCTTAAGATGAAAGATGAAATGGAATGCTTCTCAAATGCTGCTTTCTGGACATGCATGGCCCTTGCACTCATGAACTCACAATAGTTGTAGTTACCTGAACATGATGAAGCCAATGAACATTCAACTAAGGATGGTGAGGGGTTCACAAAGCCCCACCTCTAGCTGAGGAGCTATTGATAGTTTGTGGCTGCTGGGGAAGAGAGAGTAATTCAGGGTCTGGCAACTGTTAAGCTTTCTATGTTCCAGTGGATGGCCATATACCTACATACATATGGTCAGCAATAACTGGACTCAGTGGGTTATTAAAAAATGAAAAATAGAACATGAAGGTAGGAGCGACATGGGTTGGGAAGTTGGAGGGTTGGATATAATTAAAATACATGTACAATTGTAAAAGAGCAAAAAATGAGAAAACAATGTTAAAATGTTATTGAAACTTCTCCCCCCCCCCTTTTGTTCTTTAATTTTCAAAATGCAATTATTTTAAGGTCATACAGGTTTAGCAAATAGTTTTTCAAAAATCTTTTACTGGAGACCAGTAACCATAATAGTTTGCCTTACTGTTTAACCAGAAAGTAGTTGACAGTACTGCCAAAAAAATTCTTTGCAGGTTCCTGAAAACAATGTAATTGATATGCTTATGAAAATACAAGTACGTTTTCTGCACATAGTACTGGGACCACACACGCTTTGCCTTTCCTCAGAATGAAAAATTTTCTTTGAAAAAATAAGAACCAAGGACTCAGTGGCATGAAAGCTTAGAAAATTTACAAGCAAGATAGGTGGCAAATAACTCAATTTGAAGTCAGTCTTGCCTAAAGTGAGACGAGGTTAAACAATAAAATTTATGAGCATTAGATTCTATAAGGTGAAAGTGTAGGGCTTAGAATCTGAGGCTAGCACTCTACCTGTTGTAGCTGTTGCTGGTTAACTTGAGGTTCTCTGCGTGAGCCACCTTCTTCCTGGCCTGCTTCTTCTTCTCCTCGAGATCCTTCCTTCTCTTTGCTCAGTCTTTCTCGAATCACAGGTTCCCCTCGGAGAATGTGGCACAGAATGGCCAGCATAGACTCAGCCATTCGTCCCCCATATACTTTAAGGGGTTTCCGGTTCCACAGGTTCTTGATACAAGTAAAGGCTGCCTGTAAGCCATTTGAAAAGTGTATGATGACTTTCCCTATCAATTCAAATCCTCAGAAGGAAAGTAAAAGACTCATAAAGAAACCCCTTCTACAATGAGTGTGTTTCAACATCATTGCCAGCACTGCTGGCACTGGCGCCACCACCACCACCAAGTTAAGACTGACACTAAGATGGTTTAACAAACACAGTGGGTATGGTGAGATGGGAATATTTAATTTGTCAAGAACCAATCAGACATGTATGTTCATGTTTATACCAGGAAAAACTAAGGTTTTATCCCCTTTTGTAAATAAAATTTTTTTTAAAAACCTTATCTGGAAACCAAAGCCATTGTGTTTCAAAAAAAAAAAAAAATCACATTTTAATATAGACAAAGTTTAGTTAGCATGAGTTTTTTTCCCTTTTACTTATAAAATATAGAATACTTACCTTTTGAGTTACTACAAGGAAGCGAAGGGCACTAAATTGTGGAAAGCTCTGGACCCCTCCAGGCAATTTGGCAGGCAATGAATGTGGAGATTCAAGCACCGTAGTGGGATTTACCATCTTTTCTACAAGCATAAGCCAGGCATCTAGGAATTCTCCTGTGCCATCAGGTAAGTCAGAATGTTCCAATCCTTCAGAAACGGGAACTTTTCCTCCCATGGATAGAGCCCAGTTGAAAGTTCTAAATTCAAGTAAGACAAAACATAGGCATAGAATGTTAACTAGTATTTTACATTGAAAGTTCAATACAAAATGTACTCTATTTTTTGTCCTCTTGGTACACATTTTGTTTTTTAGGTTATAATTGTATAACTTCTTCCTTCCCCCTCCTCACTCCAATAACACCCATATATTACTCCTTGCTCTTTCAAGTTCATGGCCTCTTTTTTCCATTGCTACATGAATGCATATAGATGTATACTGATATATAGATAAATAACAAAACATGTTCAATATGGATGATATGTGTATGTATATTTTCAGGGCTGACCATTTATGCTCTACCCTAGGGAGGACTCCTACTCTCAGCATTCCTTAGTTGCCTGTATAGATCCTTGTTTATGTTTCAGTCCTTCTGACCTTCTCCTACTTTGGAATATCTATTGTTGTGTTCTCGGTTATATTTCTATTGTTTCAGCTTAGTTCATAGGCTAACATGCTGGTGAGACTTTATGGGTACAGCTCCTGACATTACTAGAAAAGTCTCATATCAACATCCCTGATCTTCTGGATCTTACAATTTTTCTACTCCTTGTTCTACAGTATTCTCTGACCTTTGGATACAGAATTATTTTATAGATATATCCAATAAGACTAGGCTCAACAACTCTGAATTTTGAGTGGTTGTGGTTTTCTGAAATGGTCTAATGTACTGAAGAATGAAACCTTCCTTGATGAGGGGCGAGGAGTACATGTATTGAGTTTAGCTCAGTTAAACGTGCCATTTAGAAATGTTTTAAAGACTTAAAAACATCCACTCAAATTGTTTATCTTAAAATGTTTTAGCCCAGCCAAGTAAAAAACAAAGACCAAATTTACTGTACTTAAAAAAAACAAAAAAACAAAAAACAACAACAAAAAAAAACACTAGATTTACTTTTTAAAAATGTGCATTATGAATGGAAAGCCAAATATAAAAAAAAAGCCAAGATTCTCTATACATCCATGCACACTTTTTTAAAAACCTTCTATGAATGTTTGCAAACACGTGCTTATCGCCAAGGAAGAGGGAATCAGATGCCCTAGTTACAGGTAGTTGTAAGATACCAAATACGTGTTGGGAATAGAACTTGGGTCTCCTTAAAAAGCTGCAGGTCCTCTTCTCTGCTCAGCCTAGCCAAAAAGCAGAGACTCCTACTTCAGATAAAAATGCATGGCTTTTTCATAAACCACAAAATGACACAACTAACAGCTCTCTTTATATATCCTACAATCACAGGATGACTTAGAAACCTGTGAACAGGTAAGCCTGGAAGAGAATGATCCCTTGTGAAGCAAATAATCCTTACTCAAAAAGAGCATTGTGACCACCAGAGCAGAGAAATTTCTGCAGCATAAGGTGGTAAGGATACTTTCTCTCATCAAAGAGCATTGGAGATGTGAATCCAACTGAACAGATGAAGAATGTCAGCCTAAAAAAGAAAAAAAAAAAACAAACATTTCTAAGATACACACAATAGCAACAGGAAATTAAGCCAAAAATGTCAAAAGGAAAAGTTAACAGTATTTAGGTGAAGGATTATTTAGGCAGGAGGGTTATACTTGCCACCGATTAAGATTTAAAGGTTACTGTAATGCAGTTTAACAATAACCCCTTTTGAAATTTCCAAACTAAGTGCAATAAAAACGCTTCATACAAAATATATTTTAAAAGAAAATAAAAGATTTCCAAATTTTTGCTAAGTAGAATAGGAATAAGCATACATCATTTTTATTGCCACTTTCTACTCTCTGCACCTAAAACAGAAACTCACCTGAACCGGGGAGTAGGTGTATATGGTGGGGGCTGCCAAGATAAGCCTTTTGTGAGAAGCTTAGTGAGGGCTGAAGCTGTTGATCTAGCAGCAGGTGTTGGTGCAGTAGTGGTACTGGCAGCATGATGGCTCCTCCTTTGGCGGACAGGAGAACCCACACAAAGCTTAACAAGGAGTCCAAAAAGCTCAGCAAGTGCTCGGCCTAATCTGGAAGAAGCTGAAACCCAGAAGATAGTATAATTCTAAAGAAATATTCACACGATTCTACAACATCTAAACTATGCATCTTATATTTTTAAATTTTGTATTATTTTTATAGTCTGTAGGTCAGATGACACCTTTTACTCTGGGAGTACAGCAAACATGTTGTCACACTTGACTTTCCATCTGGGTGTTGGAGACATGAACTCAGACTCTCACTAGTCACTTCAGTCATAAATAGAGCACAGGATATACAAAGAAAAATATAAATTATATAATATATATAATAGAACCCATATGCTCTATTTATGTTTGTCATGAAAGATCACACAACTAAGTGAGATGAGGCATCTATAAAGAAAAGTTATTCATCTTTCTATTCTACATAAAATCATATTGCATAATTTTAATTATGAAACTGGCTGGAAGTTCTGGAAGACTCAGAATCTGAAAACTTAACAAATTTCAGTCAACAGGAAAGTGTAACCAAGCATTGTTACTCAGTATATGTTCTCACACATGAACATACATAGTGAAGCAGCTCAAAGATATATCAAATTTAAGAAAGCAAAATACCTGATAACAAAGAAATGGACAAAGAAAACATGGTTCTGATCTACTGCAGAAACTCCAGAATGATCTAAGGTGACACTATACAATTACATAAAATAAGTGAGAAACATATCATCTAACTTCCATTTAAGGATAATTGATTTTACTAATATCAAAATAAACTTAAAAAAATAAAATCTTTAGGATTTGAAGGTTATTTTCTGCTTAAGGAGTTAAGATCTTCACTTTCTTCTAGCTTAAGTGGTAACTAGTGATAAACAAGATGGCTCCTCTGAATGATAGTATCATACAAAAGGTCAAAAGATGCCACAGATAATCATTTCACATCTGTAATACAGTTTTGTAACCTGTTAATAAATGTAGTCTACTTGAAGCAGGCAAAGTAACTTTATTAAAAACATGATCATTAATAACTCAAGAGCTAAGAATGCAGGCTGGTGGCAATCCTATTTCCACGTTACATTTTGTTTTATATGTACTTTATATTCACTGTAACTAGTAAGATTTCAATGCATACTATCAACCCTTTAAAAAAATCAAGTACTGACAAAAATATATTCATATAGTTTTATGCAAAAATGCTTTTAAAGTCTGTACATTTATCTGTTTTAAAAAATAAAGTTGTTAAATAAAAAAAAAAACATGAAACTGTTATTGGATAATCAAAGCAAAAGGAGACTAGTGAAAATTCTGAGTACTTAGTCATATAGAAACCAGAAGAGTTATTTCTAGAGGCAGAAAGTAGGTTAACTCTTACACAAGTATTTAGTAGATGCAGCAATAAGGTTATAGGTACCTTGGTGAGACATTTCAGCAGAATGGAAGAATATGCCATTTGCAATAACTGCTGTATGAGCAAGAAATAAAATTTAAAAGGGAGAGTAGATAAAGATCAGGAATGAATTTTTCCTTTTATAGCATTACCAACTAGTATAGAAAATGTGACACAGTGGGGATTCAACAAAGTACATGAGAGAGTAACAGCAGCCTTTCAGTGTTAGAATATTTCAAATAATATGGATTTTCTAATTCGTTTGAGGACTGTTAAGAGTCCTGAAGCTTGAAGAGGGAGTTTAAAAATGGAGAGTCACTGACCTGACAATAATGGCTTAATTTGTTTAATTCTTGCAGCCATGGCAGGAGTGATTTTAGATTTGCCCTTCGAATCTGAAGAAGAAGGTTCATCTGTCTCCATGGGTGCCAATGTGTCACCATCTAGCTCAATTCCTTCCAATAAACCCTGGGCAGAAGCATCCATACTACCAGCAGTTCCATCCTGTTCTCCATCTGTAGAAGTAAAGGGGGGGGGGGGGGGAGAATAAATTCATACAGAGCTAGCAATTACCTAGATCCATTTTGGAAGGGTCTCAAAAATTAGTTATCTATGATACTTGACCCTATTTAAATTCTAGTTAGTTCCTAAGTTTAGGAGATCAAACGCAAACCAACCCTTCACATCAAAACAGCAAAAACAAAAGCAAGACACCAATGCACTTTTTTGTTTGAAGCACTAGCAATTAAACACTTGCTGGCATCTCCAAATTAAAGCATATGAAGTTATCTTAATATAAGTATCATATTTTAAGCTATCACTGAAGATGTCCTGCTGGAATCTTAGTATGTTCAAACTAAAATTGGACATTATAGAACACGGCTAGAACATTTAATTTCCCAGCATTTAATAATTCTACACACAAAGAGAAATCATGTATGAGGTTTTAAATTGTTTTATTATTTTTATCTATAGGAGTGTTTTGCCTGCAAATGTCTGTGAACTAACATTCACATAGAAGAGAGTGTTGGGACTTATGAATTTGAGTACCATGTAGGCATTGGTAAACAAAAAAGAGGAAATGCTCTTAGCCACTAAGTCGTTCTCTCTTTCTAGCCCCTCGGATATATGATCTTTTTCAAACAAGTTATATTCAACTTTATCTATTTAGTATGTGTGCATGCCCATGTTACACAAATGGAATAAAAAGAAAAATCTTCTAGGAATCAGTTCTCTTATTCAATGATATGTGTCTTGGGAATTGAGCTCAAATTGGCAGATAGGCTTAGCAGCAAAAGGGTCTTCAACGATAAAAGAATCTAGGCAGTAGCCAGCTTTTGGGAAAAGATTTATTTACTTATACATGTAATATATATGTGCAGGTGTGTAGATCTCTCCACTTATTCCATTGAGGCATGTTCTCTCACTGAACCTGGAGCTAGAAATTTATCAGCTAAGCTAGAATCCACCAACTCCCAATGATCTACATCTCCATCTTGAAACCGAAGTTACAGGCATCCTTCTAATGTCAGGCTTGTTATATATGCACCGAAAGACAAACTTGGATTCTAATATGGTGCAGCAAAGTGTTCTTAAAGAGACATCTCTCCAGCGAAAGCCACACCTTTGGAGGTAAGTTCCCATGCTGGTTCAAAACTCACGATGTAGTCAGAGGTAACCTTGAACTGCTGATCCTTCTGACTTTTCCCCATAATTTTAAGGATTACCTGTCTTTGTCTACCTCAGAATTCCTCCTTAATGGTTTTAAAAAATTGTGACTTTTTTATTAACCAAACTGCTGGAGTGGGTTTAAATAGAAGACTGATGAAGGCTACACACACACACACCCTTTAAAAAAAAAAAAAAAAAAAAACAGTGTAAACTGTTGGTTGGGAGAAGCAATTCATTCAGGATTTTAATTTTATCCCCAGTTCTTAAATTTTATTTCTTGAGTGTATGAAATAGACTAATAAAACCTCAGAGCTCTTGTGTATACTTATCCTCAGTTTTTGCCACCAACAGTAACAAGCAGCTATAATAAATTCCAATATTTTAAGGTATATTTTAATCTTAGTTGCTTAGGTTTTCCTCTTAGTGATTTTAATTCTTTTTAAAGTACATGTGATAGATTTTTATAAATAGAATTATATTTCAGTTTTATGTTCTCAGGGTAGAATTTAGGTCTTTAAAAAAACTCTGCAAAAACTTTAAATCACTTTTATGTTTGCTACACCAAGGTCAGCGCATTTTATTTGATTTCTAATTACACTATTATGGAACTCTCAATGCAATTCAAAGAAAAGAGAATCAGAAAATTTCCAAAGTACTATTGTCTAAAAAACTAGAATGTAAGCCATGTACCCTATTTTAACTTTATTTAGTTATCCATATTAAAAAGTAAAAATAGATGGAAGTTTTCTGTTAACAAATTATTTAATCCAATAATCAATATTGTTATTCAGAAAGTAGAGGAAAATTGTATTTCCCAAAATATTAGAAAGAATTTTACTAAAAACTGACAAGTTATACATGATATTAAAATATTAGCATCCCTTTAGGTAGAAAAATTGCTAGGACCCAATCTTGTATTTGCATAAAGCTATATACAAAGACTTTCAATTCTCAAAACATCACGTAAGAAACAAAAAAGGGAATAGTCAGTTCTTGGCACTTAAGAAACAGATATAATACTCAGGAAAAATATCAGGCAAATACATCTCAAATGTTGTGTATTATTTAGTGGCAAAATGTGTTATGCTAATTTGTATTAAGTGTGTTTTTACAGGACAAAAAATTTTAATTTAATAATAATTATAAAAAAATCAATGAAACATGAAGACTAAGGATGACAAAGGGCTAAGTCTCACAGCAAGCATGTGAAGTCACAGGGACAGAAAGTAGTAGAAGTAGTAGTCATTACATTTTAGCTTCTTACAGTTACCTGATCTTTTTCCGCCCTGGGTCGTACCTGCCTTCTCATCCTTTGGAACTAGTTTCTGCATGTCCGCTTGGCCAAACTCACATCCGGATGGTAGGCTACAACAAGGGAAATAGTACAGCAAAAAAAAAAAAAAAAAAAAAAAAAAAAAAAAAAAACAACCCCACAACAAACAGAAGTTAGTGCTATTTATATTTATATTATACAATCCATTTATATTCTGCAAAGTCACTTGACTTGCTTGGGCAATAATTCTAAGAGCACTTAAGTTATCCTAAATGCAATAAAAAATAGCTTTAATTCTTGAAGATTTGTTTGCATTGTGCTAATAGAACCATCTCTGGGAAATCAAATTAAACATTCACAAGAAGTTATAAATTATGGGTTAAATTCACAGACTAGACAGTAGGAGGGACAAAATACTGGAACTTTTTAATCAACCTCACCTACCCTGTTCAAAGTTTGTTAGAAAAGCCAAGAGAGGTATTAAAAAAAAAAAAGAGCATTCTCTTACCTGTTGGGGGTACATAGAGAGAGGAGGACAGTGCTTTCCCACACCAGAGAACAGTATAACTGGCTTAGCTTGCTCAGAACACTCAAACCCAACTGAGAACCCCACTGGTTTACTGAGATGGAACGAATTTCACTCTGCAATCAAAGAGTAAGAATTTTTACATTTGCGACGGTCTCCAAACAATTATGTTTTAAAAACTATTCTAGAAAAATTTAAGATGCAATTTTTATTGTTTGGTACAGTACCCATCTGCCTAAAATCCCACCATTTTGGGAGGCAAAAGATGAGACTGAGCAATATCTATGATACAAAATGAACTCTTGTCCAAAAAGCAGAAAATATTGTTTTTGAACTATTGAAGAAATACTTTTTGTATTTCAAGTTACTGAGACATAAACATGGTAAAAATAATGAATACACACACACATATAGAGCCAGGTTATAGACTTTCTTTTACCACATGTGTATGGGTGCCTAGGGTTGTGAAATATAGAAAAAAAACCTGTTGCTCTTGTGCTGCCAACCATATTTTTTGAGACAATTTTTGGCTAGCCCACAAGCCACAGAAATGTACCAGTCTATTTTTACAATGCTCGAATTATAAACAGGTGCAAAGTTGCCAGGAATATTTATATGGAATTTCTGGGGATTGAAACTCAGGTCTTTTGCTGGGTGAGATGGCACACACCTTTAATCGGAGCACCCGGGAGGCAGAGGCAGGCAGATCCCTTGAGTATGAGGCCAGCCTGGTTTATAAATTGAAATCAAAGACAGTAAGGACTAAATAGATAAATCCTATCTGAAAAAAAAAAGAACACAGGTCCTGAGAGTTACAACAGCAAGCATTTTGCAACCTAGGCAGCATCCCAGCCTCAAAACAGATTGTAGACATAGCATTTAACACATTTTGTTCTTGTTGCTGTCTGCTAACTACTAACTTAAATGTTTTGTATTAAAATTTCATGCCATCCTGTTGATGGATCTACATGTACTTAGAGATTAGGAAGTAGTAATAATTTTGTGAAGGCTTAGGGATAAATATACATTCCAGGGAAGCCCAGTAACCTGAGGTTGAAGTATTTAGAACCTACATAAAATCGAAAAGAATGGACTTCATGAAGTTGTCCTCTGGCTTCCCCATGTGTAGCATAGAATGCTCAAAAACCATCTTAACATCAGGCCCACACAAGAGTAAACAAAATGAGCCTCATATTTGCTATTAAAAAAGACAGTGGTAAAATGCAATGGCCACACAATTTTTGCCTACAAAAACAGTCAACATTTGTTACAGATAGTAATGAAAACATAATTTTTCTTAAACATCTATTCAGCTAATAATAATAAAAATTCAGAGTGAAATGCCATAGATATTTAGAATATATATGTGGCTGTTTTTTTCAGCTGCTACTCCAGGTAGATATTACTCAAAAAAGAGTAATCTAGCAGAAATATACAGGTCCTATATATAACTATTTTATTGGCTTTAAGCTGAAACCAAAATACCAAGATTATTCTTACCTGTCCAACTCTACAAGTGTGAACGAACATCATGATGTAGGCATGGGCGGCAGTGAGTGCATGCAACAGGGGCGTGGCCTGAGCTGAGAGGGTAGCATCTGCAACGTTGCCTGCACATGCCAATTCTCTCAGCAACACCGAGCCCCCTGGAGATTCAATGGGCCGATGTAAAGGCTCCAAGGAGGAAAGGATCAAGTCTAACTGAAGGAGACCTTCTTGAAGAACTTTGGGTTCATGTGACAGGGTCTGAAACAAGAATTATGAATGTGTCTCTACGTAATAAAACACATACATTATGTTCTTAACATTTACAGTGAAATTGACTATTACTTGAACTCTCCGAAATTTCAGTCAGTCATGTCTCTCAATTTATAAATTGCAGCATCAAAATAGAAAGACAGAAATAATATATTTCACTAACTTTGTGTAATAACATAATTTTTAAACTTGATGAGCCAATCATAACAAATATAAATGCCAAACAGGACTGTCTGTTGTACTGCTGTATTAAGAGGTTAGTTTCAAATTTTTCTTAGAAAGGAGCAATGTTAGGCAAAGTTCCAAACCTTGAAAATGAGCCACATTACAATGATGTTTTCTGTATTATTTCTAAGGAGTAAATTAATATCTGAAGAAAATAAGTAAATATTGTAATGAGTATTGTTGAAGAAAGAGGCTGAGTGGGCATGTGAAACTCAACCTCATACAATGTTACATAAAGTTGTATCCATATCTAGCAGTACAAATGGTACAGAGGGAAATAAAGGAGAAAGCAAGTATTATAAAGGCTACCAAGGCTAGCCGAACTATCATGTACTTTCAGAGCTATAAAGCTGTCTTCTTTCCAAAACAAGAGCAGTGACTCTGAGATTGGCATCAGGAAGGCAAATTATTTTAAAAGACAAACCCAAATAGTACATTTCTTTTCAAGTTACGGAGAAAAATCTGGCAATTAAAGATTACCACTTGTTATGCAAAGCTAGAAATTATTTGCCTTCCTATGGCTTGAAATAAATCTATCCCTCCTCACAGAGCATCTTAGAGGTGGGGTAGTTAGATCAGTCCTTTCCCCTTGTTCTCTTATGAAAGCACTTTATACCTGCAAAGAGTGAAACAAAATAAAACATTAAATTGCAGTTTCTAAAAATTATCACTGCACAAAACAGCCAACAGAGGAGCTTTATTGTAATTACTATCAAAATTCCCCATTCTTTCTTTTATGAGTTGGAGGCAGATATAAAATTTCCCTCATAATTCATTTACAACTTTTCAAAGAACCCCCAAAAAAAACAAAATAACACTGGGGCACAGGAACATGACTGAATTTGGAGTTGTCACACCTCCTGGTTTCCAACCTTCAGTAAGAGTAATCAAAGTTGTGGTACTGTATAATAGTAAAAAGAATAGAGCTGAGAAAGAAAACGCCACATTTTATAGTTAAATTGTGCTTGAAAAGAGTGACAGGAGATGGTTTAATAAATGTAAAGTCTTTTCAATGAATAATATTGGGAGGAAATGTAATATAAACACATGAAATAAAGTGGAACCTTTTGGGTCTCTAAATATTCCAAATGTATCAAGACCAAAGAATAAATATGTCTAATACCTAGATTAAAGTATAGGGATAAAACTGTCTGAAATTTCTTGGATCGACACCAAAAGCACCGAAAACAAAAAACGACAACAATAACAAAAGACAAAATGGGCCTGGTCAGCATCAAAACCTTTAGTATGTCAAAGGTACTGTCAACCAAATAAACAGGCAACCCACAAAATGAGGATATTTGCAAGTGATGTATCTGAAAAGGGGTTGATATTCAATATATACATTCCACAGTCAATAGCAAAACACCTTAATTCGATTAAATATAGAATAAAGGACACGGATATACATTTGGCAAAAGATGCACATATAGACAGTAACTCAAGCAAACAAAGCAAGAAATGCTATGCTCAACACCACTGATTATTTGAAAAATGAGGTCAAACTGAAAACGAATTGGCTATTAAAAAAACAAGGCACAGAGATGGTGAAATTACAATCCTTATGTGCAGCTACGAGGAATGGAAAATCATCTTGGAAAAGCAGTTTGAAGGTTTCACGTAAGCACACACAAATTATCATTTGATTGAACTATTTCACTTCAAAGTATACATCCAAAGGATTCAAAAGGAAAATCTTGAAGCACTATTTATACACTCAAATTTACAACAAACAGTACTGATCAGGGGCAAAATAAAAGCAAACTAAATGCCCAGTAACAGGAATGGATAAAATGTAACATATATTTGGTAAAATATCACTTAGCTTTAAAAAGGAAATTGATGAAACTGATAAACACTTGATGTCACATAACACTCTTAAATACTATACAATGCTATTACATAAGGTACCTTAAAGTTGTGAAAATTGAATGATAATTGCTCAAGGCACATTAGGGGAGAACAAGTAACTTGAAAAAAAAATATCAAAGGTGTAGCCGAAATAAAGAAACTTGGTTTTTGGCAATTTTTGAGGAATAAATTACAATCAATTCATGACCAATAAAGATTGGTGAAAAGAAACGAACACTGTAAAATGAACGAGCATACTAAAACCAATAAACACTATCATAACAAAGCATGAAGAAAGCTAGAAAGCTTTCCTGTAAATAATTTACACACTCATGAATTCAAATGGCAAAACTACACGCAAATGCAGAAACAAAGAAAAATAAATTTTACTATGGGAAATAGTATAAAAATGTATTAAGTAGAACAGACACAATAATCAATCTTTAACTATAGGTAAGGGAGCACACAATGAAAATACATACATAGATGTAAAATATTTGGCTAGATGTTTCTTACCAATATGGATTTGCAGACACCTGCAACAGCCTGACAGGCAGCAGATGTAGGAAAGTCAATGGGCAGATTGGGAAGACCCAAAATGGTAACCAAAGGTAAGAGTCCTTTCTGATTTACAAATTCTTGGCAGTGGTCATCTGTTGTATTGTTGCTCAGAATAGATTCCACAAATTTCATCTAGGTAATGAAAAGGGTTTAAAAAAAAAAAAAAAAAAAAAAAAAAACAAGTTAGAGGCTAACACTTGTAAGTAACAGGTCAGTCTGGCATCAGGACAGGAAAAGCGTTATTAGCAAGAAATCAGTATTTTCTGTAATATAACAACTTCAACTAACAGGAATAAATAATTAGTACATACTCATGATCCAAAAAATAAGGAACTAGAGTTTCCTAATCCACCTTTTCAACCTCTCCAGAAGTCAATAAAAAGCAAAGAACACTTGCTTAGAGCAATACTCTGAATTAGTAGCAGAAACAAGTCTAATATTTTAATTGTCTCATGTACCCCTGCTTGTTTTGACTATTCATTCATGATTCCTTATAATATAAATAACACAAACTCCAGGAATCATGATTTGAACTAAAACAAAACAAAAACTTAATAGTCTAGGATAAATGCTAAGTGGGTATTTGAATTTTTTGTGCTCTTCATATGCATAGGAGACTGTGCATGGGGGCATGGGGAAAATATCTTGACAAAATATTGGTTTGACACTCTTAATTTTGTTAAAATTCAAATGTACAATAGTTTCAGTAAACTGAAAGTTGAAAATTAAAAATGCCTGAGAATACTATTTAAATTACTGAAAATGGGGCAAAAAAAAAAAAAAAAGATTTCCAGTTTTGCACACCATGCCCCGTGTACTTTAATGGCCCTAGAAAAATAAACATTAAATGATTGTGCTCTGTCAACCAGACATTTTCTGAAAAGCACACATCTTTACTTCTAATGAATCTTACCACATTAAGGATGTAATCCATGAGGGGGATAGGTATACGTTCCTCTGTACCAACAACCCTGTTAAGGAGGGGAAAAAGTTTGTTATACAGAAATTCACATCAAGGAAAATGAACAAAGTGAATTCCTTTTACTAAGTTATATTCCCAGAGCCTTTTGCATAGGAACCTTAACTAAGACATGAGGGAAAAAAGGAGCAGAAATTAACAATAAAGGTAGAGTTCAGAGTATAAAATTTTTTAAAAAAATGCCTTAAATATGTAGCAATTATTATACATATCACAAATGACATATCCTTCCTAAAAAATTACTGTTAGAGTAATTCAACAATATTGAAGATAAATTGAATTAAAAGACCAACTATCTGTTTACAGAAAAGGATCAAAGAAGCAAACAAAAGTAAAACACAGCCAGATCTTATGTTAGATTTAGAGCTTAGAAAGAAGTAAATGTTTGGTTTTATTAAAAAAAGAAATCTTAACTATTAGCTAGGTGTAGTGTAATAGCTTTTAATCCTAGCATTCAAAAGGCAAAGGCAGAGGCAGGAGGAGCTGTCTGACTTCAGGGCCAGGCTGGTCTACAAAGTGAGAACCAGAAAAATAGGGGCTGTTAGACAATAAAATCCTGTCTCAAAAATCAAGACTGCTTGAAAATGACAAATCCTTACGAACAGTCAAAATTAAAGTCAATTTCCTATTAATTTGTACTTGCAGGATGACAGTTCCTGAATTATACAAGATTAATGAAGTTTTAAAAAGCTTTTTCCAAATATTTCACCACTAAAAGCTAATGAGAGGTGTGTATACTTAGAAACGATGTATTTAAATTTTGCAAGAAATTGAGAAGGGCAAACAACCATACATAGTGTATTGACAAGAAAAGAAATTATAACTCAAAGATGGAAAAAAGAAACTTTAGTAGGAAATATGATGATGCTATGAGTAACCTTGGATCTTAGTCAGAGGTGGCACAGGAGGAACAGGAGATAGCATTGATGAGAGAAAAGTTGTGGTTGTTGAGAGAAAAGATAAAAAGACTCAGCAAGGTAAAATGCTAATAGTTCTCATCTCTGAGTAAGAGAAAATATGCAAAACTGCCAACCATGAAAACATTTGGCAGGAAAATGAAGAACAGAGACTTCAAGAACAGCTTCAGTAATGAAACATCCAAGGCTAAGGTTTAGGGTTAAAGATTTTATAAACACCCTCAATGAAAAACTTTTAAAAGGGCTGGTTAGACGGCATAGCAGGTAAATACACTCACCATGCAAGCCTTACAATTTGAGTTCAATTTTCAGAATGCAAGAAAGCGAAGGAATCAACCCATAAGTGTTGTCCTCTGTCCTTTCACTTATAAGATTAAACACATGTACACTAAATAAAGAAGGGGGGGGGCTTACAGGACTCGTTTTTAAACTTTACTTTGGTTTATGTGTGAATATATTATTATACGTCTGAGTGCAGGTTAACTCAGAGACGAGAGGCATTAGATCACATGGAAAGTGGACTTACAGATGGTTGTAAGCCAAACAACATGAATACTATGAACTTAAGTCCAATCCTCCATAAGAGCAGCAAAGTGAGCTATTTTCCTAGTCCTGTGTGAGAAGACATCTGGACAAAGAGAGGAAATCTTTTTGCCTGTTTTGTCTCATCTTCCCTGTATTCCACTTCATTTCCCTTACTTTTAATACTAAAACTCTTCAGTAGAAACTGAAGGTTAGTTAGTAGTGATGAAAGTTGCCAATTATACTTTCTAGTCTCTGGTTTGTGTGGCACCTTACACTTCTTAATTGTAGAAAGTGCTGTTCAAATCTGAAAGAGGACTTGATTCAAGCCTGCTGCACAGTACAAAGCAGGGTGGCAGTTCAACGGGCAACGAACTAGGAATTTGTAGGTCTAAATTGGAAAGATGGTAGTCACTTGATTTAACGCTCTTTGATAATTCAATGAACAATTAAGTAGGAATTTATACAGATAAATACAGAAAAGAATCAGGATATGGGAGAATATAAGATTGCTCTCCCAATTGGAAGATGACCTGAATTGGGGAACAAACGAGTGATATAAAATATCTCAAGTAAGGAATGTAGTATGAAGAAATGAGTACTATTCAGAAAATGTTAATCTACTCTATACCAGGTTGAATTCAGAGTATATTAGAGCTAAGATACTAACTTCTTCATACACCATTGAGGAGAAAAGCCATAATTTCTTTTAGAATGCCTCCTCCCTCTTTTAGAAACATGGATTTAATGTAGATTGAAGATAGTACTAGGAGAGACTTATGTTTGCTGTCTCATGCAAAGAGAGATAGATTAAGGAATTATCCCTCTCCAAAACTACTGACACAACCAAATGCATTGCTAGAGTTTCACCAAGTCTTTTTCCTTCAGTTATTTCTGGCTTTATTTATACTCTACCAATTTTCCTACTTCTAATGTCCCAGTTTAGCAAACGATTAAAACTATTCATACTCATAGCTAAAACATTCATACCTTCTACAAAAGAACCTACACAAAGAAATATTTATTAAATGTATGAATGTATAACTGTCTAGAGACATTGCTTCCAATTCTGACATAAATAACTGTTTCATGTATATACTTGAATCAAACTGAGGAGAAAAGTATATTTACCTGAGAAGTACTAGATTCTAATTTAATAGCATGAACTAAAGTTTTAAGGAAAACCATTTTCTAAGGCACCCAACACTACTACATCACAGCACCATGACATTACAGAGGAAGGAACAAAGGAAGAAAACACATAAAAGGTGATGAATAACTTTAAAATGATATGATGCATTTTTTACTTTTTACAGACTGAAGTGACATAGAAGGTAGGGTATATATATATGCAGCTGCTTTACTTGAGCAAGCTTGGGAGTTCCACCTTGCTGAACGAACACACACACACACACACACACACACACACACACACACACACACACACACACACACACACAACCCCAGCCAATGTTTCCGCTGTATGGCCCTGGCTGGCCTACAAGCACAGAGATTGGTCCACAACCTGTGCCTCCCAAACTATAGTATTAGAGGTTGTGTACCACTGCTACCACTGGGGTTATAAATAAAACTATTGTGACATTAAATAACATGAGGTAAGAGAATTTGACCTATAAACACTTACTGTTGACTAGGCTCAGTTTCATTCTGCTGGGCAGAATTAAAGCTCTGCATGGCCTGTACTTCCTCTTCCTCCTCATCTTCACTAGAGGCCTCTTCTGCAGCATGATTAGACCTTGGAGGAGGAGCACTAGCAGTACCATCTGCTTTCTGAATAGATGGCTTCTGACAAATGTATTTCGGATCTCTTCCAAGATTACAGATTTCTTCAAGTAACTAAAAATCAGAGAGAAAAAGATTACTTATATATAATAAAGGAATGACTAACATTTTGTGAGGGTTTTCTATGTGTAATAATACACCACTGCTTCAACACAGCCAATATATACATTTTTAAAAACAAGAGAACATACCTAAGATGTATAACAACGTTAAAAATCACCCAAGGACACATCCCTGTCCTAATTTACTGTGTATCAGTAACATATTTATTCCAATAATCCAGTGGAGATAAAGTAAGGAGAAATAAGGAAGGGGAAAAGTCAAGGAAAAAAGGGCTATAGCAAGGATGCTCATATAAATAGAAGCTGAGCCTTTGTGTATATGTTAATCTGATAAAAACACAATACACAGATAGGTTTACACTAAACAAAGAAACTGTGTTGACTCAGAAAATTAACTTCAGTATAAAAAGGATCTTCATAAAGTACTTTCTCTTAGGCGTTTTGGTTTTGCAAAGGAGCACTACAAAAAGGTAAGGCTTAGTAGTTAGATAAAATACCCTTCCTAATTAAGCTAGGACACTTTCTCAAAAAGATCAAAGTCATAACCATTATCAATTCCTACCTTGATGATGGCAGTTGTTGCATCTGTTTTGAGGGTGGGCTGATGTCTCATGAGCTCATCAACAGCACTTCCCAGGTTGGATGCAGTATCCCCTAAGACAAAAAAAATTAAATTAGCCTAAAAATTATGCTGAGCCCAAAATTTTTTTTGTGCAAATTTAAGATTGAAAGAAGAAACTGAACTGCTTCTGGTGACTTTCTACCACCACAAATTCTTGAATGAATTCAAATAAGCCTCAATCCACCAAATCATTGTGGAGGAAGAAAGACAAAAGTCTAGCAAATTCCACTGCCAAAGTCTGAGCTAGACTTATAGAGAGAAGAATAGAAAAGAAGAAAGCATAACAATCCTTAGGATGTCTCTATGAAGAATAATCAGGACTAGAATGCTACAGTGGTGAATGGAAGTAGAAATCACATTTATTTATGAAATGGTGATGAGGGATGGGGATGAAGGCTATTGTGTTTCCCCCTCACTATATTGCCCAGGCTGAATTCAATGCCCAGACTCAGCCTCCTAAGTAAGAAAGTGCACTTTTGCAAACTAAAAAATTTCTTCCTTGCAACTCACCAATCTACACTCAAAATACACTGAAAAGAAAAAGTAGAATTATCTATAACTGCTTTAGAAAAACTGAGAAATCTGTTCACACATTAGACTAATTTCTTACTTTTGTAGACTATATGGTGGAAAATAAACCACTGATCCCTATACCTGTTTCTTACCAACATCAGGACAGTGAATTATTCAGAAGCATGGAAATACTATGAAGAGAGAGGCTAAGGATGAAGTATTCCTTCCTACCTGTAATAATAGAATACATGGTGATAATTCCCGTTAAGCTGAGCATACCTAGCCAGAGAAACGATGTGCAGTCAAGGAAAACTTTCCCTGCCAAAACCAACTTTTTATTATAAAATGAATAGTAGCAACTCACCAAGGGGATCAGAACTCCTCCTCCTCCTCATGGCTGGGAGGTAATCAGGAGACAGAAGAACTTTGAAGAGACGTTCAAATGGCTGACATTGTACAAAAGACTGAAGACCTCGGGCATTCAAGCAAAGTGCACTGAATACATTTGGGAGAGAACCGAGGACTTCCCTTGTAGCAGGAACCTACAAAGGTAGGTGAAGACAAAGAGGGTTTGAATGGAACTCAAAAAAAGTCAGATAGATATGAAAAGAAAATATAGCTACGGGTACCACACTGAGGTGTTTTGTTAACCAGGTACCAAATGGATTCAATAATACATACAAGAGGTAATTTTCTTCACAGTAGCTTATTTCACACTTGCTTGTAAAGCATGTGGCACATGTATCTGAGGAAACACGGAATACACGGCATAGTCGAGTGGTAGAATGAACTCACATCTTTGATAAGCAGAGCATGCAGCATGACATCTGTCAGTCCATTGTCCTGGAGTGAGGACAGCAGTGATGGCTCTTGAAATACAAACACAGTCACCACTTCAGTAGCTAAAAAAAAAAAAAAAGAAAGAAAAAAGAAAAAAGAAAGAAGAAAAAGAAAGAAAAGACAAAAAGAAAAAGAAAAAACATGGGAAACTGAGACTCTTCACAAGTATTAAAAGCAAATAAAAACTTAAAACATACACTAAATATTTAATAATTTACTCATGTGCTTATTATAAAACAATTTTCCAGCAGAATACAAATAGTCCAATAAATATGAAGAATTTTATTATATGTGTGATCTTTTTAAATTTATTCTTCTCTCACATATCAGCAATAGTCGACCTCCAACTACTCCTCTCAATCCCTTCTCCACTTCCCCTCTAACCCTGAACCTCTCCTCCCCCATTTCCCTTCAGAAAAGAGGAAGCCTCACAGGGATTAACCAACATTAACAAGCCTTATTTTAAAAACTGTGCTTACCATGCTACTAACCTATTCATAATATTCAGAAAACATTAAGTCTCCTTTAAGGTTCTCAAACACACTGATGGAGCATTCAATCAGTCTAGGAACAGCCTTCAAAGAAGGTAGTGCACCTTGGGAGTCTTATTCAGGCAGAAGGATTAATATAGGCATAATGGTCTGCTAAACAACATCTGCCTAAATAGCAAAATGGAGGACAATGGCTTCTTAAAAGGCTTCCAATTCTACTCACTGCTTTAGTTACTATGAGCTCATATAAACTTTAAGAGACGTAACAGCTTAATAAAATGTGACTTCTGCTTAATTATTCCCCATTCTAACCAAAATTGAAAAAGGGTTGTAGCAATAGATCTATAGCCCTAAACAGACCATCACCTTTTTGATATGGAGCAATCTACAGTATACTAAAGACTGGATTAGTGAAAACAATGATACCACTGAAAATTAAGATTTTCACCTGCCTATATGACTCAGTATGCTTCAAGGAAAGTCTAACCTCAAATATTTTCTTAATCTGATGTTTAAACTTGTAGCTGCAAATTTCACTTAATGAAAACAGGCGGTCTATCTGCTTTGTCACACCTAAAAATAATTCTTTGAAAAATCATCTTAGTTTCTAGTAACAAGACCATCTGACAGAACCCATTGCCCAGCATATCCTTAGGCTCCTCAGGGAAGAGGGCGGGAGGCATCCCCCAACAGACTTCTCCTCTGCAGCAAGAAGGTGAGCTGTCACAGCTATATATACTCATATTTTTCTACTCATCCTCTTAACTTTTGTGTAACATTGGCACACACCTTGCTCACTCCCAGGCCCACTGAGGGATCTCAGCTGAGGCCAGGGACTGAGAGGGCAGCCAGAGACCAAGGACTAGCCAGAGTGCCTGCCCATTCCCTCCCAAATGCCCCACTAGTCCCATCCTACCACTGCTTCCTTCAGACTGCTGACACCTGTCTTTCTCAAAGAGTGCAGACTTCCTCAGAGACAAACTGACAGCCACCTTACATAGCCTGTAGCCTGTCCTCCAGACACATGACAATGGAAGAATGAACAGTGTGGACAGCCTGCTCCACCACTATGTCACTGGAGAAGAGCTCTTCTCCCTGACCCTTCATTATTCCTACCATTCCAAAGGACAGGCATCACCTTCCTTTTTTTCCCCTAGTTAATTTTATAGGCCTATATACTTTATATATTTATTAACATTTTTCTCTCATCATTCTGTCAATTTTAGAATCCCCAGGCCTTTCTCTGAGCCAGTAGAGTGGAAGGGGGAGCCTGAACCTTATGAGGAGAGAGCAGAGCCCCCTCTCCTGCAGACCCCTCTGCCCTTTTATATCCCCGCCCCAGCGCTCAGATGAGGCCTGCAGTGAGGTCAAGAAGTCTGTTGCCTTAAGGTCCCTATTCCACACCAATATAACCCTTCTATGTCCACCAGGTATGTAGGCAAGACTTGGGGGTAGAAACCAAGTATGAGGGATTGTTGGGTTTGTTCTTACCCACTCTGTCAACCTTTCCTCCACCATTATGTCATAACCTCAGGTAAGTGGAACACTATATCATAACTTAAGAGGTAGACTCAGGAGGACTAGAAACCCAAGACTGTCCTGTGCTACATACCCAGTTTAAAGTCCACTTAAGATATTAGATCTCATAAACAAACAAACAAGCAAGCAAACAAACATGCTCTCAACTTTTTGTGAACATAAAGATATCAACCCCTCCATAACTTTCATTGGATTTCAAAAGTAGAAACTCACACCATGGTTTGGAGAATAGAACAAGATTATATCAAGCGAGTACAACTGTAACTTTCATGATATACAACCGAGAATGCAATACATATTTGACTATTCATTACAAATCGAGAGTCCAATCAGCTCTGGTTTCCTGTTGTTTGACAGCCATTGCATATACCAATACTCCATAATCACTACTCACATCCACTTTCTTTTACTTGACGGACTCTTCATAATACAGCAGGATGCTAAACTTCAGAAGTGACAGTCATAGGCAACCACTTATAAAACTTAAGTCTGGGTAACTGATTATCAATCTCTTCAGGTTAAATAGGCTATTAATCATGACGACAATGGCATTAGACAGACTACAGACAATAATTCAAAGGGTTTCTTAAGCCAGGAGTTAAAAGTTTAAGGAAGTCAGGGAGAAAAATGAAGACACAATAAAGAAGATAAGTGACAGTGAGGATCAAAGCCAGTTGCTGGTAGTCTGTGCCTATAATACCAGAAATCAAGGAGGCAGAGCACAGGCAGAGGCAGGCAGATCTCTTGATTTTACGGCCAATCTGGACTACACGGCGAGTTCCAGCACAGCCAAAGCTACAAACCCTGTCATAAATAATCAAAGAATAAGGACCAACATTCTAAAGTTGGGCACAGGATAAGAAATGTCAAATTTGCTAAGTGATGCTGGAATGAGTAATGAGATGAAACTGAGAACTTTGTACAAGTGAGGCAAGTAATCTAGTGCTAAAGAACCTTCCCAGCTTTTAAGAAGTTCTAAAGGCTTATTTATGTATGCTTACCCACATACACACAAAGGCTGGCACTGAACTCAAGAGAACTGCCTGCCCTTTGTCTCCAAGTACTAAGTGTATGCCAGAACATTCAACCTAGATGCAACTTCAATTCTACTCACCTAGGAGGAAGAGTGATGGGCCATAGTATTCTGCATTGCTGATGATGTGTTTCAAAGAGGTAGGTAAAGAACCATCCATCACTGAAAGAAACATGTACAAAGACTATATGATCATTCTGGTAGAGGCATGAAGATTCAGGATGATGGATAGTGACGATATGTTACACTGTGGTAAATAAACCTGTACTGATCCAGTCTAGGGCCTGCTTGATACTCCCCTTACATAATTTTATTCATGTAATAATCTTTAATCAAAATAAGACCAGAAATGTAGAGTGTCAAATGTGGTAATAGGATAGAAATCAGACTCTAAACCAAGGAGAAGTGGGAAAAGGGGCTTGTGTAAATGACCCTCCTGTCTAAGAAACATATTTAAAAAAAGATCAGTTTATGAATAATACTTCAGGAAAATATAAAAAATACAATCTAAATAACTAAGCAGTCTTTTAAAGTATACAGAATCAATATACCATGTCTTATGCCATCTGAGAAAGCAGGGTCTTGAATGGCCTTCTTGAGGAAATTCAACATGGACTTGAGAAGTGCTGCTCGTTGTGGAATACACTGAACTCCTGGCATGGGAGAAAGGAAAGAGTATCATATTGTGCTTACCAGTAAATCACAGTGAATAGGCACAGAAAACATGTACTAAGAGACCGTCTATATCCACTAAAGCAAAACTAGCAGACATTTAAAGTGAGATGGACAAAAGAAGAATATTCTGAAAGCTGAAAACAAATCACAAAAGATAGCACAAGACCAGTATTAAAATCAGAGAGAGAGAGAGAGAGAGAGAGAGAGAGAGAGAGAGAGAGAGGGAGAGAGAAGGGGGTAGGGGGAATTAAGAGGAAAGAGGAAGAAATGAAAAGACAGAAATAATATTAAGATTAAAAAGAAGATTTAACTTCAAACTTCACTGAGTTACTCTATTGGATATTATATGCCCTTCAAAATGTCTGTTTCGATAATGTGTGAACTATCAGAAGATCATAAAATGTTGCAAGACATGTTCTTATAAGATAACCTCAAATGTATCATTAGGTGTCCTATAATGTTTTTCTTCACTAGTTTAGTAAGTCAGTTACTGTAAAAGATGTGTGTCTATGTGTCTACGCACCAGGACGAGGTCCAGGGCCAAGGCCAGGGCCAGGGTCAGGGCCAGGGCCAGGGCCAGGACCAGGGCCAGGGCCAGGACCTGGACCAGGGCCAGGACCCGGGCCAGGACCCGGGCCAGGCCCAGAGATGCTAGTGCTGCTGTTGGAACTTGATGCCCTTAATTCAACATCCAGCCGGTGCTCCATAGATATGGACGAGCCTGGACTGCTTTCCATAGTTACATCTGCAACTAAAGTACAAGTTATGATAAACTAATTAGAATAAAAGTACTAAGAATAAAAAGATTTCTGAGAAAACTTCCACTGAGTGAGATGTAAAACATGCAATTTTGTATGTCTAAGAGGGAGGTAGTAAGTAAAGACTATTAACAGAGGCTATTTAACACTGGTGTTCATAGGGAAGGATGTCTATGATACATAGAATGAACAATAGAAGTAGAACATGTTTATGCTCTCGTCATTCAGTTCTAAAAAGTATATACATATAAATGTGAACATAAAAAGGACATAACAAGGCTCAAATGAGCCACAAACTAGCAGCTAATGTCAAAGGATTAAGACTATTAACATTTCCTTTCAATCTTTAAAACCCTTAATTTGAAATTTGTAAAAGTAAATACTTATTCTGTACAATGTTTTAATTATGTAAGCACTAAATGGGATTTCATTAAGTTTCATAAATGGAGCATTTTAAAGTTATTTTTATGCATGCAATTACTTATACAGAAAGTACAAACTGACAACGATGCAACTTTCTTTGAATTGAGTATGTAGTTTCTTTGGGAATATAATGCAATCACTTGGAATAGTTTTAAATACTTGTTTCATACTCCCAATTTCAAATTTACTGAAGCATTTCAGATGGCATCAGAATCTACAAAACACTTATTGTTCTGCTCATTCAATTCTGACAATTGATGATTTAAAATGGATAGTCAATGGTTATTTATCAGCAGTTAATATACAACTCATTTTACTCAACATTTAGAATCTCACCTGTGAACTTAAATGTCAGCTTGTTCCCAATAAAACAGAAACAGAAATTGAACAAAAGGATTTCTGAGGAGTGTAACATGCACAGATAAATGTGCCACGCCAAAAAAAAAAAAAAAAAAAAAATTCAGAAAAAGGAACAGTATGCTATTCTGTTATTTACTATATGTAAAAATGGTGCATTATGTACCTTTATCATAAACATAAAATAGATATGGAATAATAATCTGTGTCATTAAATCAAGACTACTGCAAATTGCGGGGCAGATTTTTCTATTCTATTATTAAGTATATATACTCGGAGTGGAATGGAAGTGTTAAAAAAAATACACGAACCACACCTGAAAACTATATTGATCTAATTTTGTATTTTTAATTTTATCACTTCAAAGAGATCCCTAAACAATAACCACTTGAAGACTCAATTTAAGATAGTTTACCAAGGTCCCATTTAAAAGTTTATAGTCTCCGTGAAATTTATCAGGCACAAATTAAGCACTCAAGATGTAAGGTATTTCAGTAGCTAAGATACTATTTTGACTACACAGATCTTATTATGTTTTAGTAGTATAGATGTTTTAGTAGTGTAGATAATGAAAGAACACTTGGTTGGTCTACTGTAGCACTACTATCTGCATTACCTCCCAGTTCTATTCCAAACAATTCTTATATCACCTATATAAAAAAATAGTTGAAATATACACCTGGAAACTTGTCTACCTTTTAATGTATGGGTAAGAATTAAAATTTGGGTAGAATAACAGAAAAATCACATACACTGAAGTATTGGCTTAATAACGTGTTAATTACCATCCATATCAGTTTCCATTTCTTCTCCTTCTTGAGTGGTACTAGGTCTCTGGATCTTTGGCTTGATCACAAAAGGGCATTCTTTTCGACACAAATCTACTTCATGCTACAATCAAGGGAAAAATTATTAAGAAAATCCTATGCATTTTAGGGATTAAAAAAATTGTAATTAAACTATCTCTACAACCTGTCTCAGTTCTGGAAGCAGTATTAGGCTTTCTGTATTTGCAGATAACATTGGTCATTCTCAGATTTCTGAGCAGATTAAAGACGAATTACAGGCTGTTTGAGAGAACATATTTAACTGGGTAGTTTTCTTTTAATATAGTATACAATATATCAAGGACATAGCATATAGATTTTAAACCTTTCTTAAACTGGAATAGATAACTAAATGTTCCCCTCAATTGATAAAATGTTAGACTTTGTGTTAGGTATGTTATGCTTTATAAACTAAAAAAAATAGTAATAGGGTGTTCAGCAAATATTTTAGAGAAAAGTTCTTCTTTTAATTGGACAGAAAAGGTAAAGTGTGGTTGAAATTAAAAGAGGCCTGTCACTGGACGAGAAGGAAGGGTAGACAAAAACAAAGTTTAGAAAGAGGAAGAAAGGAAAAGTGAGGGGGGGATGATCCTCTGCGGGTCTCTGCATAGCTACAGGTTGTTATGAATATTTTATAAGGGATGAATTTAGACGGAATGTTATCTTGTTTAAATGAGCAAATTATATCATATTATATTATATCATTATAATGTAGACCTTTTGTGAAGTGTAAAAGTTAATGAGAAAATGTGAAATAAAGACATTGTTAAATAAAAAGAATATTAAGATTATAAACTAGAAACGTAAGATGGTTACTTCTGATAGTTGGAAAAGTTCCTAGACTCAGCACTCACTGGAATTCAATACAAAGTGACTCTTAAGAAAACAATACCTCAAGTCTATAGATGAAGATAGAAAGACCACTATGAGACTGGAAAGCTGCCATGTCTAAATTGGTGATCAGGTCAACCACTCTGACAGCTCTAGTTACAAATGTTATCTGGTCCTGTTCATCACCAAGAAACTTTATAACCTGCAAGAAAAGTAAAGGCAAACATAATAATTTAAAAAGAGAGCTATAAATTATATTCCTTTGCAAAAATACAGCATTCGAATCTCCATGGGACAGCACAGTATGAAATTAGAGGGAAGAGAAGGACATATGATGAATGTTTTGTCAAATAATAATAATGCTATGAATTCAAGGATTGAATTCAAAATCCTGAGGCTACACGTGTAACAATTCATAAATGACTAAATAAAACAAAATGCTTATTTTATTACAAGTCAGAAATACCAAGACCCATGTCTCAAAACAGCAACCAACCAATGCAACCCAATCCAAATTAAAGTAAAATTTTGCAAATGCCCTGACATACATTTTTCTTAGGGCCATGTATAACGTCACACTATTGTGCATGTAGCACTGTATAGATCTAGGGCCTCCAGGCTTCCAAATTATGCAGGCTTACAAAAATTTTTAGTATTAACAATAGATATACGTGGCATAACTTTTAGGATAAACTTTTTGTACTATTTACGATGTAACATTCAAAATCTGTCTTGTAAGTTGTTTTCACACACTTATATTAATTAGAGAGGAAAAGCAGAGTACCTTTAGTAAGGCTTCCATCATTCCACAAGAGACCAAGGCTTCACCACCAGCATCATAGCTGGCCAGATGGTACAAAAAGGAGAAAAGAGCTGTGGCAAACTGGTGGGGGTATGGGTCCATGGAAGGATCTACAAAGGAGGTTGGGAAAAAGATAAAAGGAATAAACTCAGGATTTTCAGTAATTGAGCTAGCACATTGTTAAACAGCTAAATGGCCAAAATCTTGTTCATAGGTAAATAATTACCACCCAAACCTACCAATCATGGCCTGAATGCAGTTCCGCACAAGTACAGGCAAAAAACCATGATAGGAGGCAGTTCCAGTACAGTCAATAATACTGCTGAGCTTGGGAGTTCTCTCCAAATGAACAATTGATGTTAATGTTCGTAAAGAAGCAGCTTTGATTTCCTATGAGGACAAAGTAAATAGTGTCAAAAAAATAAATCAAAACAAAAATTAAATGGATAACTGAACAAAAGTGCTGATACCTCAAAATCAGAATATTGGTAATTTTATTAAATCTGAGAGAAGATTGAGGTCAGTAGAGAATAGCACTGTGTATGCAGTATTCAGTAATTTCACAGTTTAATATCCAAAGAGAAAAAAGCAAAAGGTTCAGGCTTCCCCGGTAGGACATTTTTGGGACTCAAGAAAAACAGAAGGCAGATACATATAAAACTTGATAGGTAGACATTAATAGACACTTACCATAAGCTGCTTATCTGTTATTTGAAGGACATCTACCAACTCCTCTATCAACCCATTATATAAGATACTGTTTGCTGACTCTTGCAAGGCATTAGAATAGACTGCAAAAAAGAAGGAAAAACGTTGGCAGAAATGCAGTTATTAAGCCACCAGTGAATAACACATGTTCCAATCAGCACAAATGGGTAAAGTGATTACATTATGAGACTGTGGTACGATCTGGATAACCACATATTCCTTTACTAAAATTATCAGTAGCCATAAGAATTTGGGGGGAATTTTATAGGAAAAGGGAGCAAGGAGCTCACTTTCCTAACACCACTACTTGATAGTAGTGATAGTAACTATGCTTTGCATATAGGTATAGACTTTTATTTTGGCTTCTTTGTTTCTACCACAAATCCTTTTTAAAACAAAGAAAACTGATGAACACCGACTAGCAAATGTATGTGGTACTACTAAAAGTTAAGAAAGTATATAATCTAGAAGGGCCTACTAGCCCGTATCATAATTCCAGGATTTGGGAGGCAGAGGCGGAGGCAGGTAGAACTCTGTGAGTTCAAGATCACCTGGCTAACACCATGAGTTCTAA
The DNA here is from genome assembly GCF_963924665.1 of Micromys minutus. Lineage (NCBI taxonomy): Eukaryota > Metazoa > Chordata > Mammalia > Rodentia > Muridae > Micromys > Micromys minutus. Next base: position 19,196,394 of record NC_137970.1, on the reverse strand, counting down.
GACAGACTTACATAGTGAGACCCTGTCTCAAGAAAATGCATATAATCTACTTTCTTGTGATTATATACGGAGGTAATAGTGTAATACACTCAGAAATTTAAAAAAATGGCTAAGATGTGAGTACATTCATTAACTTTAACAACACTTTCTGGATAATCATTAGAATGCTAGAAATTGTACTAGGTATAAACATAAACATGAAAGATACATAGCAAGGAACTCAAGCTCTAAGTGTAGGTAAATAGAAACTAAATGAAAGTAGGTAGAAATAACAGCCATCCTTGTCCTTTTATGACTTATAATGTGCCTAGCAAGTGACAGGCTGATTTCCAAGCTTTTCTTTCAGTTCTTAGAGTAGCTTATAAATACTGTACCAATATAAAAAGCGGCCTGAGGCAATACAAAGTGTGGTCTGAGAACCATGGTGTTAAAAACCTGTGATTTCCACATAAAGATGAAGCTGTTAAATGGACAAGGAACATTTTCTCTCATTTGTGTGTCTAAGACTTTACATACACAGAATCAAGTTATGTGCTGATGACCTAATAATAGAAATGAAACTAGGGAACAAATGGAGGTAAAATTTGTCCAAGAGGAGAGAAATGTGCTATAATGGGCACTACACATGCAAACTACACTATATGCTTACATGAAAATGGCCTAATAGAATCATGAATAATTAAACAAAAACCTCTGTAATTTTTATTCTCTGTAATATTAACTAATTATTTTCAGACTTCAAAATGATACCTCTCAAAGAAATAACTGGATGGGGAACTATCAAGAATAGGAATCTATAAGATGATGAGAACCAAGACCATGTGACATGGCAGTAAAAGCTTTCTTTTTTATCTAGTCAAGAAGGGTGAAGAATTATGCTACTCACTATGATATGCAAATACTTTTATAATTTATATAAAATTTTTATAATTTATTTTGCCATGATAAAGCATCATAGAGATAAAGATAGATGACAATTATCAAAAATCAAGTTCAAACTGCCTAATTAGGACTGGTTAAGTGTTTTCTTACCTAATATAGATATTGCATGCAGTCTGGCCTGAACAGCTTGTAATCGTTTCCTGTGATTAGAAAAGCCATGGGCCAGTCGTATATGTGTAAATAACAGCATCTGTAGAGATGAGATTTATATTAGGAAATCATTACAAAGGGTAGGTTTTCCTTGAACTATTTATTACCTTTTATGCTTCTTGGTAAAATGATTTTGTTGCTTAGGTATCAAACCGATCTAATATTACCTGCTCTGAGATTAGTTGACAGAACTCGAGTGACAAAACAGGGACTTCTCAAAATCCTAGTATTTCAAAAATTGTCACTACACATGAACAGACAAAAGTAAAACTTCAAATTTTCAATAAATTAAATATTTGACCACTGCCAAAAAGAACAGAACAAGCTAACCCAATTAAATTATGCTAAATATATGAAAAATGAATGTTGAAAAAGCTATCACCACTGCTAGATATTGATTTTGAATCAGCTTGCAAGTGAGGTGCTAGAAGTTATTAATGTCCTTGAGAAAAAGAAACAAACATATCGGTAGCTGATCTGCTATGGTCAGACTCCAAATATCAATTTTGCTATGGCTTCTCTTTGCCCAGCACATATCATTAATATATTTGGAATCCTACCATATGCGAAGTATATTTTAGATATATTTTACCTGCTTATCCTTAGGAATGCTGTACATTTTGGTAAGAGATTCCATTATTTCAGAAGGACTTTCTGAAATCTGTATTAGAAAAAAAATTAGTTAGGAACAAAGCTACAAACAAAAATTAATTAACCAGCTGTCAAAGAATTATCTTACCTTGTCAAGTTGTTCTATGTGAATATAATGTAGTGTATTACTAGTTGTCTGAAATTAAAAAGTTGGAACACCTGTTAGGGGGGTCATCACTAAATAGCCTCTAAGAACCACTGAGGACAAAATGCCATCTTAGGTGTAAGCAAACTGCTTGAAAAAAAAAAAAAAATCAAGATAATTTCATAGTAATCCAAAGCATCCATTTTTCACATATAATAGTCACGAGATCGTTTCTTTCAAATTGCTAGTATTAACTGTAATACTGTTAGCCAGACATGTTTTCTATTTTATATTACTTTTAAATACTTGTCTAAACCTTTACAATCTCAGTATTAATACCAGAGACTGAATAAAGGAGAATAGCTTCTCATGATTTAAAGGCAAGTTTAATCTAGAAAAAAATTTAAAGTGGAATAAAAGTCTCATTCATGGGCTGGAGAGATGGCTCAGCGGTTAAGAGCACCGATTGCTCTTCCAAAGTTTCTGAGTTCAAGTCCCAGCAACCACATGGTGGCTCACAACCATCTGTAATGAGATCTGATGCCTTCTTCTGGTGTGTCTGAGAGACAGCTACAGTGTACTTATATATAATAAATAATAATTTTAAAAAAAGTCTCATTCATTAGGGAACTTCTATACCAAGCCAAGTCTCGGCAGATCATCCAAGAATTTGGAACATCATTTAAGTAGGATTTTGCAGGCAAAATACAGCTTTTTAAATAGACCGGGATAAATACAGAGAGTGGAAGCCAACTATGTAAGGAAAGCATTACAGAGATTATGAGAAAAATACATAAACATGGTAGTGCCCAATAAAAGAATCTTGTATCTTTTGGCAGGTTCCAACAAAAAAACCTAATGATGGGGGTTGTGGGAGTGGAGAGCACCTTCTTGGAGGCAAGAGAGAGGAGAAATGGGATAAGGAGCTATGGGAGGGGGTACTGGGAAGGGGGATTCTGGCTGTAATGTAAATGAGTAATAGGTTTAAAAAACCTATGTATGAGAAATAAGCACATGAATAATATTTATTCCTAAAAAGCCTCTAGGTATTATCTAGTTTCATAGGGCAGTGATACAGTACAAAACATCCCCTCAAGAGATTCTAAACACACACACAAAAAAAAAATTACCAGACTCAACATCCCCTCAAGAAACTAAACAAAAAAATTACCGGACTCACCCTTTTCTCAATTTTGACCTCAGCTCCAGGATCTGCATAAAATTCAAAGTGTAGTGTGGTTGCACTGGGTGGATATTTCTGTATATAAGAGAGAATAAGACATTGAGCTTAAGCCAATTTTAGACATAGATGTCTCCAACCATTTCCTTACATTGTGAAAGTAGTTGATTCTACATCAATAGTGTCTTTAATTCCTTGCTTTGACCACAGTTCAGATGACGTATGTTGGAAGCAGAATCAGAAGGCTAGAGTTCAACATCTAAGTTATCTGTTACACTTTCTTTTAATACATACATTTTGACTATAGTTATTTTTTGGTGGGCTCAAATTTGCCAAGTAATAATGCATGTAACTATAATAAACAATAACAAATAAGTATCAGGGTCAAAAATCTTGGCATGAGCTAAGGAATGGAAACATATTCAATGGGAATTTTTGGGAAAACTTATTACAAAAAAAAAAACTGTACCCTCAAAGCATGTCTTTCTACATAACTCAATTAAACACAATAGCAGCACCCTGTCCATTACAACATTCCATTGTAAGAAAACAAGATTTCATTGTTTACCTTTTTAGAAGTTGGTTAAACATCTTAATCTACCATTAAAAGGCTAAAAATTTAAAACTCTTCACATGCCAAATCTCAATCTTGATAGATCCAAGGACTAAAACAAACATCACACAAGCCTAGAAAGTCTTAACATGCAGAATAAGCTTCAGAAATGACCTTACTGTTCTTTAAAGCAAGATAATATTCTAAAAATTGAAACTCTAAAATGAATAACAATTAAGACATGTTTCCCTTATTACCGACATCCATTCACTGCTACTTACTGAAGACCTTCTATCAACTAAGGTAGGAAAATGTTCTAATATGTACGTTTCTTTAACTTAAAAAGAAGAGCCATACTACTAAGGAATGAACATTTCCTGAAGATAAGTTAGTTATATATCCACTTGCTATGAAATATGACAACCTGGGCTCTACTTGGAACACAGAAAGCAGAAAGGAGAATAGCCTAAATCCATAAGCAGAGAATGGGTGACAAGGTAAGAGGTAAGCATGAAAACATACTGAACAATACTAAGTTCTTTTTAAAATATTTTCAAAATGTTATCTGTATGAGTGGTTTACCTGCATTTATGTCTACTGTGCCATGTGAGTGCCTGTAGAGGCTAGCAGAGGCTATCTTAGGGCCTGGCATTGGAGTTACAGATGTTTTTAGTTGCCGTGGAGGTGCTGGAAATAAAATGTGGGTCAACTACTCTTGATTTGCCATTTCTACAGCCCCCTGTACTAAATAATCCTTAAAAAGAAAAACCTACTTCCTATTAGCCATTCTTGAACACTACTCAGAGTTTTAATATTGGTGCAAGTAAATAAATGTAGTCAAACTGATCTTGAAGTGGTGCTATCCCTCCCTCCGTATCCCGAATACAGGTGTGTGCCATTCTTCCCAGCTTTCTGGGATTAAAATTAAATTAAAAAAAAAAACTTTTTATTTTATTCAATAATTTCAACTTTTAAAAGAACTGGGTATACGAACACACTACTCTGAGAATCTTTTTATCTATAACCGGAACAGTAACAGCTCAAATTTCTTAAAGCTATTATGTATTATTTTTTCAAGTTCTACAAAAGTTCTGATGTCAAGTGTCAAACAAATGTATCTATCATACATTCATTGTTAAGTTAGGCTAATTCCAAATAGTTACTCACCAACATTTGTAAATCTCTGCAACATTCTGCAAGTCCAAAGCCATTCTCCTTTCCACCCCAGCTCTTAGTAAAGAAAAAAGGACAGTGTTAATGTGCATATGGTCATATGCTTATAAAGTGTTTAATGAATAAAATGAAATGTATTCCATGGCTCTGTGAGGGTGCTCAAGGGACAAAACAACATGGTAGCCAGCTACTGCACTAAGTCTAAATTCATGCTTGCTGACATTTAGTCATAGCTGGCCTTTCTGACGATTCTAATTTTTTAATCTTTTTCATCAGGGTGAACCCACACTTTTTCTTGATATGAGCCAAATCACCTGCTATGTATCTATCTTATTTGTATGCTGATTCGAATAAGAACAGTCTTTGTAGAATCATATATTTAAATGCTTAGGGAGTAACATTAGAAGTGTGGCCTTGTTGGAGAAAGTATGTAACCCAGGATAGGCTTTGGGGTATCAAATGCCCAAGTCAGGCCCCAGTGTTTCCTCTGCCTTCGGGTCCACATGTAGAACTCAAGCTCCTTTTCCAGCACCATGTCTACTTGAATGCTGCTATGCTTCCAACCATGCTGGCTATGGACTAAACCCCCGAACCTGTAAAGCAAGCACCAATTAAGTACTTTATTAGAGTTGCTGTACAGCAATAGAACATGACTAAGATGTTTTGCTAACCTAAGAGCTTTCAAACAAGTACCTATGGTAATGAGCAGCACAATACCTACTAACTTCAAACCCCAATTCCAATCATGTGATCTTGCTTACAGATTAGTCTGCATCTCCTAATTTAGCCTTTGAAATACCCAGAGTTTTACATATACAAGGTCTAACTATGTATCTGTAGATGGCCTAGAAACTGGTATATAGACGAGGCCAGTCTTAAGCTTAGAAAGATCCACTTGCCTCTGCCACCTGGTAGTGTTAGTATTAAAAGATCCATGCCACCACATCTGGCAAATATAACATATTTTTGTTTAAGTAATTGCTAGTCATCTTAGCTACAACTGTGAATTTTAATAAGCTACTTTTACTCTTGTCTTAATGTAAGCCATGCCTGACACAGCTCAAACACAAATGCCTTCACCTAATTCTCACTAATCCAGTGTGTGTCCCAATCACTACTGTTATTCTACTAGGAAAGGCTGTACACATAGTCATTGTTCTATATATCATCATAATTTCCTTCTTTAGAAATAAAATCATGTCAACCATATCTTTGATAAATCTATAACAGTGTATATATCACAGAAGCTGCCATTTGAGGGGGATCTATCTCTATTACAAAACCTTACTGGTAGCCAAAACAAAATCTACTTAATAGCAAAGAAAAAAGCTTTTTGGAAGTCTTTATTAACCAGGAATCACGGGATACAGAAAATGGGGGTCAAATGACGGTAACAATTTCAAAACCCAGTTTAGCTCTGTCTCAGTCCTGTGGGTCAAGGTATAAATTCTCTGCTATTGCTCCAATACTGACCACTTGCTCCCATGTTCCTCACCATGATGGTCATTAACTCTTAACCCTCTGGAACCATGGGAACCATGACCACCAAATTAAGTATGTGTGTAAAGTACTTCCACCATACTATCTTATCACAAAAACTGAAAGAGGAGTTACTGACAAAAATTGGTACCAGTTCAGTATGCTACTGTAATTTGAAAGGAATATAGACTTTCTGACTCTGGACTAACAAAGTGGTTGAACACTGTAAGCTAGGCTTATCTGGCCTTCCTAGCTGGATATTGAAAAGCAAGAGTGCTAACAACAAAGTAAACTGTGGATGCATAAAGATCCTAACCCTGATATTTTGGTGAAGAGTATTTTGGCTGCTTCTGTCCTAGTCCTAAGAATCTCCCTGGAGCTAAACTGAAAAGTTTTGGACAGAGAAGCCAAGACATCCTATTATTGATTCTGTTGTATGATTAAAAAGCAGCATCAAATCAAATGTTACAGAAATATAAGGATGGGGGGCAGGCTCCACCCCAAGCAGGCAGCTAAACTTGGTAGCAATAACTATGTGCTTCTGACTTTAAAATTGTGAAGGATGCAGGAGAAATTGAGTTGTGGAAGCATTCTATATGGCTAAATAAAGCTAGGTTTGTGTCAGGGGGCTCCCTCCCTGTAGGGGGGCCCTGAGAAGCCACAGAATAGTATTATGGAATATCTGCCAGGGAGAGCTGCATACAGGAAGTAGAACCAAACCAAAATTAAGAAGTATGTTGCAGTCAGCAAAGGTTTAGAACAGAAGCATCTAAGTTCTTCAACACAGGAATGTGTTCTGATGAGTTTCCATCTTGAGTTTGATACAGTATTTCCTCACTAAACCCCATTCCTCCTATTTGGAATTGTAATGTACATGCCACACTGTATGTTGTGAGAATGTAATTTGCTTTGATTTGGACTTTCTAGTGGGTTACAATTAAGAGATTACCTTGAGTCAAAGAAGAGACTGACTTAAATTGTGTTGAAACTATGAAAGACTTATGGGAACTTTAGAAATTGTACTAAATGAACTTTGCATTACATGGCCATGAGCCTAAGGAAACCAGAGTAAAGTGTGGTGGTATGAATGAGAATGGCTCATATACACTACCTTGAATACTTGGTAAGGATTAGGGAAGGGATGGATGGCTTTGGAGAAGATGTCACTGGGAATAGGATTTAAGGTCTCAAAAGTCCATGTCAAATTCAAGTAGCTCTCACCTACTACTCCTACCACCATGCCTTAGCCACAGTGGTCATGAACCATAACCCTCTATAACCATGAGCCCTAACTCATTCATTCACAAGTTCCCTTGGTTGTGGTGTTTTATCACAGCAATAGAAAAGTAATTAATACACACACTAAAAATATATAAACACTTTATCTTTCCTCTATCAACTGGCTAAAAACAAATTTCATAGCAGTGATAATAATGAAAACAGCAACACAAGAACTCCAAACACTCACTTATTACTAAAGTAACGAATGCATTTTAAAAACAGTTCAGAATCAATCCATTTCACAAGAATTTTGCAAACTACCTTTTGGTATTAAGCTTACCAAACCCTAGCCTATATTCAACAGCTATAAACAACAGTCCACATTACTTAAGTAAGGAGAATGAATCTTGATGCATTAACAGTGTTTGATTATTTTGGTCTCTGAAGGACTAGCTCAAAGAACATGCTGCTAAATTTGCTTAATTTGGAACTTTACTAAGGGCACAGACCAAATGATGAATACAGTAAGCAGTTCCTATCCTGGGACAAGGCACATAATACATAATACATTCCAATGGAGGTCAAAAATCAAGGTCAGGCATTCCTTAGGTGGTTTCACCTGGTTTTGAGACTAGGTCTCTTTCATTAGCATAGATAGAACTTGGTTAATTGGCCAGAGAGCTCTAAAGATCCACTGTTGATAGGATTATAAACTGGGCCAACAACTCCTGGTATTTTTATGTGAGTTGTAGAGATTCAAGTCAGGACCTGGTGCTTGCATGGCAAGATCTTTCCTGTGAGCTATCTCCCCAGTGTTCTCTATTTTTGATGTGCCACTTGTCTATTCAAAGGCAAACTGTAACCTAAAAATTATATACCTACATTGATATAATACAATGTATAAAAATGGATTGTAAAACTGTAAAAAAATATAAAAAGAACAGCAATAAAAACAAAAAGGAATATGGGAGAAATAAGAACAAAGTTTGTGTACTATTAAAAAGAGGCACAGGATGTATATCACTGTGTGCTTACACAGTATACACAGAACCTTTGTTTCTTCAATGGCCCGAACCAGAATCAACAACAAAACAAATTAAACTGGTAGTAACTTAAAAGTATAATTTTGCAACTTAAGATATCAATTCTGATACCCAAGGCAATTAACAATGATTAGATTAAAAAATGGGGAAACTGAAAACCTGAACTAGACAACTAGACTTAACAGACATACAGAAGCTATGCAAGACTAGAGCAGATATTCTTTCCATGACATATCAAAAACACCTTCAATAGACCTTAAGCTGCAAAACAACCCTTAATACATTTAAGCCAAATCTGTCAATGACATTGTCATTAGATATTTGAAGAAAAAAAAATCAGAAATCTATCACAAAAATATGGAAAATCAGCAAATATCTGAAAAATTCATAGGAACATGGTAATTAATACTTCAATGGGGTCAAAGGAAAAAAAAATCACATGGAAAAATCATGAAATTACTTTATCTGGGTAAAATGAGAGCATATAATCCCAGAAATTAAAATACATACATTAAAAATTAGGTATTTCAAACCCATAGTCAACAACAACAAAAAAAGTATGTAAGAAAAAAGATTAAATTGAAAAACAATATGTAACAAAATACAAAAAAAACCTATAGCTAGATTAATCAAAGGGTACACTTTTCACAAATACATATAATGGGTTACCAGTGAAGAAATAAGCTAAATAAAAGCATGGAATCAAATATTCATTAAAATTATTTTAAAGCAACTATTGTTAATTAGACAAAATATTCATGAACAAAAAGTATTTACTATGACAACTGATTATAATAGGAAAAATGCAAATTACCCAAATAGAAAGAAAACCATAGATGCCATAATTTGACTGCATTCAAATTTTTACCTAAAGTTTACATAAAAGAAAGAATTGGGTTTTTTCTTTCATGGAAACAGACTTTCTTACCTCTATGTGGTTTTCTCTGTAAAATATACTTTTGCTGTACAGCCCAGACTTACCAAATAAACATACTCATGCTTCTGTTGATCAAGTGCTGGACTTAAAGGGGTATACCATGCCTGGGCTATTCTGTTATTCAATTATTTTATACATTTATGTTTTTGTTTAAGGCAGAAGCTTGAGTTTCCTAGATTGGTCTTATAATTGCTGTGCAGTCAAGTATTTAAATTTCTGATCTTTGAGTACTAGGAATATAGATATATGTACCACCACATCCAGTTTATACATGTTAAACAAGCATCTACCAACAAAACTATATCTTTAGTCAAATATATGTATTTCAAGCATGCGATTCTTTAATAGAGTTTAATAGCTCTTTGACTTAGCTTCTTATCAAATTGTTTCCTGAAGGGTAACACTATCTTAGTTAGGGTTTACTTCTGTTAACAGACACCATGACCAAGGCAAATCTTATAAATAACATTTAACTGGGGCTGGCTTACATGTTTAAAGGTTCAGTCCACTATCATCAAGGCAGGAGCATGGCAGCATCCAGGCAGGCATGGTGCATGGTTGAGAGTTCTATATTTTCATCGGAAGGAAGCCAGGAACAGACTAGGCATCCTCAGAGAGCTAGGAGGAAGATCTCCAAGGCCACCCCCAGAGTGACACACTTCCTCCAACAAGGCCACACCCTTCTAAGAGTGACACTCCCTTGGGCCAAGCATATGCAAACCATCACACTGAATTCATCTTATGTTAAAGTTGTCTTCTGCATAAATTATGCACACTCACACTTGTTCTCTCTCCCACTTTCTGTCCCTCTCCCTCTTCCTCCATGGTTTCTGTGTGTAGTCCTGGTATTCAAGAGATGCTCTGACTGAGATCTGAGATTAAAGGGATGCAACACCAATGCCATATATAAATTTCTTACATGTTTGCTGTATATGATTTGGAACCTATTGAATCATAAATCAAACATATTATTCTAATTACTATACTATTTTAAGACAGTTTAGAGCTTAATGAGTACTTCCTCACTGTATTTCTAGTATTCTTTTGGCTATTTTTACCAATTTCATAGAAGATATGAAACTCGTTTAAAAAAACCATATGGGTAGGAATATACAAAAGCTAGATGCTACACAAAAGATAGGTAAGTCAGATCAGAAATCTAAACATACAAGGCAGAAGCTTGACACAATTTTTCCTTCTATTTCCCCAACTAATAGAGCACTGAAAACACTCAGCTAGTACACTAAGTAAATAAAGCATGATATAAAATTATATTTGCGATAAGAAAATTTATCAAACATGACCACAACCAACTTTCTTCTATAAATTTCCAAATTTTGTTTTTAATACTTGGAAGCAAAATCTGCTTTGTTATCAAAACAAATGTCTATAATTTTTAGGAGACATTAAACAGGACTATTAAAATAACACTAGGCCTTTATCCTTTTTTAATCTTACATATTTGTACCATTTTCTCAGTTATAAATTAATTTTTCAAAGACAGTGTTTCACACTGTATCTCTAAGAAGGGTTGTGTATAAACTTCTTTAATGATACCAAGTGGAAAATATGGCAATAAATAAGGAGCAAGCAACAAGCTTTAATGAGATACCAGTTATGAAATAACAATTCTCCAACAACTCCAAACACCTAAGAACAGTAGATATTGCATCTCATAACTTTTTCAGGAACTAAAAGCCCATATATTTCCCGCCCAAAATAATATACATAACTTATAAGCCATGTCATACTCACCTACCCAATGGGGGTTATCATATGATCCTAGTGGGTATAAATCTAAATATAACTAGGGTATCAGTCATGCTTAAAACACCACTTTACAGGATGAGATGCTAATGTATTCATGAGACAAAAAAGACTTGATTTTTTTAAGATAAAATTTTATTCTTTTAAAAGGCTTATTATTTATGAGTGGACTGTAACTATACTCAGACACACCAGAAGAGGGCATCAGATCTCATTACAGATGGTTTGTGAGCCACCATGTGGTTGCTGGGATTTGAACAAGACCTTTGGAAGAGCAGTCAGTGCTTTTAATTGCTGAGCCATCCATCCCTCAAGCCCAAAAAGAAATGTTATTAAATGTTAAGATTATTTTCTAACTTTCTTTCAGATCGGTATCCTAAATATTATCTACTAAGTGCTATTCCTGTGTATCTATTACTTGGCTATCACACTGAATTTTAACATTTTTTTGAGATAAAGTATTACTATGTAGGCCTGGATGGCTTGGAATTCTTTATGTAGACCAGGCTATTATTGAACTCCAGCCTATTCCTTCTGAATGCTGGATTTTTAAAAGAGGTATGTTACCACACACTGCCAGTTCTATCATCTTCCTAGGAAATCAAGCGACAATCCCACTTCCTGCAACAAACTTTTAAAATAATTACTCTTAATCATTCCTTACATTGTTTTATTTATAATTGTGTGTGTTGAATAATTTGTGCATGACTGCTGGTGCCCAAGAATCAGACTTCTCAAATATCCCTGATCAGTCCTGAGGATTGGGTGTCTGCTGGGACTTGAACTCCAGATCCCTGTACTACAAAGTAAAAGACAAAGAACTATTTGGCATTTTGCTTGATTTTTTAATTTCCTTCTCCATTAGAATTACAGGTAGAGTTACAAATTTAAAACTTCTTTTTAAGAACTCACTACATTTTTACTGACTTAAGTATGTGGCATACACACCTTCATTCTATAGTATGCATGTAGAGGTCAGAAAAAAATATTTAGGTGTCATTCTCTTATCATATGGGTGTCAGCATCAAACTCTGGTCATTAGAGGTAAGCTTGGTGGCAAGCATTTGCTGAGCCCTAATATTTGATTGATGTGATAAATAGCAACGTATATATCTGGCTGTCCTGGAACTTACTATGAAGATCAGGATAGACTGAAACTCACACAGAGCTCAACCTGTCTTTGCCTCCCTCCTGAGTACTGGAATTAAAGGTTTCTCCCAGGTCCTCCTATTATTGTTGTTGTTGTTATTCTGTTCCTAACCCCACCAACACTTTCTTCCCAACAAGAGTCCCTACTTTCATTTTTCTGTGCATGGTGCATTTAATGTAACTCACGTTGCTTGCAAACATGATGTAATTTCATCAAATGATTAAGTTTTCTTTTGTAATCTAGACCCCATATTGAACTGTCTTGGCATTTCTTACAATGAGAAAACACTAAGATGTTTACAAAGCAGGTTTAATGGCTAGAGGTGTAGTTTAGTGGTAGTATTGTTCAACATGAGGAAAGCCACGTTTATCCCAAGCACTGATTTTTTTTTAAAGTGAAAGAGGGCTGGAGAGATGGCTCAGTGTAAGTTTAAAGCACTGACTGCTCTTCTTTCTAGAGGTCCTAAGTTCAATTCCCAGCAACTACATGGTGGCTTACAACCATCTGTAATGAGATCTGATGCCCTCTCTTCTGGTGTGTCTAAAGAAAGCTACAGTGTACTCATTTACATTAAATAAAATTTTTAAAAGTGAAAAAGAAAACAGACTGATGTCTTCATGTATGTAATTATAAATCCAAACGAAAAAAAAAATGTCCAAACATTAAAAGCTTCATTGGAATAAAGTGATTGGTTATTTTTCTATATTTCCATATAGGTCATGAATTTGTTAAACTTGTTAGTAATGAACCTAAAGTCGCCTGAAATCTGAGCCAATCTTAAGGTAACCATTAAATTGGCTATTAAAACATGCCTTTTCGTCAGAGTGTGCTAATACATGCCTATAATCCTAGCATTAGAAGGGCTCCTGAGTAAAAAACTTTAGACTATCTCAACTGTGGTAAGTTAAATAAGAATGGCCCCCATAGAAGCACATGTTTGAATGCTTAGCCCCCAGTTATGAGGTTATTTTGGAAGGATTATAAAGTATGGCCTTGTAAATAGCTGTGGCCACATCCCAGGTGTGCTGTTGAGGTCTTAAAAACTTATGCCAGGCCCAGTCTCTGCTCTACCTCCTGCTTGTAGATCAGGATGTAAGCTCTTAGCTATTGCTCTAATGCCACACGCATGACTGCTTGTCACCATGTTCCTCCGCCATGATGGTTATGAACTGTAAGCAAGTCTCCAATTAAATGTTTTCTTCTAAAAGTTACCTTGGTCATTATGTGTCTTCACAGCACTAGGACAGTAGTTATGAAGATAAAGATCCTGAAAAAAAATTCTAAGACAACTTCATAGCAAACTGACTATGGTATCAGTTAACCTCTAGGAATACCACACATCTTTTGAATATGGTTGAATTCTATAAGAAGTCTTGACTCAATACAATTTACCACCATTAGAAAATAGCACTAAGTGCTCTATAATTATCCTAAACAATTCTTAAATTCCCAGATGAGAAAAGTGGATATCAGAATTAAAGATAGGAATAAACCTTTTTTCCCCTTGTATACTTCTTTTTCACAAAGAATCCTTACTCTGAATTTCCCCCAAAGCAGCACCATCAGTTTTGAAGCAAGGATTTTGTTTCATGAGCAGAATTGATGAAATGTTTCAAATCGAATTAATTAATAGTTAAGAATGCTCATGCTTTTTGAAACTTTGTTGCATTGTCCCAGATACTTGTAAAAATCAGAAAGTTAAGGAAAGGATTTTAATTCACTTTGACAAAACAAGAAATGCTTGTTTAACTATATGTCTGATGTCTTCACCCAAGACTCACCTCTGCCAAGTGTTGCAGCCGCGTCAGTAGTGGAGTCCTCTTGTCAGATCCAAGACGTGTGATATAGTTTGATCTTTTGCTAAATACATATAGAAGGTTAAGGACTGCCAGCACCACTTGCATATCAGAGGAAGCCAATAAAGTTGTCAAATGCTATAAGAATAAAAGGGACAAAGTATAATGCATCAGAAACTTGGCACTAAAAACTTAAAAAAAATTTAATGTAATAATGTCAACATTAAAATATATCAAGTTGTTGAGCCACAATACAAAAAAAATATAGCCAATCTCTTATAATACATAATCCTACACCTTAAGAACAGATGGCCAGAAGGTTCAGTAACAGTAAAAACTGTAACTTCAGTTCTAAATTATGTGTCTCTATATAAGGAAGAATTTCAAGATAGAAATATTTTATAATACATATGTATAAGAAAAAATTTAAATTTCTAAGCATTGTGAAATAAAGCTAATTCTATGCTATTATTTCCTTTATGACAAAGAACTCATAAAAACTAAAGCTATCAACAACAGCTGTGTGCAATTATTCAGAATAAAACTATTAAAAGTATGGTACAAGGCTCTCTGCTCCTTCCTGTTCCAGAGATAGCCCCATCTTCTGCAGTGCCCGACTCATCCCTTAGATGTGAACGGATTTGTTCATATTGGGCACCTGGTTACCAGGGTTGCCTTTTGCTCTGGATCTGGCAAAGTGAAGATTATTGCCATCAACTACCCTTTCATTGACCTCAACTACATGGTCTACATGTTCCAATATGACTCTACTCGTGGCAAATTCAATGGCACAGTCAAGGCTAAGAATGGGAAGCTTGTCATCAATGGGAAGTCCATCACCATCTTCAAGGAGCGAGATCCCACTAACATCAAATGAGGAATGTCTGGTGCTGAGAGTCTACTGGCATTGTCACCACCATGGAGAAGGCTGGGATCCATTTAAAGAGTGGGGCTAAAAGGGTCATCATCTCCGCCCCTTCTCCCGATACCCCATGACTGTGATGGGTATGAACCATGAGAAATATGACAACTCCCTCAAGATTGTCACCAATGCATACTGCACTACCCTGGCTAAGGTCATCCATGACAACTATGGCATTGTGGAAGGACTCATGACCACAGTTCATGCCATCACTGCCACTCAGAAGACTGTGGATGGCCCCTCTGAAAAGCTGTGGTGTGGTCATCCCAGAACTGAATGGGAAACTCACTGGCATGGACTTCCATGTTTCTACCCACAATGTATCTGTTGTGGATCTGACATGCCACCTGGAGAAGACTGCCAAGTATAATGATATCAAGGAGGTGGTGAAGCAAGCAGCTGAGGGCCCACTAAAGGGCATCCTGGACTAAATTGAGGACCAGGTTGTCTCCTGTGACTTCAACAGCAACTCCCACTCTTCCACCTTTGGTGCCGGAGCTGGCATTGCTCTCAATGACAACTTTGTGAAGCTCATTTCCTGGTATGACAATGAATATGGCTAGAGCAACGGGGTGGTGTACCTCATGGCCTACATGGCCCCTAAGGAGTAAGAAACCCTGAACCACCCACCCCCCAACAAGGACACTGAGAGCAAGAGAGAGGACCTCCCTACCATAAATATAAATCAATGAAGTTCCGCTGTCCCCACAAAAAAAAAAAAAAAAAAAAGTATGGTACAAGTTTAGAAATAATGTGCCACCCCCCCAAGAACATTCACTAATATGTTAAATCAAATAATTGGATAAAATTAAAATCAGTATGCAATTGAGTTATAAATTAACAAAAGCATTTTTTTGATCATCTTAATGGTCATGGACTTCCTCTATTTCTTTGTCAAGACTGACTATTTTTCCATCCCCACTTGATAGAGGTAACACCAGACCTTTAGCTCACCCAACATTCTACTTCTTGACCAGTCATTTTCTGTTTGTTCTGATTGTTTCTTTCAGAAAATAAAGCAATGTGGTAATCAAGTTGGATTAAAAGAAAGTCATTCTTTTTACAGTATTTATGACCACTCAATTTAAGATTTATTTATGTTTGTCTAAATGTCTGTGTATCACAGATTTCTGAGCCACCATGTGACTGCTAGGAATCCAAACCTGAGTCCTGTGCAAGAAATACTCAACTGTTAAGTCATTTATCCCTTCAGCGGCCTTTTGACCATGGATTCCCTTGGCTCTTATAACAAGTCCCATCCACACCAGTCATCCATTCAACACAGCATGGATAGATATTTTAGAGATGCATTCCCATATACATTTTGGTCATCATTTCTATGATAAAGTTAACAATTAACGCTACATATACACTGCTACAATTTTAATATAATGCCCCCCCAATGGGATTGTGTTTGAACCATTGGTCAGCAACTGTCAGTTTTACAAGGGTGTAGAACTTTTAAAAGTAGGTCACTAGGCTTTGAGCCTTGGTCATTATAGCCTAGCAGTTTTCTGGTTTTCAGTAATAGTAGTAGTAGTATATGACTGCCATGAGCTCCTACCACTGTAAAGCTGCCTACCACCATCTTCAAAAGATAAAATCTGTCTCCTCAATCCATGAACAAAGTTAAAAACTTTCTTTCTTGTCAGATACTTGGTCACAGGAACAAAACTGATATAATTGTGATGGGTATTAAAATAATCTTGAGGTGAGTTTAAGTATTTACAAAGATATATTTAGGTTACATGTAAATAAATAAGGATGTAAATACTTCTGATTAAGGAACAGGTACTAAAACTAATCCCTACTTCCATGATGGGAAGAGTGTATATGTTTGGGCAAATGTTTTGGCAAAAGACATTGAAAAATTATAAGCACATTAATATAAGGAAATCAAATTATTTTTAATAGTGTAAAAAGAAAGGGCTCAGCCATTAAAGGCTAGGTTCACAACCAAAAAGAATAATTTGAAATACCTCTAATAACTTTAGACAAAGATTACTAAATAGTCCATAAAATGCAGGCACTATATTCTTTATGCCTTGAAAAGATAGAATAAGTATGAATCAGAGAAACTTTCCAATAAATCCTAAGACAGGTAATAATTTATGCTTATGAATGTGATATTTTATCTCTTTTCCCTTGCGGTTCTCAGGATTCAACCCAAGGGTCTATACACACTATGCAAGTGTACTACCACTAAGCTAAATGCCCCCCACTTACTACTTACTATCTTTGAAGCTTAAAATCATTAAGAGCTCCACAATGAAAAGTAAAGAAATCAACCATCAGAAACAGAAATTCACTTTTTTTTATGGATATACACGGTTATAATTAAGAACAGACCACATAGCCTTATATTCTCTTACCTCTATGGAACTATACAGATGCCGAGAAAAGCTGTACTCAATGAGCAAGGCTGTGAAGTTCAATACAGCCAATAGAAGCATTTTCAGCTGTTCTTTTTCTGGCCTATCACAGACAAGCATCCATGACATATTCTCCACTGTTTGTCCAGCATCTGCCAGAATTCCATCAAAGCGGTCCAACAGATCCACCCAGTGATATAACTCACACTAGAAAGAAGGATAAAGATAAAAGCGGCTTAGTGGAATGCTCTAGTAGTAATCTCAGTATTGAGGTGGCATGGATTCCAAGGATGGGCCACACAGTGAGCCCCATGATTAAATAGTGGTAATTTTAACACTAAATAGGTACTTTGGAGAGAAGTTTTATTAAGACAAAGCTTTGTTTTCATTTCTTCAAACATCAATCCATCCATTGTGAGGGATGCAGGGATCAAACTTGATTTCTCAAGTTACCACACTTGGCAATAAATGCTTTACTTTCTGAACTAACTCACACTCCCTCCCTCCCCACTCCCCTTGGCAACAATTCAGGTTAAATGCCAGGAATCAAGAGTTGTGACATATATGCTAGATACTCAAGTAACTATAGAATCAGGCTATTCCATTGTGGTTTCTTTTGTCATTATAAAAGCACACAAAATGATGTACTAATAGCTTGTTCCCTGTCCTCTGTTATCATGGGTTTACATACCTTGCCAATGTTCCATGTTTTGATTTGCTGCAGTTCCAAGAGGAGTTGCTCATCATTACAAACTTTGAGTTTGTCTATTAAGGCTCTGCAGTCTGCAGGCTAAGAAAAACAAACAGGGATTCACAAAAATGTTTAGGAATTAGAAAGAAACAAAGAAGAATGGGAAAAGTGACCCTTTAACTCACAAAGCAATTCAACTTTTACTTACATAAAACTAGATCTTTTAGATTACAACAGAAACCTATGAAGAAATTTCATTCCCAACAATCCACTATGCATTTGTTTAAATCTGAATAAACCTGCAAAAGCAAACTACTTGAAGTACACTAACAACAGAAATAAAGGAAGCTATGCAGCACTAAAAGCAAAATTAAATAACCTGCAGCATAGCCTAAAAGGTAACCAGAATGTCTGGTAATATTGAGGGGGGGAATGGCAGGAGGGAGAGCGGGAGAGAGAGAGAGAGAGGGAGAGGGAGGGAGAGGGAGAGGAAGAGGGAGAGGGAGAGGGAGAGGGAGAGAGGGAGAGAGAGAGAGAGAGAGAGAGAGAGGAAGGGAGGGAGGGAGGGAGGGAGGGAGGGAAGGAGAGAGAACTGGAGAGTGAGAGCACGCCAACCATCCTGAAAACAAAAGACTAGGACTGATGCACTGATTTTTTTCTACAATAATATTAAAGCTTGAATTAGAAAAGACCATAGAGCTTCTGAACTCTATAAAACTAAGATTCTATTCTTAATTGGTATTCCCATTTTCATACATTCCTGATAACGTGTACAGATGGACAAGACCATTATTAGGTATCAAGGAGTGGATTGAGAATTTATAATAAAAGGTCCTCAAAGTGTAAAGGAAAATGGGATAGAGACTGAAACAGAAATAATTCTATTTATGCACAACAGGTGGGAAAGTGTTAACACTTTAATTCTATAAATGGTGTCATGGAAATAAACCTAGCTTTGAAACCAAACAAATCTATGTTCTGCTT
The DNA here is from genome assembly GCF_963924665.1 of Micromys minutus. NCBI lineage: Eukaryota > Metazoa > Chordata > Mammalia > Rodentia > Muridae > Micromys > Micromys minutus. The sequence goes on along the minus strand of NC_137970.1, from coordinate 19,177,298 downwards.
TTGGTTTTATGATTATTAAACTATAGTGAGTCCTAATTACTATCCATTTATTTACCAGGAAAACACAAGCAACCTAATAAGCTATCTTGAAGAGTATGTCCAAGTACCTGCCACTTAGCAAGTACACAGAATAGGAAATTTTTAAAAATGAGCACCCTGTCTTAGTACTTAAAGAACATGGGATTTAGATTTAAAATCATTCTCTCTTTAAATCTCAACATCTTCATTCAAGAGATTAATAGTTAAATACCACCTATATATCCAACCACGCTGTTTTGGAATCTAAAACTGGAAGAAGCCCCAAAGATTCCTATCAACTATAAGATATTTAAAAGTATGATATGATTTTCTTTAAGCCAAATTCTCAACTTTGCTAAGATCTACCTCAAATTTTGTGATAATGCTATATATGAAAAACTCCTAACACCAAATCCTTCTACAAACCAAACCTGACCTCTTTAAGTATGGATTGTAGGAAAAAACAGTAAAGAAAAAATAACAGAAAATATGGAGAATTTGAGCAACACCGATTCACATGGTTCTTCTATCTCTTCTCCATTTACTTGGATTTAGTATCAAATACATCTATATAAATTTCTAATGACATGCAGATAGGCTAATTCAATGTTATAATTCTGTGGGTTAGGTAAATACCCATTTGTTGTTAACATTTAAGTCTTGTAATAACTTGGTATGTTCACCATTACATGACATGTAATATATATCACAAACCTGGTACCCAAGCCAGATCTTGCTTGAATACAAGCAATATTGTTGGCAAAGGATATTATGGCTTTACCAAAAACTCTGCTTGACATCATGACAAACCATACATGGCACAAGTTTGCAAAATAGCCTAGACCTTTTACCACCTTCCCTAGAACTCAACCTCACTAACATTTCATTGTTGCCCAGTGCATACTTCAGAGGTTACCAAGGACTAGACTGAAGTAGAATTCTTAAAAATGTTACTTCCCAAACTCAAGTATCACGTTTCTCTATCTTTGTGGAAAGAAAAATAAAGCAATTGTTTCATTGTCTTTCTTGCTTAATTTCTTTCTTGTTTTAAGACAGGGTCTATCTATGTATCCCTCATTGGTCTTGAACTCAAGAGATTTACCTGCCTCTGCCTCCCAGGTACTAAAATTAAAATGTTTGCACCACCATACCCAACCCTTTTTGTCTCTCTTATTTTCAAAGAATCATCCTAACATCCTTTAAACTTGTGACTGAGACTTCTTGTTATTGCTGAATGAGGGATAGGATTAGGGGACAGGGAGAAGGGAAAGAAGACAGGGAAAGAAGAGTAATATGTGCAGATGTCATCATGCAGGGTTGGTTCTCTTCACCTTATATTCTAGGTGCTGACCTCATTGAGATTACATTCTAAGAGACTTTTACCTGGTAAACCATCTTATGGGCCCCAAAAAAACCTTTCCTAATGTGGTAGCCCCACCCCCAACACAATTTTTCACAGGGTTCATCTATTACACACATTTACATCTAAAGTGCTTGTATTTTCTAATCATAAGGTTTACTTAGCCTTACAGTATCTTTCCTTTCTCTGTACATAAAGGCAAACCAAGTAGGACTGTCCTGACTCATAGGAAAAGGCAAACCATCTGTCAGTTCAAAGCTGCAACCAGGATTTACATGAATTTGCTCCTATTATTGAACCTATGGGGTAAATCCTCTTTATACTGCCAATATTCTAAGTGATCAATGAAAGAAAAAAAGAAACATTTCTTAAAAATAAAACCTAGTACTGACACCAGTATGATAATGAAAATTTTTTCATAAAAATAACTTAGTACTGATACCAGTAAGTTCAATGAAATAAAAAAAAAAACTTCTTAAGAATAAAACATAGTACTAATACCAGTAAGAGAAAATGAGAAATCTCCATTGCTTGAGTAAAGTAGGCAACTCAAGCCCTAAAACATATCTAATCAGTGACTTTATATTCTAAGTGATCTGATAGAAGCTAGGAAATTTACATAAGTGTGACTGTAAGAGCCTTATAATTCACTTAGCATAAAAAATAAAATTTGCATTTCTCTGATCACCTTTAAGATAGATTCTTTCTAGTTTACTGGCTTTGGTCCTTCTCTGAAAGGTTTTATGCCCATTTTGTCATTGGGATATTCATTTCTTCTGACTTAGCATAAAAGATATTAACTACTTTGGGTTACAAATATTTTCTCCAGCTTGTCATGTCCTATGACTCCCCCACACAACTGAACTTAATTGTGATATTACAAAATTGTAGCTTATAAAAACAGCACATAATTAACATAATTTGGTGAGTTTAGATAGATCCATACAGTCATTTTACTATCACCACATTCCAGGTGAAAAACACCTCCAAGTTTCTTTGTGGCCCCTTTTGTATGTTTGTGTATTTTTTAAGAACACTTAACAAAGTTTATCCTCAACAAAATTCTCTTTTTATGATGTATTTGTTTATTTATTTCATGTATGAGTACACTATAGCTGTCTTCAGACACACCTGAAGAGGGCATCAAATCCCATTACAGATGGTTGTAAGCCACCATGTGGTTGCTGGGAATTGAACTCAGGACCTCTGGAAGAACAGTCAGTGCTCTTAACCGCTGGGCCATCTCTCCAGCAAAATTCTTAAAGTACACAGCAATTTACTAGTAACTGTAAGTTCTGAAACTTATCCTTTTTCTTTTCAAATAGGGTATCACTATGAAGCCCTGAACTTGTGATTATTTTGCCTCAGTCTCCTAAGTGCTAGGATTAGATATGAGCCACCATACCCATCTTTTTATTCACTTGTTTTACTAAATTATACGTAGCCATAAAACAATTCCCACATTCCCTCCCCTGATAACCAGCATTCATTCTGTTGCCTGCTTACATACCTTTTGACTATTTTAGATGCCCCATAGTAGAGGAATCATGCAATATGTTCCTCTGTAATTAACTTATTTCACTTTCCATTCTTCTGGGGAGGGGTAATTTAAAATATATAAGAAATTCTTCAACTTCATAGTGAAAAACCCCCAAATAACCCAATTTTAAAGTGGGCAAAGAAATTTGAAAAGACATATAAATGGCCAAATGGCACATACAAAGGTACTCAACATCACTAATAATCAGGGAAATGCAAATCAAAATCATAATGAGATATTACCTCATACCTGTTAGAATGGCTATTGTCATGTGTCCTTTTATTTTGGATATGGTATTTTACATTTCCATTTTGGTATTTTGTCCTTTGCTTTAATGCTTGGAAGGGCAATCCCCACCTAAGACAAGGTAAACATTCACCTGTATGTTCTACTTCTCCTATAATTTCTTTTAAAAATATCTGACTTTTGACGACTTATCTACAATTTATTTCAGTAAAACAGTCCCCCACACCATCCCACCCAAATAAAAAATAATTGTCTTGGCACATTTTATTGACTAATACTGTTCTTTCCAACAAAATTTAATCCCTATTAGTTCTTATGCATACTAGATTGCCCTGATTTTCAATTCTCAAATAAATTATTACACTAATGGCACTTTGTTTTTAAAAATCTGAATTCGTTAAGACTTTATTCTTTGTTTTCAAATGATATAATAGTCATCAAAATGTATAGATACCAAAACACATCAAAAACAAAATAAAATAAAAACTTATAATAACAGTATTAATATGTTCAACATATGGTATTTAGTAAAACACTGATATTCCAATATCAAAATACAAAATAAAAGATAGAAGACAAATAAAATTCAATGAACTTACCATTTCTTGTTCTCAAAACAAAACAAAAAACCCTAGGTTCTAATAGCTATACTCAATTTTGATTTTACATTTGTTTTTCACTATCATACTGTCTTTCAATGCTTAAAACTGTAAGTCTGAGAGTCCCTTTCAGAGACCAAATATCTACAAAGTACTGTTCACTATTCATTTTTCCACTGGTCATTTAGCTACTAACTTTTAATGGCAAGGTAGTATTTTATTTTCCTTTGTGGAACCCAAGACCTCATGCATGCTAGGCAAGCACTCTACAACAGAGCTAATTCCTCCTACTTTCACAAATTGTTTGTTATAGTAACACTTTGCATTAATTGAACATATTTATTTGGAAGATCAGAACTGCTGAACTGGTCACAATGATTTTTTTTCCTGAAATAAAGAAAATGCACAAATCAAATTTGGATACTCACAGCCTCAGTAGGTGTCTTTTTCAGTTTAGTCCTGTCTACTTTCATGTTTACAGTTTTCTGCTTTAAGATCTGCAAAGAAAACCCCCAAAGTAATGAGAACATAAAGTTTCAGGTGATCTACAGCTCAACAATCTTAGAGCTACAAATACTGTACAGAGTTTAGACGATACCTAGTTTAACACTAGAGTTATGTTGAATCACTGGTATGGCTATAAGACAGAAAATGGCAGAGTATCTTTAGATAAAACTAACCAACAATCTCTGTTACAATAAAACAAAAATCAAATTAAGCCAAAACAAAAAAGCACTTTTTCCTCTTCTAAGAATTTCAAATCTTTTATTGACATGGTTAATTAATCCCAGATTTTGGGATACCTTAGGATGGAAAAAACTCTATTTATGGGAAATTTCTGGAATTTTAGCATCATTAATCTATATTGCATGAATAAGTACAAAAGTGAAAGCTCAGAAAGTACCAAAAGCCAAGTGAAATATTTAATTTTTTTTATTCAAATCTATCTTACGTGTGTGTTTTGCTCACATGTATGTATATACATCATAGAGGCCTAAGGCCCAAAAAGACCAGAAGCCAGTGGATCCCCTCCCTGGAACTAGAGTTAAGGATGGCTGTGAGCTACCATATAGGTTCTATGAAAAAGTGGTCTTAACTGTTTTTATTTAGCTCTAGGATTAGTTTTTAAATTGACTATATACAACTGCTAAAAAATATGGTAGACAATTACATAAAAGTAAAAAGGTTATAACAGAAAATAGAAATCTACTGAATCAGGCATTTTGGTTCACACCTGTAACTCCAGACTAAAGTAGAAGGATCAATGAAAATTCATGGGTAGGTTGGGCAACAGAGCTATCTCAAAAACAAGCATCTAAATATAAATCTAGTTCTAAAAGAAAATACTCTAGAAAGGTTAACAAATAAAATACTTAATAATGCCTACTTCTGACTGCCTAAAGTCTGTAGGACATTTTCTTAACAATTGATGTGGGAAGGCCCAGCACACTGTGAATGGTGACATCCCTTGGAGTGTACAAGAAAGGAGGATGAGAAGGGCACAAAGAGCCAGCCAGTAAATTCTCTCCATGTTCTCTCTGGTTCATTTTATGACTCTAGATTCCTGTTTGGGTTCCTTCCCTGACTCCATTTAACAATATTGTAAAATGTGGAAGCATTAATCCAAATAACACCCCTCCCACGCTGCAGTGTTAATTCATGGCTAAACACAAGGATTATTATCTGATGGCTTCAGCAATGTACCTTTTAGCAGGAAGATAATTGTGTCTTAACAAAGGCAATTCTTATCGTTTTTAAAATTAGGAAACAATGTGCAACACACTACTAAATATGCCCTGACGGTTTAACACAATCATTTTAGTAAGACCAAGTAATTTGGAAGTCCCCAAAATAGGTAACAGCCTAATCAGACCCATGTGATGCCTGTAACATTTAATAGCAGGTAAGTCCTTAAAAGATACACTGATCAAAGTTTGGTAAGAAATCAACATTTCTACTATCAAAGAGGACACATGCACAGTGGTAGAGGTAGATTTCAGGCTCTTCAGAAAAATCTGGTGGAACTACATAAAGTAATCAACCATGAATACATACATTATCTAGGTAGCTTCTATCCAATTATCTGTTTCGCTTACATCTATTCAATCAATGAGTATTCAGGAAGTGTCAGTAAAAATATTCAGAATGTTCTAAAGTATTTTATTTTGTTTTAATGGACACACAGTATTTAAATATTTATGAGGCCATGTTATTTTTTGACACACATATAAATCAAGGTTAGCAGCATACCAGCTCTTCAAATACTTACCACCCAAAACATTTAGTTCTAGATAGTATTTGAACACTAAGCAGCATTCTTCTATAATTAATATTTAGGAATATGTAACTACAAATTCCCTTTTTAAATTACCCCATCATCTAACACAATTGAACAAGATCAACAACTTCAAGATAAGGCCAACTAGATTCTGACAAAATTTTAACCATGGAGTAGACACCAGATTGCATTACTGGAGATAGTTATTTGTAGGAAAGCAATTGAATTGCTTCTGTCTGCTATGGAAAGTAACAATCAGCCCCAACATTAAACATCAAGTATTAGGCACATAGTGGTGCATGCATTCCCTTTAGAATAAATGAGGGAAAAACTCAAATGTGTGTTCATCACTTTTATTCAAAGACAATGTTGAAAGTTCTATCCCTTCATAGTATAACACACAAAGGAAAGTTAACAGGCATACAGGCCACAAAAGAATATAACTCTCCCTGTCTCTAGACAAGTATTATCTACATTTAAAAAAAAAAAAAAAAAAAAAAAACCCTACACTTAGAAAACACCTCCCAGAGTGGCCAGGCAGATGATTTAGTGACAAAAGCACTTGCAGTATAAATAAGCACAAGAACACAAATCCAGCTCCCCTGAACCCAGGTAAATGTCTGTAACTAGTGATTGGGGCAGGTGAGGTGACTCACTGGCCAGTCAGTCTATGTAGAAAACCTCAGGTTGAATCAGAGACTCAGTATTAAAAAATATGATGGAGAACAATAGAGCAAGGCACTCAAAGCTGCACTCTGCTTCCACATATACACTGGCAAGTACTATACACAAGTGCTCATATCCTTAAGATTCATATCAAATCTCCTAAAGCTGACGTACAAGTTAACACTATTCCTACTCAAATCCCAGTAAGACTCTTGAGAGTAAACCTAACTATTCCACAGTGTGTATGGAAAAGCAAAGGAATGACAACAGCAGAAACAACTTGGAAAAATAAAACAGATCACTACTTTTGGCAGTTGACCCATTTACATAAAAAAATTTAGTTTTCTAGCACTACTCCATGTCAATCTGCTCTTTCCCATTCCTGCTAGAACCACTTATTCCCCAGCAAGACCACTCCTCCTTTCATTATTTTTGTTATGTGCCCCACTGAGTTGAAATTAAGAGCATTGTTGGGAGGTTATTTGCTGAAGCAAGAACAATTCAACAATGGTTAGACTACTGAATAAAAAAAAATGCCACCCCCAATAATCCTTAACTTGACAACAGACCAGGGGAAGGGGGTTTGTCTGGTCTCATGGGTATATCACTATTTTTAAGAGACTGATTATTGCTATGTAGGATCAGTCCCCCTGTAGTGATAGGATAACAAACATACAAGGTTCAATCAATCTAACCCTCTTGGGGTGGGGTAGGGTCAAACAGCAAGCATTTTATCCCAGCTATACCTTAGAAAATTGTTTGTGTGCTCATGTGCACCAGTGTTATGCATGTGGAGGTCAGAAAACAACTTTTCAGGATTTGGTTTCTTTCCTTCTACCATGTAGGGTTGAGGCAATGGATTCAGGTTGTGAGGCTGGTTCTCAGTTTTTTGTTTGGTTGGTTTTGAGTGATTTCTGTTGTTTTAAATGAGAATAAATCCCTGCTCTGGCTGTCCAGAAACCGACTATGTATACTAGGCTGACCTTGAACTCTGAAGACCTGCCTTCCCCTGTTTCTTAAATGATCGGTTTAAAGCATGCACCACACCTAGAGTATCAGCTACTAACTTTTCTAGCTTTTTGAAACAGGGTTTCTGTGTATCCTTGGATGTTCTGGAATTCTAGGTAGAAGAGGCTGTCCTTGAGAGATCCACCTATTTCTGCCTCCAGAGTGCTAGAACTAAAGGCTTAGTTATGCCACTACTTCTGGCAAGTCACTTTAAGCTAACATATTAAACTTTAAGCTAACAGATAAAAACTATGTTTTTATGGTCTCCAACATATTTTGAATTATACACAAATTGTAGAATTGCTAAAAGAGTTAATAACACTAGGTATTGCCTCACATACATTTTTCTGGATGTGGAGAAAATACCTAAAAATCTACTTTCAATAATTTTCATATATCCATTAACTATTGTTATCATGCTGTATAATGTTCTTGGAATTCATTCTTCCTACTTGAAATCTTGTATTCTTTGGCCAGAATTTCCTAAACTCCTAACAAATACTATTACTACCATCCTATACTTCCTGTATCATCTTACACAACATTAAGATAGTACACACACACACACACACACACACACACACACACAGAGTATTGACTAAGACTCAGACATGTGTATCAATAAAATAGACTAAAACTCCAGATATATGAATACACCCAAGTGGCATCAAGGAAGTATGGGAAGTATGTCAATTGAAGTTGTCATAACAAGAATTCATCCTTATACAAAGTGATAATCTATGACCCAAGTGTCCCAGCTCACATAAATTAATTCAAGGAACTAAAGAGATGGCTCAATAGATTATGCTGCTCATGCAGAAGACCCCAGTTCAATTCCAAGCACCCACTTCAGATGATGCATATAACTCCAGCCAAAAGAGACCCAAGTCCTCTTTCGGATGCCACAGGAACCTGCACTCACATACACATAATTAATTGCACATATGCACACATCCAGATAATTGACTTTTAAAAATTAACTCAAAATGTTCCTTCCACAGCTAAACAGAAAATGTATATAAAAGCCTATTGAGAGAAAATAATTGCAAACCATGTATAGTACTTAGAATATATAAAAAATTCTCAAGGCTGCTTTGCTTGCCTCACCTTGAGGCTATATACTTCCTAGCTGCCCACCTTGGAAACCTGTCAGCCTCTGGCCCAGGACTCTACTCCCTGTTCTTGTAGCAGACTGCTTTGGAAACATCACCAAGTAACCCTCCCTTTGGCTTCCTGTTGGTGGAGTGCTTGTCTGGCATTCTGGGCTAGCCCTGAAGCAGGGTGTCCCAGGGGTCTATTAAGTGAACTACAAGTTCAGCCCTCTAACTCCAATGGGACCAAAGAAGACTGTATGATTGATTAGATAGGTCTCCATCCCCAGTAGCACCAAGGATCCCTGAGACTAAAGCTTTGGCTCCAGTGGTCTCAAAGGGCAATGTGGATCCTGGGTTTTGGGGCCAAATGTGAGAATTCATGGTGTAGAATGAAGAAACTGGCATTATAGAAGTAGATAAAAGGTATGTAAATAAGACATATAGAACTTCACATAGACATGACCAGAGAAGAAATTCCATGATACATCATATCATAGTCAGGATGTCAAAAATACAATGTGAATAAAAATATTAGAAGTAACATGAGGAAATTATCAACTTACACACAAAAGGCAGAAATATCAGACATATCCCAGACTTTTCGTCAGTAAACAGAAAAAAACACAAAATGAAGTAACGTCTTATCAAATTCTGAATAAGTAACTGTGAGCCAAGAATGTTATCCAGCAAAGCATATCGTTCAAGAAAATGAAGAAATAAGGATAGTTCAAAACAAACACAAAGTAGGACAATAAAAAAAAAAACAAAACAAGCTAGCACTTCGAAAAATTCCTAATGGAGTATTATACAAGAAGGTGGAACTACTTTGAGAACCCACAAAAGTGGGCAATGGATGAATTAAGTAGCTTGGGAAAACACCAACCATTTATATTTGGAGTCCCGAATTTCATAAATGAAACATCAAAAGGCATAAAAAGCACATAGGTCCAAGCACAATAATAGTGAGAAACTTCAATGCACCACCCATTTCTATAGGTCTTCTGAAATGAAAATGGACAAAAAAAACTTTAGATAGGATCAACTTAACACATACATTTAAAATATTCTACCAATATGCATCTTCTCAGCAGCACATGGAACCTCCAAAATTGGTATCATAGGGGGAAAAAGTGTCAACAAATGCAAAATAAAAATAAATCAGGCTAATTCCTTGTGTCCTATCAGATCCTAATTGAATAATGCAAAATTCAACAAGGGAAACTACAAAAATATTTGGGACCTAAATGATAACATTTTTGAAGTAACAGTAAGCTATCAAGAAATTGAGAGAAAAATTCCCAAAGACACACACAATTGAGAACCTACTAGAACCTCCCTCCCTTCTGAGACATAGCCAAGGCAGTCAGTCTTAAGAGGAAAATTTACAATACTCATAATAAAAAGTGAGAGATGGCTGGGGGGGGGGGGGATCAAGTGTAGGAGAGCTGGCCAGAGAGGGCCAGCAGAGTGAAAGGAAATGGAAGGGGGGGACCATCTCTAGGATATGCCAGAGACCAGGAACCGGGTAGGCTCCAGGGAGTCTACTGAGGATGACTCAGACTCCTAGAAGTGAGGGACATGGAGCCTGAAGTGGCTATCTCCTGTAGCCAGGCAGGACTCCCAGTGGAGCAATAGTCACTAACCTACCCAGAAAACTTTCAGCCCAAAATTTATCCTGTCTACAAGAAATGTAGGCCCTGGGCTGGAGAGGTGGCTCAGTGGTTAAGAGCACTGACTGCTCTTCCAGAGCTCCTGAGTTCAAATCCTGGCAACCAAATGGTAGCTCATAACCCTCTGTAATGAGATCTGATGCCCTCTTCTGTGTCCTATCAGATCTGAAGACAGCTACCGTGTACTTATATATAATAAATCTTTTTTTAAAAAGTACAGGCTGGGATGGAGCAGGAACACAGGGAATGGCCAACCAATGATGGGCCCCACTTGAAACTCATCCTACAAGCACTAATCCCAGACGCTATTATACTCTTATTATCTTTGGAGACAGGAGCCTATCATAACTGTCCTCTGAGATCCTCCACCCAGCAGCTGACAGAAACTGATGCAGAGACCCACAGCCAAACATTGGATGAAACTAGGGGAGTCTTGTAGAAGAGTTGCAGGACGGACTAAAGGACCCATAGGGGATGGGAACTCCACAGGAAGACCAACATTCAACTAACTTGGACCCTTGGGGTCTCCCAGAGACTGAACCACCAACCAAAGAGCATACGAGGGCTGAACCTAGGCCCTACATACATATTTAGCAAATATACAGCTTGATCTTATCTATCTAAAAAATGTAAAATAATACATCTTCAAGAGTTGGTTTTAGTGATGATGTTTCAGATAATAATCCAGGGTATCATCCAAGAAAGCAAAAAAAAAAAAAAAAAGAAAATTTAATGCATTCTCTTAAAAAAAAAAAAAACAGCTAGCACGAAGAAAATTATTTGCTAAAAGTATCAAGGTAGCTCAATGGTAAAGTGCTTGGTTCAATCCAAAGTAGTAGAAGATAGAAACAATTATTCAAAATACGCAAAGAATAGAAAGTCAACAAAAATAAACCAATAAATTTTTTAATAAATACATTACCAGAGAGGCTATACAGACAGAATATTAACTAATGAAAAGATGCTACACAGCAAGAGACTGATACTCAGCAGTGAGATTTTACTATGCCTGTTACAATAAACAAACCCAGAATACTGACAACAGAGTGTTAGCAAGGATGTAGAACAAGAATGCCCTTAGACTGCCTGGAAGATAGTTAAAATGGCTTTACAGAACTAAACATATTTGTAAACTGACCAAGTATTTGCATTCCTTGGTATTTGTTCAAAGGAGTTGAAAACTCATGTCAATATAAATACTAGCATACAACACTGCAGATTTATTTGCAACTGTCAAACTTTGGGGAAAACTATTGGGGTAAAGAGACTATAGTGTATCAAACAAAGGAATATTTAGTACTAAATGAGCTATCAATAGACATGGAGCGGGAGAGATGGCTCAGAAGTTAAGAGGACTGACTGCTCTTCCAGAGGTCCTGAGTTCAAATCCCAGCACCCACGTGGTGGCTCACAACCATCTGTAATGGGATCTGATGCCCTCTTCAGGTGCTGAAGAGACAATGTACTCATATACAAAAAATAAATAAATCTTTAAAAGAAAGATGTGAAAAGCCTGATCTACATAGTGATAAAGGCGGGAAAATTATTCCATGACAGATTAAATAAAGTCAAGCCCTCAAAATTTCTAATGTCAAGGGTAAATGTAAACTATAATCTTTGATGATTCATTAACTTTAACAAATATGCCATTTTAGTGAAGGAATCCTGATAAAATAAAATTATTTACATATGTGAGGACAAGGAGTTGTTACAAATTCTTTGAGACAGTGTTTCTCTACATGGCCATGACTATCCTAGAACTCAGAGACCTACATATATATCTCAAGTGCTGGAGGTAAAGATACATGCCTATTCTAAAAAATTAGTCACTTAAATTTTTTCCCAAAGTACCAAGTACCTTACCCACTAAGTGAAAAATATATAATGACCACTTCATTGTTATTTACCAAAAGCTGTAGATGAGATCACTGGTAAAATCTTCCTCAAAATAAGCATCTGGCTCAAATTAAAACTGTTTTGGACTATAGATCCTGTAATATTCAAGTACCTAGAACAACAGGTACTTGAATAACAGCTAATACAGAAAAGCAATTTATTGAAAGAGAATCTCTCACAGTTCAGAGAACTGACAGAAGCCTAGATCTACACTCTGAAAATGGTAGAATTAAAGGAAACCAGATAACCATGACCAAGGGTAGAACACAAAAGCAGTTTATTTGGGGTGCTTCTGCTACCAATACAAGACTTTAGATGTCTAAAAGGTACTGATGGTGGCAAAAAGACCTGCAAATCATTTCAGGTCACAAATTCTAAATATGAGCATCTGCTGCATGCTGCTCCCCGACACACCAGGAACCAAAATGAAAAAGTACAGATGGTCCCTAGGACCAGTGAACAGCTAGTCTGTTTTCTATCATCCAACTGCAAGAAATACAAATAGTTAAAAAAACAAATGAAAGATAGCAGTGTCCTTGAGATACCAATTAAAATTCTGAAGTTTTGTTCCCAGTTCAAAGCTACTGTTCCAACTTGGAAAATACTTACTTAGTGCTCACTATAAGTCAAACAATACCCTGTATTTAAAAAAAATGTTATGAGCATAAGTACACTGCCAGGCTGACAAGACATACTTAATGATTCTAAAAACAACTTGGTTTAAGGTTGGCATCTAACAATTCAAGTATTCTAAAGAATATACTTTGTAACATGTCAGAGACTATATTTATTATTATTTCACACACAAATATTCTTCCAGCCCAATTTGTCCCTATTACAGATAAAAAAAAATAAGGTCCAGAGGAAAAATCAGCACCTTGTTTGGTTAGCAAATTTTGAGAGATTAAATTTCAACTATTCTACACTGTCACAAATAAGAATGGAGAATGGATCCTATCTTAGAGGCCAAAAAAGAAAACTCCAGTACATAAAAACTCCCAACAAAAAGAAGCTAACTTTTAAAAACAAATTTCTGAAAATGTTTTGCTGCTTTTGTTGAGTAAGAATATAATTGTAAGTATCAAACAACCTCTCTCTTCAAGTGGTTCTTCTTAAATTTTGCTTGGGAAGATATAGAACTATTAAGAAAATGGATGAATTATTAACCACCTATAACCAATGCCACTACTTAAAATACTTTCATTTAACCATCTATTTTATCCATTATTCTTCCAACCTTCATTTACTTTATTGAAGTTTAACTATCATTACATCAAGAATAAATATGGACATCTAAAATACATGGAGTAGGGAGCTAGAGAGATGGGTCACTGAATAAAAGTGATTGTTACACTTTTATTCAGTGACATTTATTTTATTCCTGATACTCTGAGTTTTGTATTCCTGAACTCACAAAAAGCTAGGTGCAGTAATATTCCTATAATCCTAGCAGTTCTGTTCAGTGGGAGACAGAAAAAGAATTGCCTACTAGCTGGAATATTCAGTATAGTGGCAAAGAAGAGACTTTTTCTTAAATTTCTTTTTAATGTGGAAGATAATAGACTTCTGAAAGTTGTCCTCTGGTATACAAAGGTGTGCACACACATATACACAAACACATGTACAGTTATTAAGATAGCAAGCATAAGACCTGTGCAAGCTCAAACCAGACAAAATCCCAAAATGAAGAGTAGGATGTAGGCATGAAACTGTACCGTTGGGCTAGAGAGATGGCTCAGAGATTAAGAACACTGAATACTCTTCCAGGTCATGAGTTCAATTCCCAGCAACCACATGGTGGCTCACAACCATCTGTAATGGGATGATGCCCTCTTCTGGTGAGTCTGAAGGCAGCAATGGTGTACTCATATAAATAAAATAAATCTTAAAACAACAAACTTCCACCACTAACTGAAATACTATTGGCATTTGAGAGCTGCTGGGAGAGACAGGTTCCTTTAATGGTGGGTATTCCAGGATAGGTCCCACTCCCAAGAGTAGCTGGGCAACACAAATTAGAGTCAAAGAGCTTTAAAAAAAATTAGCTCAACATTGAGTGGGTAGGTAGGGTTAATGGTGGATCTGGAAATAAGGGAATATGATAATACATTGTATAAAACTGTCCAGGAATAAATAAAAATTACAGTATTGGAATTTGTCTCTAACTGGGTGTTGGTGACATACACCTTTAATCCCAGTATTCGGGAGGCAAAAGCAGGGAGTTCTGCAAGTTTGAGGCCAACCTGGTTTACAGAAAGTTCCAAGATAGCCAGGGCTATTTGAAGAAAGCTTACCTTGAAAAATTAAAAAGAATTTGCCTCTAGATGGCAGAAAAATACATGTTTGTTTATGCTTTATGTTTTCTGGATCCTTCCAATTTTTTTCTCTAAGTAATATCTAAGTAATTATTTTCATTACAAAAGATTAGTGGTTCCTGAGCCAAGTAACACGAACCAAATTTTAAAACAGTATTACTTAAGATAAATGCCTTAGATTGATTGCTTTGTGTGCCCAAACCTTGACACAGAGTACTTAATCTCTATTGGTATGTGAAAGGTACCATAAATAGACACAGAGACATATGGACAGACAAACACACAAAAGTGGTACTCAAGTTTCAACTGAAAACTGTAGTTGTTAACATTTAAACAAACAAAACTAGAACACTAAACTCCAATCCCATAAAACAATATACTAAATACATTTTGCCTTGTAGTGATTACTTTAACCTCTTGCCCTTCTCTAACCAGAAAATTTAGGTAGAAGTTGCACTCACCATTTCAGAATGCAACAAGGTGCACCTAAAAATAAATACCAGTGAAGAGAGAGTGAATTAAATTTAAAGAAGGGGAGAGGTATCTGGAGGGTTTAGAGAAAGGGGAAAGGAGGAATTTTGTAAACATAATCTCAAAAATTACAAAAAAAAAAAGTTTTAGAATTCATGACTAAACCAAACCAAACAAACAAAAGCACAAAACCCCAGCCTACTACTCACTACTGATTAGTTACAGGCATTACTGATTACCTGATTTGTTAAGAACTCAGCATGATTTTAAGCCTATCTGATCTTCATTCTAGTTAATATACAGCCAAAATTTTACTGTGACCAATTTACTAAGGCTGAAAAGTATCTACAAGCAGGGATACAGATGTTCAACAACTTAAAAGTTCAAACTACTAACTACTCCCACAACTACTCACTACAGGCACCAGTATCCCTATCCTCAGCTACACAAAATGACATGGGAGGATTGTTCAACTAAATCTATGACCAGTCCTTTCTGGTCTCCACAGGCACCACGCACAAACAAGTCACAAATATGACCACTATATAATAACTATAGCCAAGTTATTACCCTTAAATCTGGGCCCATAAAATGATCCTGATATGTCTACTAAGTTCTTTGTTCCAACTTTTCTGGTGGAATATGAAGAGGATTCTACTATTCAAAAGCTGCTGGTACAGCTATGAATCACTTAACAGGAAATATTTTGAAACATCCTAAAATGTCTACAAAGATTGTTACTCATTAATACAATCTTTCACCATCAGTAGGCATTATATTTTTCTCTATCTGTAATTCATTGCTGATCTCTACTACCAGCAAAAATAAACTAGTCTTGCACGATGTTTCAACACCAGATCTGGTGGCACATACCTGAAATTGCAGAAATCTTAATGTCTCCCTCCGCTACAGAATACGTTCCTGACAACTATACAGGGAGTTTCTGGGCTATATAAGGTATTTTCTCAAAACAAACCACGAACAGAAACTATTCTGTTAGATAGCACTTAAGTATAATTTTGTCTTCTAAAGGTAGAGATCTGTACTGCTTATGAAGCTAATCTTTACTTTTTTCATAGTAACAGAATTTTTAATTTTTTAATTCATTGTATTCTTCTCTCATATATTATTACATTCGACTGCAGATGACCCTCCTTCCTCGCCTCAGTTTCTCCCTTCACCTACCCTATAAACTGCTGTAACATTTTGCTCATTGCTCACACTGTTCATACTAGTTTCAGTGTGATTTATAAATCTCCTGCCAAGTTCTCCGTTTCTACTGCTTATCTTTATAAGCTACATTTTTTTTTTATTTTGTATAGTCTACATAGGAGTGTGGGTGAGTATGCCATGGTGCACATATGAACGTCAGACAACAAACTGCCAGAGTTGGTTCTCTCCATCCACCATGTGGATCCCTAGGATAGAACTCAAACTTGATAGCAATTGCCTTTAACCTGTTGAACCATCTTACCAGCACCCTATTGTTCATCTTTTGTATCTCCACTATGTGGAACTAATGAGTATGGCCTCAAAAAAACATGTGTTGCATAAATATTACTGCCCTCATTTATAGGATAAGGAAACTGACTCAATCTGCCCTAAGTGATATCATTACCTACTTATTTTACATAAACTATAATGGCCTCATCTTTACAGAGTACTCTATAATTACAATATCTTAAAATATTATGATTAACACATAATAACATATATAGTGATACTTAAAGGGTCAATTCAACCTATAAAGCACACTTTAAGTTTTATATATACACACACATGTGTAGGATTTTGACAAGCATTTTATAATATAAATTTAGTAAAATATCCTAGACCCATTCAAATATAAATTTGTATACTGTTTTTAATATACTTAACATAAGAGTATATGTATATGCATTTTAGGGTGAACAGAAGGAAAATAGAAAGCAGGCAGTTAAAAAAAAAAAAAACAGGACACAGGCCCCAGACCAGATACAGGTTTATCCAAAGATTGTAAACTAGCACGGTAATAGCAATTGCATATGCCACCATGAACTCTCACCTTGGCCCAAACACTTTTTATTACCTCATACTCAAAGGCAATTGAAGGGTTTCTCAACATAGTCTTTGTTTGAAAGATTTATTTATTATATAGAAGTACACTGTAGCTGTCCTCAGACACACCAGAAGAGGGCATCGGATTCCATTACAGATGGTTGTGAGCCACCATGTGGTTGCTGGGAATTGAACTCAGGACCTCTGGAAGAACAGTCAGTGCCCTTAACCACTAAGCCATCTCTCCGGCCCCATCAACATCAGTCTTAAAGGCTGAAGAAGCACACAAGAATTAGGAAACCTATGTTTATTCAACTAAATGAAGAGAGGAAAGATAAAGAATGAAGATGAAAACCTTATATTACTTTAAAATTGAACAGAACTATTAGATTTATGAGTACCTAGGTACAAACATTTACATTAGCTTCTGAAGCTAGCAGGGAACCAAAAACATCAAAAACTGTTTAGAGGCTAGAAACAGCTCAATAATTAAGAGAGCAACCTGCTTTTCAAGAACTGGAGTTTGGCTACAAGAACCACAATGGCTGGAAACTACAGCTCCAAAGGCTCTGACATCCTTTTCTGGTCTCTACGGGCACGTGTAAATTGCATGCACTAAAGACATTAGGCATTTAAAAAAGTAAAGCTATGTTTTAAAAGATAGAAAAGATGGCTGGAGAGATGGCTCAGTGGTTAAGATCACTAAAAGCTCTTCCAGAGGTCCTGAGTTCAATTCCCAGCAACCACATGGTGGCTCACAACCATCTGTAATGGGATCTGATGCCCTCTTCTGGTGTGTCTGAGAAAACAGCTACATAAAATACTCACATAAAATAAATCTAAAAACAAACAAACAAAAAAAAAAAACTGTTTCCATTGAGTTCATTAAAAAAAAAAAAAAAGAAAAAATGTTGAATGTGGATCTTACCTGTAATCCCAGCACTCAGAAGACAAAAGCAGGAGGATAAATCTATGAGCTTAAAGCCAGACTGGGCTAGTTCCAGGCCAGACCCAAAAAGAAAAGGAACTAAGAAGCCACTCAGTAATATTATTTGCAAGCACAAGAACCCAAGTTTCAGAACCAACATTTAAAACAAAACAAAATACAACCAACTGGGTGTTGTGTGCTTATAATCTAAGCACTGAGAAGGCAGAGAAGATCCTATCTCGAAACCAACAATATAAGTAAAGTGGACAGCAAAGGAATGACACCTGAAGCTAGTCTATGTGTACAAGTGAGCACGTGCACACACGCACACACCTTTTTTGGGGGGTTAAAAAAAACTGAGTGTTCATCTGCCCTTTTTACATCAACTATGTTCTTGTAACCAAATAAAAATGAGGGGAAATAAAATATTAGGAGAAAACAAAATGTCAGTATTGAAACATCATCATTTCACTGTCCTCAATTATTTAATGAATTAAAAAAATAATCACATCCTCAAAACACATATACCCTCTGATGTTTACCAAAGAGAATGAACCTGAATTAATCACACCTCTGGACCCAGTTGCCAATTTGCAAGAAATAAGGATTTCAAAATTCCATTTAGCTGAAGACAATACTAAATAAACTGCTCTCAATCTTAGAGAAACTTCTTTTTGCAGTAACCAGCAGTTAATGCAGACTAAGTGATTCAGTGCTCAGCCCTAAAATGGGTAATCTATATTAACCCTGTAGTCAAAACTTCTGGTTTCTTTGGAAAGTCAGTTATGTCAAATCATGTTTTGCTGGGGCACATGGGTGAAAGGATGTTTTGCTAAAGGAGACACATGAAAGAATGTTTTCCTGAAGCAGACACAGGTGAAAGGACACATGATGTTCAGAAGGAATATAAATAGGAGCCCATACAGTGGGAGCTCAAGCACTGGCTTGCTTTGCTCGGCCATACATTGCATTGCTGCACTCCTCTTTGCCATACATTGCATTGCTGACAAAGAGGTTCCTGCGGCTTCTTGTTGTTTCTGCAGTAACCTTCCCGATGTACAGCTTTGTGCTTTCTTCTGGATTGAACTGCCCTTGCTGGTTCGTGTATGGTGACTACCAAGTGGACTCAACTGCAGCTTGCTACTGGACTGAAATTCTGCTATCTTGACAACAGAGATTGGACTTGCCCCCAAAGAACTATTTCTAAACAGGTCTACTTGCCCTGTGTCATAATAACTTTCCTCTTTAACTACCTCTGGTGGGTGGTTGGCTAGAGGTTGAACTCATACCTACACAATCCTACCCGCAAGGCTCAGGAAATATTTGGGAAGCAAAGGCAAAAAGAACATTAAGCCAGAGGACAGGGAGGAATGCCATAAAATAGTATCTTCTGGATATGGCATGCCCATTGCATTCATAAACTCACAGTAGCTGTGATTACCTGTCTGTACAGGATCAAGCTAATCAATATTCTAGCATGGGCACCCCCAAGGTCTACACCCTAGCTAAGGAGCTACTGGTAGCCAATTGCTATTGAGGAAGGATCGTTATTGTGGAGGGAGAGTCATTTCTTTGGGAAAGTGGATTTGGAAAGGTACATGTGCTCCACACTATGCGCTTAAGAACAACAATAATTATGCTTTTTAAAGAGTGGAAACATGAATCTGGTGCAGGAACTGTGGTGGTTAATGACCAAAATGCACTGTATACACATGTGAAATTCTCAAAGAATGTACTTAACTCAAAGTGATAATAAGACTAAAGAGTAAAGTGTTTCACTCTCAGAAATCAGTCTAGAAACAGTAATAGATAAAATTCTGCACCAACTAAATTATATGATAGCACCACTATCACCTGGAAATCTACAAAAATGGAAAATCTGTTCCCCCTCAAAATTATGGAATCAAAACTTGGGGATAGAGAATCTGTTTTAATAAACCTTCTAGATAATCTGATGTTCCCTAAAGTTTTAGAGTCACTGTTTATGACTCATGTATTAACTCAGTTCAACTTATCCAAAATCGTATGTGATGATAGGTAACAATTATACCTTATAAAGGAACAACTTCACTATATCATAAAAGTTAATTTGTACAAGATGATAAAAAACTGAATCAGAACTTGAACTGAAGAAAAACTTTTAATCATTGTAGAGAAGGCTTTCCACCAGTAAGAACTCAATTTCCAGAATACTGTAACAGTGAAAAGAGCATCCAGCAGTGGCACATACCTGTAGTTTGAGCTACCCATAGCTAAAACATACAAAACCAGCTTGGTGTGAACAAAACCAGCTTGGTGTGAAGGAAAGGGAAATATATGGAAAAACACTAGCAAAGACTAGTTATTGTATGCCTCAATAAAAAATAGAAAGGCAAATAAATAAATTTAGTAAATAACAACTATAAAAACTATCTCTAAAAACTGTTCCAAAATGTAAGTACCTATCAAATACAACGTATCTAATTATAAGGACTTAAAAGCTGAGTTGTGCTAAAGGTGATTTATAGTAGTCCATCTGCCCTTAACAACCTTGTAATTTTTTAATTATTTATCTTATTTACATGAGTATTTGACTTCATGCATGTGTATGTATACTATTTGTGCCTGGTGCACTAAGAGGTCAGAAAATTAGATTCCCTGGAGCTACAACTTCATATGGCTGTATGCTGCCGTGTGTGCTGGAAACCAAACCTGTGTCTTCCAAAAAATCAACAAGTACTCTTAACTGGTAAGCTATCTCTCTAGCCCCTAAATCTTTTTAACTTTAAATCATGAAAATAAAAAAACCCTCCCTCTATTTCTTACTTTTAGTTCCTTTTATTTGCCATTATTTTTTAAGATTTTATTTATTTATTCCATGTATGTGAGTACACTATTGCTGTCTTCAGACATCAAAGAGGGCTTAGATCCCATTACAGATGGTTGTGAGCCACCATGTGTTTGCTGGGATTTGAATTCAGGACCTCTGGAAGAGCAGTCAGTGCTCTTAACCACTGAGCCATCTCTGTAGTCCATTTACCACTATTAAAAAGGTAAAACTGCTTCTTTCAACACCTAAGATATATAACAAAGTCTCTAAGGTAAAAATTATATATATATTATATACATACATACATATATACACATACATATATATATACACACACATATATATACATGCACACACATATCTATGTGTATATATATTTCAATCAGCTGCATCAAATTTATAATAACTTGCATTTTATAGTACTTTATAAAAGCAAAACAAATTCCAACAGTTCGATGTCACCATTATGATTTTTAAAAGACAACTGTTGGACTACTTTTTAAGAAACTCAAAGTTGAAAACTATTAACACCTCAAACTTGTTTTACTCAGAGCACCACTCCTTCATTAAAAGCATTTTTATAACCAGAAAACCAAGATGGTAAACAAGTACATCAAGTTTTACCAACTCAACCTCTATGACACATCAACTAAGAAGCTTCCAGAGAATCTTAAGAGCTGAATTATCCCTGACATTAACATATATAAACATTTGGTAACCAGTCATTGAAGAAAGAGGTCAAAAAAACAATACAAGAAAGTCCTAACCAGCACTTATGATTTGACTGCCTTAGGTCTGCCTATGTGATCACTGCAAAGCAGTCTAAAATGGTCACAGCTACCCAGACTTAAAAACTTAAATCTTATTCCATGAGAGACAATGTGGAATGTGAAGGGCAAATATTTTCAAAGCAACCGAGTTTGGCATTTCAATGATACTTTGAACTGGTGGTTAAAAATGCACAACAAAAGGAGAATTAAAAAGCCAACACTGTTTCCATTGTGAACTTTCAGTGTTAAGAAGGGGGTGATACAAATATTGGAATGTCTACTGTGCACAATTCTGTACCAGTCATCCTAGTTTCATAAAATAGTTTGAGTCTAAGTGGTTTTATTTAAACTACAGAAACGGAAGTGTTAATATTTAATCCCTATATCTAACATGCTCAAGTATTTTTTTTTTCTGTTGAAAGCATGAACTTGCTGGAATCTCCCCCCCCCCCCCCGCCAAAATCTTTTAATTCTTAATCAGTTTTCAAATAAGGACTTATTCCTCCAATAATGAAGAGAGCTGAAACACCTGACTAAATTTATCTAAATAAATCAAAAATTTTCATTTATGACTATTCTACATTTTGTTCCCTTAACTTGCAGTTTTTACTATTTTAAAGACAGTTACAAAATGTAAAAAAACCCTTGCTCTGTCCATATTTGTGTATGAGCTAAAGGCTGGCTGGCTGAAGGCTATGTATTCAACTCTCATTTTCTGGTGTTTGATCATAGTACAGACCCAGAATGGCTAACACTGCACAAGCAAAACAATTTAACAGTTCTTAATAGCTAAGCTCTGGATCAGAGAATCTAGGATAACAGAGCATTAAAAACAACCAAACTACCTAAGAACATTACAAATCCACATTAAAAAAAAAAACCTTTTTCTTCCAGAAGGCCTATATTTCATGTGGAAAACATTAAACAGAACTAGGACATGAAACTAAAATCATCAAATCAGACGGCCACAGAAAAAAGAACCCATGACCAGCCATTTTAGTATATGACTAAACCAGCAGTATCAACTCCAACTAGAACATAAGAGATTACTACCATTATTGTTTTATTATAAGAGGTTATCTAGGGTCATTAACAAGAATGGGTTAGACATCACCTCAAACTGTAATTTTGAAGTGTGGGGAAATGCAAAAAGAATTTAACAAATAAACTGGAGGAAAAATATAAATACAGATTTAAAGTCTACATAAACTATTTCATAAGTGGAGTTTTCTCTGAATCATGAGTCAAACTACAAATAAAGGTATCAGGGAAATTTTTAAATGAGCCTATTTTCTACTTTTAAAATTTCAATTTCTTCAACTGAAAATGATTTTTGGGTTATACTGTCAAGAACTCTCTCAGCTATCTATACTATATTTGCATAGGTAAATGTCAAGAGACATTTATTTCAAAATAATTCTATGGGAAGGGGGATGCCATAGAGTAGAACTAGGAAGGCTAAAGTTGATAAATGTTAAAAGTACCAGGGAGGGTGGAGGGGGCGGAGGGAGGTTGGAGGTGTGGGGAAGCGCTGGACAACATACTACTCAGTCTAGTATATTTCAAATTTTGTGACTTAATTTAAAAATCATGTACTGACTGTATGCATTTAAACAATTCCCTTTAATTTACTAATGAGCTCCATTCACTAAAATATTAAAAATAAATAAATAAATAAAACTTGACCCATATAATGGAACCAAAGTAGCACAAGCAAAAAAAAAAAAAAAAAAAAAAAAAAGGAAATTCCAGCCCCATCTCCATTTCAAGATGTAAGTTACAAATATCAACCACAAAAAGATCTAAAAAAACTAACCTAAAATCACAGCCAATCATAGTCATCCTGGTGGGAAATCCCAACACTGCTCCAACAGCTTCCTGAAACTTCCTGACCAAGTTCTGGTCTACTGGTTTGTTCCTCTGAAGCACTAATAAAGATACTCAGTTCAGGCTACTGGAGGACCTACAAAATAAAAGATTTGGGGACAATATATTAGTTATTAAAATTGGGTAGTTAACCATTATATCAATAGACATAATTAGTTATTTTTGAAGCACTAGCCCTTAAATACCAACTTACATTTTTTTTAAAAAACCTGCTTTGAGCAGTAACTAAAGAACTCTGAAAAAGAACTGTATAGACAATACCCCTGAAGACTGTTTTCAAGTCAAACAAATGATAGCATGTTTAACTAACTGACACTAAAGAAAACACATGTTTTTTGTGAAAAGAAAAAGCTGTATACATTAAAATTATTTTTCACCTTCATAAGTGCTTTTTGGCCATACTGGGAGACAAACGATAAACATCCTGGAAATTCAGGTTGAACTTTGTCACTGAATTTTAGACAAAGTTTTTATTGGGTACTGCCACTCCTTCCTCTCTTCTCAGAGATCTACCTAGAATAAATTAAACCTTTTAGGTCATGCCTTGATCATCATTCCCAGACTTAGTATAATGCTGAAGGACAAGAGTTAGTGATTATTGCTTAACCCATTGTAAAAGGAATCAAGACAAGAATCTCAAAGCAAAGTGACCTTTCAATTAAAGGAAATTCATTTTCCTAGAGCACTTTCAACTCAAACCCTGAAGCTCAAAACTGAAATCCACATATAGTTATCAGATGTTACCCACTACAATTTCAATGATAGTATACTTCTTGCAACTATATTACTACTTTAACCCCATCACCCAACCAACATAATTAGGAAAAGAACCATGGGCTGTAGAGATGGCTCAGGGGTTAAGAGCACTGAATGCTCTTCCAGAGGTCCTGAGTTCAAATCCCAGCATCCACATGGCAGCTCACAACCATCTGTAATGAGGTCTGATGCCCTCTTCTGGTGTCTGAAGACAGCTACAGTGTGCTTATATATAATAAATAAATTTTTAAAAAGAGAAGAAAATAACTACTCTAGTATAGGTCTAATAAAAAACATTAACAGTAAAGAAAACTACTTCCAAAATTAAATGTTAAGAAGATATAAAATGGCAAAAGCACAACAGGAGGTAGTTATCAAAGAGCCAGCTGTGGTTGCCTTTGAGTGGGAAATGCTGGTATTTAGTTATTAGATCAACCTCCCTAATGTCTTGCACATAAGTATTATCCATCCTACTTAAATAAAAACAATTGCCAAATGTGCCTCCATACTGACTCAAAGAATTTCACACAAAGTTTAAGTTTGTCTAAAAATGATAATTAGAGGTAAAGAGAAAGAAATATAAATACTTAAAACCTAAGTTCTCTTTAACACTGCAAAAAATTCCACAACTTTTGTGAGGTGAAGGACAGGACAAACTGTCTTTGAAGGAGTGGCAAAAATGAGTAGGCAAGGGCTGAGGCACTCCCTTCCAAAAGGTAGAACACCTGGGTGTGGTTCATGACAGAAACATAGCTGGTGGTCATTCCAAGACAATGATTTTGCACTCAAAAGTCTTACACTAATAGAATCTTCAAATAGTGAGAACATATTCAAACATGAGCAACTGACCATACAAAGTGGTTTATGAGGAAAAAAATTCAAAGCAGACAGGAAAAGATAGGTATTATTCCTCAACATAAAAATTTATAGCTGAAGAAATAACAATTTAAAAAAACCTTACCAGGCTTTAAAGGTAGAATAAGACACAAAAGCATCTACCAATATATTCTCACATAAAAAAGATACCCAAACTTTCTGTGAGGCAGATTTACAAGTTTTCTAAATCTAGAAGCAACCCTTTAAGGTAAGCATTACTATCCTCGCTATATAAAACAAACAGAATATGAAAAGTAATTTGCCCAAGGTCATGAGTTCAATGTGAACTGAAAGCAAACACTATTTTCTACACCAGGCTGCTTCCCATGAATTGGGAATGTTGGCATCTTCTCAATCTATGCAACACTAGTGCTAAATAAAAACAATTCAAATTATGTTATCTACAAAGGAAACACGTGATATAGAATCAATTGTCTATAAGTGACTAGAGGAGAAAGGAAGTAAATTTAAATTTAAAAGGAGAGTGCCCGTTTAAGGGGTAAAACACTAGCAGGAAGGAAAATGTACTGGGGGTCAACAACGTGCTAGGAGATTCAGCTCCTGGGGGTGGGAGGAAGAGCAGTTAAGAAAGAAGTATAAGGATTAAAAAGTGAGAAGCACTTAAATGGTGGTTAGCAGTAACAAAACAACAAAAAGATATACACAGACCAATAGACTACAGAAACATAGGCGGGAAAGGGGGCGGATCCCAGAGTTGGTAGCATGAAAGGGGGTTGTCAAGACAGAAAGTTTCATCTAGTGGGGACACGAAGGAGACCCCTAAGACTGAATTATCCAACCACTGACCCGTTTATTGTTCTGCTCAAGAATGGTCTCAAATCATTCAAAGTTGAAGAAATCTGTACGCTGTCCCCGCGTCAGGGATCAACAAGCAAGAGGACCTAGGAAAATGGAAGGTTACTACGGCTCCATCAACAAAGATGGAGTAAAGGCAGGGAACAAGATAAGCTCTTTTAACATCTGCGCCAAAAGCACCATGGAAGGAGATGGGACAGGGTAGATGATTCAGGCTAGGCTCTAAATTAGGACTAGAGAGGAGGAGTGACAGGGTTTTTTTTTTTTTTTAAACTTCTCCCCTTAATAATGTATCCCGATATCCTCGTAGCTGAGAGATTTAACAGGGAAATAGAATTTGGGAAAGGGAAGGTACTCTAATGACTCTAAAGATTGACCTCTCAAACCTTAGCTCAAAAGCTGCGGGAGCTGGGGAAGCAGAGCCCACCTCGGCTCAAGAAAAACTAGGGGTTTCATATGGGTCGTTGCAAGGGCTGAGAAGCAAGCGCGCAAAAATTATCAGACCAGTCTTCGGTGCGACCCCCACTCCCACCTTTTAATCTAATCCCCTGCCCACTACCCAATATAACTATCGACTCCCTACTGCACTTCCCAACCCGCCCACTGCGACGACGAAAACGGAGGCGTAGAGCGATTGGTGGGGCAAAGGCAGGCCCACACGCGGCTGAGGCCAGGGAAATGGTGTCGCTTTAACCGGTAAGAAACAGGATGGTCTTCATCTCAGGAAGGATTTACCGGCACCACGACGTTTCGCCATTCGTCATCTCCTTAACGTCTGGTACCTAAGAAGCGTCACAAACGCGGATAGCTAACCCCTTGGTACCATGTACTAGCAAGACAGGGATCAGCCTCCGCCGCCATCTTAACAGGCGGACCGACCCTAGTCACTGCCCCCCCCACCCCCAAGGTATCTCCGCCACCGCCGGCGAATCCCATGAGGACGTAACCCTGCTCCCGCGAGAACTCACCGGCTAAGAACGGCAGCACCAGAAGACGCTGCTCGCGCCTCCGCAGCTCCTGCACTCAGTAGCCAACCTCTGCCGCCTTCGCGTGATCCTAGGAGAACCTCCAACCGGACCAGGAAAAACTGAGCCCAGCCCGTCCCAGACCTCTCCTTCCACCAAAGCCGAAATGCTACAGCTCCGCTCTCACCCCACGCGAAGCGAAAAGCAAATGACGCACAACCTCACGGAGCACTACGGGGCGGAGCCAGTATGCCGCCGCCGGCTCCCGCATGCGCTGTAGGAACTATCGCGATATTACGTTCAGCCTCGGCGAGACCTTCGTAATTCACTGCAGGATACCGCCCGCGCCTCGCCTTTAGGAAACATGAGATCTCGCGAGACCAGGTGCACGCTCCTAAAAAGGAGAAAGGCGGAGCTTCGTGAAAATGACTGGGAGTTTTTCGGGGAAAGGGAGGAAGCTCTCGTCCTTTAGGGATCTCGCTTACCACGAGGTTTCCGACCCACTGCGGAGCTTGCTACCAAACCTCGCGATGACACAGCTCAGCGCCAAATCTCGGCCATGTCTTGAAAACTACCTCCGCCCCCGATTTAGATGTCTGGAGCCTGCCTAGTGCTTGAGGAAAATTTAAAAAGTCAACCTGTTTATTCTCACGCTTCCAGCAGAGCTGTATCAATTAGCTAAACTCCATTCTGAAAGCGAAAAAATGGGGTCCCATTGTTACCTGCCTCGAGTAATAGCGTGCTATTCTTAACTAACACATAAAAGATGTTCAGTATCACAATAAACACACAAATGCAAATGAAAACAATGACACAACAATTTTTTGCTCAAAACATGGGGGAAAATGTAAAGACCTAATATCCATACTTCTTCCTTCGCCGCACTGCAGACTAACCTGGATCCATCTTCTCATTAAAAGCTCATATCATTAGTTCTACCTCCAAAGTCACCAGTTTTAACTATCGAAACTTTCTTTACCTTATCATAACCAAAAAGACCCAATAAAGTGGTTCTCTCCAAACAAAGGCGTCTGCCCTCAAAAGCAAATTCGAGCTTGGGGTGGGGAGAAAGGTACTTGAAGATTTTAATATGGCAGTTTTTGCATGTCTAACCAACAATGTTTCTGGATCTTGGGATCCAGTCTGGCCCGTTTGTGGGCTTTTCCATTCTAATGCATTGTTCTGTCTATTCTAATTTAAACATGCTTCCTTCAGGGTACAGTTTAATAGTACAAGCACCCCATCTTTGAAAACATTTTCTCGGTTATTCTAAGCCATCCCCCATCATAAACTTTAGAATCGTCAAGTTCCAAAAACTTGGTATATTTATTGGAATTGCATCAATTGCATGAATCAATATAGAAAAATGAATATCATTACAAAATTGAGCCTTCCTATTCAGAACCATGATATTCCTTATCCATTTATGCAAACGTTCTTCTATTGTATTCCTGAAAGTTTTATAGTTTGCTTCCTGATATTTTTATTTTTGAGATTTAAAGTGAGGATTTTAGTATTAAATTTTCAAAATGTTCATTGCTTATATACAAGACTTCATATTTGACTATTCACTTTTGTAATTAGAAAACTAAAAATATGCTCAAATATAGTAATAAGCAGCAAAATGCAAATGGAAGCAACGGCATGTGATATTTACTCTATAATTGAAAAGATATAAAGATTAGTAACAATTCATGTTGGCATAGCTTAAGGAAAAATAGGCAATATTGTACTACATTGGATAGTGTAAATTATTATGGCCTTTGGGGAAGGGAATTTAAATAAATCTATCAAAATTTTAAATGCATACACTTTTTGATTCAGCAATTACTTCTTGAAGAATTTCTCCTACAGGAATACCTTCGTACATGTGCACCAAACATACACAAGCCCATTCATCACTGCATTACTTGCAATAGCCCCCTCTCCCCCAAAGAAAACAAGCTATGTACAACAATCAAGAAACGGTTAAATAAACTGTAGTCCAAGCATACAATGCAGGGATATGAAAATGGGACAAATTTGAATTCTGTGATATACTAAGATATATATAAAATATAGTTTTAAATATATAATACAATGAAACAAATGAATGTGTGTATAGCAGCATCATACATATCAGAACACACACACACACACAAGGACACATGCACACGCGCGCGCGCGCGTCTTATAATGACCATGAAGCTTGCCTGCTCGCCCCTCACCTTCCTTTTCCTCTTGAGGCCGCCTTCTTCCAACCCTTAAGAGAAAAACTGAAGGCTGGGCCTTTACTCCCTCTCTAGGGCCACTTGGCCAGGGCTAATGCCGGTACCTCGCATCCCCACTGTTGGCCGCTCTCTCGTACGCAGTTCGCTGCTTCCCTGCTGTCTTGCTGTCCCCAAAGATGCAGCTAGCTCTCTGCTGGAGGCCGCTGAGGACTGGGGGAGGGGAGAAGAGGAGGGGTTCGAGGAAGGTTGCTGCTGCCGCTCGGCCTCTTCAGCAGCCTTTCCTAAAGGCTCTCCTAAAGCCGCTCCCTCTGAGCCTCTGAGGCAGATCCCGTGGGAACTACCCCCTACCTCGAGGAGCCTAAAACAGCCTGTCCCCCCCACGTCCTGGAAACCGGGCGGGGGGATACTATGCTCACCTCAGACGCAATGGCTCTTCGAGGCCTGCAACAGTGTGCAGGGTCTGAGACCAGAAGCAATCTTGTCCCCCCCCCAACCCCCTCCCTCGCCCCCGGCTTAAAACGCCCCCCCCCACAGCTCAGCTCACACTGGATTTAAGGCTCCTCCTACCACGCGATTAGCCCCGCCTCTGTCCCTTGAGAGGGCGCTCCAGCTTCCTTGGTAGTGTATTCTCACCTACTGGAGACCTTGCTGGAGCTACTCTTGGCCCAGTAAAGGCCACCTTAGAGTATAGTAGGAGCATTAAGGAACTCGACTCCTCTACATTGAAAATCCCTGAAGGGATAAACCTTGATATGCATTTTAAAAATTAAGGAACACAGAGTATAAAAGGGTAAGATGGAAAACATTGTGG
This sequence comes from Micromys minutus, assembly GCF_963924665.1. NCBI lineage: Eukaryota > Metazoa > Chordata > Mammalia > Rodentia > Muridae > Micromys > Micromys minutus. The sequence goes on along the minus strand of NC_137970.1, from coordinate 19,147,272 downwards.
AAGGCCAGAAAAAAAAAAAAAAAAAAAAAGATGAGAACCACAGTAAAAATCGACAAAGGAGCATGACATTTCTCCTTTGTATTAGGTGAGGTGGTACTGTGATTAGAGGACTCTAAACTGTAGATGATCTACATTCGTAAATGTATAAAAATAAAAATGACCTGGTGGGAGATGGCCCTATTAACTGCTATTCGTCTGAGATAAAGAATGAGATTGAAGAGTAAAAGGATGGGGGTGGGGGGCATTGATTTGCAAGTCTGAATGCTTCGAAAGGTTTGAATTTTAACAAATTATTTTATTGGATATTCTCTGTATTTACATTTCAAATGTTATACCCTTTACCACCCACTTGCTTCCATGAAGGTGCTCCCTCTCCCAATCACCCTCTCCACCTCAGCACATTGGTGTTCCCCTACACTGGGAAATGTACCTTCACCGGACCAAAGTCCTCTTCTACTATTGATGCCAGACAATGCTATCCTCTGCTATATATGCAACTGAAGCCATGGGTCGCCTCGTGTGTGCTCATTGGTTGGTATATTAGTCCCTGGGAGTTCTGGAGTGTTTGGTTAATTGATAATGTTGTTCTTCCCATGGGGTTGCAGACCCTTTCAGCTCCAACAGTCCTTTATCTAGCTCTTTTATTGGGGTCCCCATGTTCAATCCCATGGTTAGCTGCAAGCACACTCAACTGTATCTGTATGACTCTGGAAGAGCTTCTGAGGAGGCATCCATATCTGTTTCCTGCCAGTAAGTACTTCTTAGCTTTAGCAATAGTGCCTGGGTTTCCTGGCTGCATATGGCATGGATCACCACATGAGACAGTCTCTGAATGACAATTTCTTCAATCCCGGCTCCACTATTTGACCCTGTATTTCCTCCCATGACTGTTTTGTTCTCCCTTCTAAGAAGAATTGAGGCATCCACATTCTGGCCTTCCTTCTTTTTGACCTTCATAAGGTCTGTGAATAGTTTCTTCAGTATTCAGAGCTTTTGGGGGCTAGTATCAGTGAGTACATACCATGTGTGTTTCTTTGTGACTGGGTTACCTCACACAGGATGATGGTTTCTAGTTCCATCCATTTGCCTAGGAATTTCATAAAGTCATTGTTTCTAATAGCTGAGTAGTACTCTATTGTGTAAATGTACCACATTTCTGTAACCATTCCTCTGTTGAAGGACATCTGGGTTCTTTCCAGCTTCTGGCTATTATAAATAAAGCTGCCATGAACACGGTGGAGCATGTGTCCTTGTTAGGTGTTAGAGTGTCTTTTGGGTATATGCCCAGAAGTAGTATAGCTGAGTCTTCAAATTTCTGAGGAACTGCCAGACTGATTTCCAGAGTGGTTGTACCAGCTTACAAACCCACCAAAGGTAGAGGAGTGTTCCTCTTTCTCCGCATCCTCGCCAGCATCTGCTGTCATTTGAGCTTTTGATCTTTGCCATTCTGACTTGTGTGAGGTGGAATCTCAGGGTTGTCTTGATTTGCAGTTTCCTGATGACTAGGGATGTTAAGCATTTCCTTAGGTGCTTCTCCACCATTCAGTTGAGAATTCTTTGTTTAGCTCAGTACCCATTTTAATAGGATTTTTGATTCTCTGGAGTCTAACTTCTTGAGTTCTATGTATATATTGGATATTACCCCTCTATCAGATGTAAGATTGATAAAGATTCTTTCCCAATCTGTTGGCTGCCATTTTTTCTTCTTGACAGTATCCTTAGCCTTCAGAAACTTTGCAATTTCATAAGGTCCTATTTATCAATTCTTGATCTTGGAGCTTAAGCCATTGGTGTTCTGTTCAGGAAAATGTCCCCTTTGTCTATGTGTTCTAAGGTTTTCCCTACTTTCTCTTCTAACAGTTTCAGTGTACCTGGATTAATGTGGAGATCTTTGATCCACTTGGAGGCACTCAGAGCTATGAGTTTTCCCTCTTACTACTGCTTTCATTTCATCCCATAGGTTTGGGTATGTTGTGCTTTCATTTTTATTAAATTCTAGAAAATTCTTAACTTCTTTATTTCTTTCTTCTTTGCCCATGCTATTGTTGAGTAGAGCATTGTTCAGCTTCCATGTGTATGTGGGCTTTTTGTTGTCTTTGTTGTTATTAAAGACCAGCCTTAATCCATGATGATCTGTGTTGCAGTAAATATTAAAAAATATTTAATGGTTTATCTCTTTACCGGCCCTGAGGTTTCACTCCTCATGCCCGGTTTTAGTTCAGAGCCCCACACACCTCTGGAGCCTGGTCCAAGCCGCCAACACAGCCCAACTCGTCTGCGCAACTCCCCTCCCTGGCGGGTTTTCTACTGCCTGTTCTCTGCCTCTGTTCCTGGGTATTTCTGTAACCCAAAATCCCACACAAACACAACTCTACAGCCTGATAGCTTTTCATACAGGTTTATATATTCAACTCTCTACACAATAAGATTACCTCAAATAGACAATGATACAAACTGCTATTCTGTAGGAGATATTAGACCTGTGAAATCCTTAATGTTCATAGCTTTTTAACACCAATAAATCCCACCTGGGTCCAGCTGGTCCTTGGGAAGCTCCATGTTGCCACGACCTCTAACCTCCATCCTCTCTTTCTCCACCTCTCCAACCTCTGACCTCTTGTCCTTTGACCTCTTAGACCTTCCTTCCTTCTCTCCACCCCCTAGCCTCACCCCAGTCACTAGCTTTCCTTTATTTTACTAATTAAAATGGGAAGGGTCAAAAAAAAAAAAAAATGGGAAGGGTCAGTTGCAGTCTCCCGACTAGGCAGCCCTTTTTGTGGAAGTGGAATTAACATTAAAATGTAAACAGCTTCGAGACATCTACAGATCCAATAGGATCCATGGGAGTATTTTAACTGTCTTATATCTATTGAGGCTTGTTTTGTGTCTGACTATATGGTCAGTTTTGGAAAAGGTGCCATGAGGTGCTGAGAAGAAGGTTTATTCTTTTGTTTTAGGGTGAAATGTTCTGTAGATGGCTGTTAATTCCTTAGATATCTATTAATTCCAATTGGTTCATAACTTCTGCTAGTTTCACTGCAACTCTGTTCAGTTTCTGCTTCCATGATCTGTCCATTGATGAGACTGTAGTGTTGAAGTCTCCCACTATTATTGTGTGTGGTGCAATGTATGTTTTGAGCTTTAGTAGGGTTTCTTTTATGAACATGGGTGCTCTTGTATTTGGAGCATATATGTTTAGGATTGAGAATTCATCCTGATAAATTTTTCCTTAATGAGTAAAAAGTATCCTTCATCATCTTTTTTTGATAACTTTTGGTTGAAAATTTACTTTATTCAATATTAGAATGGCTACTCCAGCTTGCTTCTTGGAGTTGTTTGCTTGAAAGGTTTTTTTTCCCCAGCCCTTTACTCTGAGATAGTGTCTGTCTTTGTCTCTGAGATGAGTTTCTTGTATGCAGCAAAATTCTGGGTTCTGTTTATGTATCCAGACTGATAGTCTATGTCTCTTTATTGGGGAATTGAGCCCATTTATATTAACAGATATTAAGGAATAGTGATTGTTGTTTCCTGCTCTTTTTGCTGTTAGGGGTAGAATTATGTCTGTGTGTCTTCTTTTGGTTTTCTTGCTTAGTTGTTTATTTTCTTGCTTTTTCTAGAGTGTAGTTTCCCTTTTTGCGTTGGGTTTTCCAACTATTATTCTTTGTAGAGCTGGATTTCTGTTTGGATATGGTGTAAATTTAGTTTTGTCCTGGAATATCTTTTTTTCTCTATCTATAGTAATTGAGAGTTTTGCTGGATATAGTAACCCAGGCTAGCATTTGTGCTCTCTTTGAGTCTGTATGATGTCTGTCCAGGATCTTCTAGCTCTCATAGTCTCTGTTGAGAAATCGGGTATAATTCTGATTGGTCTGCCTTTATATATTACATGTCCTTTTTCCCTTACTTATTTTAGTATTCTTTCTTTGTTTTGAACACTTGGCATTTTGACTATTATGTATCGGGAAGAATTTCTTTTCTGGCCCACTCTATTTGGAGTTCTGAAGGCTTCTTTTATGCTCATGGTCATCTCATTCTTAAGGGTAGGGAAGTTTTGTTCTACAATTTTGTAGAAGATATTTACTGTGCCTTTTAGTTGATATTCTTCACCCTCTTCTATTCCTATTATCCTTAGGTTTGGTCTTCTCATTGTGTCCTGGTTCTCCTGGACATTTTGGGTTAGGAACTTTTTGGTTTTTCCAACTTCTCTGACTGTTTTGTCTATGTTTTCTATGTTGTACTCTCCCCCTGATATCCTCTTTTTCATCTCTTGTAGTCTGTTGTTGATGCTTGCATCTGTAACTCCTGATTTCTTTTTTAGATTTTCTATCTCCAGGGTTGTCCCTTTTTGTGTTTTCTTTATTGTTTCTATTTCCATTTTCAATTCCTTCACCTGTTTGTTTTATTTTCCTGTAGTTCTTTGAGTGATTTTTATGTTTCCTCTTTAAGAGCTTCTATTTGTTTATGTGTGTTCTCCTGTATTTGTTTAAGGGAGTTATTCATGCTCTTCTCCAAGATCTCCATCATCATCGTGAAGTATGATTTGAAGTCTGAGTCTTGTTTTTCTGGAGTGTTTGGCAATTCACCACTTGCTGTGGTGGGAGAGCTGGGTTCTGATGTTGCCAGGTTGGCTTGGTTTTCATTGCTTAAGTTCTCTCACTTTCTTCTTGCCATATTGTTATCTGAGTATATGTGGTCTTGTTGTAAGTGACTGGCACCTGTCTCTGCTGTGGATCTGAGGGTCCATGGGTTCAGGAAGAAAATTGCTTTTGAGTGTTCGACTTTTTGTGGGCAAGCAGTGAGTTCTGGTGGCAGTGACTGAGCTGTTTTTGTGGGTTCAGGTGTGGGAGGGAGCTCTTGTGAGGCTGTTCTGGGAGCTCAGCCTTCTGCCCACATATCCTGAGTCCTACTGGCAGGGACCTGGCCCTTTCTCTAGGCCATAAAGGACCCTTTTCCACAGAGCACAGCACTCTCTGCTCTCTGAGAACTCCCAGTGTGCCCTCCTTGGGCCTATGCGCCAGGCTCACCTCTGGTCCAGGTGTAAAAGAGCTTGTGGAGCTGATCTTCGAGCACTGCCTTTCTGGGCAGATTCTGGTTCCCTCTGACAGAGGCCAGGCCCTTACTGTGGGTAGGAAAGGAACCTTTTAACAAGCACCACCAAGTATTCTCTGTGCTCTGCGAACTTACGATGCAACCTCACCAGGCCTGTGCCCTGGATCTCTGCTGGTCCGGGTGGAAATGAGCCTGGGCATCTGGTCCGAAAGCACAGCCTTTCCAGGCAGATCCCGATTCTCTCTGACAGAGGCCTGGCCCTTACTGTGGGCCAGAAAGGATCCTTTTCCACAAGCACCAAGAAGCACTCTCTGTGCCCTGGGCACTCACAGCGAAACCTCACCAGGCCTGTGCCCCAGATTCTCTACTGGTCTAGGTGGAAAAGCCTCATGTAATTCTTTTTTTTTTTAATGAATGAGGCAATTTATTAACCCAACATCCTTTGTTCTAATGCTTCTTGTTGACAGCTGCCACCTGTCCAACGATCCTGTCCAGATCTCTCTGTCCCTGAGGTGTTAGCTTTCGGCCCCCATCTTGGTCCTTTTTCGCCATTTTCAGTCCCTCCAGGGCTTGGAGGACTCAAAGGGCCACACTCTTAGAGCCTCTGCTAAAGTGGCTGGGCCTGACGCCATTTCATTGCTGTCCTCCGTAGATCTTGGTCATGGAACCAACCCCTGCACTACCGTGGAGGCACAGGTGCTGTGCTGGGCTGTGGAAGCAACTCGTGTGTAGAACCAGTTCTCATCATACGGGGCAAGCTCTTTATGCTTGGCCAGCTTGACCGTGTCCACCCATTTGGGGACTTTCAGCTTCCTGGACTTTTTGAGGTAGGCTGCCAGAGCTCAGATGAACTCCTGCTGATTAACGTCTTTTACAGTAACTCCAGGCATTGTGCGGCCTCTGCTCTGCCAGCCAGGGGAAAGGGCGCTTCATGTAATTCTTTAAGGTTATTCATGCGCTTCTCCAAGATCTCCATCATCATCATGAAGTATGATTTCAAGTCAAGTATTGCTTTTCTTGTGTATATGGAAATCCACTACTTGCTGTGGTGTGAGAACTGGGTTCTGATGTTGCTAGGTTTTCTTGTTTTCCATTGCTTAGGTTCTTGTGCTTGCCTCTTGCCATCTTGTTATCTGTGATGCTAGGTGATCTTGTCTCTGACTGGAACTTGTCTCTCCTGTGGGTCTGTGGGCCCATGGGCTCAGGAGGGAGATTGCTCCTGGGTGCTCAGCTCTCTGTGGACAAGCAGTGAGTCCTGATGGTTGTCACCCGCCTCTGTCAGTGGGAAGGAAGTGGGGGCTCACTTGTGTGCTCAGGTGAGAGAGTACTTCTTACGCTCTTTTGGGTGCTCAGCATTCTGCGGGCAGGCCTGAGTCCTGATGGTGCTGGCTCAGTTCTCCATTGTATATTCTTAACGAAGATGTATTTAGTGAATGAGTGTTACTCCATTGTAAGGGTAATTATTTAATTAATATCCTATGTTTAGGACTTATTTATTATTTTTAAAAACAGACTTGACTTCAATCAGAACAGACACTGGAAAGAATCAGCCATGATTCTGTGCCATCCATTCATCCACCAATCACCTTAGCTTCAAAAAAGGCTACAAGATAATCAAGACTTTGACCAGTAACAGAGCAGACAGCTGTGTATCTTTGCCTAATGAAATAGCACACAATAGGCTTACTTGAGGTCTCCAAGGACAAAGAGGCCATAAATTCTCCAAGAAAAGGGTGGGGACACATATCTATGCCAAAAGATGCTGATTAAAATCTGTGTTGTGTTGAGGAAAGCCACTGCCAAAGACTGACCCCCACTCCCTTTTGCATCTAAAAAAATACTTACAGAAGAGGAAATAAGACAGAAAGAACTATTAGTAAGAACTTCAATATAACTAAGTTTTATCTCTAAGACGATTCCAACGATGTTGTTTGTAGAAAGGGAGTAGCTAGGATCAGGTTACTCTTCCCCCAAACAGAAAATCTCTCTAGAACAGTTTCAACAGGCAGTCTGATCTGAAATGTATAAAAATTCCAATTTAGAATACTTCTATGCAGTCATCCCTTTCATTGTAGGTTCTGATCTCTTACAGCATCTTTTTTAATCCTAATAACCCATAGTGTCCATTCTTAATTGTAACCCCTACCTTTCTACTATTAATTTCTTAACCCTGCAACTCTCATTCTAAAATCCCATATGTCCCACAGCCTTAGTTTACATTTAAGTCTGTAGTAGTTGCTAGTTCTTTTGCTAAATCCATTTCTCCAATATTAATTTCAACTAGTACCATCTTTCCACATGTTTGACTTTCCTTATTGTAGACAAATGTTAACAAAATATATGAAAGCATAGAGAAAAACATTAAAATTTTTATTCATACCACCCAGAGATGACAATTGTTAGTGTTATATGTGTTATGCTCGCTTAACATTTGTCTACATATTACATGTAATATACATAGTTAGAATGAAAATAACATAGTAAATTATTAATGACCTAGTGAATGTCATAGTATTGAATATTTGCCTATAAGATTTCTAGGTTTTTTTTTTTTTTTTCACCTTCGACAGAAGTGCATTTATTTATTTACAGAACCTAGGAAAGGATAATTCTTATTAAAAAAAAAAAAAAAGAAAATTCCAAAGTCTTCCATCAGGATCTGAGAATGGTCTAGGGTCTTTTATTTCCAACAGCAGCCATTTTCAGACCATAAGGATGAATCTCCTTAAGTTTCTGCCATCATTTGGACTCAAACAGTTTGTCTTGCAACTTCTGAGTTCTTGGTTGGCTTCTGATTTCTCAGTAGACCCCTGTCACCCTGGACCAGCTCCTTGTCTTATAGAATTTTATAACTGGCAAGAACTTCCTTAAGGAAGAGAACACATGGATGGGCTGGGAGCAGGAGAACTTGTTCCATTTGCAGCTGAAATCTTATAGGGACCACAATTTCAATCTTGTAGTACTTAAAGATACAATCATTGGTATGGGTTTCCAAGCCTGAAATGTGTCTGAAGGTCTTGGGCCATCCCCCCCATCTCTTCTATCAGATGAAGTTAAGACATCATACATTCTAGAACAGTTGTTCTCAACCTCCCTAATGCTGTGACCCTTTAATAAAGTTCATCATGTTGTGATGATTCCCAACCATAAAATTATTTTCATTGTTACTTTATAACTAATTTTTCTACTGTTATGAATTATAATATAAATATGTTTGGAGGTAAAGATTTGAAAAAGGGTTTGTGACCCACAGGATGAGAACCATTGTTCTATAGCAAGGTAAAACACTCCATCCTACAGGGAAGCTCGCTAAAACTATGTTCTAAACGGGGTGACATAGTTCATCCAGCCTGGAAACTTAACAAAACTCAGAGAGTAAGAGTTCAAAAGCTTCAGAAAGTCCCTTAAATTGATCAGAAGCACTAGTCTTCTCCCTCCCCATGTTTATATAAGTAGTAAGGACTAGTGGGAGACACTACCACATACACTGAGTTGCCTGGAAAAGGCTCAGACAATCTGAGGTAAAAAAGATATCCCCTAACCTGTCAAGTTGCCTGCAAGTTGTTCAGTGAACTCCATGTTTCCAGCGTTCATGTCACCCATGCTGTAATGGCTTTTGGCAATGCAGCAATCTTTGAGTATTAGAGAGAGAGAGGAAGAGAGCAAGAAAGAGAAAGAGAGAGATAGAGAGAGACAGAAACAGAAAAGACAGAAAGAGACGGAGAGACTTTGAACACCCGGCCCTAAATGAAATGTCTCCATCAAATCTCTCTCCTCTGGGCTCACTCAGAGCTCAGGAACCCAGCAAAGCAAGAGGCACAGTGTCAGAGCCAGAGGGGATGGAGGTCATCAAGAAAGCAAAGCCCTCTAAATCAGCATGAGTAAAGCTCATATGAACTCACAGGGTCTACATTGGTCTGCTATAGATCCTCTGAGTGTATACTATGGCTCCCGGTTTAGTGTTTTTATGGGATTCCTGAGTATGTGAATAAGTACTTGGGTCTCAGATTCTTACATCTTTTCTTGGACTATTGTCCTTCTGTTGGATTGTCTTATCCAACTTTGATGAAACTTTGATGTGATAGTTCTTATTTTATCTTATTATACTTTTGTTTTCATTATTATCTCTGAGAAGCCTGTTCTTTTGTAATGAGAGACAGGAAGGGAGTGGAACTGGATGAGAGGCAATGTAGGGAGGAACTGGGAGAAGCAGAGGGAGGGGAAACCCTAATCAGATTATACTTTGTGAGAAAAGAATCTATTTTCAGTAAAAAGGAAAGATGACTGCTTTTAAATGTAGCTAAAATTTAAAACAAATAAAAACCAATATATTGATTTTTGGCTTTTGGATTTTTTTTTCTTTTGAGAGAGAGAAAAGGTGTGACAGAGAAAGAGAGAATGAAATTGGTTGGGTAGGGAGTTAGGAAGGATTTGGGAGGAGTTAAGGGAGGGGAAAGAATATGATCAATATATATTAAGAAATCTTAAACAAACAAACAAAAAAAAAAAACATTAAAATGCCAGGCAGTCGTGTTATATACCTTTATTCCCAACACTCAGAGCAGAGGCAGGTGGATCTCTGTTAATTCAAGGCCCACCTGGTCCACAGAGTTCCAGGATATCCAGAGCTACATGAAGAAACCATGTCTTAAAAGAAAACAAAACAAAAAAGTTAAAAATTTACTGTATTTACTCTTACTGGCTAATGAAATATTTAACTATTCAATATTTTACATCATATAACCAGAATCTTCAATTTAGTTGGTTTTATATTATTGGTTTGTACATTTGCTTGTATTTTATAGTTACAAGACAATTAACAGCAAAAAATAGGGTTAACAACTGTTAATAGTATATTTTGTTTTTAGATCTTTCTTGACCTATACATTCACACACAGATGCATTACCAATTTTTAAGCCAAAAGGGGAGATAATGATATACCTGTTTATAGAAAGAGATATGCACATATGTGTATATTATGATTTACATATGTTGATTTATTATACCCTTTAAATCCTCTTTTTGCTGTAAAATAAAGGAATAATATAACCCATGCATAATACATGCTGGTAAGTAACTTCACTTAGAGGTACAGCACTGTTTCTAAGTGATTTTTTCATGTGTACTGGAACAGTCTCTGGTATGTTGTTAAGTACTCAGTAGTTTTGTAATATTTATTACTTAAATGTTTTAATATTTTTTCATAGCATGTTATAAATCTCTATCAAATGACTTTTCCCTTCAGTGTTCAAATCAAACTCAAGGCCTCATGCATACTAGGCAACCATTCTATCACTGAGTTATACCCCTAGTCTTATAAGAATGTTCTTAATCACTTTGTTATAAAGTGACACCTAAGAAGCTTAAAAAATTACAGGTATTTATTACAGCTTTGTTCATCACCTATTGTCAGGTTTTGTTCAAATTTGGCAGTAAAAAAAGGAGACAGGAGTAAAGAAAGAAATTATCCATATTCACAATTTGCATGAGTATTTCCATGGAAAATCCCAAATATCACACACACACACACACACACACACACACACACACCTCTAATAAATTTGGAAAAGTTGGTTAATATAACATCAACACACAGAAACCAAATTTCTCTGTACTAAAAACTTTTTTCATTGTTTTGAGACAGGGTCTCACTTTTAGCTGTCTTGGAACTTACTATGTAGACAAAGCTGGCCTCAAAGTCACCAAGATCCACCTGCTTCGTAAGTGCTGGGATTAAAGGCTTACACCGTCATGCCCAGTTTATATAAACAACTTTTGATGGCTCAAAATTGTTAGAACGTGGGTGAAAAGCTAACAAAACATACAAAGTCTTTATGGTAAACACCTACAAAATGTTGATGAAAGAACTGTTCAAATACTCATACAAATGGATAGGTGCATCATGTTTGTGGATTATAATTCAAAATATATTGAAGGTAAAGGCCCTATCCAAGTTTCAAAACTTGTGTGCTGGTCCATTTGGTTGAGTCTCCTGGATCCTAACCCCTCGTACCATACCCAAACTGCAGGCCTAGCTTAAGAACCACAGCTGGGCATGGACCGAGCCTGGTGAGACACTGGAACCTCAGGAAAGTCATTGAAACTTCACTTGTCTGCATCACCTCCAACCGTCAGGGCTTTCTTTGGCTACACAGCACGTATATCATGCTAGGAAGAGAGATATTACACACAACCAATTAAAGAAGTCTGTATGTTTAGTCTCATCAAAAAAAAAAAAAAAATCACGAAATATGAAAGGCCCACAAACCCAGCATTTCTATGGAAATATTCTACAATGACAATTATCTAAATAAACCCCAGGATATAGAACTTTACAAAGCAACCATAAATGTCATCAAAGAATCTGAGGAATTTAAAGAAGACAAGAACAAACAGCTCAATGAACTTAAAGAAAATAACAATAAATGCCCGAGTGAGCCCCATGAAAACACAAATATCTGATTGAATGAAATGGTGATAAAGAAACTGAAAACTGAATTCACAGTAACAGGATAGAAACACTGAAGAGATCTTAAGCTAAAATGAAGATGAAATTGAAAAACTCTATAACACAACTAGAAAACTCAGGGCAAAGCATTACAAGTGAAATGGATCAAATAGAAGATAGAATATTTGAACTAGAAGGTAAAGTTAACAAAAATTAACAAAAGTTAAGAATAAGAAAAAACTTTAAGTAAACATGGGAGGTGGGACACCATAGAAAGATTAAATCTTGTAATTATAGGTATAGATAAAAATCCCAGGTCAATGGAATAGAACAGCTCTCCAACAAGATCATAGAAGATAACTTCCCCCAAATTAAGGAAAGACATACACACCCATGCAAGAAGCACAGAGAACATCAAATAAATAGGACCGGAAAAGAAACTCCCCATGGCATATCATAATTAAAATACTAAACATTCAGAACAAAGAAAGGGTACAGAAGTCTTGAGGAGAAAAGCTGCAAGTCACAGATAAAGGAAAACCCAGCAGAATAACACCTGATTCCTCCATGGAGACTGGGAAAGCTGGAAGAGCCTGGAGCAATGCACTTCACATTCTAAAAGAGCACAACTGCCAACCTAGACTACAGTAACCAGCAAACTGTCATAGTAGATAGTAGAGGAGAAAAGAAAACCTTTCCATGATACAAACGGGATAAAATAATTCATGTCCATCACACCAGCTCCACAGAAAATACTGGAAATAATACATCAGACTGACGAGACTATAGAAAAAAAAATGAAGCTATAATGACTAAAACACAAAATACTACAAAGACCACGAATAGAAAAATGTCCAAGCAAGCAAGTAACCAAGCAAGCAAGCAAACAAACCAATTAAAGGACTGCAAGCAATACACAATTTTCAGTAACAAAACTACAGGCAACCAATGTCTGTTGAGAGAAGGAATGTTAGCCTTTCCCAGGGATATGTCACCTCATGATTGTCTAACACATTGTGGTCAGCCCTCAAACCATGTACAAACAGCAACAGAATGGACTCAACAGGTTATATTTATCTATTTGTGAATATACATACATATATACACAGCACTCTCTGACAGTAGTAATTGGAGGAAAAAGAGGTTATCAATTTAAGGGGGTCAGGAAGGATTTGGATAAAGGGGACATAGAAGGTCCTGTGGGAAGGAAAGGGAAGGGAGCAAGTGATGTAATTATATTTTAATTAAAATGTATTAGATAAAATAATATTAATCGTTTCATCTCCCCAGTCAAAAGATAAAGGTTAGCTGAAATAAAGTAGGAAACAAAACCCATCTTCCTACTGTCTACAAGAAACTCAGCTTAGCTTTAATGATAACCACCACCGTCTAGTTTTAAAAAATTGAAAAAATATACTCCAACCAAATGGGACTAGGAAGCAGGGATTGTTATTCCAACATCTGGCAAAATAGATTTCTTTTTTTTTAAATGTTACAATTATATTCAATAACAGTAGCCAAAGCAGGGCTCAGTACAGAAACATGGAGTTCTGTGCCACAAGAGGGGGCTTATCGAAGAAATATTTTTCCAATCTAGATTTTTTTCATTGAGAGAGATATTTTTATGGCACAAAGCAGAGCTTCTGTGTTTAAAGTGTTATGATCTAAATAAGCACTTTTAAGAGACTAAAAAGGCTGGAGTGATAGTTCAGCATTATGAGCACTGGTTCTCTTCCAGAGGATGCAGGCTCAATTCCCTGCATCTACATGTCACCCAACAACCATCCACAACACCAGTTTCAGAGGATCCTCTTCCAGAGGCAACATACTATTGGGTACACAGATGCAGAGAAATACATGCAGACAAACACCCATTCACATAAAGAATAAAACAAGCCTTAAAAATAAAAAAGGAAAAAGAACACCATAGAGAATACTTAAGTTATAATCTGAGCTATAACAAAACAAAAACCTCAGAGGGTCATATGTTGGTGCTGTTTTTAAAACACACTAGACGGGGATAGTCTTGAAGGTCAGGGTACGTAAGATGTTTCTGAGTCTCTGGATGGCCTGTCCTGCAGTCTCTCTGCTCCACACTTTGTCTCTGTATTTCCTCCTGGTATAAAATTCCACTAAATCAAAGACTGGCTTCGGGTAGAAAAGGACTTAACATGGCTCATAAAAATGAAAAATTTGCCACGCTGGATGAAGCACTATCCAGGACTGATAAAGGCTCAGAGATCAGTGGAAATGCCAGCCCAATAGAAAGAAAATGGCTCAAAAACAAAAGGACAACCAGGAAGCTAGAGACAATGCTGGGATCAAAATCCATGTGGAAAAAGATTCGTTCCCTGAAAAAAGATTTTCTGGTTCAGACCAGAGACAGGCCTAGAAGAACCAGTTCAACTTGAGAATGATCCTCTTGGTTTGGACAAGTTTTTCTTTTTCTTAAATTAAACTTTAGGCAAAATAGATTTCAAACTAAAACAAGTCAAAAGAGATTGATTTTTTTTAAAGGACACTCTATTTTAATCAAGGTAATAATTATCCAAGGACACATTATCATTCTAAACAAATATGCACCAAGCTTTGGCATATCTTCTTTCATAAAAAGTGAACTATTGGAATTAAAAAAAAACAGAAAATAAAGAATGTAGAAATAAACCTAGCCAAGGAGGTGAAGTTAGGCAATACAGCCAATGTCTCAATTTTTTAACCTTAATTCACAAAAAAAGAAACATCACAGTACACATATTTGTCCACATACACACATACAAGTATCTGAAACCAACGGTTCATAGAAAAGCACTTGCTTTTACTATATAAATATACTTCACTAAAATGTTTTGTGATTGCCTAACTTATTTGGTACTGGACTATCAAAAGAAGTCTTTATTTTCTCATTCTTTTCTATTCATTAAAAAAATTAGCCTAACAATGGTGGCACTTGCCTTTAATCCCAGCACTCTGGGGAAGAGGCAGGCAGATCTCTGAGTTCAAGGCCACACAGGTTTGGTCTACACAATGAGTTCCAGTACAGCCAGGGCTACACAGAGAAACCCAGTCTCTAAAAACCAAAAACCGGGGGTGGGGGGGAAGGATTTTATCTCAATTAATTAGTTTTATAGCCTATGTGAATTTTATGTGCTTTATGGCCTGTTTGGAAAACACTACACTAAGGAAGACATAATGAATTCTAATTCCTGAGGTATTTCAAGAAGGCATCAGTAACCTTGTGTGGGATGTTGTAATCCTTGAGACCCAACCCAGGACAATGCTTCCACACTCTTATTTTTTCCTTCATCAGCCTTCCTGACCTCAGAACTCTGTCATCTAAATCAGTTACTTTAGCAATGAGAAGGCCAGAGGTCTTTTGGGTTATACAAGAGAGTCCGCGTTACCCTAACAACACATTTGGCTATAATTAATTCCTGTAGTGACCTGCTTCAGCCTAGTTGATCTTGCTGTAGTTTGCACTGGAGCCTGTTTTCTCTTGCTTTTCATAACAAGGATTTCTTCATCCTTGTTACATAGATGGATGGGTCCTCATTCCTCCTTCTTTACCTTCATACCTGGCCAGAATCCTGGCAGATATCTCTTTGGCACTCTCCACATCGCCAAATACTTGATTTGACATGATTAAACCCTCATATAAACGTATGGTTTGCATTTCTTCCAAATCACAAACACTGTCTGGCATTAGTCAAACCTGGAGACCATGTACTCAAATGCAGGCAGGTCCTAGCTGCTTACAAGGAAGTCTGAGTAAGGGACTACACTCCTTCCTAGAAGCAGTGTCTGCTCCAGCCAGCTGAATCTGTCACTCAGAAGGGCACATTCACACAGCCAGAATCTCTGATCGGCTCTAGAGAAACCATAAAATCTGCACTTTTATACACAGTGCACCAGTTTGTATTCACTAACAATTTAAAAATATTTGTTTTGAAAAACATGATGGACCAACTTGAACACATCCATAGATTGAATCGATTCAGCAAGCTACCAGGGTGCAAGATCTGTTTAAACCTCTTTTATCCTTTTGTCTTCTACTATTTGGGGCCAAGAACAAACAAACAAACCACCACCAATAAAACCAAACCACCACTAACTGGGCTTAAGTTAGCTCCAAAGACTTTCTTTCTCTCAGAAAGAGACAGGCATTCACAGCCATCAAGTAGCCTAGTGATGGAATTTTAAAGGCCTGGGTCACCTACTCAGCTTACAACTCCCTTCTTTTAAGACCACAATCTGAATCTTTAACATTACAAAGTCTCCTTAAGACCACAATCTGAATCTTTAACATTACAAAGTCTCTTTTAAGACCACAATCTGAATCTTTAACATTACAAAGTCTCTACTGTGGCGAGTGTAGTGTGGAGGTCACACAGCTGTTGGGAGTCAGCACACCCATTCCTTCCACTCTTTGGATTGAACTCAGGCTGTGAGGCTTGATGACAAGTGTCTCTACCCTCTGAGCCATCTCAATAAACATTTTGTTTTGTTTAGATGGGGTACAAACTCCTTCTGTTACCCAGGTTAACCTCAAACTCCTGATTCTCTTAGCTCAGCCTTCTGAGTAGTGGTATTACCCGCATTCCATGCCACACCCAAGTTAGGAAACAATCGGCTTTGTGGGAGTGTGTTGGTTGGCATTCCCGGGAGTTATAAAAGTGCTATCTGTGCCTATCCTTGATAAACTTTGCAGCAGTTTGTATGGCGTCTGAAGCCCACAGGCATATAACTGATTTTAATGTTTGAAACCAGGGTCTTATTCCTTTGACTAGACTGGCCTCAAATTGACTTAGGGTCTCTGGATAAACACTGCCTTCCACAGAGGGCTTAAAAAAAAACAGTCCTCCAGTACCTTTGACTTTATAGTGTGGCTGATGTCTCAAAGCAGCTATAAGTAAGGACAGGCAGTGAATGCTTTTGTGATTGAGGCAGGAATTTGTATATGAGGAAAACATGGTTTCGCCTTGGTGAATGTTCATCTCAAAGCCAAGTTCAACTAATCAGGCCTTTTGACCATCAGAGGACGGAACCCCCCAGAGTTCTACCCTCAGCCCCACTTTCTGCATTTTTCTCAGGCAGGACTACAGATTGAAACTTTGAACTGAGGGCTGGAGAGATGGCTCAGTGGTTAAGAGCACCCACTGCTCTTCGGCTCACAACCATCTGTAATGAGATCTGATGCCCTCTTCTGGTGTGTCTGAACAAAGCTACAGTGTACTCATGTATAATAAATAAATAAGTCTTTAAAAAAAGAAAGAAACTCTGAACTGGAAAAAAAAAAAAAAGCCAAATTCCTTGTGAGCCACAGAATAGTAAAGAGACTACAGCTTGTATATTTTCATAGTTAGAATTCTCTCTGCGCTTTCTCTACCTTGTTCTGAATTGTAACACCATTTTTCAATGCTAGGGATAGAATTAAGAGGCTTGTATATATTTGGACAAGTTCTACCACTGAGCTACAACTCTAGTCCAGTCCATTTTTTCAAGAACAAAAAGGAGGGAAGAAAGGAGTGAGGGAGGGAGAGAGGGTGGGAGGGAAGGAAGGAAGTCCAGTAATTGTGAAGGACCTGTTTTTATGAATCTCTGGGGCACATCTAAAGGCTCCTAGAATCTTCCCTACCATTCTGTGTTGTGTCAAGCTCTGGATTTCTTAATTACATAAACCAAAATAGTCACTTTGTAATGTTAAAGACTCAGATTTTGGTCTTAAAAGAAGGGAGGTGGTACTCTTAATTCCAGCACTTAGGAAGGCAAAGGCAGGCAGAGTTCAAGGCTGGCCTGGTCTACAGAGTGAGTTCCAAGACAGCCAGGGCTACCCAGAAAAGCCATGTCTTGAACGAACGAACAAACAAACAAACCCAACTAACCAACCAACAAGAAAAGTGCAGGTGATTTTCCTTTAAGGACAAATAATGAAATTAGAGTACCTACCATATAAAGGATATACTAAATTTTTGGGATGAGGTAGAGAACTATGTTGAAAAACATGCTGTAAAATTATTAAAATTAACAAACCTAAATTTAAAAAATACTTTAAAAACAACCTTATCTAGGAAAGTGGTTTGCTCATAAAATCAGATGCCTGGGTTTTACAGTAAAATTCTTCAAGTAAATAGGTGTGGATAGATGAATTAACTGATAGGTTTTATCTGCTGAAGAAAGCCAATTTAGCCAAATTAAAAGTAAAAGGGCAGGTTTATTTAGAAACGGGTTCCCAAGAGAGTTCACCAGTCTCAGGGGACAAGACCAGAAAATGTTGCAGGCTGGTTATGGTGTAGAAGTTTTTACAGACTCTAGGCAAAGGAAAACTATATGTCTGCCATATCTGGGCTCCTGCAGGGAGGTGGTCCATTATGCTTCGGTGGTTGGTGACTTCAGGTGAGGGGGTCAGAGAGCTGTCAGGAATGTTAGGAATTCTGACTGGGCTTTTTGGCACCTAATCTGTTTGTAAGTTTATGGGTGGGGTTGGAGAGAGCCGAAGGAATGGAATTTGCTGGACCCTGTGGGGGAGGGGGGGAAAGCCAGGGACTCCAACCAAACTTTAACCTTAGCAAAACTGTTGATAATTATCAAAGCCTTGTTAAAGTTGAGTGATTGATTTGTTATACTATTCGTAGAAATATAAGTCTCCCTAATTTTATGTACATTTGAAGTTTCCCATAATGTTAGAAAAGCTCAAAACAAGCTTTGTTCTTAGTGTTAAAAGGGGAACAGTAGGAAAATGGAGAAAAGATCCAGGAAGATATATTGTTTAAGCTAGAGAACCAGAGGAATTTTCATATGAAAATGTGAACTTAAACAAAAGCTACAGATATAAAGGATAAGTAAGATTATAAGATTATACTCAAGTTCTGAAGGTCTTAAAGTTTTATCCCAAAACAGTGAGCTAGTCTAATTGTTACCCGTTCTTAGGGGTTGTCAAGATCTCAATGTGACCAGGAGGAAATAGATTTTAAAAAAGCACCTGGAATTACTCTGCCAGAAGACTACAGGAAAACAGTGTAGGCAAAACACTTCCCTCAAGTTGTTTACAGCCCAATCCTTAGAACCTGTGAATACTGCATGTATATTCATATGACTAAATGATATCTCAGGTATTATTAAGGGCATGGCAGCTAGATAGGAATATGGTGCTAGATTATCCAAGTAGGTCCAATTTCACGATAGCCTGAGCCCTTAAAGGAAAAGACAAAGAAAAAGAAAAAGGCTGCAGAACAGGAGAGATGGTGGAAGAGAAGTCAGAGAGACTCTAAAGTAGTGTGTAGAGGATACCTGTAAAGATGACAGAGAGTGGTCTTTAAGAGCTAACTGTGGTCCTCAACTGACAGCCAGCACTGAAACAGTCCTCAGTCTTACCAATGAAAGAGTTTGGGTTTGGACAACAATCCAAAGACTTGAAAGCACATCCTCCTAGATTCTTCCAATAAGAGGCCAGATGGCTGATATCTTGATAGTGGAAATCTGTTAAGGCAGTACACGCTTCTGACTCTAAAGAAACCTGAGAAAGCACATTCATATTTTAAGCTTCTAAATTTGTAGTGATTTGTTACAATAGAAAACTAAAACTATGTCACATTGTATTGGGTAGGTACATGAAATCTGAAGACATTTAAAGGAAGACTAAGAAGCTAACTGTAAATTATATCATATATTTTATACAGTTCTCAAGGCAGGCCAATTAAAAGCTGGAAAGCAACTATAGCATGTTTTGTGAGCATATACTCAGTACATTTTATGACATTATGACTAAGAAAAAAAACAGGAAAGAAGAGACCTATTTGGCATTGTTTTGGGGAGGGCTTTCAAGCCAGTGACAGATTGCATTAAGCCTGGAACTGAGAATTGATACTGAATTTAGTAAGAGACTATCGGTGAAATTATCCAGTATTGCCTAGGTGAAAGTCAACAAGAATGTTGAGCAACAGATGAATTTTCAAGAACCAGAATTTCTTGATTGTGTAAATTTCTCTAAGATTAATCTCACAAGCTATAGAGGGGTTTGCAAGGGAATAGAATAGCTGGGTCTGAAAGCAAAACTAAAGAAAGAAAAGAGAGGGTTAGAGGTATACTTCATTTGATAAAATGCATACTAAGCATGTACAAAGCCCTAGGATCAATTCTCAAGGGATAAGGTGAACAGGCAAGGGAGGGAAAAGAAGGGGCAGGAAGGAACTGCATACACTGTAATTCAAAAAGTAGTATCTATCAGGTCAGATACTATTAATTATCCTCCACTACCTTTCTCGACTTCTCTCAATGTGCAGATGGTCCTGGACTTATGATAGTTTGATTTAGGACTTCTTAAATTTACGACAATACAAAAGCAGAATTTTACATTTGTGTGTGTGTGTGTGTGTGTGTGTGTGTGTGCTGCTGAAGACTTAGCCCAAGATCTTGCACATAACAGGCAAGTCCTTTATTACCCGGCTACTCCTGAATTTTTACTTTTGATTTTCAAACTGATGTGATATGATACTCTTTTCTTATTCTGGGTAGTTTCAAGTCAGGACAAAATAACTGATACTTGTCAGCAAATTTGAATATTTCATTTTGTGTTATCTACAAAAGGCCTCACTGAGTTTCTTGTTCTTGGTGGAAAGAGGAAGACGATTATTTTGTAATTCTTTTAAAAAATGTGTTAGCATACAAATAAATATTTTCATGGTTCTCCCTCTCCCTCTGTCTCTCTTCTTTCATAAAAGGGGTTTTCTCTTGAGATAAAACTCAAAAAATTGGTCAGGATGAAGAGAGCAATCCAGGCATGGCTATTGTGTATGAGTGAGAACTTTCATGTATGATTTCTTTAACTGTGTCAAAGGATAAGAAGTGAATCTTGGGAGCTGGAGAGGTGGCTCAGTGGTTAAGAGCACTGACTGCTCTTCCAGAGGTCCTGAGTTCAATTCCCAGCAACGACATAGTGGCTCACAACTGTTTATAACTCCAGTTCCAGGGGATCTGACACCTTCATGCAGACATACATGGAAGCGAAACAATGCATAGAAAATAAACAAGTAGGTAGGTAGGTACGTAAATAGACAGACAGATAGACAGATTTAAAAAAAAATGAATTTTTCTGTGCTAGCAAGATGGCTTGTGGGTAAAGGTGCCTGCTGTTGATCCTGACCATCCGAGTTAGAACCCTCGAACCCTTGTGCTAGAAGGAGAGAACCAACGCTACAAAGTTGTCTTCTGAGCTCCATATGTGCTGCATAGTGTAGTATGTTCCTGAACTTTTTTGGTATCAAAGTGGAAAAGATTTTTGATGACATGCTGATCAAATTAGTGGAATAAAGAAGTAAAACGGTGAGACAAAGGGCAAAGTTATACTTGAAACCCTAAGAAAGCACACAATAAAGAAAATAGTTATGATCTAAGCGACTGATGCCATAAAGTCGCACCATATCACAGATGTCACTTGGGAGGTTTATTAGGGTTTATTAGGTTGCCTTTGAGCAAGGGTGGAGGTAAAAAGAGAACGGGGGGGGTTGGCTTTTTATAAGGGGATGTAGCACATGCATGGGGGAGGATATTTGACTCCTGGCAACAGTGGGAATGTGTTACATCTTGGCAGCTAATGATGAAGTCTGTTGTTGCTGGGTCACTGGAAACATGTAGTAGAGATGCCTGGTTGCTGACATTTACTACCTTAGTAGGAGCCTAGAGTGTTACAGAAAGTGAAGGTCAGTTATAAGACCTTCATACGTGTTGATAGGCAGACACAGGGCATTCTTGTTTACTATCAAACTATACAGGCAAAACTTAGCTTTCAGAAGAACGATATACCTGGTCTGTCAGCAAGTACTAATAAGAAGAGATAAAAATTGATGGCTTTAAACTGGGTGATGGTGGCTCAAACCTTTAAACCCAGCATTTGGGAGGCAGAGGCCTGGAAATCTCTAAGTTTGAGGCCAGCCTAGACTACAGAGTGAGTTCCAGGACAGCAAGCACTACATAGAGAAATACTGTCTTAAAAAAATGAAAAGAAAGAAATTAATTTTACTTCAATGCTTCCAATATTTTCTAGGTCTAGTCTGCTTCCAACTGATAATGTTTACAAGGAATGTCCCCATAACTGTTCTGTTTTCCACTTCAATCAATAAATTACATGAAATATATTATCATGTATTATTATAAATTATACTATAGATTTATGTGTGGGACCTGGTGCCAGAACTCCCACACAACTCTCTGGCTAGAAATAGGGGCAGCCTCTGCCACCTCCGCCGCTGGGTCCAGCTGGCATGCAAGCTCAGGTGAACCGGGAGAAGACCCAGCTCGGCAGGAGCATCACTGCTGGGTCCAGGAGACTGG
This sequence comes from Micromys minutus, assembly GCF_963924665.1. Lineage (NCBI taxonomy): Eukaryota > Metazoa > Chordata > Mammalia > Rodentia > Muridae > Micromys > Micromys minutus. The sequence goes on along the minus strand of NC_137970.1, from coordinate 19,125,451 downwards.
CTTTGCTGATTCTGCTGCTGGGCTCAGCGGGGCGCATACTTCCGCTGCAGACACAGGGCACCAGGCCAAGCTGAATGGAGCCGGCAAGAGGCTTCGGCACGGGATGCAAGAAGCTTCGAGAGAGAAAACCTCTTCTCAACTGGCAGTGTTATAGCTCCTTAGAACAAAGGATCTTAGGGAGAGGAGTGATTTTTACACGCCTCTCTTTACTTTTCACACAAGTTCCCGTGTATATATAGTTTTGAAATGGTTCGGAGTCTGACAACCGGTACTTCCTATTGGCTTGGCCTGAGGGCTTAGGGAGGACCTTGTCTACATATTTGGGGGCAGCCCTGCTTCTGCCAGGAGGTTCTGCCTAGCTTACATGACCTGCGGTCACATCTACCTTGAGGGGGAGGGATTTGAACTGTGGCCAGTGCCCAAAGGGATAGTGTGGTGCCTATGGCAAGGGTTCCTGATTCACAGGAGTCCATGAAGCCACCTGCCGCCATCACCAATCCCGGGGCTTCTACCGTCTCAACCAAGAATCAGGGTTCCCAAAACGGCCTACCTGCCCCACATTTATGTTATTATATTAATATTGAATATATGTAATATAAGTTATATTGCATTTCAATATATTATATTAAATATGAGGAAATGAGTATATATTTAGTCACTATTATTTCGACTACAACTGCATCTTGACAATCCTAGCCTTGCACACATGACATAAGGCAAGTAGATGAACCTAAAAAAATAAAAATTTTAAAATGTACTTGAAATTCTGTCTCAACATGGTATTTGATCATTTACTGAAACTTGCCCTCAGCACAACTTAAATACATACAGACCCAGTATAAAATGTTCCTAATTTCTTCTTGTGAAAAAATCTCAAGCATCTAGAAAAGTTCAAATGAGTAACATAACCGTCATTATGCCAACATTCTGTTTTAGCTACTATTAACATCATGTCGCAGTTGCTTGATCTTTGAAGAAAAAAAAATAATTTTCTTGTGCTCTCTCACCACAACCAGTAGACTCCTATCCTCAAGCTGGCTTCTTCCTTTTAGATGCTAGCCATCAGCCCCAGGTTGTTGTTTTTTTTTTTTTTTTTAACCAGTGCCTCTAATAAGCCAACTATAAATCAGAATTTTCAGAATTTTTACTTCTTATTTTGGTTTGCTCAGGTGGGTCACAAAATCCAGAGATGTTGCTCATGCTTGCTAATCTACTGTCAAGGATAACAAAAGATATGCACATAGAGATGTTTGGGTCAAACTATTATAGAATGGGCAGGGAGCTTTCAAGACCTCTCTGGATATGGCAATCTGTAGGAACTTCCTGGTGTTCAGCCATCTGGATGGAACCCTGCCTTCTAGGTATGTTATTGTGGCTTCATTACTTAGGCATGATTGATTAAATCATTGGCTATTGGTGATCAACTTAACCTTGAGTCCCTCTCTTTTCCCCAGAGGTTGAGGGATGGGAATGAACATTTATAATGCTATAACAATTCCTTGGTATTTCTAGTGACTAATAGTCTCTCCTGAAGTGACCCAGGTACTTCCAGTCATTGGTCAACTCACTAGCAGACAAAAGAAGCTTTTATTTATTTATTTTATTTCTCTATTTACTTATGTATTTTTGGCTTCTTGAGGCAGGCTCTTTCTGACATAGCCCTGACTTTCCTGGAAACATACCAGGCTGACATCAAACTCATAGAAATCCACCTGTTTCTGACTCTAGATTACTGGGACTAAAAGTGTGGACTACCACACCCAAATTGTTCTGAAGTTTTAAAAATAATATTTATTCCTTAAGAACTGTGTGCATATATACAACTTGTTTGAATTATTTCCACCCATCATTTTTCACTTCCAACTCCCCTCAGACCCCTCCTTAGTAACAGTCTCTCCCCACCTCCAACATTTCTAAAGTTTTTGCATTTCTCACAATTAAACGGAAAGAGGAAGCTTGGCTTACTTCAAAGAAGAAGGGCAGCCCTAAGAGTGAACAGAAAGTGTGGTTTCTGCCTTGGTATGGAAATACTATAATGACTACACTCTGAACACAGAGACAGTAAAATTCTAAAGCTTTGAATCAGTTTGGACTATATTCTGGCCTCTGTGTTCCAAGCTGGCCTGGATATTCTGGTGTAACTCAGTGTGGCCTTGAACTCATTCCTGTTCTCCAGCCTCAACTTTCTCATAAGGCTGAGCCACCACATCTGGCTTTTCTGCATGCTTTTATTTTTCTACCAAGGGGAGACATACTATACCTTCTATTCTTTAGCCTTTTCTGTCAACTTCCTTCATTTTGCTAGTTCAGTACATTTTCATTGTCCTAACACCTAACTTCTACACATATTTTTCTGAATGACCTAAAAACACCCCTCACACTTTTATTCAAATCAGTAATCAATCCAGAACATCCACTTCATATGATTTTTATGTCCTTTAACATCTTTTTTGATCTAACCTAGCCAGCCAGCACTTTTAAGGATTCCCGATTTACCAACTGTATCAAGCTAATCTTTCTGTGGGATGTTCTACTTACTGCATTTCTTTGGTTGCCTCTTTGGCTCAGTTTCTTCTAAATTTTATAAATGGGGCATTGATCCTGAGAAAGTTCTATGAGCCCAATTTAATTTTGCAACTATTAGAAATTGGGACATACACTGATAATTGGATACTAGTCCCAGAAAGCTCTGAGTACCCAAGAAACAATTCACAGACCATATAAAGCTCAAAAAAAAAAAAAAAAAAAAAAAGGCCAAAAAGTGGAAGCTTCAGTCTTTCTTAGAAAAAAAAAGTGTCTAACATCCTCTTAGAGTGTGCTACAGCTAGACCTTAAATCACTAATAATTCAAGAGCTAAGAAGATAGCCTTGTGGCAATTCCTGGTATTTAAAAATCATTATGTTTAATCTTTACACACCAAGAAAACTTTGACTGTTTCCACTTTATGTTTTGTTTTACATGCACTTTATGATCATTATAACTTGTAAGATTTCAATGCATACTATCAAACCTTTAAAAACATCAAGTACTGACAAAAATATATTCATATAGTTTTATGCAAAATTGCTTTTAAAATCTGTACATTTATCTGTTTTTTGGAAAATAAAGTTGTTAAAATAAAAAATATATAAAACATTTATAACACAGAAAAAAAGAAATTGGGACATATACAAATTTTACTGATGGATTAATTCTGTCTCGCAGGTCCTGCAGAAATGTCACTAATTCCAATAGACAACAGCTCAGGATGTAGTTTCTGCCTACATCTCAGAGCAAGACCCTTCTAACTGAGACTGAACACCCAAAGAAATTAAGAAGGAAAAGATGGGGATTTAAACTGCTTCTAAAAACTCTACAAGTATGGAGATATCTTATTGTTCAGGCTCTGGACATTCATTGATCACTTGAGACATGCTTATGTTGTAATTTGATCTCACTGCAACTTCCTTTTAGCTCATTTGAACAACATGGCTGCACATAATTTAGAATAGGAAAATGGTGAAAAATAAACTCTGTAGCCTAAGATACAAAAACAAATTTGGAATTTATTTAGCTAATGTTTTATTGTGAGCCAGAACTTCTGGAGGCAAAACTCAATGTTGGTGCTAAGAAGAATAGCAGCTGGGCATGGTGATACATGACTTTAAGCCCAGCAGAGAAGGCAGAGGTAGATGGATCTCTGTAAATTCAAGGTCAGCCTTATCTACATAGTGAGTTTCAGGCTAGCCACAGCTATGTAGAGAAAGCAAAATCAACCAACCAACTAAACAACCAAACAACAAAACAATAACAACAAAACACAGAACCAGGGACAGAGTCGGTTATTGGGAGGATGGACTTATGGAGGTAGACCATAAACTGCTTTGTTCAACTCTCATCTATTCTTAATGCAGAGAGCTACATTGCTTAAGTACCAGAAGTTTGCTTATTAAACTTAACGGGTCAAGATTTTTTTAAAAAGATTTTGAGAAGTATTAGAGGAACTGTGGTTTCCCTTGGCGGCGATTGTCTGCCCATGTTTTATATTGTTAACACCCTATCTTTAGTACTTCAGAATGTGACTGCATTTGGGAACAGGATCTCTAACAAGGTGCTACCCAGATTTCAACTGTAGTAAGACCAACTTTGAAACACCCTTGGCCTTATACATTGAAACGGGGCATAATATCAGGCAGTTACTGAATCATGTCAATTGAAACACTCATAATCGATTAAACTCATCACACTTGAATAGTCTATTCCCATACAATTGAAATCATCTTCTGAAAATATTCTGTTTGCTGAGATCAGGTTTACTATATAAAGAACATCATGAATCTATTTATTTCAAGAAGTATTATGAAGTCTTTTACCAGAGCAAAAGCTCTGAATGGGGTTTTCCTGCATTGTTGAACATACGCAGTCACAGGCACTAAATTAGATGGTGTGGGACAACAGTTGGTAGACTTATAGTCTTTAATATTACTATTCACAACAAAACAGATATCTAAAATTTTTTTTTCTTTCAATAAAAACTCTCCCAGGAAATATGGTCCCTTTGGTGTTCTCAGAAGTAAGGCAAACCTTTAAAGGAAATATAAGGCAGCTAGTAGTGTAGATCTTCAAGTACAAGCAATAGAATTGGACTCTGTGTGATTTAAGCAGCAAAATAATTTATTATAAAGATGCTAAGTACCTTCCAGATCCAGTAGTCAGGCTAAAGAGGCAGGTTTGCCACCAGCAACAGCACTCAAAGCAGGACTGGTCTGGTAAGGAGCCCACAGCAGCACCTTGGTGGCTCTGCAGCTCCTTCCTCAGTTCTTTGCCTCTAATGCTTAAAACAGTCTAGAGTGACTGGACCCAGAACCCTGCCTTGGGAGGAAATTGAACGAAGCACTTTGTCTAAAGGGAGAGATGGGTTCTGCCACCTTCCAAGAATCATGATGGGAAAGTCCCCAACCAGAGGAAATAGGTTTAAGTGAACACGTAGAAATGAAATGAATAGCACATGACCTTTGCACAGGCTATTTTGTGTCATGTGGTACTAAATTCTTCATTGTTAACTCAGGGAGAACAGAGAAAGGCTGAATAGACTGAATTGGAGCCGAGAAAAGTGATAAAAAAGAAACAGAAGCTCTATTTTTCTTCAAGGTCTTAACACTTCGCTATAAGATTAGAGGAAACTAGAAATGTCTAAAGATCTAGGAAGCTATATTGGCCCTGTATAAAGCAGATAAAGTCATTGGTGATGTTTGAATATAGGCTAGCGACTTCATAATGACTTGGGGGGAAATCTGTGGACAAATGAATAGTAGTGATGTGGAGGAAAGACATTTTAGGAGTGTTTTTCTTTCCTTTCCTTTCTAAGATTTATTTTATGTATATGAGTACACTGTAGCTGTTCTAAGACACACCAGAAGAGGACAGTAGATCTCATTACAGATGGTTGTGAGCCACCATGTGGTTGCTGGGATTTGAACTCAGGACCTCTGGAAGAGCAAACAGTGAGTGCTCTTAACCGTTGAGCCATCTCTGCAGTCCAGGAGTGTTTTTCTTCTCATCAAGTTATTGTCATTGATCACGAACATAACAGGGACAAATTCAGGCACCACTGGATATTTTCTACTAAGTCCACAGGAATTTTACTCATTAGCCTTTAAAAAATGATTACTTCTATTTGTGTGTGTGTGTGTGTGTGTGTGTGTGTGTGTGTGTTTGTGTTGCAAATGTGCACATGCCACTACATGCATATAGAAGTCAGAGGACAACACATGGGAGTTGTTTCTCTATACTGTGTGAATCCTAAACGTAGAAATCTGATCATCAGGCTTGGAGGAAAATGCCTTTACATACTGAGCCATCTCCCTGGCCCTCACGCAGTATTCTACTACTCTTGAGTCCTATTGGCTAGCAAATGCTGATTCTCATTTCAACAAAATAAAGAAAAGGCAAGGGAAGAAGTAAAGTAGGGGGCTGAGTGCTGTGATGCAAACTAGAGTTGTTCTATGAGCAATTACAAAACAGCTACTTCCTTGCATGTGGTAAGGAACTTAGGTTCCTCTAATGTACAACGTATAAACAGAAAATGAGACAAGTCCAATAAAGGTAACCACCCAAATACCATTTACACACAAACATTATTTAAGCAAACGATTTCTTTTTATTAGTGGGTAGATGGAATAAGCCTTGCTTTCTTCTAGAAGAGAAGGAAGGAACCAATTCCCGTAGAGATTTCTATTTTTGAGCTTTGCTTAAATTTGAAGACTTTAGTACTTAAACTGTTTGAGAGTAAAGGAGTTGGTTAGTGAGTTTGAGTGAGGAGATAGAGAGCCACCTGTCAATGTGTCCACCCACTTACAACCCTCTGAGTTCCTGTGTAGCACCCTTGAACCAAGCACAAGTAGGGAACCTGGATGTAGTTGTATAAAGAAAATGATGCTGGCTGGCTGCTTTAATCTATTGTTCCATCTTCTTCCTTGCTGTTTTTTGGTCCTGTTTTAGTCATGTGTTTAGGCAAAGGGTCCTATCTCAGGCTTATATTGGGTGATGGTAGAATTTGAATTGTCAATCAGAAGTATGAATAGACTTATTCTCCTTGCTAGTGGTTAGCTTAGGCATGCATGTGTGATTTACTCTTAAGATCTGAGAAGAAGTCTTCTGCGGAGCTTTTGGGAAAGATCTTTCTGAATAATGAAAAGAAATGTACAGGAAGAAACTTCCCTTATGCTGACACTGTTATAGCAAGCTTGCAACCAGAATGCTGTCAGCAGAGAAGATCAGGGAAGAAGAAGAAAAAGAAGAGGATGGTTGGAGAGATGGCTCAGTGGTTAAGAGCACTGACTGCTTTTCCAGAGGTCCTGAGTTCAATTCCCAGCAACATGGTGGCTCACAACCATCTGTAATAGGATCTGATGCCCTCTTCTGGTGTGTCTGAAGACAGCTACAGTGTACATATATAATAAATAAATCGTTTTTAAAAAGGAAGAAGGAAGGAAGAAAAAAAACAGCACAATGAAACTACTTTAAAAAAGAAAACAGTTTGTTGAGATAGTAGATCTCATTAAAAGGAAAAAAAAAAAGACCTGCACACTTGGGTGTAATTCTCCTGTCTCAGTCTTCAAAGAGTTGATATTATAGGTGTGTGTGTGTGTGTGTGGGGTGTGTGTGTGTGTGTGTGTGTGTGTGTGTGTGTGTGTGTGTGTAGGGGGGTGTCACTACACCTTCCTTTAAGTCTACTTTTATTTGTTTTGTTTTTTGAGACATGGTCTCTCTACTAGCCCTGGCCTTCCTGGAACTCACTATGTAGACCAGGCTGGCCTCAGACTCATAGAGATCCACCTGCCTGTCTTCCTTTTGAGTGCTGGGATTAAAGGCATGCACTACCATGCCCAGCTAGACCTACATTTTCTTTAAAAAATGATTGTAAACATTGGGGTGAGGGTTCCATGTAGACTTCATCCTATTATATTTTATTTTGTTATGTTTAGTTGTTGTTATCTCTTAAAAGTCCGTTCTCTTCTAGTGAGAGACAGAAAGGGAAGGGAAGGGGGGGAGGAACTTGGGGAAGTAGAAGAAGGGGAAACAGGTGGAGGCACATGCCTTTAATCCCAGCATTTGGGAGGCAAAGACAGTTGGATCCCTGAGGTAGAGGCTAGCTGGTCTACAGAGAAGGGGAAATTATAATTATGATATATTGTATAAAAAAGAAAAAATGGGAAAAAATTTAATTTTTAACAACACTAATAAAATTGTATTTACTTAGAAGCATTCAGAATGTCAACAAAACAGCCACAGGGTTTTTTTTTGGAGGGAGGTTGCAATTACAGAGTGGTATTCAGCTAACAGAGAAGCAGTTATCTTCATATAAGCTGCATCAGAGACAACTGAAGATAAAAAACAAACAGAACCCCCCAAAACAAAACCAAAAAAGGGAAAAAAAACTCTACTGTCCCCATATATATAACTAATTTGTGCTGTGTATCAACAAGAACCTGCTTTAAATTTCCATGCCAATCAACACCCCCCAGACTGAACCAGGCAAGGTTGGTGGTGACTGAAAATACCACCAGGACAGGGCTATCTGAAGACACATTCCTTAGTGTGTTAACTATACAAAAAAAAAGACACTGTACAGTTCAAAAATAAATTTTACACAGCCTTTCATTTTTTTTCTTTAAAAGGAGTAAGTTGTGTACAGGCGGGTTAAATGTTTTATAGACAAGAAAAAAAATTCACTAGAACAAACTTATTCATAATCATCTTCATCTTCTTTTTCCTCTTCCTCACCCTCTTCATCCTCCTCATCATCTTCCTCTTCATTCTTTTTCTTGCTCTTTCAGCCTTGACCACCCCTGTTCTCACTGCATCAGGTTTTCCTTTAGCTCTGTAGGCAGCAATATCCTTGTACTTCTCCTTCAGCTTGGCGGCCTTCTTCTCATAGGGCTGCTTGTCATCCGCGGCAGTGTTGTTCCACATCTCCCCTAGTTTCTTCGCAACATCACCAATGGATAATCCAGGATGCTCGCCTTTAATTTTTGGGTGGTACTCAGAAAAGAACAAGAAGAAGGCTGAAGGAGGCCTCTTGGGTGCATTGGGGTCCTTGAACTTTTTGGTCTCCCCTTTGGGAGAGATGAAGGTTTTCATTTCTCTTTCATAACGAGCCTTGTCAGCCTTTGCCATATCTTCAAACTTCCCCTTTTCTTTAGCAGACATGGTCTTCCACCTCTCTGAGCACTTCTTGGAGAACTCTGAGAAGTTGACAGAAACATCCGGGTGCTTCCTGTGCTCCTCCCGGCAGGTTTGCACAAAGAATGCACTTGAGGACATTTTGCCTCTCAGGATCTCCTTTCCTCCGTGAGGCACAGAGTTGCCCAGCGCCCGTCTGGCTCTCGCTTGCCCGGGCTCAGTCTCTGAGGAGGTCAATGTACTGCAATATCTGTATCTTGTTTTTATTTTTGAGACAAGGTCTCAGTATGTAGCCTTGACTGTCCTGCAACTTACTATGTAGACCAGACTGGCCTCAAACTCAGAAAGATCTATTTGTTTTTGCCTTCTGAGAGCTGGAGGTAAAGGTTTGAGTCAGGGCCTGCATTGGTCCGCCCAGATGGGAGCCTAGAAGTAAAAGAAGTAGGAGACTTATGCCTCCATCCTTAACCCAAAGCTATCTTCAAATGATAACCACTCGCAAATGAAAAATTAGTTTTCCCCAAGGGAGTCTCAATGGGGAAAATCTATTCTTAAGATAAACCACATGCCTGATGATGGCCAGTACAAAATGAACTCAACAGCATCTTTGGAGGTTGTCTCATAATGTTAAGCCAGGGAATTATTTTAAACTTACAAGTATTTTGCATATATATATAGTTTTGTGTTTTTATGGTATTCCCGTGTGTGTAAACCTGTGTTTCCATGTCTATGTACATTTCCTGTGCCATTTTTTGGTTCTTTTTCTTGTTTTGTTGTTTTATGCTTTTCTGATTTGTTTTTTTTTTTTTTTTGTTTATATCTTATTGTGTCTTATGTATTTTATTATTACTCCTTCTAAAGAATTCCTTCTCATTTGTTTTCTAAGGAAAGACAGAAAGCCTATGGACGAGAGGGGAGGTGGGGAGAAACTAGAGGGTGTTGAGGGAGGGGTGCTTAAGTTAAGTTCTGGTTCTGCCTCTCAGTCCCATGCTCTGGGAAATAAGACTCAGACTCAAATTATATTCACGAATACTGTGGCCATAGTAGCTAGGCTCTACTTTGACTAGACCATAACTAAAAATATCCATTTATTTTAACTATATTTTGCCATGTAGCTGGTTACTGTGTTCATGTACCAGGCAACCATCTCCTCACCTCTTTTCAGCCTCCTCTTTGCCTTCTTCTCTCCCAGGATTCTTCGTCCTCTCAATGTCCCACCTTTATTTCCTGCCTAAGCCATAGGCCATAGGTTTCTAATTGACAGGTGAGATATCCACACAATAGATGATCTCTCTACAATTCCCCTTTTTAGTCCAAGAAAAGGCTCCCTTTTTTTTCAGATAGAAATTAAACACAATTATAACAAATATAAAAATTATAAGGGATGATATACATTTATAACATACAGTCTATTATATTTGACAGTTTGAATAAAGTATTTTATCATCTATCTTATTTTGATGAGTTAGAATTTTGTATTTAAATTATTTATCTTAACTTGTATTACCATCCTAAAAACATCTTTCTAAATCCTAAACAACTTAAGTTTAATTGTGAGAATATAACTATCTAGTCTTTAATCCCTTCGGAGATTTGAGAAGGAATAAATATTATTTGAGTATGCAAGGTGCACAAGAATGCAGCTTCTAAAAATCATAGAAATGACAGATAGTTTACTGCCTGGACAGTTCCCAATATTCCTTACAAACTGTACAGATAACAGTAGCTGGAGATGTTCATTTGTTCAACATCTGAGATCCATAAAGTATAGCATTTAAAAATAATTATATTAATTTAAGATCTTTTTTTGATTTTCAAACAGATATACTCTTAACAGTACCCCCACTCCACTTCGAAAAAGATGACCTACAAATGGAGTTACTTTGTGGAAAGATAGTCACTGGGCAAAAAAATAAAAAAGGCCCTAACTTTATCTGCAAACAAAATGCTGTCCAGAAAGGACAAATGGATGCCAGATAGTTGACTGCTAAGCTCTGTGAAAGCAGAGTAAAGCTAGTTCTTCATAATTTCTGCTTTATTAATAAAAGAAAAATAAAATAAAAGTAAAGGTATGTACCACCATGCCCAACTTATTGTGGATATTCCATGAGTATAGTTTCACTGTTAAATATGGAAGATATTGACTTCTTGATCATTTGCCTCTTACAGTCTGTTTTTTCTTTTTTTAAAAATTATTTTTATCTTATGTGCACTGATGTTTTGCCTGCACGTTTGTCTGCATAAGGGTGTCAGATCCCCTGGAACTGGACTTACAGACAGTTGTGAACCTGGCTCTTACAAACATTTCTAAAAATGAAATTGATTTTAGTTTATGTGCACTGATGTTTTTCCTGCATGTATGTCTGTGTGAGGGTGTCAGATCCCCTGGAATTGGAGTTACAGTTGTGAACTTCCATGTGCTTGGGAATTGAACCCAGGTCCTCTGGAAAAACATCCAATGCTCTTAAATACTGAGTAATCTCTTCAAATCATGGATCTTACAGTCTTTTGGTCCCCTCTTCCACAATGTTCACTGAACCTTACATGTAGGTAGCGTTTTGTAGATATATTAACTGGAACTGGAATCTTTATATATATATATATATATATATATATATATATATATATATATATATATATATATGTCTCCATCTATTGCAAAGTGAAATTTCTTTGATGAACATGGCTGAACAAGTATTTGTGGAGTAGGATGCTGAATCTTTTTAGTATATGCCAGGGAATGGTATAGCCAGGTTGTATGGTAGAATTAGTTTTACTATAGCTTATTTTTTGAATAGGTTACTTGTTTTCTTTACTCTGTGTTTTGTATTCCTTATTCGTTAAATATATTAGTCATCTGTCAGACATATGTATGGCTGAAAAAGATCCTCCCCTATTCTGTGTGTCTCTTCTTCACTTAACTAATTGTTTCCTTAAGCTTTTTAGTGTTGTATGGTACACCATTTGTCAGTCGTCAGCCTTAATTCCTTGGGCAAATTGAGTCCTGCTCAGGAAGGTTTTTGTACAGCTTTATCGTGTATAATACTGCATATGTTTTATCCTACCATTTTCAAGTTTCAAATTTAGGTTTTAGATTCACTAAGAATTAGTTTTCTTGCAGGATGAGAGATAAAAATCTAATTTAATTCTTCTGCATGTGGGCATCCAGTTTTCCCCTCACCATTTGCTGAAGGTGTTTTTTATTTTTTTTCCTCCAGTTTATGGTTTTGGCATTTCTTTCAAATACTAAGTGGCAGAGGTTAATTTTATTCATGTTTGGGTTTTCAAGTTTATTCCATGGGTCTACATGCCTTTTTCCTGCCAGTACCATACTGATTTTATCACTATGGCTCACTAATATATCTTGAGATATGGAATGTAATGCCTCCAGGATTGTTCTTTTTACTTAGGATTGCTTTGGCTACTGTGATCTTTTGTGCTTCCAAATGGGTTTTAAGGTAATTTTTTCCTATTGTTTGTGAAGAATATTATGAGAATTTTGATTGTTATTCCATTGATTTTGTAAATTGCTTTTGGTGAAATAGTTATTTTCCACAATATTAATTCTACCAATCCATAATCTGAGAAGCCTGTCCATTTTCTAGTGTCTGCTTCAATATCTTTCTTAAGAGACTGAAAGCCTTTGTTTAAAAGGTCTTTAACTTCTTTGGTTAGATTTACTCCTAAATATTTTATTTTCTTTGAGGCTATTGTGAATGAAAGTGATCCATGATCTGCTTTTCAGCTTGTTTGTTGTTGTTATATAGGAAAGCTATTGACTGTTGTAAGAGGACAACCCCGCCTCATTCCTGATTTCTGTGAAATTGCTTCAAGTTTTTCTCCATTTAGGATAATGCTGGTTGTGTGTGAGTGTCACACATGGCTGTTATTATGCTGTGGTATGGTCTCTCTAGTCCTAATCTCTAGGAATTTTATTCTGAAGACATGATGGATGTTTTTCAAAGGCATTTTTTGCATCTATTGAGATGAGTGTGTGATTTATTAAATTGGTTGACTTGCTGTATTGAACCATTACCAGGCTAAATCAAGAAACACACTTGGAGTACTACTCAGCTATCAGAAACAATGACTTTATGAAATTCTTAAGAAAATGGCTGCATCTAGAGAATATCATCCTGAGTGAGATAACCCAGTCACAAAAGAACAGACATAATATGCAGTCACTGATAATTGGATACTAGCCCCAGAAAGCTCTGAATACCCAAGAAACAAGTCACAGATCACATGAAGCTCAAAAAAAAAAAAAAAAGCCTTACTCTGTAGGAAAAAAAGAAAAAAAAAACAACAATAACGGTATAGCACCCACTCAGAGTGGGGTACACCTAGACCTTAAATCATTAATAACTCAGGAGCTAAGAAGATAATCTTGTGGCAATTTTTGGTATTTAAAAATTATTATGTTTAATCTATACACACCAAGAAAACTATTTCCATGTTTTACATGTACTTTATGCTTATGGTAACTAGTAAGATTTCTATGTATACTATCAAACCTTTAAAAACATCAAGTACTGACAAAATATATTCATATAGTTTTATGCCAAAATGATTTTAAAAATCTGTACATGTATCTCTATCTTTTTAAAATAAAGTTGTAAAAATAAATAAAGAAACGCATGTACCCTGAAAACACCAAACTTCAAATTATAGGCATAAATGTGGGAGAAGAATCCCCTATCAGTGATGTAGACTAGATCTTCAATGAGATCATAGAAGAAAGTTTCCCCCAAAGTAAGAAAGACATAACCATACAGATACAAAAAGTACACAAGACATCAAATAAGAAAAGAAATACTCCACAGGCAGTGCACAGTATTTTAGTTACCATTCTACTGTTACAAAGAGACACCAATGACCAAGAAAACTTATAGAAGAAAGCATTTATTTTTTTTTTCTTTTTAGAGGGTTTTATTTCAAGACAGCATCCAGAACAAGATTCATTCAGAAGAGCAAAAATTCAGTTTCGCCTCATTTTACCCTTCGATAACACATGGTAACATGCCTCTGTATAGCTTTCAGAAATGAGAGTTCATTGAAAATGTTTCTCCTTTTTTCAGCTGAGATGAGATTTGTTGGAAAATCTCTGTAACAACTTAGTCATTTTGTGCGGAGGTAAACTCCCAGACTGTCCCAGTGTCTCCTGGATTGATCTCATCTTCCCAGCTTCCTGAGCCTTGGAAGAGCAATCGAAGAAGTCCTGGATCTCCTTCCTTCACGCCTCGTCGCGGAATTCATTCTGTTTCCAGCAAGCCATCACCATTGACATCTCCGTGATACAGGTTGCCTCGCCCTTCTCTCGGCGTCGGTTCCTGACACGGTTAGCTAAAACAAGAGGCTTGTTGGGTTTCAGGATAGGTTTCCCCGGGTTCGCAAACCGCGCCAGGCGGCCGCGTAGACTGGGCGTCGCCATTTTGCACAGCGTTCCCAGTCAAAAGAAAGCATTTAATTGATGGGATTGCTTATAGATTCATAGGGTGAATTCATGACTATCATGACAGGAAGAAACATGGCAACAGGCAGGCAGGCAGGCAGGCAGGCATGGTGCTGAAGCAGCAGCTAAGAGCTTATAATATAATCAAGAGCAGCAGTTGTTGGAAGGAAAGACAGACAGAGAGACAGAGACAGACAGAGAGACAGATACAAGCAGAGAGACAAAGGGACAGAGAGAGACAAAGGGACAGAAAGAGATAGAGGCAGAAAGATTGAATCTGGTATGGGTTTTTGGAACATCAAAGCCCACCCCCAGTGACCCAGCTCTTCCAATAAGGCTACATCTTCTAATTCTTCCTAAACAGCCCACCAATTAGGAGGGAAACATTCAAATATATGAACGTATGGAAACCATTCTTACCCAAACAACCACACAAAGGACAGTTAAAACACTAAGTATATATAATACAGAAAGCATACTGAAAGCTACATGGGAAAAACACAAGTCACATATAAAGAAAAACCCATCAGAATAACATCTGATTTTTCATTAAACTAAAACACAGAAGGGCCTGGAATATTGCTCTCCAAATTCTAAAAGCCCATTACTGCCAACCTAGACTATTGTACCTAGCAAAACTATGTGTTGTAGTAGAACGACAAAGAAAAACTCTCCATTGTTCAAATAGGCTGAAAGAATTCCTGTTCAGTAAATCATCCCTAAACAGAATAAAGAAACAATATGATAGGCTAAACAAAGGAATAAACATAGCTAAGAAATTATACAAAGAAAAAAATGAATCTATAATTGCTGAAACACAAAGTCTGACTGAAACAACAAAGCCACCACCAACAAAATGTCAGCAACCAGCACATACCTTTTGACAATAACTTTAAATATGTTTTCAATTCTACAAATGAAAGATATAGGCTGGCAAATGGATTAAGAAACAAAATCCACGTTTCTTTTGTCTACAAGAAACTCATGTCAAGTTTAATGGTTGGCACCACCTTAAGATGAAAGAATGGAAAGAAATATTTCTTTTAAAAATTATTTGTTTAACATATGAGTGCTCTGTTGCATTCAAATGCTAGAAAAGGGCATCAGATCTTATTACAGATGGTTGTGAGCCACTATATGGTTGCTGGGAATTGAACTCAAGACCTCTGGAAGAGCAGCCAGTGCTAACTGCTGAGCCATCTTTCCAGCCTGAAAGAAATATTACTAATAAATAAGACCAGGAATCAAGTAGGCATCACCTACCTAATGGCTGATCAAAGTAAATCAGAAGGGGCTGGAGAGATGGCTCAGTGGTTAAGAGCACTGACTGCTCTTCCAGAGGTCCTGAATTCGATTCCCAGCAACCACATGGTGGCTCACAACCCTATGTAATGACATCTGATGCCCTCTTCTGGTGTGTCCGAAGAAAGCTACAGTGTACTTATATATAATAAACAAATAATTCTTTAAAAAAAACTAATCAGAGAGATAAAGAGAGGCATTTCATCCTAATCATGAGAACAATTAACCAAGAGCATATTACTACTTTAAATACATATGCAACAAATTTTTGTGTACCAAATTTTATAAAAATAGTACACTAAAGACAAAGATTAATATTATTCAGTAACAGTAGGTGACTTAATATCCTACTTTTGGGCCAGGCAATGATGGTGCATACCTTTTATCCTAGCACTTTAGAGGCAGAGGCAGGAGCATCTCTGAGTTTGAATTCATTCATTCAGGTCTACAGAATGAGTTCCAGGACACTGAGAGATACACAGAGAAAACCTGTCTTGAAAAAGAAAAGTAAATATCCCACTTTCTTCAATAGATATATTATCTGTACAAAAAATAAACAGAAACATCATAATTAAATGACATCATACATCAAATGACCTTAACAGATGTCTCCATAATATCCCACCCAAACACCAAAGAGACACATTCTCTCAACAGTACAAGCAAGCTTTTCCAAAACAGACCACATCCTGGGACACAAAACAAATCTTCACAAATTCAAAAAGACTGAAATCTTATATGACAATGCAATAAAATTTAAAATTGACAATGCAAAAAGAAGTCTAGTAAATATGCAAACTCGTGGAGATTAAACAACTCATTACTGAATGATGAATGGGTTAAAGAAGAAACCAAGAAAAGATTTGTTTTAAACTTTCTGGACCTAAATGAAAATGAAAATACAAGACACACACACACACACACACACACACACACACACACACACACACACAGACACACACACACATCTGGGACACATTGAAAGCAGTCTTATGAGGGAAATTTATAGCTTGAAGAGCCTACATTAAAAATCAGAAAGAGCACAATAAATGACTTCATGAAACCAAGAATTTAGAAGAACAATAACAAACCAAACCCAAATCTAGCAGATGGTAAGAATTTTTTTAAATGCAGAGCTGCAATCAATTAATAGAAACAAACAAACAAAAAAAAATCCAAAGAATCTCTGGATCAAGATCTGTTTCTTTGAGATTTGCCTACCTCTGCCTCATGAGTACTGGGAGTAAGATGTACATCACTGAGCCTAGAATTGTTTGCAGGTAATTTTTGAGAAAATTTGGGTCTATGTTTATGGACATTTATCTATAATTTTCTTATTTGTTGTTGTGACTTTTATTCTTTTACATTTACTGATTCGAGGGTGTGGCTTAATTTACAAGGTCTGAAAAGAATATCAAGTCATTTAGGTCTCTCTGAATTTTTAATATAGACAGAGATGGAGTTAGGAGCTTTCCTCTAAGGCCTGCTTTCATTGCATCTCATAAATTGGTATGAACAATGTGGGAGTTTGGAGCCGAGTTCAAGAAGCTCTGGAATGCTGTCACCAGAACTTAATAGGCCATTCTGCTGTAAATTTGGAAGACCAGAAGAAATGAGGATGATTTGGCTCATGCAATTTTAGAGAACAACTGTTCATAGTATCTTCAAGGTGGTCTTACCTTTAAGTTCTACAGGGCAATGAAAGTCAATACCAATAGCCTGTGGTGTTTTGGGGATTTCTTGGACTCCTGTGGCCAATAACCAAAGGGAGACTGCATATTTTTCACTGGGGTTTTCCTTAGTCAATAGCTCTTCTGGGGAGCATTATTCTCCTGCATGCCGTAATTTTATTTAAACTATATGTAAATATAGTTTATATATGTATACATTATATACATTTTAAGTAAGCTTCCTTGGCTACTTGAGGTTGCATATTGACAGGTAAAGATTTTGAGCTGGAATCCACAAGCAAGAGAGAACATGTGGCATTTGTCTTCTGGATGTGGGTTATTTCCCTCAAAATAATATTTTCCATTTCTATGAATTTACCTAAAGTTTTCATTTTTTTCTTTACATCTGAGTAGAATTCTGTTGTGTATAAGAACCATGTTTTTTTTTAAATCTAGTTGCCAGTCAAAGAGCATTTTGTTGTTACTATTTGTTAGTTGTCTTTACTGTGCAAGTAACTGTGGAGTAGAATAATGGATCCATTGGGTTTATGCCAAGGTATAGTATAGTCAGGTCGTATGGTAGCGCTACTTTTTAGACTTCTTCCACTAATTTTCACATTATATTATATTTGACCCTGAAACTGATCCTGTATTGTTGTACTGTTGTAACTGACCTCTGGGACACAATGGGTGAGGACTCTTTATTGTTAATATTGTTGTCGTCTTCCCTCTAATTTAAATAAAGAGTATTTTTAGATTTTATTTTTGCTGATATGTAGATGTGTGTGTGTGTGTGTGTGTGTGTCCATGTATGTCGTGTCTGCCTTCCTGCTTATCTTCAGGAACCATCAAAAGGTTTCAAATCATTTGGAGCTGGAGTTATAGTTACTTATGAAAGAATTGGCTGCAGAAAATTAATGTGTGCTTTCTAAAGTAAAAGCAAGTGCTTTTATGTACAAATCCATGTTTCAGCCCACAGTCTTCTCTCTTGATCAATTATGTGAGAAGATTGTACGTTCTGTCCTCTCAGATGACCAGTATTGGCGTTTTTTTTTAATTCCTCTCAACTCGTTCTTTTGTGTAATAAATTCTTCCATATTGTCTTCCCATTTATTTTCTTTTTTCTTTGTTCTTTTTGTAATTTTTAGCCTTTTAACTCCAATGTAGATTTCAATGGCAAAGCTCAATCTTTTGGAATGACAGTTCACAGAGTTTCAACGCATGACATTTTCTTATTATAAAGCATAAGTACTTTCTGGGTGGGGATGTAGCTCAGTTCATAAAACTCTAGGTTCAATATACTACAGTACAAAAACGAGAAAAAGCCTTTACTTGGCGGAATAGTCTATTTCAGCTATTTGTGAGATTGAGGAAGTAAGATCTTGCTCAAGACCTTCCTAGGTAAGTTAGATGTTGTCTCAAAATTTAAAAACAAACAAGCAAACAAAAAAGAGGACTGGGCATGTAGTTTAGTAGTAGAGAACATGGTAAGTTCAAGGCACTGGGTTCAACAAACAATATGGAAAAGAAAAATTTGTAACACTGACCATAGCTTCTTTGACCTATAAATTATTCCATGATGTAGTTTTAAAACATCATATGGCCAGTGTGGTGTTGCATATCTTTAATCCCAGCATTCAGTGGGCATCGACAGATGGATCTCTGTTAGTTCGAGGCCAGCCTGGTCTAACTACATAGCAAGTTCCAGAACAGCCAGGACTACACAGTAAGACCCTATCTCAAGAAACACAAACAAACAAACAAAAACAAGACAAAAAATAATCCATCTGTAGATCCTGGAATGTAGCTCAATGGTAGACTACTTTACTATTATAGTCATGGTCCTGAGTTTACTCATTAGCATGACAGAAATAAAAGAAAGCTGGGCACAGAGTTCTATGCCTTTAATCTCAGCACATGAGAAGCAGAGGCAGGTGGATCTTTGTGAGTTCTAGGCTAGCCTGGTCTATAGAATGAGTTCCTGGAAAGTGAGAAACCCTGTCCCAAGAAATAATAAATAAAGTTTCCTAAGCACAAGCTTTTTCTAATGTTTTAAACTGATTCCCAACTAAACTGAATAGTGGCAAGGAAAGTGATTTGCATGATAAAATCCTTTACCTTTTGCTAGCACTGATTTCAGAGTGTAGTGTTGGGCCAACTTACTAAATGATTCATGTGAGGCTGAAAATAAAGTATATTCTTCAGTGGTCAAGTGTAAATCTCTGTCTGTACTCATTACAGTCAAAGCATTAGCTGTAATGTTCAGTTTTGCATTTCTTACTGCTTTCTTGCTTATATTTCTAGGTGCTCAACTTATAGTACAAAAAATTGCACCAGCCATCCTCATTCTACTATGACTGTACAGTTTTTGCTCTTTCCATTTTTGTCAATTTTTTGTTCTATATATATTTGAAACTAATGTTACTAGAAGCAAACAAGTTTAGAATTATCTATCTTTGGGAACTGAACCTTTTAACATTTTGTATTGGTTCCCTCTGAGCCTAATGTCTTAGTCTATATTCTGTTGCTATTCATGAACACCACAGACTGATCAATTTGTTAGGAAAAGGGGTGTCTTTTTAAAATATTTTTCTTTTCATTTAAATATAGTTATATTATTTCCCTTTCTTCTTTCCAACCCCTTCCATGTCTTCCCTTACTTACTGCCTCTCAAATTCATAAGCTAGAAAAAGAAATGTAACTTTTTTGAGAGTTAGGAAGTTAAAGACTCGGCAGCCAGATGTCATAGGTCCTTCTTGCCCTTCTAGCCAGTAGGAAGAGCCTCTCTATGGAGCCTGGTGGTAAGGTAAACCACTTTCCTTCTTGTCTTATAAAGCCATAGACCCATTGATTTAGGGACTTTCCCACATTGGTTCACTTAACCTTAGTTATATGTGAGGACCCACTTTCAAGTACTGTAGTTATACTAAGTTTAAACCTGCATTAAATTTCCATCTTCTTAACTGGATGTGGTGGCACATGCCTTTAATCTCAGCACTCAGGGGGCAGAAGCAGACAGATCTCTGAATTCAAGGCCAGTCTAACTTACAGAGTTCTAGGACAGCTAGGGCTACACAGAGAAACCTCAAAAAAAATCAATCAAATCAAATTAGGAAAAATAAATTCTCATCTTATTTCATAACAGAGCTTAAACCTCACCACTTGTTTTGGTGGTGATATCCAAACCGTTATCAGATACCTTTTTGTTGTTGTTGTTTTGCTTTAGAATTTATCTTCTCTGATCCAGAGCTCCGAAATTTCTCAACCAGACTCGCAAAGTTCCCATGGAGGGTCGCTGTCACACCAGCTCCATGCATCCAAATGCACACAGCTACCTGGTTTACACGTATCCTAAACCCATGCCTTGCCACCATACCTGTGTCTCTGAAACCCAGTTGAGTTGCCGAGTGAAGAAAAACACCACACAAACTTAGTTTAGAATCAACTGGTAACACAATCGCTGGGTAGAGCAACTAGCATCCTTCCTAATTTTGTAAGTTAAACTTCTCCAGTGGTGAATCCTGGCAGATCTGCCATCTAAACCCGGGGCCTCTTACTAGCTACATTTTCTCTCCAAGCTCTCTCAGTACAAAACCAAGTCACCTATTCCTGCCTCCTCTCTTCTCCTCTCTAACCTGGAAGTCTCTCCTACTCCTCGCCCAGTGATTGGTCCCCTGAAATCTTTATTAATTAGGGGACAGTTATGACAGAAGGA
Source organism: Micromys minutus (assembly GCF_963924665.1). Lineage (NCBI taxonomy): Eukaryota > Metazoa > Chordata > Mammalia > Rodentia > Muridae > Micromys > Micromys minutus. Next base: position 19,104,647 of record NC_137970.1, on the reverse strand, counting down.
TCAGCAGTTTATTGGCTACAGAGAGGTGACACAGAACATGTGGGAGTGACCAAACAGTGTCTGGGTTGATCTAAGGCCCACTCCATGAGATGGAACCCATATCTGATACCACCCCACACACACATACTCATGCACAAACATATAAATATAACCTGCTAAACCCATTTTTGTTGTTTGTGTATCTCTGGTTTTAGGGCTGACCACTCTACATTACATAACTAATTAGGGGGCTCATCTCTAGGAGAGGTAAATTCTCCCTCTCCCAGCTGTCATTAGTTGCCTATAGTTCTTTGTCTAGTGGTGGGACACCTTCTCCCTGTGAAATTTTCCCTCTTAGAGTATTTAGCATGTCTATTGATATTGCTATTGTTCCAATTCTGTTTACGCAGCCATTTCTTTTTTGTTTTGTTTTGTCTTCAAGACAAAGTCTCTCTATGTAGCCCAGCTTGTCGTAGAACTCACTATGTAGTCCATGCTGGCCTTGAACTCACAGAGATACACTAGCATAGCTATTTCTAGGAGAGACTATTTCACAGCTATTTTCCTGGTATTCTATCCCTTACAATTCTTCTGCCCCCTCGGTGTTCACTGAACCATAGATGCAGGAGCTGTGATGTAGAAGTATTTATTGGGAATGGAATCCCAGTAATCCTTTGATCTATGCATTAAGTCCAGGGTAATTATTAAATAGTAGGATTCTTTGAGGATTTGTCAGTTTTGTCCCTTGTCCCTCTTCCTTCTGTACTGACATCCCTCCCCCTCCCTAGCTGGAACCCTTTCCCCATTTTTCAAGTTCATACTTCATATCACTGGTATTCCTTTCTGAAACTTCCTACTTCAACCCCTACCCATGGCTTCTTTATGCTTTTCTCTTTTATGTGGTTATTCTTGTTGTATACTCCTATCCGAAGATTTGGATCTAAGAACTGGAGATGACAGAGAATAGGTGGCATTTGTCTTTACAGATCTAGGTTACCTTACTCATTATATTTCCTAGGTCCATCTATTTATATGTAAATTTCATGATCGTTCATTTGTCAGATGAAGACATTTAAGTTGTTTCCATCTTCTGGTTGTTATTACTAGATGTTGAGCAATGACCATGGCTGAACAAGTTAATTGTGTAGTAGGACAGTGAATCATTTGGGTGTATGCCAATGAGTGACATATCTAGGACACATAGTATATCTACTTTTAGCTTTTTGAGACTTCTCCACACTGATTTCCAGTACTATGTTATGTTTAGCACTAAAATTGTACATGTATTGTTATGATTGACCTCTTGGGTAATTAATTAAGATACTTCATTTTTAATACTGTTTGGGTCTCCCTACTTGGCAGCAGGCACCTGTTCAACTGAACTGTCTAGCTGGCCCACAAATGGTCTTTTTGATTTGTTTTTTAATTTACTTTCCAACTATTTTGTTGAGAATTTTGCGTGTATCTTCATCAAGGAGATTTGTCTGTATGCATATATGTGGGATTTAATAGAGTGGCTTACAGACTGTGGTCCAACTCTACCAACAATGGTTGTTTCCCAGTGGAAAGGCCAAGAACTTGAAAGTTCTTTAAGTTCATAGGGCTGGATGTCTTATCAGCAGCCCCAATCTGATACTGGAGTGGTGCTAAATTCCCAGAGAGCTGAGATACTCGTGCTTAGCCTATGTTGGAATCTTGAAGTAGATTTTAATGCTAGAGAAGGAATATCTCAGCAGCAAGACAGATATACTTGCCACCAAGAATGAAGGCAAGAAAGCACAAAACAAAAGCTCCCCTCTTTCATAAAAGAACATGGAATATGTCCTTTTATGTGGGCTTCCACCAGAAGGTATGGCCTAAATTTCGGGTGGATCTTCCAACTGCATATGATCCAATTAAGAAATTATCTCACAAGCACACCCACACAAGCATGCCCAGCTGCTTAGGTTTTATTTGATTCCAGATGTAGTAAAATTGACAACAAAGGCTGGTCATCACAAGTCAACCTATTGTCAACTTGACATACAGTCACATCTTATGTCATACTTATTTCCAAACAACAACAATAACCAGGTCATAATCTACTATGATATAACTATCCCACACACAAGTGTGAATTACATACTTTAGATAGTGACAATATCCTTTGAGGAAAGCTTAGTCTTTTAACATCTCATAACTTAATATGATGACCACTGATCTTATCTCAGATGAATTATACATAGTGTAATAAAGAAATAGAGGAAAGAAAACAAATATCTGCTTAATATATGTACAAACACAAGTAATTTTTACAACTTGTTGTATGGCCTTTGCTGGTATTTATAACTACCTTCTTCTACTACCCATTCTGTATTTTCTCTACTCTCAGCAGGCCTAGGCTATTTACCTTTAGAAGTGCCCATACGTTCATTCCTGAAGAGTCTGTGCCTTTTGTCATCCTGCCTTGACTAGTATGTTTAATCACAGAACATGACAGCACCAAGAGATATTCTAAAGGATCATGTGCACTCCAGATATAAATCATCTCTTTTTGCTTCCATTGTGGAGAAGCAGTCCAATTTCCCTATGGTAATCTGGGGCTCACTGCCCCCTCCTGGTCACCCCTTCCCACAATCCTTCCCAGACACCCTTTCTTCTGAGCAGGCTGGAGCCCCTGGGTATTCCCCCCTCCCTGGTACATCAAGTCTTTGCATATCCTCTCCCACTGAGGCCAGACAAGGCAGCCTAGCTAGAAGAACACATTCCACATATAGGCAACAGCTTTTGGGACAGCCTCTGCTCTACTTGTTTAGGACCCACATGAAGACCAAGCTGCACATCTGCTACATATGTGCAGAGAGCCCTAGGTATAACCTGTGCATGTTCTTTGGTTGGTGGTTCCATCTTGGAGAGCTCTAAGGGTCCAGGTTATTTGACTCTGTTGGTCCTCCTGTAGTTTCTATCCCCTTAAGGGCCCTGCAATCCTTCCTCCTATTTCTCCTGAAGAGTCCCCAAGCTCCATCCACTGTTTGGTTGTGGGCATCTGCATCTGTCTGAGTCAGCTGCTGGGTGGAGCCTCTCAGAGGACAGTCATGCTCCTGTCTGCAAGCATAACAGAGTATAATTAATAGTGTCAGGGTTGGCACTTACCCACGGGATGGGTCTCAAGTTGGGCTGGTTATTGGTTGGCCATTCCCTCAGTCTCTGTTCCATACCCTATGCCTGTATTGCTTATAAACAAGATACATTTTGTGTTGAAAGTTGTGTGGGTGGGTTGGTGTCTCTGTCACTCCACTGGGGTTCCTGCCTGGCTACAGGAGGTAGTCTATTCAGGTTCCATATACCCAAAGTTTTGAGTCACACCTAAGGTCACCCCCATTGATTCTTGGATGCCTCCCTTGTCCCAGGTCTCTGTCTAGTTCTGGAGATGCTTTTTACCCTCCTCCCTGTCAGTTGCAGATTTCCATTCATTTTTATGGCCATGTTGTCATCTCTCCTGTCCATCCCCACACCTGATCTTGAACGCCCCCTCCATTCCTTTCCCTATTTCTTCTCCCATCCAGTTCCCTTCCTCCATATGCCTCTTATGACTACTTTATTCCTCATTTTAAGTGAGATTCAAGCATCCTCGATTGTGCCTTCCTCCATGTTTAGCTTCTTTGGGTCTGTGGGGTGTAGTATGGCCAATATACACTTATAAATGAGTACACACTATGCATGTCTTTTTGCAACTTGGTCATCTCAATCAGGATGATATTCTGAAGTTACCATTTATTTGCCATCAAAATTCACAATGTCTTTGTTTTTAATAACTGAATAATATTCCATTGTGTAGATGTATCACATATTTTTTATTCATTCTTAAGTTGAGGGTCCACTTCTATTTGATAATGGATTACTGCTGTATGGTTTGATGAATCAAGAAATATGCAGCTCATGGTGGACATCTCAGGTCACATAGTAACTTGGTGACTCGTTGTCAAATGTCCAGTTTTTCTCTAAGACCCAATAGTAGGCCAAGAGCTATCTCTTAAAGGAAGACAGTTATCTGCAGATGCATTGCTCCAAAATACCAAAGATCTCCAAAATTCACTTATAGTGGCTTTACAAAGGCTCCAAAGAGTATCTTTGCCATTGACACCTCCAGTACCATTGGATCTGTTGGCTCATATGGTTCAACTGATAGAACAGCTTTCACAACCACCTGGGCCTGTTGAAGAGCCTTCTCCTGTTCCAGGCCCTATGCAGAGCTAGCAACTTTATGAGTCTTTTGGTATATGGGCCAAAGTAACACACCCAAGTGAGGAATGTGCCGCCTCCAGAATCTAAATAGGCCCAGTAAGTATTATACTACTTTCTTGGTGGTGGGAGGGGCCAGGTACAATAACGTATCCTTTACTTTAGAAGGAAAATCTCTGCATGCCCCATATCACTGAACTCTTAGAAGTTTCACTTAAGTAGAAGGCCCTTGAATTTTGGTTGGATTTTATTTGTCATCCTAATATGCATTACCAACCAGTCTATAGTGGTTGCTATCTTCTGCTCATTTTATAATCAGCATAATGTCACTAATGTAGTGGACCAGTGTGATACTTTATGTAAGAGACAGAAGATAAAGTTTCCTCAGAACTAAAATATGATACAAGGTTGGAGGGTTAATATACCCTTGTGGTAAAACTGTAAAGTTATACTGCTGGCTTTGCTAGCTGAAATCAGTTTGCTTCTGGTCCTCATGGACAGGTACTAAGAAAAAGGAATTTTCTAGATCAATAGCTGCATACCATGTGCCAGGAGATGTGTTAATTTGTTCAAGTAAGGACACCACATCTGGCATAGCTGCTGCAATTGGAGTCACTATTTGATTAGGTTTCTGATAGTCTACTATCATTTTCCACAATCCACCTGTTTTCTGTATAGGTCAAACAGGAGTGTTAAAGGGAGATATGGTGATAATTATTACTCTAATTTTATGAAAGAAATACTATTATATCTAGAACAATGGATTGACTCTCAACACAGTGATAGTGATTGATTTCAACACCCCAATTGCCAGTAGATAGGTCACCTGGAAACAAACTAAACAGAAAAACTCTGGGATTAAATTACATCATAAATCAAATGGAACTAATGGATTTCTACAAAACATTCTATCCAAACATTAAAGAATAGACATTCTTCTCAGCAGCCTATAGAACGTTTCCCAAAACTAACCACATGTTAAAATACAAAACAAGACTCAACAAAACAGAACCTGAAATAACATCCTGACATTGTATTTGACTACAATGGAATAAGGATGGATATTTAAACAGCCACAAAATGTATACAAGATACTGGAAACTAAAGAAAGTACTATTAGGTGATAAGCTACTGAAGGAAGAAACAAGAAGTAAATTAAAAAATTCTCATGATGGAATGAAAATGAAAACACACCACAATAAAATCTGCAGTACAGTGAAAGTGATACTAAGAGGAAAGTAGCACTCAGTGCCTTCAGCAAAGACTTTTGAGTGATTTCAAAGCACTAAATTAAGGATGCATATGAATACCTTGGAAAAACTAGAACAAATAACATCCAAAACAGAAGCTAGAAAAAGATAATCAAAATCAGTACCAAACATAATGAAATATAAACAAACCATACAAGAAATCAATGAAAGAGAAAGTTGGTTCTTTTAAATGGTTTAACAATATTAACAACCCTTTCCCAAACTAGCCAAAAGAGAGAATCCAAATAAATTAAAACTGGGGACAAAAGAGAAACATTTCAACAGACACTGAAAAAATTTAGAGATTTGTATCGGCAAACATTAATAATGTATATTCCAATAATGTATATTCCCATCAAACTGGAAGGAATCAAAATCTAAAAGTAATGGATGAACTTCTAGATATGCATGCCCTACTAAAGCTAAACCAAGATGAAATAAACAGTTGAAATAGACTTATGACATTGAATGATACAGAAGTAGTAATTGAAAAATCTCTCAACTAAAAAACACAGAACTAGAAGGATTCAGTTTAAAATTTTATCAGACCCTCAAAGAACTAACACCACTACTCCTCAAATATTCCACAAAATAGAATAGCTCCAAATTCTCTATATGAAGCCAGTGTCATGCTGACACAAAACCCAGACAGTCACAAAAATAAAATTATCAGCTAGTATCTCTGATGAACACAAAAATTCTGAGTAAAATACTTGCAAACCAAATTCAAGAACACATTTAAAAAGAGTATTTACTGTGATCACTTCAGCTTCATCTCAAAGATGGAGGAATGGTTCAACATATGGGCATTAATAAATATAATTTACCACATAAAAAGACTCAAAGACACAAACCATATGATTATATCACTGGATGTGGAAAACAGGCTTTTGACAAAATCAATCAATCATCAGTTCATGATAAAAAAAAGTCCTAGAGAATCTGGGAATACAAGGGACATAGCTCAACCAAATAAAGGCAATTATGTAACAACTCTAAAACCAACATCACACTAAATAGGGAAAAATTAAAATCATTTCTACTAACGTAAGAACAAGTTAAGTATGTCTACCTTCTCCCCTCTTGTTCAACATAGTACTGAAAGTTTTTATTTGTTTTGTACAACATATTTTGATCATATTGTTCTTCCTGATGCCTGTTAATCCAGATGTAGAACTCTCAGTTATTTTTCCAGAACCATGTCTGCTTTCATGACACCATGCTTCCTGCCATGATGATGACAGACTAAGAACCTTTTAACTGTAAGTCAGCTGCAATGAAATGTTTTCCTTTGTATGAGTTACCATGGTCACAGTGTCTCATTGCAGCAATAGAAACCCTAAGTAAGACAGAAGTTGGTAGCAGGGATTGGGGTACTGCTGTGATGAGCCTGAATGGAGGAATGTGGATTTAGGATTAGATAAGCAGCTGAATGCTTTAAGTGCATCCTAATGGGTTGTACTAGTAGAAGCATAAAATAGAATGGAGCTAGGGGGTGATCTGAACTGTTGGGCCTGGATCAAATAGTTTTGGAGGAGGATAATAATATTATGTGGCCTAGACACTGTTCTTGTGATATTTTGGCAAATAATGAGGCTACTTTTTGCTCTTGTCCAAAAAATTTGCCAGAGGCTATATTGAATTTAGTCATGAATTAATAACTCTGGTGCAGAGAAAATTTCAAAACGGTTAGTATTAGCTGTGTTGTTTGGTTATTAGTGGTCACACTTATGCAGATCTAAAACAAAAATCATCAGGCTGATCAAGGAAAAATATAAAATATACAGTTTGAGGAGAAAAGAAACACGAGATAAAGATTAAAAAAAAAAAACCTCTGTTCCTAAAGTTAATAAATGGAGTGGTGCCCTCAGGGCAAGACCTCACCTAGCTAAGCAACCAATTTGTGAAAAAAAATTAAAGAAAAGCTCAGGACTGGATGTGGTGATGCATTCCTTTAATCCCAACAGTCAGGAGGCAGAAGCAAGCAGATCTTTGGGTTCAAGGCTAGCCTAGTGCACAGGTCAAGTTCCAGGACAGCCAAGCTTGGGCAGTGAAGGACACTATCAAAAACAGAAAGTTGATGAAAATGTATTTGAATGGGGGAGGGCATGCTCCATGCCAGCAAGCAAGACCTTAGCAGCTTTGATCATGTGGTTCTGGCTTTGAATCAGGAATACAAAAAAAAAAAAAAAGGAGTTATGGAATCTCCACAAATAAGAAAAGCCACTGAGGCCAGGCATGTTTCATGGGTATCCCTGCATGGAGACCTACAGAAGCTATTGTGTGGAGCTGAAGGTAAAGCTTGGATTGCTTTCAAGACTCCAAAATGTGAGAGATACCAGACTCATGGGATACCCATTGAGCAGAGCTGCTAACAGGGAGTAGAAACAGCCCACGAGAATGAAGTGTTTTGAGATCAACAAAACTAAAAGGAGTTGGAGATCTGAAGAAAGCTTTGACATCAGACATAGAGATGCAGAGTTTGGAGTTTGCCCAGCTGGTTTTCAGTCTTGCTTTGCCCCAATATTTCCTCCCTATAGTCTTGGAATGGTAATGTATATTCTGTGCCATTGTATACTGGAGGTATGTGATCTGCTTTTTGCTTTTGATTTTACAGCAAATTATAGTTCATATATTGCCATGAGTATCAGAGACTTTGAATGGTGGAGAGTAGACACTATGGTAGACTATGGGGACTTTTGAAGTTAGACCAAATGTGCTCTGCATTACAATAAGGCTACAAGTTTATGGGGACCAGAAAGTAAAAAGTGTTGGTTTGAATTAAAATAACCCTCATAGGCTCATAGGAAATGGCACTATTAGGAGGTATGGGTTTCTTGGAAGAAGTGTGTCACTGGGGGTGGGCTTTGAGGTTTCACAAGCTCAAACCAGGTCCAGTGGCTCACTTGTTGTTTCTGCTGCCTTGCTTATGAAGATGTAGAGCCATCAGCTACCTCTCCAGCACCATGTCTGCCTGTGGTGTCACCATGTTTCCCATCATGACAGTAATGGACAAACTCCTATGAATTGTAAACTACCTCCAATTAAATGTTGTCCTTCATAAGAGTTGCTATGACCGTGGTATCTCACCACAGCAATAAAACCACCACTAAGACAAAAGGTAAAAGGAGAATAATGGGATTATTATTAATGTTGACTGTAGAGGATTATTAGAGGGCAGAGTAGAGGAGGGCACAATGGGAGGAATAACTAACATTAATTCTTTTAAAGAGATTGTATGGAAACCTATTACTGTAGGAGCTTCTGAAATTATTTATATGCACACACATGGAAAAGAGTTCAAATGGAGTCATGGTGTAACAGGCTGATTAATTATCCTATCAAAGAATAACAAATTTAAAGCCTAGTGCTAGGAATGGGCTATCCCATTTGGAGTTGTTAGCCAGTGAGTTCCTATAGTTACTCAAATGATACAAGCTATTGTCAATGGAATTGATTACATTTCTGAATTTGTGAACAGGGCCCTATTGCTAAAAATATCACATATTTGAGCCATGGGACATGAAGAAATTGAGCTGGTTCTCTACTGGAAGTTTCATTTCTATTGGCTACTTTTCATAGTACTGAAAGCTGTTATATACTAGAGTAGAAAGGAATCACAAACCTTTCAAATGTGACACTTTTGAGACAATGAATGATCATTGTGGAAAGACATGCTCACTGTTGTCATAATGGCCCAGAATTATGGGAGTAACCAAGAACTTTCTGACTATATTTAAGGCCTGGAACCTGTGGCCAGACAGGTCATATACCATAGATAGAACCTGCTATTACTCTGCTTAGTGGACACACTAGTAAACTGATTCCTAATGATACACCATTAAACCCCTAGATTAGTGCATCTGTCATCCCTCATCAAAGAAGCTTTTTCTTGTAGTTAATGATTAATATAGATACCCACAACCAATCAGGATGCAGAGAACAAGAGACCAGGGAAACCTTAGCCAATAAATGAGACATCTGTGTCACATCCCCTTCTCCTAATGCTCAAGGATCATTGTGGAGAGGTCGAAAGATTGTGAGATCCAGAAAAATAAGAAAACTATAAGAAAACAGTTTTTACTGGATATAACTGGGCAGTTTCACATATAAAATCACAGCAGTTGAGGTAGTTTTCACAAAACCTGCTCAAGCTCAAGTCTGACAAAATTCCAGCATAAAAAAACAGAGGCAGGGCAGGTGGAGAGATGGCTCAGTGGTTAAGAGCATTGACTGTCCTTCCAGAGGTCCTGAGTTCAAATCCCAGCAACCATATGGTGGATCACTACTATCTGTAATGAGATCTAATGCCCTCTTCTGGTGTGTCTGAAGACAACAACAGTGTACTCATATACATAAAATAAATAAATGTTTAAAAAAAAGAATTATGATGGAATTTATGGCCATTCATAGGGTTCTATAGGGGCCCATAGAGAGAGCATGCATGGGATGGACCTAGGCACTCTACACACATGTAACAGCTGTATAACTTGGTCTTTTAACAGCAGGAGCAGAGCTTGTCTTTGATTCTGTAGACTGCCTTTAGATCCCTTCTCTTTAACTGGGCTGCCTTGTCTAACCTCAATAGAAGATATGAGTAGTCCTACTGGAACTCAATATGCCAAATCAGGTTTATTTATCCATGGCAGGTCTCCATTTCTTCCCAGAGGATGGGAGAAGGATGGGAGGAGGTGAGGTGAGAGGGAAAACTGAGAGGAAAGGAGGGAGGGGAAGCAGTGATGGGGCTGCAAAATTAATTAATTAATTATTGTTAAAAAAGTAAATATGTCTTTGAAAATTGGGTTTTAAAAACGTCCAAACTTACTGAATAATACAGCTATTTTATTATAATATAGAACATTGGAATATTTTTAAACATAAAACTTGCTTGAAGTCAAATAAGAGGTGTGGATAAGCAAGCCATCATAACTAAAACATGATCAACGAGAAGACACCATCCTCATTTGTAGTTTTGTAAAGCTTAGATTATTATGATTACTACCATGTACAATATTATATTAAAGATAAATTCTAAATATCAGACATTTTGAAAGTACCTAAACATGAACTGACTGAAGAAATAGAAACTTAAAGAAACTTGAACTAAATTTTTCTGAGTGCTTACGTATAAACCTAACTGAGTTAAACACTTTGGTAAGAGATTTATATATGAACTTACAATATAACATACATCTAAAGATAGTGTGCAGAAACATATTCTCATAAGAACAAGGTGACCTTACTTATAATACAATGTAATATAGCAAAACACACTTAATTTAAGAAGGAACATTAATATAGATCAATGGAATAGAAAAGAGGACCCAGATATAAAGCCATATAGAGCAACAGCCACTAATTTTTGATAAAGATGTCAAAAAATCCACATTGAAAAAAAATACAGCATCTTCAACAAACGGGGGTATGAAAAATGGATGTCCACATGCAGAAGAATGAAAAATCAACCCTATCCCTCACTTTGCACAAAATATGACACAATCAAGGATATTGAAAATGATATTTAATATAAGACTACTATTAAATCAGGGATATTAACACAAGACTAGAAATTCTGAAACAGTTAGAGAAAAAACCGATGGAGTACACTTCAAGATGCAGGCATATGTAAGGACTTTTTGAGTGGGACTTCCCAGGAAACTGTCAGTAGAATAAAAAGAATAGATGAAGCATCACTAGCTATATACATTCAATGGAGATTAATATCTGCAATACAAAAGAACTCAAACTAGTCACCAAGAAAACCACCTAGTCAAAATATGGGATAAGAAACTGAACAGAATTCTCAAAGAAATAAATGCACATGGATAACAGATATTTTAAAGTGTTCAAAATCTCTAGCAATCAGGGAAATGCAAATGGAAAGATTCCACCTCATTCCAATCTGAATGGCTATCATCAAGAAATCAAATAAAAAATATGTTGATGGGGGACCAGCAACCATTATCCATTGTTGGTAGGAGTGCAAATTCATGCAACCACTATTTATGAAATCAGTGTAGAGGTTACTCATAGAGTTAAAAAACTATGACCCCACTAACCACTGTTGAGAATATACCCAATGCAAAGAGACATTTGCATATCTATGTTCATCAGTACTTTAAAATGATAGTTTAAGGAACATAGATGGAATTGGAAAATATCATACAAAGTAAGATAACCCAGACAGACAAATGCCATATGTGGATTCTAGCTTCAAAACTATTGATTTTTATATTTGACTTGAAGGGCCTGACAGAAAGGACCCATAAGATGGGGGCAAGGAAGACCCCTTCATAAAGGATGGAGATGGTAGAAGACAGGCGATATTACAGTACAAGTGGGAGTTTAGGGAGTGTTTTAGTTTAGTTTCCATCACTGTGGCGAAGTCCATAAGCAAAAGCAAGCTTGGAAAGAAAGAGGTTTACTTAGTTCATACTTTTGCCTCACAGTTCATCCTTAGGGGAAGTCAGGGCAGGAACTCAAGCAGGGATCTAATGGCAGACACAGAGGCTCCAAAGATTTGCGCTCCATTGCTGTCTTAGTTACCTTTATTATAACTCTCAAGTCCTCCAATCAAGCCCACATCAGCCATGAATCAAGAAAACACTCTATAGCTTCCTTATAGCTCAATCTGATGGAAGCATCTTCTCAATCAAGGTTTCCTCTTCTGAAAGGCTGTGTTGAGTTGATAAGAAAAAACCTCACCAGCACAGGGGGCTTTAAAAAGTTTGATAGGGGATGGAGGCAGGTAATGAGGGGGAAGAGGTAAGGAACAAATCAACCTAAACTAAGGCTTTATGAACATTTTATGATACACATTACTTTGCAAGCTAATTTAAAATATGAATAAAAAAAACAATGGAGTTTAAATACAGGAACCCTGCAAGGGGAGACAATGCTGCTCCCAGAAAACATGGGTTATTAAAAGGAAGAATGTCAGTGCCAGGCATGGTATACTTTCTTATGAGTTGTGCCCCTTAACCAGCACAGGATATTGCTCAGTGCTCTTGGTTATCCACTATAACTAGATGATAAGACCCTATTGCTGGGATTGGAGAGATGGCTCAGTGGTTAAGAACACTGCTCTTCCAGAGGTTCTGAGTTGAAATCCCAGCAACCACATGGTGACTCATAACTATCTGTAATGAGATTTGATTCCCTCTTCTGGTGTGTCTGAAGACAACTACAGTGTACTTATATAATAAATAAATAAATCTTTTAAAAAAGACCCTATTGCTTAATACTTTGAATAAAGGATACTGAAAAACCAATCTAGGACTAACCAGGAAACTTCATACCTGCTGGCTAGCATTCACAGTTCTGGAATGGTCATTGATTAAAAAAAAAAAAATGATTCATGGGCTGGAGAGATGGCTCAGTGGTTAGGAGCACTGACTGCTCTTCCAGAGGTCCTGAGTTCAGTTCCCAGCAACCACATGGTGGCTCACAACTATCTGCAATGGGATCTGATGTTCTTTTCTCCTCTTCTGGTGTGTCTGAAGACAGATACAGTGTGCTTATATTCATAAAATAAATAAATATTTTAAAATTGATTCATTTTATTTTAAATATGTCTCCCTGTGTTGTTATGTGCATGAGTGTGGGTGCCTGCAAAGGCCAGAAGAGAACATCAGATCCCTGGACCTGGAATTATAGGCAGCTGTGAGCCACCTGATGTGGGTGTTGGGAATTGAACTTGGGTCCTCTGGAAGAACAGCAAGTGCTCTTAATTTTGAAGGCATTCCTTCCACAAATCACTGGTTAGTTTTTAAAGTGGGACTCAAGTATTTTTCTGGCACTTCATTGTCTTTGGTTTCTAGCATTTTAGGAGCTGTCAAGGAGTTTTAGGTGAGCCAATATCTCATAGTTTTGTTTCTATGTTGTGTTTTGCCCATCTGTTGGGATAAAGATTTCCTCCAGTTTTTCAAATCTTTTTTTCCCATTTATTTACTTATTTATTTATTGTTGCTGTTTTTGTCTTCCTGATGAATTATTTTCTTTGCATTTTATGTTTCTTATTGCTTTTCAGAGGTAAAGCCAAATACAGTAGCTAAAAATGGACGCTTTCAACCTTTATGGTAGATTTTAGAGGGTTCCTTTCAATTTCTGTATCAGCTGCTTTTAGAAAACGATACAAATACATTGTTCTGGGTCTGGGGCACGGAAGAATGCATATCTTAAGATTACCGTGAAGCATTAACTTAGGTTGTAAACGCTGATTACATGGGAAATGCAAGACAAGCAAGATTGGTTGCTACATTGTTCTCTTAAAGGCACATTAAGCAAACAAGATGAGTACACAGTAAGATAGCAGTCTTAAGTGACCTCAAGGTGTATTATTAACTTCAGCTAGGAGGTCCAGCAAGAGCGCCAATCTCCTAGAATTCAAGAGCTATTTTCAGAACATTGCATCACCACACACTGGAAGCAGGAGCTATTTTTTTTTCCTGTCTTAACTTTCTTTTCATTCAGTCTAACTCACTGTCCTTCTCAAACTTCTCCAGTCCTCTGTTATTTTAATACACCTTTCTCTGTCTTTCCTCAAATTTGTTAATGACTGTGTTGTAAAGAGGAAAGATAAAGTGGGGGAGGGTCCCGGAGGTGGGGAGGGGAAGCTGCTGTTGGAATGTATTGTCTGAGAGGAGAATACAGGAAGAAAATAGGAGAAAAACTACATTGTATTAAAATAGTACAACTTTTTCTTGAAGTGTGATTTCCAGCCTATTATATGTTTTATTAGTAGAATAACTTGCACCAATACAAAGGGAACGAAATTATCACTGATTTATTATTATTTCAAAATTTATCATGTTTATTATGTCTTTCTGTTTTAACAAGGACCACATAATAGATATTTTAAGATAAATAAACATCACTATTGTCATTTTGAAAATTATTTTCTGTTTACTTTGTTAATTGTTCCTTTCTTTCTTTTATTTTTTGACTAGTTTTTTCTCTAGTGATATGCTTTAATACCTTACTTTTTATTTTTTGGTGTCTGTTATAAATTTTTGATTTGTAATTATTATGAGGATTATATAAAGTATCTAATAGGGGACTGGAAAGAGGGCTCAGAGATTAAAAGTTTTATTGTTCTTCTAATTTCAAGCACCCACAGCAGGTAGCTCAAAATCCTCTGAAACTATAACTCCAGAGGATCTGGTGCCTCTGGCTTCTGCAGTCTCCTACACTAACATGGTCATACCTACAAGCAGACACATACTTTTATATATTCTTAAAACAATAAAAATAAATACAGACAGTGAGGGCTGGGTCTCTGTCATCAGGACTCAGGATCTGCCCTGGAAAGGCTATGCTTGCAGATCAGCTGCACAGGCAATTTTACACCTGGACCAGAGATGAGCCAGATACATAGGCCTGGGGAGGGCACACCAGGAGTTCTTGGAGCAAAGAGTGTGTGGAAAAGTGTCCTTTTTGGCCTAGAGAAAGAGCGGGGTCTCTGCCAGTAGGACTCATGACCTGTGGGCAGAGGGCTGAGCTCCCAGAACAGCCTCACAAGGGCTTCCACACCTGAACCCACAAAGACAGGACTGAGTCACTGCCATCAGAACTCACTGCTTGCCCACAAAGAGCTGAATACCCAGAAGCAATTTCCTTCCTGAACCCACGGGTCCTCAGATCCACAGCAGAGACAGGTGTCAGTCAGTGACAAAAAGATCACCTATAACCACAGACAACAAGATGGCAAGAGGAAAGTGAAAGAATATAAGCAATGGAAACCACGACAAAATGGAAACATCATAACCCAGCTCTCTCAGCACAGCAAATAGTGGACTGCCAAACACACCAGAAAAACAAAACCTAGACTTGAAATCATAACTCATGATGATAAAGATCTTGGAGAAAAGCATGAATAACTCCCTTAAGCAATTACAGGAGAACAAGGAAAAATCAATCAAAGAACTAAAGGAAAACACAACCAAACAGATGATGTAATTGAAAACAGAAATAGAAACAATTTAGAAAACACAAATAGAGACAACCCTGGAGATAGAAAACCTAAAAAAGAAATTAGGTGTCATCAACATCACCAACAGACTACATGGGATGAAAGAGGGGTTCTCAGGGGACAAAGACAGCATAGAAAACATAGACAAAACAGTCAGAGAAGATGCAAAAACCAAAAAGCTCCTAAACAAAAATGTCCAGGGGATCCAGGACACAGTGAGAAGACCAAACCTAAGGATAATAGGTGTAGAAGAAGGCAAAGAATATCAACTAAAAGGTACAGTAAATATCTTCAATAAAAACATAGAAGAAAACATCCCTAACCTTAAGAACAAGATGACCATGAACATAAAAGAAGACTAAAAAATTCCAGATAGATTGGACCAGAAAATAAATTCTTCCCAATACATAATAGTCAAAACACCAAGTGTTCAAAACAAAGAAAGAATACTAAAAGCAGTAAGGGGAAAAAACCATGTAACATATAAAGACAGACCAATCAGAATCACACCCGATTTCTCAACAGGGACTATGAAAGCTAGAAGATCCTGGACAGACATCATACAGACTCTAAGAGAACACAAATGCTAGCCTGGGTTACTATATTCAGCAAAACTTTCAATTACCTTAGATGGAGAGACCAAGATATTCCAGGACAAAACTAAATTTACAAAGTATCTGTCCACAAATCCAGTCCTACAAAGAATAATAGATGGAAAACCCAACACAAGAAGGGAAACTACACCCTAGGGAAAGTATGAAAATAACTATGCAAGAAAACCAAAAGAATAAAGACACACAAACAACTCTACCTCTAACAACAAAAATAACAGGAAATAGCAATCACTATTCCTTAATATCTGTTAACATAAATGAACTCAATCCCCCAATGAAGAGACATAGACTATCAGACTGGATACATAAATGGAATCTAGCATATTGCTGCAATTAGGACACTCATCTCAGAGAGAAATACAGATACTACCTCAGAGTAAAAGGCTGGGGGAAAAAAGCTTCTAAGCAAATGGCCCCATGAAACAAGCTGGAGTAGCTATTCTAATATCGAATAAAGTAGATTTTCAACAAAAAGTTATTAAAAAGATAAGGAAGGACACTTTTTACTCATTACCAAAAAAATCTATCAAAATGAATTTTTAATCTTGAACATCTAACGCTCCAAATACAAGAACACCACATTCATAAAAGAAACTCCACTAAAGCTCAAGACATATATTGCACCACACACAATGATAGTGGGAGACTTCAACACCCCACTCTCATCAATGGACAGACAGATCATGGAAAAAGAAACTGAACAGAGACACAGTGAAACTAGCAGAGGTTATGAACCAATTGGAATTAATAGACATCTACAAAACATTTCATCCTAAAACAAAAAAAAAAAAAAATAAATAACTTCTTTTCAGCACCTCACAGTACCTTTTTCAAAATTTGACCATATAGTCAGTCACAAAACAAGATACAACAGATATAATAAGATTGAAGTACTCCCATGCATTTTATCAGATCATCGGGGACCAAGGCTGGTCTTTAATAACAACAAAAACAACAGAAAGCCCACATACGCATGGAAGATGAACAATGCTCTACTTAATGATAACACAGTCAAGGAAGAAATAAAGAAATTAAAGATTTTTTAAGAATTTGATGAAAATGAAAACACAACATACTCAAACCTATGGGATGCAATGAAAGCAGTACTAAGGAAAAAACTCATAGCTCTGAGTGCCTACAAAAAGAAACTGGAGAGAGCATACATCAGCAACTTGACAGCACAGCTGAATGCTCAAGAACAAAAGGAAGCAGATACACCCAAAAAGAGTAGACGGCAAGAAATAATCAAACTCAGAGCAGAAATCAACCAAGTAGAAACAAAAAGAACCATACAAAGAATCAACAAAACCAGCAGGTAGTTCTTTGAGAAAATCACCAAGATCGATAAACTCTTAGCTAAACAAATTAGAGGGCACAGAGAGAGTATCCAAATTAACAAAATTAGAAATGAAAGGGGAGACATAACAACAGAAACAGAGGAAATTCAAGACATCATCAGATCCTAATACAAAAGCCTATATTCAACAAAACTGGAAAATCTGGAGGAAATGGACAAATTTCTATACAGATACCAGATATCAAAGTTAAATCAGGATCAGATCAACCATCTAAACAATTCCATAACACCTAAAGAAATAGAAGTAGTCATCAAAAGCCTCCCAACCAAAAAAGCCCAGGAACAGATGGGTTCAGAGCAGAAGTTTATCAGGCATTCATAACAGACCTAATACTAATACTCTCCAAACTATTCCAAAAAATAGAGACAGATGGAACTCTACCCAACTCATTCTTCGAAAACACAATTACTCTCATTTCTAAACCACAAAGACCCTACAAGGAAAGAGAACTTCAGACCAATCTCACTTATGAACACTGATGCAAAAATACTCAATAAAATTCTTGCAAACTGAATCCAAGAACACATCAAAACCATCATTCACCATGATCAAGTAGGCTTCATCCCTGGGATGCAGGGATGGTTTAATATATGGAAATCCATCAATGTAATCCACCATATAAACAAACTCAAAGAAAAAAACCACATGGTCATCTCACTAGATGCTGAGAAAGCATTTGACAAAATTCAGCACACCTTCATGTAAAAAGTCTTGGAAAGAACAGAAATACAAGGCCCATACCTAAACATATTAAAAGCAATATACAGCAAACCAATAGCCAATATCAAACTTAACGGTGGGAAACTTGAAGCAATCCCACTAACATCAGGGACTAGACAAGTCTGCCCACTCTCTCCCTGCATATTCAATATAGTACTGGAAGTCCTGGCCAGAGCAATTAGACAACAAAAAGAAGTAAAAGGGATACAAATCAGAAAGGAAGAAAGCAAAATATCACTATTTGCAGATGACATGACAGTATACTTAAGTGATTCCAAAAATTCCACCAGGGAACATTTACAGCTGATAAACAACTTCATCAAAGTGGCTGGATATAAAATTAACTCAAACAAATCAGTAGCCTTCCTCTACTCAAAGGACAAACATTCAGAGAAAGAAATTAGGGAAAAGATACCCTTCACAATAGTCACAAAAAATATGAAATACCTTGGTGTGACTCTAACTAAGCAAGTGAAGGACCTGTATAACAAGAACTTCAAGACTCTGAAGAAGGAAATTGAAGAAGATCTCAGAAGATGGAAAAATCTCCCACGCTCATGGATTGGAAGGATCAACATTGTAAAAATGGCCATCTTACCAAAAGCAATCTTTAGATTCAATGCAAACCCCATCAAAATTCCAACTCAATTCTTCATAGAGGTGGAAAGAGCAATTTGCAAATTCATTTGGAATAACAAAAAACCTAGAATAGGAAAATTTATTTTCAACAACAAGAAAACTTCTCCGGGAATCACCACCCCTGACCACAAGCTATATTACAAGGCAATTGTGTTAAAAACCCGCATGGTACTGGTACAGAAATAGGCACATGGATCAATGGAATAGAATAGAAGATCCAGAAATGAGCTCTCATGTATATGGTCACCTGATTTTTGACAAAGGAGCTGTAAACATTCAATGGAAAAAGGACAGCCTATTCAACAAATGGTGTTGGTTCAACTGGCACTCAGCATGCAGAAGAATGAAAATAGACCCTTTCTTATCTCCAGTACAAAGCTCAAGTGTAAGTGCATCAAAGATCTCCACATTAAACCAGATACACTGAAACTATTCGAGGAGAAATTGAGGAAACGCTTAGAACACATAGGCACAGGGGAAGTTTTCCTGAACAGAACACCAATGGCTTGTGCTCTAAGATCAAAAATTGATAAATAGGACTTCATGAGATTACAAAGTTTCTGTAAGGCTAAGGACATTGTTAAGAAAACAAAATGACAGCCAACAGCCTGGAAAAAGATCTTTACAACATCTGATAGAGGTCTAATATACAATATATACAAAGAACTCAAGAAGTTAGACTCCAGAGAATCAAACAATCCTATTAAAAATGGGGTACAGAGCTAAACAAAGATTTCTCAACTGAGGAATATCGAATGTCTGACAAGCACCTAAGGAAATGTTCAACATTCCTAGTCACCAGGGAAATGCAAATCAAAACAACCCTGAGATTCCACCTCACACCAGTCAGAATGGCTAAGATAAAAACTCAGATGACAGCAGATGCTGGCGAGGATGTGGAGAAAGAGGAACACTCCTCTACTGTTGGTGGGGCTGTAAGCTGGTACAATCACTCTGGAAATCAGTCTGGTGGTTCCTCAGAAAATTAGACCTAGTACTACCTGAAGACCCAGTTATTCCACTTCTGGGCATATACCCCAAAGATGCTCCAACTTACAATAAGGGCACATGCTCTACCATGTTCATAGCAGCCTTATTTATAATAGCCAGAAGCTAGAAAGAACCCAGATGCCCTTTAGTTGATGAATGTATACAGAAATTGTGGTATATTTACAAAGTGGAGTACTACTCAGCTATCAGAAACAATGAATTTATGAAATTCTTAAGAAAATGGATAAATCTAGAGAATATCATCCTGAGTGAGATAACCCAGTCACAAAAGAACAGACATTATATGCAGTCAGTGATAATTGGATATTAGCTCCAGAAAACTCAGAATACCCAAGAAACAACTCATAGATCGTATGAAGGTCAAAAAGAAGGAAGGCCAAAAAGTGGAAGCCTCAGTCCTTCTTAGAAAAAACAAAAGCATATGAGCATAAAGTACATATAAAATAAAACATAACATGGAAATAGTCAAACTTTTCTTGGTGTGCAAAGATAAAAATAGTGATTTTTAAATACCAAAGATTGACACAAGGCTACATTTTTAGGTCTTGAATAATTAATGATTTAAGTTTTATGTATACACTCTGAGATGGTGCTATACACTTATTTTGTTTTTTCTAATCCAATCAAGTACATGGGAGCGTGTGCTTGCGTGTGTGTGTGTGTGTGTGTGTGTGTGTGTTCATGCACACATGCACATACCAAATGTCTTCCCATTTCACTTTTCACTTTATTTTTGGAGGCATGGTCTTTCATTGTGCTGATTGGTGTTTGTGAGAACCTCACACCAATTAGAGTCACCTGGGAACAAGGAACCTCCACTGAGGAATAGCCTTCATCTTCCCTTTCTGCCTTCAGAGTTCTGCCTTGAAGTCCTGCCTTAGCTTAAAGTTTGACAGGACTCTAAGCCGTAAGATGAAATAAACTGTCCTCTCCAATTTGTTTTTTTGGTTATGTTATGGCGTTTATCACAATAACAGAGAAGTAAACTAAGACACTCAATGACTCTAGAACTCAGCAATTTGACATTAGCTGGCCAGTAAATACACCCCTAGACTCCATGCTGGGATTACGGAGGTGTGCCACCAAGCCTAGCATTTTAATTTTTTTTCATTTTCTTAACGACTTTATTTTACAAAACAAAGATAAATGTACAGATTTTAAGCATTTTTTTTGCATAAAATTATACAATACATTTTTGTCAGTACCTTTTTTCAGATTTTAAAATAATTTTTTCATAAAACTGTATGAATATATTTGTTAGTCAGTACTTGATTTTTTTAAAGGTTTGATAGTATGCATTGAAAACTTAATAGTTACAATGAGCATAAAGTACATGTAAAACAAAATGTAACATGGAAATAGTCAAAGTTTTCTTGTTGTATAAAGATTTTTTTGTTTTGTTTTGTTCTGTTTTCTTTATTTCTTGGACTTCATACAGTCTGTGAGTTGTTTCTGGGGCAGTGCGAGCATTTTAATTATTTTTAACACAAGTGATTAGCTAGGATCTAGAATCAGGACCTTAGTCTTGTATGTCAAATACTTTGCCAATTAAGTCATTATCTTAAGGTTTCTATCTCTGTGACAAAACACTATGACCCAAAGCAACTTGGGGAGAAAAAGGTTTGTTTGGCTTACATGTCCACATCACAGCCCTGAGGCTAAACCTTTACTAATGGCCTCTCATGGTACCAAGCCTTAGCCAGTCTCTATAACCTCATCATGCCTTTAATCTAGTACCATGTGGGAAACATCACATCACCAAGTTTGTCTGCTACTATGAGGTACAGTACTGTCCCCCTTCTGAACCACAGCGTCTATGTGCTGACCCTGAGGAAATACTCCCAGATTTACTATCCTCAGTGGTCATGGCCTCTTTTTAATCACCACCAATTTCTCAGTTCCAGCTAATGAGCATCAACATCAAACATCCTAGCAAAGCAGAGGTTTTACTTCAGTGCTGTTGGTCTCTTGTTAATCAAGGCTGAGTTTTCAGCCCCAGCTAACCACATTTTTTTTTTATTCAAAATACTACTCGAACAGTCCCAGTAGAGTCTTTGCTTCCCTTGGATATGACATAAGACAGGCATCCATTGTCTGAGTAGTTCTCAGCATTATCTTACAAGATCCCACAGAATATCCCATTAAGCTCTGAGAACAATGGCTTTTTCAGAACTTTGACAGTTCTCCCCAAAACAAAACAATTGTCTGCTACAGCAATATCCCAAGAACCTCGCACCAATTTCTAAGTTAGGGTTTCTATTGCTGTGGGGGAAAAAAAAAGCAAAATCAAACCAAACATGACCAAAAGCAGTTGCAGAGGAAAGGATTTATTTTCCTTACACTTCCACATTACAGTTCTCTATCAAAAGAAGTCAGGACAAGAATCCAGAGGTAGAAACGGAAGCAGAAACCATAGAGGAATACTGCTAAGGCTTGCTCAACCTACATTCTTATACAACACAGGACCACCTTCCCAGGAGTGGCATTGCTCATAGTGAGCAGGACACTCCCCCATGAATCATTAATCAAGACAATGATCCACAAACTTCCCATAGGCCACTCTCATGGAGGCGTTTTCTCAGATAAGATTCCGTTTCCAGATATGACTGGATTTGTGTCAAGTTGATAAAAACCAATCAGCATTTCAATCTCCCCCACCTCTCTGTTGCATTTTATATCTCATTCATTATATATATTCTTTATGTCCAGAATTTTTGTCTTATCTTTAAAAACTAGTGCTTGGTTTGTTTTTTTTTTTTTTTTTTTAATGTCGATCAAGCATTTTTCTCTTTTGCTATTATTGAGTTACTTTGCTGCTTTCTGTTAGAACTTTATGTTTGATGAACAATGATTTTTTAGTTCTTTACAGATTAAATTTCAGTCTAACTGGTGCTTTGATGAGTTCCTGTTTCCCTGATGTTTACTGTTTCTTCATGTCCTGTCTTCCATTTTCATATCCAAAGTAGCAATCAAATCCTCTAGGCTTTACTGATTGGTTTTGGGAGGGAAACAACCTCACCAGTTGGTCCATCTAGGAATTCCTAAAATCTTTCTGACCTTTACTTTAGATATGATAGCTCATGCTGGTTGGTTCTTATCAGAAGGGAAATTCTAAGCCTGTATGCTTTTTCTTGATTGTGGACTCGTGGACTGGTTCTCAAGAAATTCTTAACTCCCACACACAGCCATAGCATGGCACCCTTAAATGCTCAAGTTTGTGTGCTTTCTCCAAATCCTACAGAGCTGAACTGGCTGTGTGAGGCATCTTTGCCATCCACAGAGTGCATGGGGTCTGGCCTAGGAGGACTAATGCATGAGGAACGCTTGTGATATTCATGGGTTATCAGGAGTTAGTTATCTGAAGGTAAGCTGTTCCAGAAAGCTCAAGATTTTACTTTCTCATGCAACCCAAGGAGTTAGTAAGGTATTTAGAGTTTGTGGCTTCTTTACCTTGCTCTCAGAAAGTTCTCATCTCTTAGATGCATTATTACACTAATAATATGGATAATGCAATAAAGCAGTGAACATCTTGAATAGCATCTTAAAAAACTGGAGCTGGTCGGCCGTGGCAGCCATCTTCCAGTTAACATGCCAAAATGAGGAACACAAAGGGAAAGAGGAGAGGCAATCGCTATATGTTCCCTAGTTCCTGTGGCCACATACATTTGAATCTACAAGAAGGGTGATGTTGTAGACATCAAGAGAATAGGTACTGTTCAGAAAGGAATGCCCCACAAGTATTACCACAGAAAAACCAGAAGAGTCTACAGTGTCACCCAGCACGCTGTGGGCATCATTGTAAATAAGCAAGTTAACAAGATTCTGGCCAAGAGGATCAATGTGTGGATTGAACACATCAAGCACTTGAAGAGCAGAGACGGCTTCCTGGAGCGAGTGAAGGAGAACGATCAGAATAAAAAGGAAGCCAAA
This sequence comes from Micromys minutus, assembly GCF_963924665.1. NCBI lineage: Eukaryota > Metazoa > Chordata > Mammalia > Rodentia > Muridae > Micromys > Micromys minutus. The sequence goes on along the minus strand of NC_137970.1, from coordinate 19,080,955 downwards.
GAGAAGGGCACCTGGGTTCAGCTGAAGCGCCAGCCTGTGCCACCCAGAGAAGCCCACTTTGTGAGGACTAACGGAAAAGAGCCTGAGCTGCTGGAGCCCGTTTCATACAAATTAATGGCCTGATGTACAAAAAGAAATAAAAGATCTGGACTGCTCAGTGTTAAGACAAAACAAAACAAAAAAACAAAACTGGAGATACCAGGCATTTTTGACTCATTTTAATCACAGAGAGGAATTGCATTATCAAAAGGTCTGTCTTGTTTTGATGTATTCTACAATAGGTACAGTGAAGTTAATGAAGTAATATTGTTTTCTTAGCCTCTAAATGCATCTGTGCTTAGATTTTCTGACCCAGTTGTACAGCAGAACATCTTTGTGGAATCTGTGCTCCTGCCAGAGCCGTCTGGAGAACTCACTCGGGCTGCATAAATAAAGGAAAGCTGGTGGGTTGACCAGCTCAGCTATCACACAGGGGCAGATCCAGGGCTCTTAATTGGCCCACCCCAAAACCTATATCATCTGCAAATGGTTGGGAAATATAAAAGGGCTGGTTTTGCTGTTTCAAAGCTGCAAGATCTCCATGACACAGCCAACAACAGGGTAACTGGGAGGAATCCCAGTGAGGATCCAATACTGGTAGTATCACAGAAGCAAGAGATTTTAAACTAGACTAATATTGCAATGAACATTTTCAAGTGAAGCTGTGTAGACAGAGGGATACACTGTGGGACACACTGTGACACTACAACTTCCATGATGAGATGTTTCCTTATGCTTTTTAAAAGTTGGGTATTTTATTTATTTTCATTTAAATGTTATCTCTTTTCCCAGCTTTCCCTCTGCAACCTCCCTATCTCATCTCCCCTTACTCTGCTTCTATGAGAGTGTTCCCCACCCACGTACCCATTTCCACCTCACTGCCCTAGCATTCCTCTACACTGGGGTATCAAACCTTCACAAGAACAAGGGCCTCCCCTCCCATTGATGCCAGATAAGACCCCTTCAGCTCCTTCAGTCCTTCCCCTAACTCCTCCATTGGGGTCCCTGTGACCAGTCTGATAGCTGACTTTGAGCATCTACATCTGTATTGGTCAGGGTCTTACAGAGTCTCTCAGGAGACATCCACATCAGGCTCCTATCAACAAGTACTTCTTGGCATCAGCAATAGTGTCTGGGTTTGGCATCTACAAGTGGGATGAATCCCCAGGTGGGGTAGTCTCTGGATAGCCTTTCCTTTTAGTCTCTGCTCCACTCTTTGTCCCTGTATTTCCTTTAGACAGGAGCAATTCTAGGTTAAAATTTTGGAGATGGGTGGGTGGCCCCATCCCCCAACCTCTAGATATGGTCTCTATAGTTTCTCACTCCCCTTTGTGGGGGTATTTCAGCTAATGTCATCTCCATGGAGTCCTGAGAGGCTCTTGCTTTCCTGGCATCCGGGACTTTCTGGTTCCCCAGTTCCCCATCCTCTACTGCTACACACCTCTTTTCAATTTCCTGACCCTCTGTACATTTCCTCCATCTCCTACTATACCTGATTCTGCTCTTCTTCCCCCCCTCCTTTATTCTTCCCAAGTCCCTTCCATACTCTACTTCCCTTGAATATTTTGTTCCCTCTTCTAAAGACTGAAGCATCCACTAATTGGTCTTCCTTCCTCTTGAGCTTTGAAAACAAAATTTTTTCCAGCTTTTTACTCTGAGGTAGTGTCTGTTTTTTTCACTGAGGTACATTTCCTGTATGCAGCAAAATGCTGGGTCTTGTTTATATATCTAGTCTGTTAGTCTATGTCTTTTTATTGGGAAATTGAGTTCATTGATGTTAAGAGATATTAAGGAATAGTGATTGTTGCTTCCTTCAAAACTATCCAGGATAGAAACAATAAAGAAATCACAAAGGGAGATGACCCTGAAGATAGAAAACCTAAGAAAGGAATCAGGAGTCATGGATGCAAGCATCACCAACAGAATACAAGAGATATAAGAGAGAATCTCAGGGGCAGAAGATAACATAGAAAACATTGATATAACAGTCAAAGAAAATGCAAAGTGCAAAAAGCTCCTGACTCAAAACATCCAGGAGATCCAGGACACAATGAGAAGAACAAACTAAGGACAATAAGTATAAAGGAGAGTGAAGATTCCCAAATTAAAGGGCCAGTAAATATCTTCAACAAAATTATAAAAGAAAATTTACCCTAATCTAAAGAAAAAGATGTCCATAAACATACAAGAAGCCTATAGAACTCCAAATAGATTGAACCAGAGAAGAAATTCCTCCTGTCACATGGTAGTCAAAACACCAAATTCACAAAACAAAGATTATTAAAAGAATAATATCATAATCACACCAGACTTCTCAACAGAGACTATGAACGCTAGAAGATCCTGGACAGACATCATAGAGACCCTAAGAGAACACAAATGCTGGCCCAGGCTACTATATCCAGCAAAACTCTCAATTACCATAGATGGAGAAACCAAGATATTCCAGGACAAAACCAAATTTGCACAATATCATTCCACAAATCTAGCCGTACAAAGAAAAATAGATGGAAAGCTCTAACATAAGGAGGGAAACTATACTCTAGGAAAAGCAAGAGAGTAATCTTCTTTCAACTAACCCAAAAGAAGATATTCACACAAACATAATTCTACCTGTAACAACAAAATTAACAGGAAGTGACAATCACTATTCCTTAATATTTTTTATGCTTTTTGTTATTGGTTGGTTGGTTTTTGTCCGAGACCAGCTCAGTTAAACAACTTGGGTCCCCCCAGAGCTGGAGCGAGGATTGAAAGAAAAGAGACAAGTTAGTTAAAGTTGCAGCATGGCTTCAGCAGGACTTGAGGCCTGAGCCTCAAGGTCAAAGTGAAGCTTGGTTTAATTCGTCTCTTTTTAAATCATTGTAATTACATGCAAAAAAGTAGCGGCAGTTCTGATGTAGGGATCAATCGAGATAACAACCAAGGATCCTATAAACATCTTACTGGAGGTCAGGTGAAGAAAGGTCAGAGACGTGGATACTGCTGTGCTTACATCCTGAAATCTGCCCTGCCCTGAGCTGCATTCCTAAGCCTGGAGCTTCAAAAGTGAATGTACTTCCCTATGCTACATACTTAAAAGCCCTGCCCTGAACTTCAGATGTAGATGTACTTCCTTATAGCCTGACTCTTGAGAGCCCTGACCGAACTTCGGATGTATATGTGCTTGATACTAGCCCTTACAGGACGTAGCACAGAAGCTAGATTCCTGCCTTGGCCAGCCCCAAGCTGTCCTGGGATATTAATATTATTCTGCCATCAACTGTTCAGAGGTGCCAAAAATGTTCTCCACAGGTTTTGTGTATGTGCTTATGTGTTTCATTTGGGGGTGTTGCAAAGGTGAAGGATGAAAATGAAGGGAGATAACTGGAATGCAGATGTATGATGTGAAAACACCATAAGGAATCAATAAAAAAGTTTAAAAAACCCAAATAACCCAATTTTAAAAACAGAGTATAGATCTAAACAGAGGATTCTCAACATAAAAAAACAAATTGTTTAGAAACACTGAAAGAAATGTTCGACGTTGTTAGCCACCAAGGAAATGCAAATTAAACAGATTCCATCCTGTCAGAATGGCTAAGATCAACAACACAAGTGACATCGCCTGCTGGGGAGGATATGGAGCAAAGGGAACACTCCTTCATTGCTGGTGGGGATGTAAAGTTTTACAGCCACTATGGAAATCAATATGGCAGTTCCCCAAAGTTGGGACTCAAGCTACCTCAAGATCAGCTATACCATTCTTGGATATACCCAAAGAATGTTGCATTCTATCACCAGGACACAAGTTCAAATATGTTCATTGTGTCTCTATTCATAATAACCAATTATTAGAAGCAACCTAGATGCCCCTCAAAAGAAGGCTGGACAAAAAAATGGTATATTTACACAATGTATCACTCTGCAGTTAAAAAAATGCAACACCATGAAATTTCCAGGCAAATGGATGGGATTAGAAAAAAAAAAAATCATCCTGTCCGTGTGAGGTAACCCAGACCCAGAATGACAAATATTGTATGTATTCACTTACAAGTAGATATTAGCTGTTTGGTAAGTGATAATCAAGCTATAATCCAGAGACAGAGAGGTTAGATAAGGAAAAGGGGACTAAGAGGGATGCATGTGTCTCCCTGGGAGGAGTTAATGAAATAGATTTTTCAGGTGGATTAGGGAACTATTGGAGATGGGAGCTGGGGTATCAGGTAGAGGCAGTGAGGTAGAGGGAGAGAGTGTGGGGACAGAAGGCTGGAATTAGAGGTCAATTGGGGAATTTGTGTAGAAACCTACTGCAATGGAAACTTCCTGGAATCTATGAAGGTGAATCTAATGAGGACTTCTTGTTATGGGGGAAAGAGAGTGTCAACTAGCCATCTCTTGTTGCCAGGTGATATTTCTAGTGGCAGAAACTTGGTTGCACTCAATTGGGCTGTTGTGCAAAGGGATCCCATGGAACGCCCCAAAACTTCCTAGGTTGTTGCTAAGCCAGAAGTTTGTTCTCAACAAACTAACAATGGTGCTCCATTGCTAAGAAAAACACCCACACGACTCATTTTATATGAAGAGATCGAGCGTGTGTCTACATGGAACCTTTGCCCCTACATTCTAGTCTCTTTGGTACAGGAAGGTCCTCTGTAGGCTACTGAAAGAGAAAGATGGACAGCAACCAACCTGCAAAAACTTTAACCTACAATCTGTCCTGCCTACAAAATATGTTAGGGCAATATCAAAAAACATATAAAAAACTCAAGAAACTAGATATCAACAAAGTAAATATGGAGTTAACTAACATTATAAACCAAATGAACCTAACAGATATTTGCCGAATATTCTGCCGGAACACAAAATACCTTCTTCTCAGTACCTCACAGAACTTTCTTCAAAATTGACCACACACTCGGTCACAAAGCAAATCTCAATAGATAAATTAAAATAGCTCCCTGAATTCTATCAGACCACCATGAATTAAAGGTGGATATTCACAGAAACAGCAGAAAGCCTGCATGCTCATGGAAACTGAATAACTCTCTACTCAATGACCACTGGGTCAAAGAGAAATAAAGAAGGAAACCAAAGATTTTATAGAATTCAATGAGAATGAAGGCACGACATACTCAAATTTATGGAACACAGTGAAAAGAAGTGCTAAGAGGAGAGTTGATAGCATTAAGTGCCTTCATAAAGAAACTGGAGAGAGCACACACTAGCAGCCTAAGAGCACATCTGAAAGCTCTACAACAAAAAGAAGCAAATACACCCAAAAGGAGTAGACAGCAGGAAATAGTCAAACTCCAGGATGAACTTAACTAATTAGAAACAAAGAAAACAATCCAAAGAATCAGCAAAACTAGGAGCTTGGTCTTTGAGAAAATCATCAACACAGATAAACCCTTAGCCAGACTAACCATAGGGCACAAAGACAGTATCCAATTTAACATAGAAATGAAAATGGAGACATAACAACAGACACTAATGAAGGGGAGGGAGTGGGGGAAAGGATTAAGGATTGTGGGAGAGAGGACTGGGAGAGGGACAGGGAGCAGGATGTAAAGTGAATTAGTGATAAAATAAAAAGACTTGCAATGAGTATACACAGTACCACATGCTCTTCTCCTCAAGCTCTGGTCTTATAGGGCTGCAATATGTCTTTAGAGTTTGGAAGACGCTTAGTTTTCCATGTTAATGTCATTGAGAGCCATGTCCTACCTCCTGCTTTGCAGGCTGAAAATGCTGGTTTCTCTGCCCAGAGACTTTTAACAATTAGGCAAAATTATCACTCTGATAAATTTCTTTATTGCATTTTTAAATATTATACCGCCTTCCTCAGCCTCTGCATTAAAACCATGCAGGGGGTTACTACACCACTGTGGCGTTTACAAAGGCATGCTTTTAAAAATGAAGGCTAGCAAATATCTAGATCTTATCTGTTACTGCATTCTTATTTTAACATGCTTTATTTACCTTATATCATATTTTAAAATAATTGTTAATAAACACACTTAATTTCTGGTTAAAAACCCCCATACACTGAGGAAATCCAAAAGATCATTAGGCCCTACTTCCAAAGCCTGTACTCCACAAAATTAGAAAATCTAAATGAAATGGACAATTTTCTTGTTATATAACACCTACCAAAGTCAAATCGAGATCATGTAAACAATTTAAATAAACCTATAATACCTAAGAATATAGAAGCAGTCATTTAAAGTCTCCCCACCCCCCAAAGTGCAGAGCTGGATAGTTTTATTGCGAAATTCTACAAGACTTTCGAAGAAGAAAGAATGCCAACACTCCTCAAATTATTTCACAAAATAGAAACATACGGAATATTGCACAACTCATTTTATGAGGCCACAGTTACCCTGATACCCAAATCACATAAAAATACTTAACAAATTGAATTACAGATCAATTTTCTTTATAAACATAAATGCAAACATAATAAAACACTTGCAAATTAAATCCAAGAACACATCTAAAATATCATTTCTAGCGATAAATAGGCTTAATCCTAGAGATGCAGGGATAATTCAAAATATGAAAATTAGCAAATGTAATCTATCACTAAACATACTGAAAGAAACAAACCACATGATCATCTAATTAGATAGCCCTAAAAAGCCTGTGACAACAACCCTTCATGATAAAAGTCCTAAAGAGTTTAAGGATATGAGGGACATATCTAAATATAATAAAAAGATTTTACAGCAAACCTGTAGCCAACATTAAATTAAATGGAAAGAAATCCAAAGCAATTCCACTAAAATTCAAGAACAATACAAGGTTGTCCACTATTTCTGTATCTACTCGATATAGTCCTTGAAGATTTAGCTAGAGCAAAAAGACAACTGAAGGCAATCAAGAGGATACAAATTGGAAATGAAGAGTCAAACTATTGTTATCTGCAATATGGTGTGATATGATAATATTCATAAGTGAGCCTAAAAATTCTACTAGGGAGTTCCTACAGCTGATAGACACTTTCAGCGACGTGGCTTGATTCAAGATTAACTTTAAAAAGAAAAACAAAGAAAACCAGCAACCCTCCTATATACAAATGATAAATGGACGAAAAAAGAAATCAGGGAAGCAACACCCTTCACAATGGCTTTAAATAAGATAAAATATTTTGGGAGTAACTCTAACCAAGCAAGTGAAAGACTTGCATGATGAAAACTTCAAGTCTTTGAGGAAAGAAATTGAAGAAAACCTCAGAAGACGAAAAGATCCTCCATGCTCATGTATTGGTAGAATTAATGAGTAAAAATGGCAATCTTACCAAAAACAATATACAAATTTAACACAATCCCCATCAAAACGCCAGCACAATTCTTCACACGTTGAAAGGAAACTCTCAACTTCATATGGAAACACAAAACCTTAGTAATTAAAACAATCCTGAACAATAAAAGAACTGCTGGAGGTCTCACCATTCCTGACTTCAGATTGCAGTATAGAGCAATAGTAATAAAACCCACATGGTACTGCCATAAAAACAGACAGGTTGGTCAATGCAATTGAATTGAAGACTCAGCCATAAATTGATATACCTATGAACACCCAGCTTTTTGTTTTTGAACTTTTAATAAAAGTTAAAAAAGGAATGCAAAAGAACACAGTGCTGCAAACATGAACCTCTCTGGGTGTTCAGATCAGGACAGTGAGTGTGCTTGGTACTAATTACCACTTGTACAAACTCGGTCACTTTGGTTCAGTGTAACAGCTGTTACTATTGGCAAAAGAATCCTTCAGATTCACTTTTTTTGGCTACATTATTTCTAATTGATATATTTCCAGTTTAAGAGAAAAAAATACTCATTGTATACAATCAAGTGCATCACTAAGATCATTTATTTTTTTTCTAGTCACTTGTGGCATTTGCAAGACACTGAAGTCTTAGCTGAAGAATGTCTTCAAAGTACCAATCATTTGTTTTTATTTCCAGAAAACTTTAAGGACTATTCCAAATTCTAGAAGAACACATTTTCTTTTAGCCAAAGGAGTTTCAGAAAACAAAGGTTTACTCCAGACATTTCCCTCCAAACAAAATAAGCAACCCCGCTATGAGGAACCCTGCGAGAGTGAATCCAAACCCAGATGTCCACAGGCTGGAGCTTCTGTCCTGCCCTGGGAACAACTACTGCTTCACCAAGTCAATTCCGTATAATTTAAAACAAACGCATTTTGGAATATAGAAAAGTTTGTAATTAAAAAAATCACTAAACTCACAAACCGGGAGTATGTCAGAGGACTAGGGTGCAGTGGAGGGTGTGACTGGGAAGCGTTACGGTGACACAGTATTGCTGAACATGCCTCCACGCAGCTCGGAAATGACCCGAGAACCCTTCTCCGGAACAGTTCAGGTAGTAAAATAAATAAATAAATAAATAAATAAATAAATAAATAAATAAAATATTTAAGAGAGTACAAGGCTGAGATTGGTTTTCATACACATTGTACTTGAAGTTGAAGACCCAGTCTTTGCAAGTTAGGTCCCATTTGTTCTTTTTTTATTTTTTATTTATTTTTTTTTAAAGATTTTGCTTTATTTATATGACTACACTGTAGCTGTCCTCAGAGACACCGGAAGAGGGCATTAGATTCTATTACAGATGGTTGTGAGCCACCATGTGGTTGCTGGGAATTGAACTCAGGACCTCCGGAAGAGCAGTCAGTGCTCTTAGCTGCTGAGCCATCTCTTCAGCCTGTCCCATGTGTTCTACGCTGTCCAACGCATATAGGACACTGTGCATTTAATGCAGTGACGTGCACACTCAACCTTTTACAAGGCAATCACAGATTGCAAGCTCCATAGGGCTGTGGAAAAGTCTTCTCCACTCTGGAGTGACAGAGACACAAATTCAGCTCATTACGACGGAAACGGCAGACAGCTACTCACTCTGAGATGGTCCAGATCTTGGATAAAACTTCACTTGAATTGAGGTGTAAAGTCCAGCATCACAGTGCAGAATCCTGACCGTGCTGCCCTTGGCTTTCAGTAAGGTTGTCTACGAACCTCCTGGCAGTAGAAAGCAGTTCCCACACTGATGAAACACAGTGAGCGTCAGCCTGAGTGTGACCTGGAGATGGGGCTGCACTGGGTCCTACGGGGAGCATGAGCTTCCTCCAACTCACTGCTGCCCTTACCCCCTCTTTACACAACCCTGTATTTTAATTCTGGACAAATATTCTTACTACACACACTTCATCTCTGTTAAGCACCATCAACCTCTCTTCTTTGGGCACTGACACAAAACTGCTAGTTGGTAATTCATTTTGATTCAAGGCTTTGAAATATGACATTTTGCTTTGAATGATGAGTGAAATCTAACGGATCCCTTACCCAACAGGAAACGGATCCCTTACCCAACTCTCACACACAGGCTGGGATGGAATGCTCAAGTGCAGACAGTGTGAGGGTGGGTGAGCAAGGCAAGACTTTTCGGTAAGTAGTCCTTGCCTCCATTCACTAGTCTAGACTAAGTGAGCATGTCTTTAGGAGCCATTTATCGTCAGTCTAAATGGAATATTGAGAAAAAGATCATCTTCATTACACCCAGGACCAGTGTCTCTGCATCCTGCTTCCACCCTGAACCATGTGCCGAAGCTCATTTACTGTGAGGCTTTTCTGGAACACCCATAGCTAACTGTCATCCTAAGTTTCCCATGACACCCAGCTTTTTGATTAACAATCCATATATAGGCATTGGAATAAAAAGAGCATCTTCAACAAGAGCTTCGGGTCTAACTGGATGTCTGTGTGTAATAACGCAAATAGAACCATATTTATCACCCTGCACAAAATTCAAGTCCAGATGGATCAAAGATCTCAACATAAAACCAAACACACTGGCCATGACAGAAGAGAAAATGGGGAATAGCCTTGAACTCATGGTAGATAGCTTCCCGAGTATACAGCACAGGCATTAAGATAAACAATTAATAAATAGGACCTCAGGAAACTGAAAAGTGTCTGAAAGGCAAGGGACACCATCATTTGATAAAGTGGCAGCCTACAGAATAGGAAAAGATTTTCACCAATTCCATGTCCAATAGAAGAATACTGTCCAAAATACATTAAAAACTCAAGAAATTCAGTGTTTAAAACCCAGTTTTAAAACGAGGTGCAGATATAAATATAGAATTCTCAACAAAAACTCTAATAGCCAAGAATCACTTAAAGTAATATTCAATAGCCTTAGTCATCAGGGAAATGCAAATCAAACCTACGTTGAGACTTCATCTTACACCTGTCAGAATATCTAAGATCAACAACACAGTGACAGCTCATGCTGGAGAAGATGTGGAGCAAAGGGAACGCTCCTCCATTGCTCATGGGAGTGAAAACTTGTATAGTCACTATTGAAATCAGTGTAATAGTTCCTCAGAGAGTTGGACATTGATCTATTTCAAAATCCAGCTATACCACTCTTAGGAATATACCCAAAGGATGCTCCATCCTACCACAAGGACACTTGCTCAGTTTCATTCATAATAGACAGTTATTGAGAACAACCTAGATGTCTTGCAACTGAAGAATGGGTAAAGAAAACATGGTATATTGACACAATGGATTATAATTCTGAAGTTTTTTTAAAAAAACGACCACGTGAAATTTGTAGGCAAATTGATGCAAGTAGAAAAAATATCATCCTGAGTGAGGTGACAGATCCAGAAAGACAACTATGGTATGTATTTACTTATAATTGGATATTAGCTCTAAAGTAAATGATGATCAAGCTATAACCCGGTCACCCAGAAAGGTTAGGTAAAGATGAGGGTTATGGCAAGTGGGGGAGCCTGGGTCTCTATGGTAAGAGGAAATAGAATAGATTCTATAGGTGGACAATGGGCTGGTGGGGGCAGTAGTGGTAATGATCACATTGTGAGGACAAACAGCTAGAATCAGGTGGCATTTACGTGATGGTGGTGTGGAAATCAAGTGTGATGGAAACTCTGAGGATGACCCTAGTGAGGACCCCTAGTAATGAAGGACATGGACTCTGAATTGGCTCTCTGTAGCCAGGCAAGTCCTCTAGTGGTAAAACTGAGTTACATTTGGATAAGCTGTTGGCCAAGGAGGTCCTGAGGAATGAGATCCATAAACAACCCAGGATGATGCTAGGAAAGAAGGCCACACTCTGAAAATTGACAGCGGGGTCTGATTTCCAAGAACAACTTTCACACAGTTCACTGAAAGTAGAGAGGGCAAGGTGGTGCAGGCTTTGGGAGATCTTGGACACCAACCTAGCTCAAAACCCTCCACCTACAATCTGTCCTGAAAGCAAAACATGCTGGGGCAATGATGGCATAGATCCTGTGGAAATGTCCAACCAATGTTTGGTATAACTTGAAGCACACACCATGAGGGAACCCATGCCCTACACCTCCTGGATGGCCAAGAACTGGAAACTTGATGTCCCAGAGACCTAAGGTAGAACCAAATACAACTGGAAAAAAAATTTAATGCAATATAATTTCTAAGGATATTCTTCTATACTCATAGATTAATGCTGTGCCCTGCCGTCCTCAGAGAGGCTACCTCTAGCAACAGATGGGAGTAGGTACAGAGACTCACAGACAGACATTATGCAGAGAGAGTCTAAATTGGAGTCTCCATGGGGTTCGTCCCCTTGGATATTGGGAAACCCTGTGGAAAAGGAAGAAAGAATGTAGGAGTCAGAGAGGATAGAGGACACCAGGAGGATGTGGCCAATTCAATCAGCTAAGCAGGGTTCACATGGGTTCACAGAGGCTGAACCAGCAAGCATGGCTTACATGGGTTTGCACCAGGCCCTCTATGTAAAAAAATGCTGGAGCTGTGAGTTTGGTGTTTTTATGGTTCTTCTAACAGTGCAATTGGGCGTGTATCTGACTTGTTTGCCTGCTCTTGAGACTATTTTCCTCCTATTGTGTTGCCTTGTCTAGCCTTGACATAAGGGCTTTCACCTTGTCTTATTTTATCATGTATTGTCCTGTTTGGCTGTCTTCTGTTGGAGGCCTGCTCTTTTCTAAAGAGGAAATGGGGGGGTTGTATCTGAAGGCACAGATGAGATGAGGTTGACGGGAGCTAGGGGGTGGAGGGAGAAGAAACTGTGGTTGAGATGTATTGTGTAAGAGAAGATCCTATTTTCTATTTTTAATGAAAATAGGTAGATAGATAAATTAAAATAAATAACCTAATTTAAAAGGGGGTAAATTTTAAAAAGATTCTCAAGAGAGGAAACTTAAATGACCGAGAAACAAAGAGATATTCAACATCCTTAGCCAGCAGGGAAATGCAAAGCAAAACTACTTTGAGGTTTTATCGTATATCTGTCATAATAGCTAAGATCAACTACATAAATGACAGCTAATGCTGGTCAGGATGTGGAATAAGGGAACACTCATTCATTGCTTGTGGGAGTGCAAACTTGTGCAGACACTATAGAAATCAATGTGGTGGTTTCTCAAGAATATGTGAATCGATCTACTTCAAGATCTAGCTATCCCAGTCTTGGGTATATACCGAAAGATCACTTCATTCTACCAGAGAGACACTTGTTTAACAAACTTCACTGGTGAACTGATAACCACTTGCAAATGTAAATTTAGTTTTTTCACTGAGGCGTCAGCAGGGGAAAACACACTACAATTAAGGGTAGGTTACATGCCCAGCAGTAGATGGCCAACAGAAAACTAACTCACTGGTATCTTTGGAGGTTCCTTGTCACATAAGGTTGTGTTAGGGCCCTTCCTTGTTTGAAAACATTTTTATATTGTTATTTGATCTTTCATTTTTGTTTTATTTATATGTCTTTTGTCTCTCTTTTTGCCCTATAGGTAAAGAAAGAAGGAGAAAGCCATCTGGAATATCAGCATCCTCTCCTCTGGATCATGACTGTGGGTGCAATGTGAGCCACCATGTCTTCCCTGTACCTTCACACTGTGAGCCAGAATAAATCCTCTCATCTTAAGTTGCTTTTGTTGGGTATTTTGCCACAACAATGAGAAAAGTGGCTAATACGGATATCCCTGCATGCGATTGAAGTGGTTACAGGAAAGGGGATATGTGACCAAAACGTGTGCTTTTGAAGGACATCAAAGATCAAGGCAGTTGAGGCAATATTGCCATGGGAGGCTCTATCTTGGCAGTCAGCACAGAAGTCTAAGACATCTACAGTATCAGTCTCAAGATCTTCTGTATGATGCCCAGGTAGTTGTAAACTACTCTGGGTCCTAGTTTCCAATAAGAACAACAATAACAAAAAGGCAGATGTGTATGGGGGGATAGACAAATTGCTTTCAAGGGTTTACTTACTCTATGTGCTTCAGTTCCATCTCACAAGTGCTTTAAAGGGGGTGGTGTACCCTGAGGAGCCAGCAGATTAGGGGTCCATCCTTTCTGCTTGAACCCCTTCTCCTTTCTGGCCTGTGCCTTCTTCAGGGGCTTATCATCAGATTGTCTGTCCCTCTGAAGACCTCACAGTCTGAAAGCTTCTCAAGAGATCTGCTGCACCCAAAGCAACAGGTAAAGAGACCATCCCAAATAGTGACAGCAACTGGGATCCCTCAAGAAGCCCATTGGACTCAGGATCCATTCCCTCTGCTCAAACCCCACCTCCTTTCTGGCCTGTGCCTTTATCAGGGGAAGATCCTCTGAAGACCCCATAGTCCAAAGGCTTCCCAAGAGATCTGCTACAGTCAGGGCCACAGGACTTCCAGGAGACCTGCAGCAACCCAAGAACACAAGAGGCAGGCTCCAGAGACACTCAGACCAGTTAACACCAGAGATAACCAGATGTGAGAGGCAAACACAAGACCATAAGCAACAGAAGCCAATATACTTTGGAACCATCAGAACCCAGTTCTCCCACCCCATCACATCCAAAAACCAGGATGGTGACCTAAAATTCTATCTCATGAAGATAATAGAGTCTTTTAATAAAGGAGATATAAATAACTCAGTGAAAGCAAAACAAGAAAACAGGTAGAAGCCCTTAAAGAGGAAACAAATAAATTCCTTAAAGAAATACAGGAAAACACAATAAAACAGGAGAAGGAATTGAACAAAGTGGTCCAACACCTAAAAGTGGAAGTAGAAACAATAAAGAAAACACAAATGTAGGCAACTCTGAAATGGAAAACCTAGGAAAGAGGTCAGGAGCTACAGATGCAAGGATTAACAACAGAATACAAGAGATAGAGAAAGAATCTCAGGTGGAGAAGATACCTTAGAAGATTATAGATGCAATGGTCAAAGAAAATTCAAAACTCTTAACACAAAATATCCAGAAAATCCACAATGACACAATGACACAATCCAAAAGACACAATGAAAACACTAAACCTAAGAATAATAGCAATAGAAGAGAGTAAACATTCCCAGCTTAAAAGACCAAAAACATCTTTGACAAAATTATGGAAGAAAATTTCCTCAACTTAAAGAAAGAGATGGCCATAAATGTATAAGAAACCTATAGAATACTAAATGGATTGGACCAGAAAAGAAAATGCTCTTGTCACAAAATAATCAAGACACGAAATGCACAGAACAAAGAAAGAATATTAAAAGTTGTAAGGGGAAAAAGCCAAGTAACATATAAGGGCAGACATATCAGAATTACATTAAAATTCTCAACAGAGACCCTAAAAGCCAGAAGAGACTGAAGTCATGTAGACCCTAAGGAAACACAAATGCCAACCGAGGCTACTATACTCTGCAAAACTCTCAATTGTCATAGATGGAGAAACCAAAATATTTCATGACAAAACCAAATTTAAACAACATCTATCTACAGATCCAGACCTACAGAGGATTCTAAAAGGAAAACTCCAACACAAGGAGGGTGTTTACACCAAAGAAAAAAGAAATAAATCATCTTACAACAAAACCAAAAGGAGAGAATCACATACACATAATGCCACCTACAACACCAAATGTAACAGGAACTAACAACCATCTGTCTTTAATATCTCTCAATATCAACGACTCAGTTCACTAATAAAAAGATATAAGCTAACAGACTGAATATGCAAGCAGGAGCCAGGATTGTGCTGCATACAGGAAACACACATCAATGACAAAGACAGATACTACCTCAAAGTAAAAAGCTTGGAAAAAGTCTTCCAAACAAATAGTCTCAGGGAACAAGCTGGAGTTGCTATTCTAATATGCAAGAAAATAGACTTTTAACCAAAAGTTACCAAGTGTGATGTAAAAGGACATTTCATATTCATCAAAAGAAAAAATCCACCAAGAGAAAGTTTCAGTTCTGAAAATCTGTGCCCCAAATTCTAAGAGACCATTCATTTTACATTCACAAAAGAAACACACATCAGACTCCACACAATAGTGGGAGACTTCAACACTCCACTGTTACCAATGGAAAGGTCATTGAAACAGTAACTAAACAGAGACACAGTGAAATTAATAAAGGTTATGAACCAAACAGATATATATGAAACATTTCACCCTAAAACAAAAGAATACACTTTCTTAGCACTTCATCGTACTTTTTCCAAAATTGAGCATATAATTAGTCACAAACACACTTCAACAGATACAAGAAGATAAGAATAATCTCATGAATCCTATTAGATCACCATAAACTAAAGTTAGACTTCAATGACAACAGAAACAACAGAACACCCACATACCCATGGAAACTAAACAATGCTCTACTCAATGATAACTTGGTCAGGGGAGAAATAAAGAAATTAAAGACTTCCTGGAATTCAATGAAAATGATGACACAACATACCCAAACTTATGGGACACAATACAAGCAGTGTTAAGAGGAAAATTTATAGCACTAAGTGCCCTCAAACTAGTAAGATTTCAATGCATACTATCAAACCTTAAAAAAAAATCAAGTACTGACAAAAATATATTAGTATAGTTTTATACCAAAAGGCTTTTAAAAATCTGTACATTTATTTCTCTTTTTTAAAAATGAAGTTGTAAGAAAAAAATTCATCAGCAAAAAATATTTGGAGGGATCTTACATTAACAACTTAACAGCATACCTGAAAAGCCCTAAAACAAAACAAAACACATCCAAGAGGAGTAGATGGTAGGAAATAGTCAAACTCAGGGCCAAAACCAACCAAATAGAAACAAAGAGAACTATACAAAGAATCAATAAAACTAAAAGCTGGTTCTTTGTGAAGATCAACAAGATTGATAAACCCCTAGCCAAGCTAACTAAAGGGCACATAGACAGTGCCCTTTACACAATGGAATACGACTCAGCTGTTAAGAAAGAGGACATCCTGAGTTTGACAGATAAGTGGATGGAAGTAGAAGGTACCATCCTGAGTGAGATAACTCAGACCCAAAATATGTACTCATTAATAAGTGGATACTAGCAAAAGAAGAAAAAGTACAGAATACCTACGCTACAATCCACAGAACTCAAGAAATTTAACAAGCAGAAGAGGGTGCTTCACTCCCACTTGGGAGGGAGAAGAAAGCAATCACAGGAGGAAGAAGGAGGGAGGCACCTAGGTTGGAGAGGAGAAGGAGAGGGGGAAAGGGGGAACGTGATCAGGTATAGGGAAGAACAGGAGAGAATCCTTGAGGGTCAACAGAAAGAATGGAAACAGGCAATCTCAGGAGGTGGGAAGTGGGGGAACCCTCTAGAAAGTATCAGAGACTTGGCAGCTGAGAGACTCCCAGGACTCCAAAACCTTAGATGAAAATGCCTAACAGTGGGGAGAGGGACCCTGTATAATCCACCTCCAGTAGAAAGACAGGATATCAAGTGAGGGATGGGTGTGTCATCCCACAGTCAAAAACTCTGACCCAGAATTGTTCCTGTCTGAAAGAACTGTGGGAACAAAAACTGTGAAGAGATTGTGGGAAAGGAGGTCCAGTGACAGGCCCAACTTGGGATCCATCTCAAGGGGAGGCTCCAATTCTGACACTATTACTGATGTTGTGGTGTGCTTACAGACAGGAGCCTATTATGGCTTCCCTCTGAGAGTCCTTGACAGCAGCTGTCTGAGACAAATGAAGATACTTACACCCAACCAATGGACTGAAGTCAGGGACCCCTGTGGTTGAATTAGGGAAAGACTAGAAGAAACTGAGGAGAAGGGCAACCCCATAGGAAGAACTGCAGTTTCAACTAACCTGGACCCTCAGACACTGAGCCACCAACCAGGCAGCATAAACTTGCTGGTCTGAGGCCCTAGACACATATACAGCAGAGGACTGTGTATGGCCTCAGTGGAAGAAGAGGTACCTAACCCTAGAGAGACTTGAAGCCCCAGGGAGTGGAGATGCCTGGCAAGGGTAGGGGGCAGTGAGTGGGGGACATCTTCTTGGAGACTGGGGGGGAGTAGGAATGGGATGAGGAACTGTGGGAGGGTAGACCAGGAGTGGGGCAACGACTTGGTTGTAAAAAAAAAAAAAAAGTACAAAAAGGGGTGGTGGTGCTAGTACTCTCTCTGATTCTGACTTGTTTTGTGGCCTTCAGCCAGCTGCTGGACCTCTCTCAGCCTATTTCCACATCTGAAATATCAGGAGCTCAGGGAGGAGAGGCCCCGTCATCCAATGATTCTCCCCAGAGGATGCTCACCCTGAGCTGAAAAGCTTTGGGCAATCAGAAGAAAGTGAGACACTGGTCACAGATGAACCCCTTTCCAAATCTTCTGTCTTTTCCCACTGCCCTCCCCGCCCCACTGTCAGGAGCTTGCAGCACTGGCTCCCTTGCCAAACTTGTTGCCATGACAACGGGTTACAAATAACTCAGATGCCTGCAAAGATTTTAACCCAAGAGCTGCTGGGCCAAGGGCTTCTTGTTCCTTTCCCAGACCAGACTAAAAGAACAATGCCACAAAATCTTTAGGATCAATTCTCTCCCTTGCTGACAGGCCTGCCAAGGTTCCTCAGTGTCACAAGAATAAGACCTGACAATCCAGGTCCTCTGAAAACCTGATTCAAATCTTTCCAATCTTATTTTCCACTCGCCTTCATTAAGAAGGGATCGCTCCTATTTTTGACACCTGCTGTCTGACACGCCTGGTGTTGGATGCTTTATATGCAATATCTGTGAAAATCTCCATATTTCTATTAGGTAGAAGGTATTGTTCCACCTGAGACTATATGCTGCCTGAGACATTCACAGTAAGGACTGAGGTTCATGGATATAAGGAGCGCAGATCCCTAAGATTCCCAAACCCGGGGGTTTTGTCTTGCCCACATTTTGTCTTGGTTCACAGATGTAGGTCTACACGATTCGTAACCATGGGCAAGTAAAACTCTATATTCTAGCATTTAGTTAAGAAGGTAGAAATACGGAGGGGCACAGTGACACATGTCTTTAATCCTAGCTACTCAGGAGGCTGAGACAGAAAGATCGAGTGTCAGCCTACATAATTCAGTGAGATCCAGCATTAAAAAATGCACTGGGCATAGTGGCAAATGCCTTTAATCCTAGCACTCTGGAGGTAGAATCAGAGGCAGGTGGCTCTCCAGAGTCTGAGGTCAACTATATATAACTATATATATATAGTGAGACCCCAGTATCAAACAAAAATATGCTTTAAAAAAGAATTCAAGAATACATTAAAAACATTCATCATGATCAAATTGATTTCATTCCATACTTGTAGAAATGGTTCAATATATACAAATCCACAGGCCATATGAAGCTCAAGAAAAACAAAGGCCAAAAAGCGAAGGCATCAGTCCTTCTTAGGAAAAAAAATTAACGTATAGCACCCTCTCAGAGTGTGGTACACCTGGACCTTAAATCACTAATAATCCAAGAGCAAGGAATATAGCCTTGTGGCATTTTTAGTATTCAAAGATCATTATAACTAAACTATACACACCAAGAAAACTCTGACTGTTTCTGTGTTATGTTCTGTTCTACGTGCACTTCATGCTTATGGTAACTAGTGGAATTTCAATGCATGCTATCAAACCTCTAAAAGAATTAAGTACTAATAAAAAACTCAAAGCATCCCCATTAAGATCAGGAACAAGACAAAAGAAAGAGTGCCTTTAAACTCTTCTAAAGAACCTATCATTCTTATTTGACACAGTGTTTAAAGTTAGAGGAGAAGGGAAGGGGAGATGGGGGGGAGTCTCTGTGAAGGGGGATCTGGAGGGAGGGTAGCATTTGAAAGGTAAATAAATAAACATTAATTTAAAAAGAAAGTGACAAAATTAAAAAGGGATATAAATAGGAAAGGAAGAAGTCAAAGTATCTTTATTTGCAGTTGATACAATTCTGCATGTATAAGAAACCCTGAAGACTCAATTAGAAAATTTCTAGAGCTGATAAACTCTTGGAGCAAGATGTTATGACATGAAAATAATACGGAAGAAATCAATAGTTTTACTGTATACTGGTTGCAATCATACTGAGAAAGAAATTAATGAAACAATGACACTCACAGTAGACAGACACACAGATACATCCCCATGCATACACACAGGTGTACACATGCTCACACACTCCCTGGAAAGAAACATAACGAGGATGTGGAATATCTCTAATGAAAACCTTAGAACAGAGAAGAAGCTGAGAAAGATGCTAGAAAATGGAAAATGGAAATAAAAATGATCTACGTTCACGATCAAAACGAATTCAAAAACTGCCATCTTACCAAAAGCAATCTATGATTTAATATTATCACAATCAAAATTCTAGTAATGATTCTTCAGAAAAATGTAAGAATTCAAAAATTCATATTGAAGCATATGGGTAGCCTTGTGGGTAGCTAACTGGAAGAGATTTCTACCAAGTGACTGACATGCAAAAGACATTCTTTTTTTCTTACAACTTTATTTAAAAAAACATAGATAGATGTACAGATTTTTTAAAAGCATTTTGGCATAAAACTATATGAATATATTTTTGTAAGTACTTCATTTTTTAAAGGTTTGATAGTATGCATTGAAATCTTACTAGTTACAATAAGCATTAAGTACATGTAAAACAAAATAACATGGAAATAGTCAAAGTTTTCTTGGTGTGTAAAGATTAAACATAATTATTTTTAAGTATCAAAAATTGCCACAAGGCTATTTCTTAGCTCTTGAGTTATTAATGATTTAAGGTCTAGGTTTACCCCACTCTGAGAGGGTGCTATACACTCATTCTTTTTTTTTTTCCTAAGAAAAACTGAGCCTTCTACTTTTTGGCCTTTTTTTTTTTTTTTTTTTTTTTTTTGAGCTCCATGTAGTCTGTGTTTTTTGTTTGGTATTCAGAGCTTTGTGGGACTAGTATCCAATTATCAGTGACTGCATATTATATCTGTTCTTTTGTGACTGGGTTACCTCACTCAGGATGATATTCTCTAGATGCATCCATTTTCTTAAGAACTTCATAAAGTCATTTGTTTCTGATAGCTGAGTAGTATTCCATTATGTGAATATACCACAATTTATCACAATTTTTGTATCCATTCATCTACTGAAAACATTTCTATGTGCCTTTCAAACTAGGCAGTTCTCCTTCTATGCCTACTATCTGTAGACTTGACCTTTTCAAAAATGTGACAAGTATCTTGGAATTCCAACTTATCCCTAATTTCTTATTATCTTATCTTTTGCTTGTTAGATTGTTCCACTTTCCACCTTGTCTTCAAGCGCAGATATTCTGACTTCTCTTTGATCTAGTTTGTTGGTGATATCTCCAACAGAGCTGTTTATTTGTTTTGTCATGTTTTTCATTCTCAGAATTTTAGAATGGCTTTTGCTCTTTGGTGTTTGTCTTTGTGGAGTTCTTTGATATCTTGCAAGGCCCCCTTATGTCGTCCAGCTATTTAAACTATCAACCAGCAGTTTATTTTCTTCTTTGCTTTCCTTGAACATGTTCATCCTTTTGAATTCTGTCAGGAATTTCATGCAATCAACTCACTCTCATTAGATGCTATTACTGTAGAATTAGTAAATTTTGGAAGAGTTATGTTGTCTTGGATCTTTGGCACCTTATGCTACTGTGCTGTGAGGTTCGTGGATCTGGTATCATTTCTTTGCTTGAGTTACTTTTTTTTTTAATCAGCTATATTCTTTCAGTCAAAGTATTTTCAATGTTCAAAAAAAAGACTTGGATGTGGTAAATTACAATTTGTACTTTAGAAAATTGTCCTCAGCTATTAGCGGCTGATAGCTGCTAGAGGAGGAGAATAATTTCTCTTTGAGGGTGTGGCCATTGGTGTGTTCCCCATGTTCCAGTGGATGGCCCTACACTCATGCACATATGGGGAACACTAATTGAACTAAGTGCGTTATCCACTCTCTTAGTCAGGGTTATTATTGCTGTTATGAAACACCTTGACCAAAGAAATTTGGAGAGAAAGGGGTTTACTTGGCTTATACTTCCACATCACCACATCCATCACCGAAGGAAGTCAGGACAGGTTCTCAAACAGGGTAGGGACCTGGGGACAGGGGCTGATGCAGAGGCCATGGAGGGGTGCTTTTTACTGCCTTGCTCATCATGGATTGCTCAGCCTGTTTTCTTAAAGAACCCAGGACCACCAGCTCAAGGATGGCACCACCCACAATGGGCTGAGTTTTCCCACATCAACTATTAATTAAGAAAATGCCCTAGAGTGCAGTAAATATTTTTTTTAAATTGTGCCCAGTTCCCACTTACTGCTCTGTGTGCCCTGCCTGCTCACTGTGTGAGCCTCTTACCTTTGTTCTCTCTGACCCAAACATGGTCTAAGGGCTACTCCAGCGTGGCACCCCACCACACCTCTTTCTCTTGAACTCAGTTAAGTTGCCACATGAAAGAACATGCTACACAATATCACTGATCCAACTGATAAGATATAATTTTCTCATCCATACAGCACAAAATCCTATACAAACCCATTCTTTTAAAATATTCTTAACAACATGTATCTATGCAGAGACACGCAGGGTCATTCTCCTCTTCCTCTATCTCACCTCCCATTGCTCTCACTCCTTCCTCTTCTCTTAAAATTTTGTCCCTGTCCGTCCTTTCTTCATGTCCAACGACAGGCCTCGCTTTATCCTGGACCTGCCTTCTGGCATAATGATATCATCTTCACTAGAGGCTTGCCTACCGCCCAATTTTATCAAGGCATTTTCTCAGTTGAGGTTCCTTCCTTTCAGATAACTCTAGCTTATTTCAAGTTGACATAAAATTAACCAGCATAACCCTCTACTGAAAAAGGAAGACATGAAGTTGGAAAAGGAGGTGTTGGAAAGTAATAGAGGGTGTTGCATGGTGCAAATGGGGGTGAATATGAACATATTTAACTGTCCAACTGTATAAAATTCTCAATGGGTAAAATTAAAAAAAGAATAGTTCTGGGCTGGGAAATAGATCAGCAGTTAAGAATACTAACTCCTCCTTCAGAAGACCTGAATTAAGTTCCCAGCTCCCATATCAGGCTACTCCCACTCACCTATCACTCAAACTCCAGGAAATCTAACACCTTATTTTGACTTCTGAGCATATTTTCATATATGTGGCATACCCCAACACTATATGTGAGCATATATGTTTGTGTGTAAAAAACTGTTTTTAAAAAACTATGTTTTAAAACATAGTTTAATAAAACTATGCTTATGTATGTATATATGTATTTGACATTATATATAATATTTTATAAATATATAATATACTTATTATATAATAATACATATTATATTAATAAACATAAATATTTTAAACATAGTTCCTCAATATAGCAGGTCAAAATGCCTGGTATAAATTTTATCTTATTCTTTGAGTAAAATATTAACTTTGAGAAAAATAGTTCCTTGTCATTACCCCATGCAGCTGTCATGTTAACCAACTAAAAACAGTGACCCCCCTTTGACTTCAATACATTGAGGATAACTACCCAAGGACAATTTTTTTTTTTTGCTAATAATATTAGAAGGAGATGGGGAAGTAGAATGGATAAAAATAATGATTAAGTATTACATCAACTTTACAAATAATAAAACATGAGGGAAAAGTTGGGATATGGCTAGGGTCCACAGATTTTAGAGATTCTTAAAGATATGGAAGGTGTCTTAGTCAGTACTGTGAAGAGACACCAAAACCATAGCAACTCTTATAAATCAAGGCAAAACCATTGTGAGACACATATGGATGAATGGAAAGTCTAGAAAATAAGAGTACTTGTGGAATGGATTGCTGGCATGGATACAATGAGCTGAAAGTGCTGTTCACAGGAGAGATAAGTGGGAGCCATTGGTTTCTGCAGCTTCAATGTTCTTGGGGTTCTGGTCTGTGTTGAAGTAAAGTTGTAGGTCCTTCACTGATATTTCTCTCAGACACCTGCAGCTTACCATGGTCTCAGCTGTTCATGGAGGTACAATGTATGTGGGAAGCGGGACCTCCCTTGCCCTTGATTGCTGCATCTAAAAATATCAGGTACAGGATTTGGTGTGTCACTCAGTAGTCTAGTGTTTTCCCAGCATGCATGGAAATGTGGTTCCATCTTCAGCAATGAACTGGGATTAAATACCTGACAGTAGTCATTAATCCCGAGATACTTGGGGGCCGGGGGGATGCAACATAAAAGAGTTCAAGACTAGTAAACAGAGGAAAAGACATTATCCCACTTTGTTTTCTGTTGCTGCAATAAACATGGCCAAAAGCAACCTGGAGAGGAGAGGGCTTATTTCTTCTCAAAGCTTGTAGTCCATCATTCACGGAAGTCATGGCAGGAGCTCAAGGCAGGAACTAAAGAAGAGAACATGAAAACTCTTGTGTAATGTGTTTACTCCCAAGCTCTTCTTCAGCAGTCTTACTTTTATCTCTTGGGACCCACTGCCCAAGGGTAGCAACACCCATAGCAATTCTAAAATAATACCTCACAGATATATAGGGAATTTGATGGAAGCATTTTCTACTCTTAAAAAAAGGATATATTGATCACGTGCGGAACAAATGCTCAGGCCATTTGCCACCAGGAACAGCAGAGATCCAGGGACACAGGCCTGGCGAGACTGCACTGTGAATAGCCAGGGCTCAGAGAGGGCTAGGCCTAGAACACGGTAAGCATGACCCTCTGGTTGGTCTAGGGGAGTAGGAAATCTGCCGTAGGGACTTGGTGTCCGCCCGGAAGGCCCTTGAGTGCGGACCAAATGCTCAAGCCATTTGACACCTAAAACCGGAGATCCAGGGACACAGGCCAGGTATATGGGAGAGACAGGGACTTATCACTGACAATAAGACCACGTATAATCAGACAACAAGATGGCAAGAGGAAAGCAAAAGAAATTACACAATGAAAACCAAGACAACATGGCAACATCAGAACCCAGATCTTCCATCAGAGCAAGTAGTGGAATGCCAAACACTCCAGAAAAAGAAGACTCAGACCTGAAATCATACCTCAAGATGATGATAAAGATCTCTGAGAAGAGCGTGGAAAATTCACTTAAACAAGAACGGGAGAAAAACCATAAACAAATAGAAGCTTTTAAAGAGGAAACATGAAAAACGCTCAAAGAAATCAGAGAACTAGAGGAAAGCAGAACTAAAGAGATGAAGGAATTGAAAATGGGAATGGAAACAATAAAGAAAACACTAAAAGAGACAACCCTGGAGATAGAAAACCAAAAAAAAAAAAAAAAAAAAAAAACAGGAGTCACAGATGCAAGCATCTCCAACAGACTACAAGAGATGGAAGAGAGAATCTCAGAGGCCCAAGACAACATTGAAAACATAGACAAAACAGTCAGAGAAGATGCAAAAACCAAAAAGCTCCTAACCCAAAATATCCAGGATATCCAGGACACAATGAGAAGACCAAACCTAAGGATAATAGGAATAGAAGTGGGCGAAGAATATCAGCTAAGAGGCACAGTAAATATCTTTAACAAAACCATAGAAGAAAACTTCCTTACCCTTAAGATTGAGATAACCATGAGCATAAAAGGAGCCTTCAGAACTCCAAATAGAGTGGACCAGAAAAGAAATTCTTCCCAACACATAATAGTCAAAATGCCAAGTGTCCAAAACAAAGAAAGAATACTAAAAGCAGTAAGGGAAAAACGTCATGTAACATATAAAGGCAGACCAATCAGAATTACACACAACTTCTCAACAGAGACTATGAAAGCTAGAAGATCCTGGACAGACATCATACAGACACTAAGAGAACACAAGTGTCAGCCCAGGCTGCTATACCCAGCAAAACTCTCAATCACTATAGATTGAGAGACCAAGATATTCTAGGACAAAACTAAATTTACACAATATCTGACCACAAACCCAGCACTACAATGAATTATAGGTGGAAAACCCAATACAAGGAGAGAAACTACAGTCTAGTAAAAACAAGAAAATACCTAAGCAAGAAAACCAAAAGAAGAAAGACACACAAGCAAAATTCTACCTCTAAAAGCAAAAATAGCAGGAAACAGCAACCACTATTACTTAATATCTGTTAACATAAATAGACTCAATTTCCCAATACAAAGACATAGACTATCAGACTGGATACATAAACAGAATCCAGCATTTTGCTGCATCCAGAAAACTCGTCTCAGAGACAAAGACAGACACTATCTCAGAGTAAAAGGTTGGAAAAAACCTTCCAAGCAAATGGCCCCAAGAAAGAAGCTGGAGTAGCCATTCTAAAATAGAATAAAGTAGATTTTCAACCAAAAGACTACGAAGGACACTTTTAATTCATTACAGGGAAAATTAAATTTATCAGGAGAAACACATATGCTCCAAATACAGGAGCACCCATATTCATAAAAGAAACCCTCCTAAAGCTCAAAAAATACATTGCACCCCACAAATAATAGTGAAAGACCTCAATACCCCACTCTCATCAATGGACTGATCATGGAAACAGAAAGTGAGCAAGGACACAGCGAAACTAGCAGAGGTTATGAAACAATTGGAATTAATAGACATCTACATTGCGTCCTAAAACAAAAGAATACACCTTCTTCTTTGCACCTCACAGTACCGTCTCCAAAATTGACCATATAATCGATCACAAAACAAGCCTCAATAGATATAAGAAGATTGAAATACTCCCATGCATCCTCTCAGATCACCATGGTCTAAGGCTGGTCTTTAATAACAAAAAAGACAACAAAAAGCCCAGATACACATGGAAACTAAACAATGGTCTATTAAACGATAGCAGGGCCAAAGAAGAAAGAAAGAAAGAAATTAAGGATTTTCTAGAATTTAATGAAAATGAAAACACAACATACCCAAACATATGGGATGCAATGAAAGCAGTACTGAGAGGAAAACACATAGCTCTGAGTGTTTCCAAAAAGAAACTAGAGAGAGCATACACTAGATACTTGACAGCACAGTTGAAAGCTCTAGAACAAAAGGAAGCAGATACACCCAAGAGGAGTAGAAGGCAAGAACTAGTCAAACTCAGAGCAGAAATTGACTAAATAGAAACAAAAAGAACCATTCAAAAAATCACCAAAACTAAGAGCTGGTTCTTTGAGAAAATTAATAAGATTGATAAACCCTTAGCCAGACTAACTAGAGGGCAAAGAGAGAGTATCCAAATTAACAAAATCAGAAAGGAAAGGGGAGAAATAAGAACTGAAACTGAGGAAATTCAAGAAATCATCAGATCCTACTACAAAAGCCTATTATACTCAACAAAGCTGGAAAATCTGGAGGAAATAGATGAATTCCTACACAGATACCAGATACTAAAGTTAAATCAGGACCAGGTAAACAATCTAAATAATCCCATAACACCTAAAAAAATAGAAGTACTCATCAAAAGCCTCCCAACCAAAAAAAGCCCAGGTCCAGATGGGTTCAGTGCAGAATTTTATCAGACATATATTGACAACCTAATACCAATACTCTCCAATCTATTCCACAAAATAGAGTGAGATGGAACACTACCTAACTCATTATTTGAGGCCAAAATAACCCTCGTTCCTAAACCACACAAAGACCCTACAATGAAAGAGAACTTCAGACCAATCTCACTTGTGAAATTTGATGCAAAAATACCCAACAAAATCTTTGCAAACCGAATCCAAGAACACATCAAAATGATCATTCACCATGATCAAGTAGGCTTTATCCCTGGGATGCAGAAAAGGTTTAATATATGGAAATCCATCAATGTAATTCACCATATAAACAAACTCAAAGAAAAGTACCACATGGTCACTTCACTAGATGCTGAGAGAGTATTTGACAAAATTGAACACTACTTCATGTTAAAAATCTTGGAAAAAACAGGAATCCAAAACCCATACCTAAACATAATCAAAGCAATATACAGCAAACCAATAGCCAACATCAAACTTAATGGTAAGAAACTTGAAGCAATCCCACTAAAATCAGTGACTAGACAAGGCTGCCCACTCTCCCCCTACCTATTCAACACAGTACAGGAAGTTCTGGACAAAGCAATTAGACAGCAAAAGAAAATCAAAGGAATACAAATTTGACAGGAAGAAGTAAAAATATCACTATTTGCAGATGATACGATAGTGTACATAAGTGACCCCAAAAATTCCACCAGAGAACTTCTACAGCTGATAAACAAGTTCAGCAATGTGGCTGAATATAAAATTAACTCAAACAAATCAGTAGCCTTCCTCTACTCAAAGGACAAACATGTGGAGAAAGAAATTAGGGAAAAGATACCCTTCACAGTAGTCACAACCAATATGAAATACCTTGGTGTGACTCTAACTAAGCAAGTAAAAAACCTGTAAGACAAGAACTTCAAAACTCTGAAGAAAAAAATTGAGGAAGATCTCAGAAAATGGAAAGATCTCCCATGCTCATGGATTGGAAGGATCAACTTTTTAAAAATGGCCATCTTACCAAAAGCAATCTACAGATTCAATGCAATCTCCATCAAAATTCCAAATCAGTTCTTCATTGAGTTGGAAGGAGCAATGTGCAATTTCATCTGGAATAAAAAAAAAAAAAACAAACCTAGAATTGCCAAACCCATCCTCAAAAAGAAAACATCTGCGGGAATCACTATCTATCCCTGATCTCAAGCTATATTACAAGGCAATCGTGCTGAAAACTGCATGGTACTGGTACAGAAATAGGCATGTAGATCAATGGAGTAGAATAGAAGATCCAGAAATGAGCCCTCAGGTAGGTATATGGTCACTTGATTTTTGAAAAGGAGCAGTAAACATTCAATGGAAAAAGGACAGCCTCTTCAACAAATGGTATTGGTTCAACTGACACTCAGCATGCAGAAGAATGAAAATAGACCCTTTCTTATCTCCTTGTACAAAGCTCAAGTGCAAGTGGATCAAATATCTCTACATTAAACAAGGTACACTGAAACTATTAGAAGAGAAAATAGGGAAAACCTTAGAACACATAGGCACAGGAGAAAATTTCCTGAACAGAACACCAATGGCTCCTGTTCTAAGGTCAAAGATCGACAAATGGGACTTAACGAGATTGCAAAGTTTCTGAAAGGCTAAGGACACTGTCATGAAAACAAAATGACAGCCAACAGATTGGGAAAAGTTCTTTACCAACCCCAAATATGATAGAGGCCAAATTTCCAAGGTATTCAAAGGACTCAAGAAGTTAGACACCAGAGAATCAAACAATCCTATTAGAAAATGAGGTACAGAGCTGAACAAAAATTTTTCATTTGAGGAATATCGAATGGCTGAGAAGCATCTCAGGAAGTGTTTGACATCCTTAGTCATCAGGGAAATGCAAATCAAAACAACCCTGAGATTCCACCCCATACCAGTCAGAATGTCTAAGATAAAAAATTCAGATGACAGCAGATACTGTCGAGGATGGGGAGATAGAGGAACACTTCTCCACTCTTGGTGGGGTTTAAACTGGTACAACCACTCTGGAAATCAGTCTGGTGGTTCCTCAGAAAATTGGACCTAGTACTACCTGAAGACCCAGTTATTCCACTTCTGGGCATTTACACCAGAGATGCTCCAACATACAACAAAGACACATGCACCACAATGTTTATAGCAGTCCTATTTATAATAGCCAGAAGCTGGAAAGAACCCAGATGTCCTTCAGTAGATGAATGGATACAGAAACTGTGGTACATTTACACAATGGAGTACTACTCAGCTGTCAGAAACAATGACTTTATGAAATTCTTAAGAAAATGGATGCATCTAGAGAATATCATCCTGAGTGAGTTAACCCAGTCACAAAAGAACAGACATAATATGTAGTTAGTGATAATTTTATACTAACCCCAGAAAGCTCTGAACACTCCAGAGACAACTCACAATCTATATGAAGCTCAAGAAAAACTAAGGTGAAAAAAAAAATGAAAGCCTCAGTTCTTCTTAGGGAAAAAAATAAATGTATAGCACCCTTTCAGAGTGTGTTACACCTTGACTTCAAATCATTAATAATCCAAGAGCTAAGATAATAGCCTTGTGGCAATTTTTGGTATTCACAGATCATTATGCTTAATCTACACCCAACAAGAAATCTGTTTCCATGTTACATTCTGTCCTACGTGTACTTCATGCTTATGGTAACTAATGGGATTTCTATGCATGCTATCAAACCTCTGTAAGAATTAAGTACTGACAAAATATTCATATAATGTTATGCCAAAATGCCTTTAAAATTCTGTATATGTATCCCTCTTTTTTTAAATGAAGCAGTAAGAAAAAATCTATACAAATATAAAAAGCTATATTTATTTATTATATAAATGTACTATAGCTGTCTTTAGACACACCAGGAGAAGGCATTGGATACCATTACAGATGGCTGTGAGCCACTATGTGGTTGCTGGGATTTGAACTCAGGACCTCTGGAAGAGTAGTCAGTGCTCTTAACCACTGAGTCATCTCTCCAGTCCAAAATGGAAGCATTTTATAAATTGAGGTTTCCTTTTTTTCAGACATGTCTAGGATTATAATAAGTTAACAACTACTCAGCACAGACACTCTCAAAAGACTCTAAATATAAAATATTCTGGAAAAAGTAAAGCTGTAGATAATAAAATCTGCCCTCCAGAATATTGATCTCCAGGAATGTGACCAGAGTGAAAGTTGAAAGAAATTCTTAAGTGTCTTCATGGTTCCTCTAAAAATTATCTTCATGTGCAATATCTATATACTCTTGTAGTGGGGCTTGTTGACATGATATACTCAAGAAGACTTTCATGTGTTGACAGTTGTATGTAACCAAGAATTCTGATTTCCCCCATATAGATAGATTTCACTGTTTTCCTCCTTCCTTCCTTCCTTCCTTCCTTCCTTTCTTTCTTCCTTCCTTCCTTCCTTTCTTTCTTTCCTTACTTGTTGGTTTGTTTATTTCTTTACTCTATTTCAAAAACCCCTGCCTAGGGAATGGTGCCACCCATGGTGGAATGAACATTCTCACATTGACTCACTTAGTTAATACAGTGCCCCATACACATGTCCATAAGTTAACCCAATGTTGATATATTTCAATGAGACCCTCTTCCCAGAAGATTACAGGTTCTGTCAAGTGAGAAATCTATTTACTCATCTCAATTTCTTTCCTAGTTGGACCCATTGCCACCATTATGAGATCATGCTGAGGGGGACCTGATAGTGAGATGGGAGAGACACAAGGATGAATAGGAATTGATCTAGTCATCAACTTACTGTACCAGTCTATCCAACCCTTCTACTAGTGGCATTTCTTGTTCGTATTATCTCCTCTGCTATCTTAACAGTTTTTTATTCCCAAGAAGCACCATGTACTTCATTCATGCTGAACATATCAGCCAAGGGCTACAATCTTCAAAACAGTCAGCCTTCAGAGATTGCCATCTTGATGTAATTAGCAGAAACCATTTTTTTTCAGCATACTAAATTGACAAGCTGCAGGCAAGTCATTCTTTTCATCCTAGTAATCTAGATTGGCTACAGAGAAGAAATTCAGCCTTCATCTCTTCTTTAAAGCATCCTGTCCCCAGCATTGCTGCATGGTCTGCTCATTTTTATAGACTAGTTGTTGGCACAGGCTCAGTCGTAACTTTCTTTGAAGGAATGTGATCAAATTTTCTCTAATAACAATTGAGTACAGGATTTTTTGGGGGGAATTTTGCTCCTGTAGTATTCCTTTATTGTTGGAGTCTCTTATTTGGCTTCTCTTTAACTTACTGACTTCTAATTCCATCCTTAATCTCCATCAATTTATTTTATTAATTTTCAGGCAATAGCTTTTGCGACTGCCTTCACTTCACTTATTCAAGACCCATATGAAGACCAATCTGCACATCTGCTAGATATGTGGGGAGATGCCTAGGTCCACTCTGTATGTTCTTTGGTTGGTGGTTCAGACTCTAAGAGTCCCAAGGGTCTAAGTTAGTTGACTCTGTTGATTTTCCAATGGAGTTCCTATCCCATTTGGACCCACAATCCTTTCCCCTATTTGCCTGTAAGAGTCTCCAAGCTCCATTCATTGTTTGGCTGTTGGTGTCTGTATCTGTCAAAGTCAGCTGTTGAGTGGAGCCTCTCAGAGGGCAGCCATACTAGACTCTTGTCTGCAAGCATAACAGAGTATTACTAATAGTGTCAGAAATTGATGCTTGCCCATGGGATGGGTCTCAAGCTGGGCTGGTTATTGGTTGGCCATTTCCTCAGTCTGCTCCACCCTTCTCCCTGCGTTACTTGTAGACAGGATAAATTTGGTGTTGAAAGTTTTGTGGGTGGGTTGGTGTCTCTATAGCTCCACTGGGGATCTTACCTGGCTACAGGAGTGGCCTCTTCAGGTTCCATACCCACAATGTTGAGAATTACAGCTAAGGACACCCCCATTGATTCTTTAGTCTCTGCATCATTCTGGAGATGCCCCCACCTCCTTACTCCTGCCAGTTGCAGATTTCCAGTCATTTTCACAGCCATCTACATATCTCTTTTGTTCTTCTCATGCCTGATTCTGCACACCCCCATTCTCTCCCCCATCCTCTCCCTCCATCTGCCTCTTATGACTGTTTTATTTCCCCTTCTAAGTGAAATTTAAGCATTCTCACTTGTGTCGTCCTTCTTGCTTAGCTTCTTTGTGTCTGTGGCATATGTTTGGTGCCTGTATTTTATAGCTAATCTCCGTACATAGCATGAATGAGTACATACCATGCATATCCTTTTGAGCATGGGTTACTTTATTCAGGATTATATTCTCAAGCTTTAACCATTTGCCTGCAAAATCCATGGTGTCTTTGCTTTTAATAGAGAAATAATATTCCATTGTGTACATGTACCACATTTTCATTATCCGTTCTTCAGATGAGAGACATCTAGGTTGTCTCCAGTTTCTGCTTATTATAAATAATGCTGCTATCAACGTAGCTGAGCAAGTGTTTTAGTGGGATGTCAGAACATATTTTGGATATATGCCTAGGAGTAGTATAGATGGATCTTGATGTAGAATTATTCCCAACTTTCTGAGAAAGCAACTAATTGACTTCCATCGTGGTTGTACAAGTTTGCACTTCTACCAACAGTGAAGAAGTGATCTCCTTGCTCCACATCCTCATCGGCATGTGCTATCTCTTAAGTTTTTTATCTTCGCCATTCTGATAGATGTAAGACGAAATCTCAGAGTCATTTTGATTTGCATTTCCCTGGTGACTAAGATGTTGAACATTTCTTTAGTTGCGTTTAGGTTATCTGAGATATAACTCTGTTTAGAATTCTCTGTTTCATTCTGTACTCCATTTTTTTAAATTGGGTTATTTGGATTGTTGGTGTCTAGCTTTTTGAGTTATTTGTAAATATTAGATATTAGCCCTCTGTCAGATGTAGAATTGATGAAGAACCTTTCCCAATCTGTAGGCTGATGTTTTGTTCTATTGATAGTTGTTATTTGTCTTACAGAAGCTTTGCAGTTTCATGAGGATTGATTTATCAATTGTTGATCATAGAGTCTGGGCCATTGTAGTTCTGTTTAGGATACTGTCTCCTGTCCCAATGCATTCAAGGTTATTCTTCACTTTCTATCCCATGAGATTTAGCATATCTGGTTTTATATTAAGGTGCTTCATCCACTTGGACTTGAGTTTTGTACAGGGTGACAAATATAGATCTTCTACATGTAGACATCCAGTTAGACAAGCATCATTTGTTGAAGATGCTTTTTTCTCCATTGTATGGCTTTGGCTTCTTTATAAAAAAAAAAAAAAAACAAGTGTTCTGTGGATTTATTCTGGGTTTTCAATTCAATTCCATTGATCAATGCATCTGTTTCTAGCTGACCTGTCAATTAGTGAGAGCAGGGTGTTGAAGTCTCCCACTATTAATATATGGAATTCAATGTGCGATTTAAGATTTAGAAATGTTTCTTTTACCAATTAGGGTGCCTTTAAGTTTGGAGTATAGATGTTTAAAATTAAGACATTATCTTGGTATATTTTTTTCCTTTGATGAATATAAAGTGCATATATAAAATTAAAACAACCCTAAGATTCCACCTCACACCAGTCAGAATAGCTAAGATTAAAAACTCAGGTGACAGCAGATGCTGGCAAGAATATGGAGAAAGAGGAACACTCCTCCACTGTTGGTGGGGTTGTAAACTGGTACAGCCACTCTGGAAATCAGTCTGGAGCTTCCTCAGAAAAATAGACATAGTACTACCTGAAGACCCAGTTATTCCACTTCTGGGCATATACCCCAAAGATGCTCCAACATATAACAAGGACACATGCTCCATCCTGTTTATAGCAGCCTTATTTATAATACCCAGAAGCTTGAAAGAACCCAGATGTCCATCAACAGATGAATAGATACAGAAAGTGTGGTACATTTAAACAATGGAGTACTACTCAGCTATTAGAAACAATGATTTCATGACTTCATGAAATTTATAGGCAAATGGATGGAACCAGAATCTATCATCCTGAATGAAGTAACCCAGTCATAAAAGAACACACGTGGTATGCACTCACTGATAAGCAGATACTAGTCCTAGAAAGCTCTGAATACCCAATACCCAAGAAACAAACCACAGACATTATGAAGCTCAAAAAGAAGGAAGGCCAAAATGGGGATGCCTCAGTCCTTATTGGAAAAGAGAACAAAACTCTCATGGGAGGAAATGCAAGGTCAAATAGAGGAACAGGGATTGAAGATCACCCCGAAACTGTGTCACCTGGGGATCCATCACATATACAGTCACCTAATCCAAGCAGTATAGATGATCCCAAAAAGTACTTATGGCAGGAACCAGACAGAGATGCCCTCTCAGGAACTATGCTAGAGTCATATAGATTCAGCTGAGCATCTTTGCAGTTAACCATCTGTTTGAACCCTGGGACCCCAATGAGGTTGCTAAAGAAGGGACCTAAGGAGCTGAAAGGGGTTGACACCTCACGGGAAGGTGACAACATTATCAACCATCCAAACCCTCTAAAACTTCCATGGAGTAAAACCTTTGTGTGGACTTTGAGAGACCTATTGATCCAATTGCATATGTAGCTGAAGATAGCAGTGTCTGGCATCAGTGTGAGAAGAGGCTTTTGTTCCAGAGAGGGCACATTGTCCCAATGTAGGGGAATGACAAGGCAATGGGGTGGAGAGGGGGATCAGAAGGGAGTGCACCTTGGTGAAGGCAACAGGAGGGGGAAGGAGGATGGGAGGGGCGGGGTAAATGGATAACATCTCAAAGGTAAATACAGAGTATCTAAAAAAACCTTTTAAACCCTTTGATCAACATCTTCTATCCTATCTTTATTCTTCCACTTCTTGGCAGCCACCATCCTATTCTATACTTTTGTGAGATCATGAATTATTTGTCTTTCTGCTCCTTGCTTATCTCATTAAGTATGATGCTCTCTAGGCTTATCCATGCTATTACAAATGGTGGAATTGTCTTCTTAAAGACTGAATACTATTGCATTACCAAAAGCAATGGTGGATACTTTTAAATTGTAAAGATAACATTGCATTTATGTATCATGTACAACTTGATTTCTTCAGGTACATATACTTTGTAGAATGACCAACTTTAGCTAATTAGCAAATGCATTAACTAATAATAACACACAATACCCACTTTCTTTGCTTTTTCAAGAATACATGTATTAGTGGTAAGTGTGGTGGCATGCTTATAATCTCAAAATTGTGAGAAATGGAGGTAGGAGGATTGAGAACTCAAGGCCAATTTGTGATACACAGAGAAACTCTGACTTTCCCACCAAATGTAAGTATACATTGTATTTTCATTAACTATGGTTAACCCTGTTCTACAACTCATCTTTTGAATTTATTGCTTCTATCTCTCTATGTATTCTTTGAGAACTTTTCCCCCACACACCTTTCCCTCTGGTTTCTCAAATGTCTAGTAACCTGTATTCAGTTCTTGTCTTCTATGGGCTCAATAATTTTAGATATTATATCTGAGAGAAACTGTTCAGTTCTTGATTTTCTGTGCCTGAAATATGTCACTTAGCATAATGTTCTCCAGACTCATCTCTGTTGTCATGGATAATAGGATTTACTTCCTTTTTAACTATTAACATACAGTATTACATATATGTACCACTTTTTTTCTAATTTTAAGATTTATTTATTTATTTTATGTATGAGTACATATATTGTCACTGTCTTCAGACACACCAGAAGAGAGCATCAGCTCTCATTACAGATGGTTGTGAGCCACCATGTGGTTGCTGGGAACTGAACTCAGGACCTCTGGAAGAGAAGTCAGTGCTCTTAACAACTGAGCCATCTTTCCAGCCCACCACTTTTTTCTTGATCCATTTACCTGTTGATGAACACTTGGGTCTATTCTATTTGTTAGTTGTTGAGGGTAGTACTATCAAGTTGCAGAATCACTGGATCATGTGATAATTCTATCCTTATTTTTGGAGAAACATCCATGCTCTTTTCTATAACAACTGAACTAATTTTACATTATCATCAAGAGTGTAAAAGGGTTCCCTTCTCATTACATGCTCGCTAAAGCTTACCTAGTGGTTTTAATAATAAACATTTTAACAAGCATAAACATGATAACTTGTTGTGACTTAAATTTACATTTTCCTAATGATTGGTAATGTTGATAGCTTCCCATATATGTTACTTAAAAAAACAATGTTAATAAGAAACATATTTTCTTAGACATATTCAGAATGTCAATAAACCCACAGATTTTTTTTTACAACTACAGAGCATTAGTTAGTTAGCAGAGCAATTAACTTGCACGAGTTTTACTAGTGATAACTGAGGTTGAAGGAACTACCACGCAGTATATATGTCTAGTCAATGATGTGTACTTACAACTTGCTTTAACTT
This sequence comes from Micromys minutus, assembly GCF_963924665.1. Classification (NCBI taxonomy): domain Eukaryota; kingdom Metazoa; phylum Chordata; class Mammalia; order Rodentia; family Muridae; genus Micromys; species Micromys minutus. Next base: position 19,044,726 of record NC_137970.1, on the reverse strand, counting down.
TTCACGTCAGTCTGAATCCCTCCTCCATATTGTACCAATTCAAAAACATGGATTTCATAGAAATTTTCAGTATTGTGTTAATTAACTGAAGAAATTGGGACACTGTTGAAGAAAAATCAAGTCTTATAGGTCCTATGTTTCAAGTTATTTTGTTTAAAACTGGTGACTAGGAGATGTTCAATGTTTTAAAGTCAAAAAAAAAAAAAAAAAAAGAATTGCACTAGAACCAATTTATTCAGCATCAGCATTTCTTCTCTTTCCTCGTTTTTTTTTTTTTTTTTTTTTTTTTTTTTTTTTTTTTTTTTATTTTCTTTGTTATTCTGCTCTCCTTTGTCTTCTTGTGCTTACACTCCAGCCTTGACAACCCCCTCCCTTTTGGATGCATCAGGTTTTCTTTAACTCAGTAGGGAACAGTATCCCTTTTGTGTTTTTCCTTTGCCATTTGAAGTGGCATTCTTTTTATAATAACACCAAGGACAAAGCTGGGAGTTCTTCTTTGAATTGGGGTAATATTCAACATAGTACAAGAGGAAGCTGAAGAAGGCCTGTTCTAGTTTCATTTCTGTTACTATGACAAACACCCCTCCACAAAATAACACTAGGGAGGAATAGGTTTATTTGGCTCAAATCATTTCAGGGAAGTTAAGACAGGAACTCACACAGCTACTCACATCACATTCTCAGTCAGGAGCAGAGAGAAAACAGATACATCTTTGCTGGTTTGCTAGTTTGTTTACTATGCTCACCTAGATTTCTTTACTCTTACACACTCTAGGTCCAGCCCATCTACATTCAGGGTGGGTTTTTCTACATCAAGTAACAATCAAGACATTTCCCTGGCACACATGCCCACAGAACATCACTCAATTAAGAGTGTCTTTCCAAGGAAGTCTAAGTTGGGGCAAGTTGACATTTAAAACTATCAAAGGCCTTTTGGGTGTTCTGGTAAAAATTATTGAGGGGTTTCTACCCCACCTTGGATCTTTCAGTTCCCAGAGAAAAGACACAAAACAAAACCTTTACATTTAAAATAGGTCTTAAAACACTAGAGCTATTTAGATATCAACCGTCTATGGTATTTTGTCTATTTTCTTGTTAGTAACACTGAGATATAAACTTGTCATGTTCTTCCTGAGTTGCTCTGACTCCAGTCGGCCAATGGTCATGGTCATGTTCTCATGATTCACCTACGACACGGTGTCTGCTCCTCTGTCTTTACCTCTCTGCTTGCCCTCGTGGTCTCTGTTCAGACATAAAGCCTGGCAACTGAAGCCCCACCTACCTCTCTTCTGCCCAGCTATAGGCTGAAGGCATCTTTATTGACCAATCAGGGATAACTTGGGGCGAAGGGCAAAGTTACATAGCATCACTGGTGTACATGAGCCGACCAGGGCCAGTATTTAGCCTTGCAATACATAGCAACAGACCAAATCTCAATACTTGGGTGCATTGAGTTCCTAAGACTTCTTTTTATTCTCTTTCATAATGGGCCTTGTCTGATTTGTCATGCCTTCATTTTTTTTCTCTTAAGAAAACCTGGTCTTCTACTACTTTGATGATCTAGAAGCTGAGAGAAGCTGGATGAACCATCTGCAGGGTTTCTTGTGTTTCTCTTGAAAGGTTTGCATAGAGAACACACAAGAGAAAACTCTGCCTCTTGGATTATTTGAATTTTTTTTTCTATTGTGTGTTCTTGGTGTGGGTTTATTTTTTGGCTTCTCTATTCTGTCCCATTGGGTTATGTATTTCAATGCCAATATAATGCTTTAATGATTACATAAGGTTTGTATTGGGTTTTGAAGTGTCATTTGTTCATATTAAATTTTTCTCCTCAATAAGCCCTAGAGTTGCTCAGTGCCCATCTAGCTCTGACTGTCTCTGTGGGGATCAATTTCAATTTCTTTTGAAACATTAAATTTGTTTCTTTTGAAACATCAATTTGTTCACTTTTAATTTTTAAAAATTATTTTATTAAATACCCTCTGTGTTTACATTTCAAATGTTATGCCATTTCCCTTCTCTGATCCCCTCCCCCTCAACTTGTCTCCACGAAGGTACACCCTCTCTCAGTCACCCTCTACAACTCAGTGCCTTGGCATTCCCCTACACTGGAAAAATGTGCCCTCACTGGACCAAAGGCCTCTGCACAAATTGATACCAGACACTGCTATCGTCTGCTACATATACAACTTAAGCCATAGGTCTCTCCATGTGTACTCAATGGTTGGTGTTTTAGTCCACGGGAGTTGTGGAGGGTTTGGTTGGTTGATAATGTTCTTTCCATGGGGTTGCAGACCTTTTTGGCTCCTTTAGTCCTTTATCTAGCACTTTCATTGGAGTCCCCATGTTCAGTCTGATAGTTAGCTGCAAGTATGCTCAGCTGCATCTGTATGACTCTTGGCAGACAGAGCCTCTGAGGAAGCATCCATATCTGGTTTCTGCCAGAAAGTACTTCTTAGCATCAGCAATAGTGCATGGGTTTATTGGGTGCACATGGGATGGATCCCCAGGTGAGGCAGTCTCTGGATGATCTTTTCTCCAATACCTGCTCCTCTATTTGTCTCTTTATTTCCTCCTGTGAACCTTTTGTTCTTCCTTCTAAGAAAGAGTGAGGCCTCCACTTTCTGGCCTTCCTTCTCTTTGAGAAACATAAATTATGTGGATGGTTTCTTGGATATTCAAAGCTTTTTGGGTTAGTATCCACTTATAAGTCAGTACATGCCATGAGTATTCTTTTGTGACTGGGTTACCTCACTCAGGATGATAGCTTCAAGTTCCATCCATTTGCCTAGGAATTTCATGAACTCCTTGTTTTTAATAACTGAGTAATACTCCACTGTGTATATGTGCCACAATTTCTGTATCCATTCGTCTGTTGAAAAACATCAGGGTTCTTTCCAGCTTCTGACTATTATAAATAAGGCTACTATGAACATGGTTGAGCATGTGTTCTTGTTAGATGTTGGAGCATCTTTTGGGTATATGCCCAGGAGTGGTATAGATTGGTCCTTAAGTAGTACTATATCCAATTTTCTGAGGAACTGCCAGATTGATTTCCAGAGTGGTTGTACCAGCTTATAACCCCACCAACAGTAGAGGAGTGTTTTTCTTTCTCCACATCCTCACTAGCATCTGCTGCCACCTGAGTTTTTAATCTTAGCTATTCTGACTGGTGTGAGGTAGAATCTTAGGGTTGTTTTGATTTTCATTTCCCTGATGACTAGGGACGTTGAGCATTTACTTAGGAGCTTCTCAGCCATTCAATATTCCTCAGTTGGAAATTCTTTGTTTAGCTCTGTACTCCATTTTAAAAAAATTGAACAACTTTATTTAAAAAAAAACAAAGATAAATGTACAGATTTTAAGCATTTTTGCATAAAACTATATGAATATATTTTGGCAGTACTTGATTTTATTAAAGGTTTGATAGTATGAATTAAAATCTTACTAGTTACAATGAGCATAAAGTACATGTAAAACAAGATGTAACCTGGAAATAGTCAAAGTTTTCTTGGTGTGTAAGATTAAGCATAATGGTTTTTCATTTTCTTTTTCTTTTTTTGGCCTTTGTTTTTTCTTGAACTTCATCTAGTCTGTGAGTTGTTTCTGGGGTGTTCAGAACTTTCTGGGACTAGTATCCAATTATCAGTGACTGCATATTATGTCTGCTCTTTTGTGACGGGGTTATCTCACTCAGGATGATATTCTCTAGATGCATCCATTTTCATAAGAATTTCATAAAGTCGTTGTTTCTGATAGCTGAGTAGTACTCCATTGTGTAAATATACCACAATTTTTGTATCCATTCATCTACTGAAGGACATCTTGGTTCTTTCCAGCTTCTGGCTCTTATAAATAGGTCTGCTATGAACATTGTGGTGCATGTGTCCTTATTGTATGTTGGAGCATCTCTAGGGTATATGTCAGAAGTGGAATAACTGGGTCTTCAAGTAGTACTAGGTCCAGTTTTCTGAGGAACCACCAGACTGATTTCCAGAGTGGTTGTACCAGTTTACAACCCCACCAACAGTGGAGAAGTGTTCCTCTTTCTCCCCATCCTCACCAGCATCTGCTGTCATCTGTATTTTTGACCTTAGCTATTCTGGTTGGTGTGAGGTGGAATCTCAGGGTTGTTTTGATTTGCACTTCCCGGATGGCTAAGGATGTTGAGCACTTCATAGATGCTTCTCAGCCATTCGATATTCCTCAATTGAGAACTTTTTGTTTAGCTCTGTACCCCATTTTTAATAGGGTTGTTTGATTCTCTGGTGTCTAACTTCTTGAGTTCTTTGTATACCTTGGATATTAGGCCTCTATCTGATGTGGGGTAGGTAAAGATCTTTTCCCAATATGTTGGATGCCATTTTGTTTTTTTGACAGTGTCCTTAGCCTTACAGAAAATTTGCAATCTCATTAAGTCCCATTTGTCAATATTTGACCTTAGAGCATGAACCATTGGTGTTTTGTTCAGAAAATTTTCTCCTGTGCCTATGAGTTCTAAGGTTTTCCCTACTTTCTCTTCTTATAATTTCAGTGTACCTGGTTTAATGTGGAGATCTTTGATCCACTTGCACTTGAGCTTTGTCTGTACTCCATTTTTTAATAGGATTATTTGATTCTTTAGAGTCTAACTTCTTGAGTTCTTTGTATATATTGGACGTTACCCTCTATCAGATGTAGGAGCTGTAAAGATCTTTTCTCATTCTGTTGGCGGCTGTTTTGTCATTTTGACAGTGTCCTTGGCCTTACAGAAGCTTTGCAATTTCATGAGTTCCTTTTTGTCAGTTCTTGATCTTAAAGCATAAGCCATTGATGTTCTTTTTGGGAAAATTTCTTCTATGCCTAAGTGTTCTAAGCTCTTCCCCACTTTCTGTCCTATTAGTTTCAGTGTACTTGGTTTTATGTGGAAATCTTTGATCCACTTGTTTCTTGGGACCATTTACTTGGAAAGTTTTTTCCCAACCTTTTACTCTGAGGTAGTACCTGTCTTTGTTGCTGAGAAGAGTTTCTCGTATGCAGAAAAATGCTGGATCCTGTTTGTGCATCCAGTCTGATAGTCTATGTTTTTTTAATTGGGGGAATTGAGTTAATTGATGTTAAGGGATATTGAGGAATAGTAATTGTTTCCTATTATTTTTGTTGTTAGAGGTAGAGTTATGTTTGTGAGCTTTTTTCCTTTGGTGTTTGTTGCAAGAGGATTAGTTTCTTGATTTTCCTAGGGTGAAGTTTCCCTCTCTGTGGTAGAGTTTTCTATCTATTATTCTTTGTAGGTCTGGATATTTGGATTTTTGGGGATATCTTAAAGTATCTTCTGTATAGCCACCTTGGCAACCAGGCCAGGCAGGCTAGGGTGTAATTCCAGGAGCACCATTTGTAGCTTGTGAATCATTCCTGCCATTTGGGATGCTGAGGACAGCCCCAGGGATGGAAGTCCCTAAGGTTCCTTTCTACATGATCCCTGTTGATACAGCTTTTGTAGATTTAATGAAGCGGGTCCTTAAGACTGTGTGTAGTGTTAGCTACCAGTCCAGTCAGGGAGGAAATTCACTGGATAATAAGCAAGTGAATCTTGGGGAGAGGAAAAGAAGCTGCCTTTGTTTCCCCAACTTCCACATTTTCTTATTATCTCACGCAGATATCCCTGAGTGATCCTTTTTCTCCAAGCCACGTCCCACAAGAAAGTATATAGTTCTCTTTGGAAACCCGTCCCTGTTTTCTCTATCTGCCTATATCCCTTTAACTTTCCCTGTCCCACATGGTGATAGGAGAGAATTGATTCCCTCAGATTGTTCCTTGACCTCCACATATACTAACACTGATGCATTTGTATGTACACACACACACACACACACACACACACACACACACACACGGAGAGAGAGGCGGAAGAATAAATGTAAAAAAATTAATTACTGCAAGAAAACTTAGAAGAAAAAGTTTTGAACAATTGGTTTGAATAATAATATTCAAAATAGAGGTAACAAAGACAAATTCTCTGCCTATCCCATTGAGTGAGTCCAGCTAACACCAGGATTCTAGTTACATTTCTTAGAGGTCTCAAGAAGATCTGAGAAGACTCCATGCAGTCGGTATGACTGGAGACTCCTTCAAAGCTGTGGTTTGGGGGTAGTGGGTAGAACCCCAAGCCATGATTAATGTGGCCAATTCCCCCAGTCAGCCCCCACTTTACTTTCTTTGGAAGCCAGGAAGAATAAAGGGTCCTAATCTCTGGGGAACAAAAGGCTTTGATCTTATAATAACTAAATAGAAGTTTGCTCTGCAGCCTCAGCTTCTGTGCTATTAGGGTACAGGAATTACCCTACAAACCACACAAACACCAATCTCAGTCAGACAGGGATAGTTTATTGAACATACACGCCAGGACTGGTCAGTCAGGGCTTTTGGTCCAGATTTGGGCACTGAACCATGACACTGAGTTAAGATCTTATTGGGTTTTTAAGCCCCAAGTTCATAAACATCTATTCCAAGTTATTCCAATAGTCAGGATTTAGGGATAGGGGGAGTTTCCTAGAAACATGTCTTTGTTGTATACTTACTTTGTTCCCATTGGTTGGGGTATTAAACTGTGACAGGGGATTTTCCTTGTCTAATATTCATATTCTACTTGTTCACCAGGATGGGACCTGTCTAACATTTATGTCTTAACTTGCCAACCAGGATGTTAGTTACCCACGTACATGTCTCTGCTAAGCAGGATGCCAGTACCAAGGGAAGTCTTCGGAATTTAAACTCTACTTGACCATTACTCAAAATGGAAGTCTTATTCCTAACAGTTTCTTATATTGGGGCAGGTGTCTCTCTTATACTGGGGTCCTCCTGGGGGCAGCTTATACCATAAAAGCTTGTACATAGGTACAAGAAGTGCTGTTGGGTGGTTGGTTCAAGTCTAAGTTTATTGTGGGTAACAATACAAGACAGATTTATTGACTTTTATTATGATTGGTGTCCAAGGTTACAGAATATGTAATCAATTTTGGCATTAGAAAGTTTCCTAGTAATAGCAGAAACATGAGAACGTTTTCTTGTAAACAAGTACTTAGTAAACAGATAGATACTCAGCTATCCAAGTAACTGTTACCTAGGCATTAACATTTTACCTAGGCCATAATATTTTATTTAAGCCTTAACATGTGCAACCAGGGGTTGACACCACCATGCCTAAGCTGAGACATTGTAAGCCTACAAATGCATTTCCACCAGCAGCCTAGGAAGTGTGATGGGGCTGGGTACAGTCTCTGGGTCATAAGGTGGGAGGGACACACTTCCTCTGAATGTCCTCAGGCAGCCACACTTCCACAGTCCTGGGGCCAAAGTGGCACTAGGCCTAGTCTTCCTGGAGTTCTGTTACTTGCAAATGCCGTCCAAAGCAGATGGCAAACTATATCTATAAAAATGAAAATTTGGGACTGAAGCGATGACTCAGCAGTTAAGAACACTGATATTCTTTCAGGGGTCCTGAGTTCAATTCCCAGCAACTACATGGTGGCTCACAACCATCTGTAATGGAATCCAATGCCTTCTTCTACTGTGTCTGAAGAAAGATACAGTATATTCATATACATAAATATATCTTAAAACCAGCTATTCCACTTCTGGGCATATACCCCAAAGATGCTCCAACATATAACAAGGATACATGTTCCAACATGTTCATAGCAGCCTTATTTATAATAGCCAGAAGCTGGAAGGATCCCAGATGTCCTTCAACACAAAAATGGATACAGAAATTGTGATACATTTACACACTGGAATACTACTCAGCTATTAGGAACCAATGACTTTATGAAATTCCTAGGCAAATGGATGGAACTAAAGAATATCATCCTGAGTGAGGTAACCCAGTTAAAAAAGAACACACATGGTATGTACTCACTAATAAGTGGGTATTAGCCCCAGGAAGCTCTGAATACCCAAGAAACAATTTACAGACCTTATGAAGCTCAAAAAGAAGGAAGCCCAAAATGTGGAAGCCTGTGTATGTTCAGTCTCCTCTTCAGTAGAGCCTAAAATGACACAGACTTAAGAAAAGTGAAGATCACACCTCAGTTACTCTCAACAGATGGCGATTTGCTGGGGAGAACCTATATAACTTGATCTCGTTGTAGGAGAGTCATTACTTATTAGGTTTTTTAGGTGGTCTGATCCAATTTTCAGGTACCCTCAGACTGGTTACATCAAGTCTAGCTAGGGAAGGTCTCAAGTTAGACATTGATAAAGGTAGCTAACTCTATTAGTTTCATCTTACTTGATCATGAGTATAGACTGCCATACACCTCTGACCTTATAAAGCATAAAGAAATTAGGGGTAATGCTTTAAAATCAATCGTTCTGTCCTTTGTCATTCTCACCTGGTTTATCAGATAAGACTCATCTATCTAATCAAATCTATAGGTTAAAAAGAGGAGACGTACTTTGGATCTATCCTGTCAACATTTGGACTCTACAGCAAGCCTCCCAATTCAATATACACCAGAGAAATAATATCTTCTGTATATACATAATATTGTTGTATATTATTATGTAATACAGAACAAATTGTTCATCTGTTGCTTAACTTTACTGAAAAGCTGGTTCTGGAAATAGGGTCTGGTCTTCTAACTTCAGACCTAGGCATGTTTGTCTCAAAATGTTCTCCCAAGCCCCCTTTCCTGAGTCATACTGGTTCCCTGACTCTGTGACAGAGAGAAAAAAATGAAGACAGCAAAAGAGTAAATGACTCTTTGTCCTTAAGAACAGCTAATGGGTAAACAAATTTTAGCATAGGTACTATTATTTACCTCATGCTATAAAGATGTCTATAATACAAATAGCTAGTAGAAGTTCATTCATGAAGAGAATAGAGAAAACCCTCTTGTCTTAAAACAGATCTCAATAGTAACTCCAACCCTGTGTTTTTAGTAGGGCTTTCTTTGTTGCTTCCTGGGAGATGTTATAAACATGGATTTGGGGATGTTTTGCTACATATCTGCTGCTTCTGTCTATCTGCTACTTAAGCTGTTCAAAACAGAAAGCACAGTTTTATGGAAAATCACTTTCTGTACTATATAAAGGACATTGACCTTTTTTCTATAAGTTTTAACTGGGAACTTAGCAAGTCCAAAACATCAGACTTCTACAAATCAAAGGACTGCTCTTCAGAACACTTATAAGAACTAACTTTAAACAAAAACTGTATGTCTAATCCAAGTTTGCTTAAATGTTTGTTTTTTCTCAGTTTTCTAAGTGTTACACAGTAGTTCAAAGTACTAGACTTGTGTAACTTAACTTCTGGATGTTCAATTACTATACTCGGATGCTATACTAATGTGGTTAGAGAGATTAAAATGGAGAATAGCTTCCCCCTAGCCCTCCAAGTTCAACTAGATCCCAGGGGTCTTTGGGACATGGGTCAACATGTTCTCTGTAGTAAGTTACATGTTTTCTTGATCATGGATGCCATGGAGATCTCACCCACTAAACTCTAACTAGTGTCTAGTCTTCAAAGAGGTGGATCAACACAAAAGAAAAATTTTGCTCCATGTTTACAATGGAGTCCACAGTCAAGCAAGGCCTTTGACTTATACTCACATAAATAGAACTACTTGTGAAAATAAGACTAGAAGAGGCAAAGGTTCTTGTCAAGCCTCGATGACCCCTGAGGAGCAGATCCTCAATTCACCATAACAGTACAAAAACCCCAATTAACTTTAGCAACCTGTGTGGTCTTAAATATCAAGCAGTAAAGTATAGCCTAAGATTAAAATGGTTGGTATAACTCTTGAAAATTTTGTGGTTCACAATCCCTAGACAGTAGGCATAAATCCATATAGGATGTTATTTAAATAACTATTTCTCACTAATACCTTTTTCCTTGATTAAAAAAAAATGCAGCCCAGATATACGACATCATGACTTTGATTTATTTAAAAGACACAGACCTATTACACTCTCTCTCTCTCTCTCTCTCTCTCTCTCTCTCTCTCTCTCTCTCTCTCTCTCTCAGGAAGTTCCTTATCCTGTTATTTTATTTTTATTTATCCCTACAGATGCCAAGGGATTGGGTATGAACAGAAAGTGGTACTCCATGCAGTTCCCACTTAAGGAAGGCATAAACAAAACCTCATCAAAAGCCAACTTCTACTTCTATGAGACACCGGAGGAAGTCAGACTACTCTTCAAGAAATAACCATCTAAGACATAGATGAGTAATATACTTCTACATTCCTATGCTATTTCCTCTTGACATTCCCCCTACTATAACCTTGTCAGTAAGATTATATAGCATTTATCCCTCCTCATTGGACATTGACCAGCCAATTAACATTATCTGGAGTCTTTCTGGAAACAGTTATCTTTCTGTGGATTATATTCTTTTTTCTGGAATAGTCTTGAACAGTACCAAAGAAGTAATACTTCTTCTGGGGCTAAACCTGGAATGGAGAAACAATCATCACCATGTCTAACACCAAGGTTTGAGGAGAAAATCTAACAGATTGCTGGAATTGTTATCAAAACCCTCCCTCTAGCAAACCCAATTGGATTCCCTTTCAAGGGAATCTCTTAACTTTTAACTGGACTGCCCTAAAAGGGACCAAAGATCAATCCTAGTGACCCCTGAAAGGGACTCTGATGGATGAAGAATGTTCAGCAGGCATTCAGAACCATTCCCTATCTCAATAAACAAAAAGTAGCCATTCATAGGAGGCTGGCCCTCCAGGGTTCTAGCCTCTCTAAATGCTGGCTCTTTTCCTGTATAAAATTGCTTGCTCAAAAGTTTGAGAGAATCATCTTCAATTCCATCCATCTGGGCTCTACTGGAAATATGGCTAACTTCTGATCTTACTACGTTTTTTAGTTCCTTTTCTAGAATTGTGCTAAAACACCATGGCCAAGGCAACTTACAGAAGAAAGGGTTCATTTGGGCTTACGATTCTAACTATCTAGAGTCCATTATGGACAAAACAGCACGGCAGCAGGTGGCAGAGATGGCAGCTGGAGCTGGACGATGGGAGCAGAAAGGAGAGAGCAAACCTGAAATGGCATGTGGCCTTTGAGAATACTCAGAGCCTATGTCTGGTGATATACTTCTTCCAGTAAGGCCACACCTTTTAAACTTTCCCAAACAACAACAACCGAGGACCAAAAGTCCTCATAGTCTTTAATAGTCTCAACAGTATTTTAAAAGTTCAATATGGTTACTTTCTTTCTCATAGGAATAGCAGTAGGGAAGAAAAGGCCCACTGTGAAGATTTGTATATGCTTGGCCCAGGAAGTGGCACTATTAGGAGGTGTGGCCCTGTTGGAGTAGGTGTGTCACTGTAGACGTGGGCTTAAGACCCTCACCCTAGCTGCCTGGAAGTCAGTATTCTGCTAGCAGCCTTCAGATGAAGATGTAGAACTCTCAGCTCCTCCTGCACCATGCCTGCCTGGATGCTGCATGTTCCTGCCTTGATGATAATGGACTGAACCTCTGAACCTGTAAACCAGCCCCAATTAAATGTTGTCTTTTTAAGTGTTGTCTTGGTCATGGTGTCTGTTCACAGCAGTAAAACCCTAAATGAGACACCTGCTCAAAAACAAACATTTGAGAGATATGATAAGAAAAGTGGTATGGTTTTATAAAACACCTAGCCCAGAGCACCCTTGCCCTCCTGCCACAGCAGACTCCTAACTCTGGGTCCCCCTCTCATTCCAAAAAGCAGTCTCAGCTTGCCTCAAGAAAGCTTTTAGTTTCTCTTTCATTCTCTCTGCATTTTAGAATGTTGTCTTTCCCAGACAGTCAATTCTTTATCTGTCTCATGGAAGAAACTCAGCAAACACTAGGATACCCATTACATGGGGTTCTAACTCATGCTGTCAGGCTTGTCAGCAAATGTATCTACTGGCTAAGCCGTATTGCTGGATATCTTGAAACAATTTTATACTTTCATATTTTAAACTTAAATATTAAATACATTGTGGGGTGCAATTCTATTTTTCTGCATGTTTATATCCAGTTTTTACTGCACCACTTATGAAAAAGACTGGCTTTTTCCTATTGTGTGTTCTTAGCAGCTTTGTTAAAACTCAACTGAGCATAATTGCATGAGTTTATATCTGGATTCTCTATTCTCTCCATTGGCTGATGTATTTGTATGCCAGTGCTGTGCGGATCAGTCTGGCTTTGTACAGTATTTTGCAATTACCGTGATGCCTCCACTTGTGTGTGTTTTTTCCTGATTATTTCTAATTCAACAAATTTTCTTCCTACATCATAACAAAAGTCATATTTCTTCCAATTTCTGGTCACATGTTTTAAATTCCTATGTGAGACCTCTTCAGAATAACCTCTGCCATACTTGTGAATACCAACATTCTGTTTAAGACCATTTAGGTGTACATGTGTATGAGTGTGTATCTATACATATACATATACATATATATACATATATACTCACATATATACACATGCATATACATATACACATACAGATGCACATGCCATATAGGCACACCACACACACACACACACACACACACACACACACACACACACACACCACACACACACACACACACACACACACATGTATGTATGAAAACCAGGGTTTCTACCATGCCTTTGCCCATTTAGTTCCTGTCCTGGATAAGATACACACAGCTTTTATATTTACAATAACCCTAAATCAGCACTACAGCTAGGCAGATATCTACCCTCTCTGTTATTACAATATACTTTGCTATCGATAACCCCGGTTATTACTTACTATGTTTCATTTGGGATGCACCAATTGGCCAACCTTCGGAGCCACATTTTTATGGCTCACCTAACCCATGGCAGCTTCTCTTCCTTCTCTACCTTCTTCTCTCCTGGTTCTCTTCCACTCCCAAGCCGGAGAATATTTTTTTTCCCAACTTTTTTCTTTCTTTATTGTTTTTAACAACTTTATCTTAAGAAACAAAGATAAATGTACAGATTTTAAGCGTTTTTTGCATAAAAGTATACAATACATTTTTGTCAGTACTTGTTTTTTTTTTTTTTTTTTTTTTTTTTTTTTTTTTTTTTTTTTTTAAGGTTTGATAGTGTGATCAAAATCCCACTAGTTACAATGAGCATAAAGTACATGTAAAATAAGATGCAACCTGGAAATAGTCAAAGTTTTCTTGGTGTGTAATTTTTTTTTTTTTTTTTTTTTTTTTTTTTTACAATGAGCAAACAGTACATGTAATACAGGGTGCAACTCGGAATTTGTCAATGTGTTCTTGGTGGGTAAGGATTGAGCATGACTTTTTTTTTTTTTTTGTTTTGTTTTGTTTTCTTTTTTTTCTTGGACTTCATACAGTCTATGAGTTGTTTCTGGGGCAGTGGGATGCTAAGCCCAGAGGCTCACACTGCCCAAGCTGAAGAATCTTAAACACTGCCCATATCTCTTCTACCCAGCTATTGGCCGTTGACATCTTTATTTACCAATCAGAAATAACTTAGGCCAGAATCACTTGGGTCTACATATAGACTCCAGGTCTTAGGGGCCCACACTTAGCATTATAATTTCTACAGAGCCAAGGAACCACTACAGTTAGGTTGATCTACATCTCTTCCCCTGAAGTTATTTACTTCTACAGCTAGAGAGAGGGGGGTCTTGTGGATCTTGCAGGTTTTTCCCTTTCCAGACAAGTGATACTCTGTTCACATCGGTCTCCCCTGACAACTCCCACCTCACTCCACCTTGCCCTATAAAATGTGTGAGGGAATCTGCTCTAAGACATGCTATTTTGTCACACAGACTAACTTTTTTCCTTATTCCTCCATTACTGAGATAGAAATAACATCATTTTTTTCTTTTCTTTTATTGGATATTTTCTTTATTTACATTTCAAATGTTATCCCCTTTCCCTGTTTCCCCTCCATAAACCCCCATCCCATCCCCCCTCCTGCTTCTATGAGGGTGCTCCCCTCCCACCCACCCACTGGCATTCCCCTACACTAGGGCATTGAGGTTTGGCAGGACCAAGGGCTTCTCTTCCCATTGATGCCCGACAAGGCCATCCTCTGCTACATATGTGGCTGGAGCCCTGGTTCTCTCCACGAGGTGTACATGCATGTTGAGGCTAGCGGTTGATATGGGGTATCTTTATAAATTGTTCTTTTCCTTATTTTTGAGATTTTTGAGATAGGGTCTCTCACTGAAGCTGGGGATTAATGATTGGCCAGCCAGCCAGCCAGCCACACACACACACACACACACACACACACACACACACACACACACACAGAGAGAGAGAGAGAGAGAGAGAGAGAGACAGAGACAGAGACAGAGAGACAGAGAGACAGAGAGACAGAGAGAGAGAGACCGTGAACCACTCAACCCTAATGAGACATCTCCATCAAATCCCTTCCTTCAGAGCTCAGAGAACCCCAAGGAAGAGGAGGCAGAAAGAGTATAAGAGCCAGAGAGGATGGAGGACACCAAGAAAATAAAGCCCAGTAAATCAACATGAGCAAAGCTCAAATGGACTCCCAGAGACTGAGGCAGCGTGCACAGGATCTGCACAGGTCTGGACCAGGTCCTCTGTGTATATATTATGGTTTCCAGTTTAGTGCATTTATGGAATTCCTGAGTGTGCAAATGAGTGGGCATATGTTTCCTGTGCTTTCTCTTGTTCTGTTTTCCTTCTGTTTGTTTGCCATGTCTAAGTCTGATGTGTCAGTTTTTGTTTTATCATATTTTATTTTATTATATTATTATCTCTTAGAATAATATAATAAGAAACAAAAAAGTAGTGGATCCAAATGGGAGAGGAGGTAGGGAAGAACTGGGAGGAGTAGAGAGAAGGGAAACCGGAATCAAGATATATAAGAGAAAAAAATCTATTTTCAATAAAAGGGAAAAAATGCCATGTGTTGAACCAAATACTTCAAAAATATCTAAAGATAGCAACCACAAGGAAAGACTCTAATCCAAGTGGCAGTCTAACGGATAATTTGAATAGCAGGAAGAAAAACTATTTCAATAAACTAAAAGCCACCTGATAAATCTAATTATGTAAATTTATGATTACAAGAAGGCCCCATTTCACTGCTTAACATGGCAAGTTTCTATTTTGAAAGCTAGTAGATAAATATTTATTCTACCTTTGCGGTCATAGAATTCTAACTTATAAATGAAGGCAGAGGGAAAGAAGTAGAAAAGAAGATGTTTTCCATTCCATTCAAGAGTTACTGACATCAATTTAAAAATGGGAATGTCATAAAATGGATCAGGTCACAACCCCAGAGACTAGTGATCACAGTTGTTTTTAAAGATTATAGCACCCCTATTTTTAGGCACAAACAAAAATACAGGCAGTAACAAAATTCATCTCTTGTGTACTCATTAACTAATTTTAATGATTATCAATTTACAGCCTAGATTCTTCTTTCTATACCTCACACGCCCTTTCCCATACTCATGTTAAAGGAACCTCTACACATCTCATTTTATTCACTATTTTTCAGACTATATTTTAGTTGAGGCTTGAATGGAAAATGTCACCCATAAGTTTATAAGCTTGTACTCTTGGAGATACCCATGGGGTGGTACTCTTTTGCAATGTTATTTAGAGTGTGAAGCCTTGTTTGCTAGAGGAAGTGAGTCAGGAAAGATGGGCCTTGAAGTTTTATAGTCTTGTTTTATAGCTCTCTGCTTCCTCAGGGCAGATACATACGACCAGCTGTCTCACTGTCCTGTCACCGTGCCTCAGAAACCATGACAGATTGCATCCCTCATTGAACTGTTAACGAGGGGGCCTGGGGAGATGGCTCAGTGGTTAAGCTCCTTGGCTGCTTTTCTAGAGGACATTTCGATTCCCAGCATGCACATGCTGACTCATAACTGTAATTCTAATTCCAGGAATCAAAACTCTTCTGGCTTCCATGGATACCAGGCACACAAGTGGTGCTCATACATGCATACAAACAAAATGCCCACATATAATATAAAGTTAATTATTAACAAACAAAACCCATAAGCCAAAGGAAAAATTTCCTCTCTTACATAGCTATTTTGGCATGTCAAGAAAAGAACAAATCTCTAAATCAAGATTTTTTTCCTTCTTTTTAATCTGCTTGTTTGTTTACATTCCAGATTTTACTCCCCTTCTGGTCCACCCTTCAATATTTCCACAGCCCATACCTCCTTCCCGCCTACCCTCTGACTCCACGAAGATGTCCCCACTACCCCACCAGACCTTAAACTCCCTGGAGCCTCCAGTATCTTGAGGGTTAGGTGCATCTTCTCTGACTGAACCCAGACTCGAGAGTCCTCTGCTCTGTATGTGTTGGGGGCCCCATATCAGCTGGTGTATGCTGTTTGGTTGGTGATCCAGTGTCTGAGAGATATCTGGGGCCCAGGTTAGTTGAAACTGCTGGTCCTCTTACAGGGCTGCCCTCCTCCTCAGCTTCCTCCAGCCTTTCTTTAATTCAACCACAGGGTCAGCAGCTTCTGTCCATTGGTTGGATGCAAATTTCTGCATCTGACTCTTTCAGCTGCGTGTAGGGTCTTCTGGAGGGCAGCCATGATAGGTCCCTTTTTGTGAGCACACCATAGCCTCAGTAATAGTGTCAGGCCTTGAGGCCTCCCCTTGAGCTGGATCCCAGTTTGGGTCTGAAGCTAGACCTTTTTTTCCTCAGGCTCTTCTCCATTTCCATCCCTGCAGTTTTTTTTAGATAGGAATAATTATGGGTCAGAGTTTTTGTTGTTAATTAGATTTCTCAGCTCATGCCCGGACAAACCACATCAAACCAATACAGTTCTACGTGGAGAGGTTTAATAGAACAGGGATGGGACAGGGGTCAGGGTCAAGGGAAGAGAAGAGAAAAAGAGAAAGAGGAGGAGGGGTTTCAGTCTTTTGTAGGAGTAGTGATGTCACTTGCTCCCAGGTGAAGGTGGGTTTTTGAACAGATGTCTTCTAGGAATGCTTTGGCTGTTTCCATGGCAATGAATGTGCCAGGTTCCTGTCACCTGTGGGTGGAGTCATTGCTGGGGGAAGGGGCTATCCTAATGCCAACATTCCTCCATTTTTCTTATCATAAAAAGAGAGAAAAAGGAGAGGATAGGGAAGCCGATGGTGAAAAGGGAATAGAGGCGTCGAGTCTCTTAAACTACTTCCTGCTGTCTTAGGGTATCATAAGGGTGTAGCTGGTTTTCACCATCGGGGTCTGCTTGGTAAATGTTAACAACAGGATCCTTCATGGGCAATGGCTTGTAGTCCTGTAACAGGAACTGATTAATGGTTTGGTTAGAATTTTTTTGTATCTGTCATTGAAGGAATGTAGAGACAAGATTGTTAAGGCAGGGGGCAAACAGTAACACCAGAAAGATGACTAGAAGAGAGGTTACGAAGGGGAGTATCCACTTCCATCTAGGGTTTTTGATGGTCCAGAAACTGGAGGTTCCCTGGAATTCTGTATGTCTGATTGTAGCTCCTGGATCTTATCTCTCACTAACTCCATTGGCTGACGTAGAAGCAGCATTCTTCTTGGAGAACAGGCAAAGGCCACCTTCTTTAGCTGTCAGGACGCCCAGCCCCCGTCGATTTTGAAGCTGCCAGGGAATCTATATCTTTTTGGATAGTGAGCAAAGTTTCAGACACTTTTTGAAACCTGTTGCTGAGTACGGAGGTGATCTCATTATATTTGGTCATAAAACTAGTTATCCCTGCTATCCCAGCGCTAGTACCTACGGCTATTTCTGCAGCTACCAAAAGTGGCACGACCTGAACTGCTCTCTTATGTTGGGCAGCCATCATATTGATGACTGGGATTGGCAGGGGCTCGTTTCCCTGGATCACTCCTAGTTCGGGGAAAAGGAGAACCAATGTGCAGCTTTCTGACCAGATGCCAGGCAAACGATGGTATGCCTGCGTGCCACAGAGGATTGATTTTAGATCACTGGGCACTGTGGCAGAGATGGAGTATCAAGGGTTGTGGTTGTATTGCAGTCTAGGGAGCCTAACATTCCTACAGGATATGTCCCAGATGTCTTAAAACAATTTGCCATGCCAAGAAGAGGGATAGAGGAAAGGTATGGGGTCATGGCAACACCAGAGTCAGGACAGCTGATAAAGGGTGAGGTAAGGTTATTAGGCAACATCACTGGGGAGGCTGTAAGTGGCAATTGTGAGTTTATTCCAGGGGGTGGGCATAGCCAGCAGTCTTTAAAGTGGCTGGGTTGGGTGACGTTAAGGAGTTTGTATGCTGAGGTCAAAGTCTGAAGCAACAGGCAGAAGGACAAGCTGGTGCCATTTATGAGGGGGGATGTTAAGGGAGTAAGGGCCTCAGAGGGGTGTTTGATTATTTCTCCTACCCCTTTTATATCTAGGGGTTGGGCAATTGAGACATATTTTCTCTGAATTTTGATAGTACTCACTGGGAACCCTGGTTGGTTTTTATGGTAGAGCTTACCGACAACTCCTGTCTCCCACCTGGGATCCCATGGATCTTGTATGTAGAAAAAGAGCATCTTGCGTTGTTGGTAGAAGAAGTGGTGCGTCGGTGATCCTAGCATATGTATCTGACAAGCCCAATATGGGCAGCCCCCATATTTATCCGGCCATTTTTTTTTTTTTTTTTTTTTTTTTTGCAATCATCTGCTGTCTGGTCAAAGAGAAAGCAGGTAAAGAGGTCATAGTACTTGGATGGGATGACCGACACAGGGACGACAGCGATTTGAATCAGTTCTTGACATCCCGTCATAGAGCAGTTTCCTGAACCTATTTGGAAGGACTGTTTGTTATCTGCGGAAGTCTCTTGAACCTCAAATCTCCAGATATATGGGCTTCCCTGGATAAAAACAAACAGTAAAGGGAAGATAAGAAGCCCATGTCTAATCCAGTGGTGTTGACAGTGTCTTATTTTCTGGAACTGGCGACAAGGTGGGTTGTCTCGACGTCTTCTGGAGCTTGACAGAGCACGGTCCTGTTAGGATGTGTATGAAGAATGTTTAGGTGGGGGAATAAAAGGTTTGAGATGGGACAGGTGGACCCAGTGAGGGAGTCCCTCCAGTTCGGCCACTGTAGGTGTCACAAGAATCACCTTAAAGGGACCCTGCCATTTAGGAGAGAGGGATGAGGGCCAGTTGTCTGGAGGGAATAGAAGAACTTGGTCTCCAGTGTTGACAGGCAAGGTTCAGTGTGTGGACGGGGTAGATGGTGGTCAGCGAAGTTCCACAAGAGAGAGCGAAGGTGGCAAAGTAATGGGATGAGTAGATGGTCTGGGAGGGGAGAGCATTTAGGTGAGAGGCCAGGAGTTAGGACCAGACACCCATACATGAGTTCAAACGGTGAGGCCTGGAGCGGTCGCTTGGGAAGAGCTCATAGTCTGAAAAGAGCCAGAGGTAGTAGTTTTACCCAATCAAGGTGAAGTTCCTGTGACAGCTCGACAAGGTGGTTTTTAAAGAGTGGTTAGTTCTTTCTACCTTCCCTGAAAATTAAGAGTGGTAGGGAATATGAAAAGGCTAGGAGATGTCTAGAGCCTTAGACAGATTTTGAGAGATTTGAGAGGTAAACTCAGGACCATTGTCTGACTGCAAGGAAGCTGGGACACCAAATCGGGGGATGATCCCTCGGAGGAGGAGATCAGAGACTGTTGTTAGTTGTGGGAAATGCCTCTACCCAACCTGAGAAGGTGTCTACCAAGACCAGGAGGTATCTGGCTCATTTGACAGTGGGCATGAGGGTAAAGTCAAGTTGCCAGTCGGTTCCGGGAAGACAACCTCAGGCTTGATGGGTAGGAAAAGATAGCTACCTCTGGTTCCTTGTTCGTGATGGCAGTGGTTGGGTCAAGGGAGCCTAGGCACCTTCAGTCATCCATAGCCAAGCCTAGGAGATCGGCTGGAAAGTTATTTGGGTGTGATGTCCCTCTGTCCTGTGGGACACAAGGGCAGTCTACAGCCCAATGTCCCTCTTGATGGCACCTAGGACATGGCCCCCTTGGCTTGTGGGGGCTAGGGCAAGCTTTTGCCCAGTGACGTTGTTGACCACATCTGTAGCGGGGGGGGGGGGGTGCGGTGGTTCCTTGGTCTTAGGAGACCAGGAGTTTGTAGCAGTAGCTGGGGCTGGTCAGACAGCCTTAGCAAGCATATGGTAACTTTGTTTGCGAGCCTTTTCTTCTCTCCCATGGTGCACTTTAAAGGTCAGCACCAAGACTTCTGCCTGTGGAGTTTGGGGTCCCCTCCCTAGCTTTTTAAGCTTGTCATTTATGTTGGGGTAGCTCTGGGAAAAGAAATCAGAAACAATGACTTTATGAAATTCTTAAGAAAATGGATGCACTTAGAGAATATCATCCTGAGTGAGGTAACCCAGTCACAAAAGAACAGACATAATATGCAGTCACTGATAATTGGATACTAACCCCAGAAAGCTCTGAACACCCCAGAAACAACTCACAGACCATATGAAGCTCAAGAAAAACAAAGGCCAAAAAAATTGAAAAATCATTATGCTTAATCTTTACACACCAAGAAAACTTTGACTATTTCCAGGCTACATCTTGTTTTACGTGTACTTTATGCTCATTGTAACTAGTAAGATTTTAAGGCATACTACCAAACCTTTAAAAAAATCAAGTACTGACAAAAATGTATTCATATACTTTTATGCAAAAATACTTTAAAAATTTGTACATTTATCTTTGTTTTTTAAAATAATGTTGTTCAATTAAAAAAAACCCTAAGGGGGAAAAAAAAAGAAATAGGTCATTAGAAGTTGTTTACCTTCTGGGTTTTCAGGGTCTAAATTAGTGTATTGTAATAGGGACTTTGTGAGGCACTCTAAAACATTGGGATGGGTTTTCCTGTCTGTCTTGGACAACCTCTTGCAGTTTTTCAAAATTTACCGGTTTTAAGGCTGCGCTGCAGAGATCAGCCAGGAGGCAGGTTATGAATTTGTCTCTGGCCAAAATACCACCCGTGGAATTATAATCCCATCGGGGATCTTGGTCAGGTACTGCCTCAGATCCAATTGAGTATGTAACATCTGTTTGATGGATCTCATCTGCATGCATTTTTGCCTGCTTCCAAACTTGCCAGCATTCCTCCGGAAGTAAATTATTAGTAAGAATCATACGTACATCATGGAACATCAGAGTGTAAGATTGGGCAATGTATTGGAACTCTTCAATAAAAGCAGATGAGTTGGAGGTCTAGGAATCCAGCCTGCTTTCTATTTGGGAGAGTTCATTTAGTGAGAAAGGAACATGGACACAGACTAGCCCATCAATGCCAGCCACCTCCCTTAGCAAAAGACTGATGCTGGTCCAGGCATCTCTGGTGATGAAGAGTCAGGTGGGAGTTTGGCCCAGTAATGGGAGGGGTAAAACTAGGTGGTGAGGCAGAGTGGCCTGTAGCTGGCACAGGCGGGGAGCTGGTGTGTGTGGAGATGGGGTGGGGGTTAAGTTGCAGCATAGAAGGGGATGAGAGAGGGTGGGAAGTAGCGTGGGCAGTGCTCGGGGCGGGTGGTGTGTCCGTGCCCGCACCCGAGTCTGGTTGTGGGAGGGAGGGTTCTGAAAAGCTCAGAGTAGCGTGAGTAGAAGCTGAGGCGGCGGTCTGGATTTTATGGTGGAGAGAGTGTGTCTCATTGGCTGGGTCAAGAGTTGTGGTGTCATCTTCTGTATGCCTCATTGCTAAAAGGCGGTGGGTGGGGTTACAAGAACACAGAGAACGGTTAGAACAGTTAGATAAATGCCTGTACATAGGGAACCTCTTTCCATGTACCAGATCATTGGCAATATGAGTGAAGGTCTCGTAAAATTAACGAGTCTAGGATGCCATTTTGTGGCCATTTTGAGTCATTATCTAGTGGATACTGAGTCCAAAAATTATTGTAGAGGTGTATCAATTTAGATGTCTTTAGCTGAGGTGTCAGTTTTAGAGATTTGAAATTTTCCAAGAAACATCCTAATGGGGAGCCTGGTGAGACATTGAGTTGCCCATTGGGAAGAAAAAAGGGAGGGAGGGGCTACTGAGTTATCTCAAGCCGGCATCCCAGTGGATAAACTCGGTAGAGATAATTTTGCCAATGCACAGGAGTCTTGGACTACCAGTGGCTTCGCCAGATCCCGGATCCAGCAGAGAACACCCTTGCTGGGCCTGAGCTTAGGGAGTTAAGAGTTAAGCGGCTGCAAGAGTCCTGAGGGGAGGGATGAACTGAAGGGCGCTCCCGAGGGGGTCTTCTCAATGGTCAATGTCTGTCTCAAACCTGTGGCTATAGAGAATTAACCCTCTTTGCTTGCAAAGGCTGGTCAAACCTTGTTTGGGAAATCTGGGATTCTCTTTGCCAACTGGAGTGGTAATCCCTATTTGGTGGTAATGCCAGTGTTTGAGAAAGAGTCTTAGCCACAATCTGGTATCATGAAAAGTGAAACCGTGTGGCATGCGGCTGATCTATCTCAGCAGCCCACTCGGCGGGAGCAATCGGCATATGCTGGGTCGCAGCAGGCAGTGGCTCACAAGTGTGTCAGTAACAGCGAAGACTCACGTGCTGGAAGTCTAGGAGTTGGACAGCTGCCGGCAGATGGTGTTGAGTGGCGGCAGAGGGTGGGCAGACAGCCGTGGCAGCTGGCGGTGGCAGCAGTGGCTGGCGGTGGTGGGCAGGGGCGGCCAGTAGCAGAAGGCGGTGGACAGTGATCAGCAGTGGCACGAGAGACGGTACAGGAACTTGAGGCAGTGGCATCCGAAGTTAAGAGGAGCAGGCAACCGCAACAGGGGCCATGCAGCCACCACTACGCTGGGGCCAGGCAGGTCATGAGAGAATCTAGGATCTCCGTATGGCCCACCAATGTTGTTAATTAGATTTCTTGACTCATGCCCGAACAGACCACATCAAACCAACACAGTTCTACGTGGAGAAGTTTAATAGAACAGGAATGGGACAGGGGTCAGGGTCAAGGGAAGAGAAGAGAAAAAGAGAGCGAGGAGGAGGGGTTTCGGTCTTTTGTAGGAGTAGTGATGTCACTTGCTCCCAGGTGAAGGTGGGATTTTGAACTGATGTCTTCTGGGAATGCTTTGGCTGTTTCCATGGCAATGGATGTGCCAGGTTCCTGTCACCTGTGGGTGGACCCATTGCTGGGGGAAAGGGCTATCCTAATGCCAACAGTTTTGTCTGTGGGATGGCAATCCCATCCCTCACTTGATGCCCTGGAGGTGGGCTCTACAAGTTCCCTCTCCCTATTGTAGAGCATTTCATCTAAGGTCCCTCCCTTTGAGTCCTGAGAGTCTCTCAACTCCCATGTCTTTGGTACATTCTGGAGGGTTCTCCCAACCTCCTACCTCCAGAGGCTGCCTGTTTCCATTCTTTCTGCTGGCCCTCAAGTCCTTTTCCATCCCCAAATACCTGATCATGATCCCCTCTTCTCCTCCCCCTCCCCTTTCCTTCCCAGGTTCCTCCCTCCCCCCTTGTGGTTGCTTTCTTCTTCCTTCTCAAGTAGGACTGAGATGTCCTTCACTTGGGCCCTTCGGCTTGTTAAACTTTTTAGTTCTGTGGACAGTTTAGACAGTGTTATTTATTTTTTGAGTAGCTGTCTGGTTCCCTGTCGGATATTTTGGCAGCATGCTTGCTACCTATACACTAGATACTAATAACTAACCTTTTTCCTAGTTGAAACAAACAAAATATCTCTATAGAAATTTCCAAATGTTCCTAGGAGGTAAAATCTCAGAGGAATAAGGCTGAGAATGATGGAGCAGGAAACATGATGTCCTCCTCTGGCTTCTGTGTATGGACACACATGTGAGCATTCACCTATCTCTCCCGCTCTCTCCCTCTCTTTCTCACAAACACATCACACTCATACCTCCCGACTGCTGGGGTTACAGGACTGTGCCACCAAGCTTGGTCTTATAAGGTACTGGGACTAAATCCCAGGACTCTATATGCTAGGTACTCTATCAACCAAGTAACATCCCCAAGCCCCTCTCAAAGAAGTTATAGTGAATGCAAAAATTCTCAACAAAGTACTAGCAAATTGAGTTTAGTAGAACATCAAAAGTATCACTCATATGATCAAGCTGGTTTAATTGGGAATAGTTCACTATGTGCAAGTCAGTAAACACAATGCATCATGTCAGCAGGATAACAATCACACGTTCGGCTTGGCAGTGCTGGCTCATGCCTTTAATTCTAGCACTTGGGAGGCAGAAATAGGTGGATCTCTGGAAGTTTAAAACCAGCCTGGTCTACAGAGTGAGTTCCAGGATAGCCAGGTCTATACAGGGAAACCCCATCTCAGAAAACAAGCAAAGAAAAAACATATTAATATTACATTCCATAAAGAAAAGGCATTTGATAAATTTCAACATACTTTAATGATAATGTCCCTGAATAAAATTAGGTGGAGAAGGATCTTACCTTAACAACAATAAAAAAGCTTTTAGCTAATATCAAAGCATTTCCTATAGAATCAAGAGCAAGATGAAGGTGTCCGTCCTCAGTGGTCTTTCAGTTTAAGTACTATAACTTTAGCTGATTCAAAGAGAGAAGAGAAAAAATTAACATATGCAAACAGGAAGAAAGGCAGTCCACTTATTCCCATTAGCTGATGATATGATTCTCTATATAGAAAAACCTATAGACTCTGAGGTAGGAAAGAATAGGAAGTGGCTTAGTTTTGGATCCCTATTTGGTTTGGCTTTATGCACACTCCCCAATCTTGTAATGATGCATTTAGCAGCCTAGTTTCTTCACCTGCATGTATACTGTGTGTGTGTGTGTGTGTCTTACAATGAACCTAGCAACCTCAGACCTCCAACCCACATCATCCTCTGGACCTCCAACCTGCATCAAGCTACACATACTCTAATCTTTAAACAATTGTGTACATTTCCCTGACCCTGGTAATAATCAAATTAAGACAGTTTCTTTCAATTTGAGTGTATTCTCAATGTCTTGAAGCATGACAAATACAAGGGACAATTTGGCCTGAACCAGTATTGGGAGCTGAGCAACAAGGCCAAATTGTGTTCTTTTGCATAACCGGGCACATGTATGATTAAAATCAGATGCATTATGAGAAGGAACATGCACTATATAACCATATATGTATATATATATATATATATATATATATATATATATATATATATATATATATATATATATATATATATATATATCCCAATCTATGTATGTATCAAAGTAGAGAACCACTTAAATGATGCTCTTAGTAAGTACTCTCTCCTTTCTTTAGACCCCATAATAAAAGACTGAAGCCTGTAGCTCAAGATCTTGACTGTTCTTACCCATGTGGCCCACTGTCAATCTTGACAGGACATCCTTCTCTAATGTATAGTATAACTTTGTTCTGAATCTAATTATTTGAGTTTAAATTTTCCAGATAAGAAGTATTTAATCCCAGCACTCAGAAGGCAGATGGATCTCTGTGAGTCTGTGACCAGCTTGATCTACATAGTGAGTTTTAAGACAGCCAGAGCTGTATCACAGAGAGCCCCTGTCTCAAAACATTTTTAAAAGAAAGCCAAGAATCGGGAAACATCTAGCCCAGACCTCAACTATCAAGAACAACCTCACCTAAGGACTATTAAATAAAAAAAAATTAACAAAGCAACCAGATACAAAACCAACAAAAGTCACTTTTTATACATTAATAATACATTCACCATAATAAGAGCCTGTCCCACAAGATTAAAAAAAACCAAAACTCAAACAAACAAACATCTTCAATACAATTAGAAATGTTAGTAGAAGCCAGGCAATGGTGGCACACACCTTTAGTCCCAGCTTTCAGGAGGCAGAGGCAGATCTATCTCTGTGAATTTGAAGGCAGTATGGTCTACATAGTCAGTCTAGGATAGCCAGGGCTACACAGAGAAACCGTGACTCAAACAAAACAGAAATAAAACAAAATCAAATGGGCAAATGATCTGAGTAGATACTTATCAAAAGAAGAAATATAAATGGTTAATAAATACATGAAAATATTTGAACATCATTAGTCACCAGGGAAATGTGAATCCAAACTATAATGTGATATCACATGTGAGTTAGAATGTTCATTGCTGTGCTCACTTCGGCAGCACATATACTGGAATGTTCATTGCTTTGTTGTTCTTGTTTTATTTTTATCTTATGTGCATTGGTGTTCTGCATGCATGTACATCCATGTGATTATGTTAGATCCACTGGAGCTGGAGTTACAGACAGTGGTGAGCTGCCATGTGGTTGCTAGGATTTGAACTCAACACCTCTGGAAGAGCAGTCAGTGCTCTTAACTTCTGAGCCATCTCTCCAGTCCTCGTCATTTTTATTTTCTTTAATCACATATTGTGGCAAAGATGTGGAGAAAGCAGAATTTATACACTATTGGAAAGAATATAAACTAACACGACATGGCCATTATATATTCTATTTCATCCCAATTTGGGATATATCTGTGGTAGTTTGAATATAATTGACTCCCCTAGGCCTATAGGGAGTAACACTATTAAGAGGTGTGGCCTTGGTGGAGTAGGCGTGGCATTGCTGGAGGATGTATGTCACTGTGGGAGTGGGCTTTGAGGTCTCCTATGCTCAATCTATGCTCTGTGTTTCTCAGTCTTCTTCTGCTGCCTATGGAACAAAATATAGAGCTTTCAGCTCCTTCTCCAGCACCATGTCTGCCCGAACAGTGAGTCCATGTCCTGCCGTGATGATAATGGACGAAATGTCTGAAAACTGTAAGCTAACTCCAATGAGACCTTTTCCTTTATAAGAATGGCTGTGAAACGTTCTCTCTTCACAGCAATTAAATCCCTAAGACAATATCCAAAACAAATTAAATCAGCATACTAGACATTATTATAACACTATTCATAATAACTAAGATACAGAAAAAAACCTAGGGGCTCATCAAAACTGTGGTATGTATTCAAAATGGAGTATTTATCCATAGAAAACAGAATCCTGACAATTGTAGCAAAATGGATATTATTTTAAGTGAACTAAGTCAGATACAGAAATATAAGCATGCTATGTTTTTTCACTAATTTGGAAGTTGAAAAAGAAAGTGAAGCTGAAATGAGAATGGTGGGTAATAGGAACTGGAATGAATGAAGGAGAGGAAAAGGACACCAGATTTGATCAGCACACACACACACACACACACACACACACAGGGAAATATCACACTGAACCTGATTGCTGTGTATTGTCAATTGATGTTAATAATAGCTAATAAAAAATAAAAATAGCCAACCAAAATCCTAGAACAGATTGGGGAAGGGCTTATCAAATTCCAGCCCTCTCTGAGGAGCTGTTGACAGTTGGTGGCTACCGAGGAAGGGAGAATCAGTTTTCTTCATGGATACTAGCACAGGGAAGCTACCCACACTACAGTAGATGGTCGGACATCCATGCACATACAGCATTAAGTGGACCCAGTGAACTTTTAAAAGCACAGGGATAGAGAGATGGCTAAGTGGTTAAGAGTACTCGTTCTTGCCAAGAACCTGGGTTCTGTTACCAGCATCCTCATATTGGTTCACAACCACCAGTTCATCCAATGCCCATTTATGAGCTCTAAGGGAACTATATATATGTATGTGGTGAACCTATATGCAGGCAAAACACATTATATTTTAAAAAACATATAAAAACCCAAATTAATAGGCAATCATTAAAAAGCAGAATAGCACATGAAGTTTGGGGGAGAAAGTAATGAATGTAAAGTGGAAGAATCAGAGGAGGGGGAATTGGGAGTGGACTTAATCAAAATACATTATATACCTGGATAAAATTCTCAAACACTAAAAAATGAGAAACTGGAATTTGATCAGCACAAGTTTTTAGAGGTTCAAAGCTATATGTATCATGTTTATGTTTATAAGGCAAATATGTATTGTAAAATCTTTATAGTATATCTAGCCAATGGGAATAATAAATGTAAACTAATGTACCAAAATTAAGGTTGTATAAAAGATGTATGTGTGGTTGGTGAGATGGCTCAGTGGTTAAGAGCACTGACTGCTCTTCCTGAGGACTTAAATTCAATCCCTGCAACCACATGGTGGCTCACAACCATCTGCAATAGGATCTGATGCCCTCTTCTGGTGTGTCTGAAGACAACAGTGTACTCACATACATAAAATAAAAAGTAATTCTTTAAAAAAAAAGTAAGAAAAGATGTGTGTGTGTGTGTGTGTGTGTGTACTTCACTCTCAAATCGTGAAAACAGAACCCATGTTGTGGTTAACTTGATTTTCAATTTAGATTGCATTGAGGAGTGTTTAAGGGATTAGCACACACACCTACAGATGCAGGGCTCATGATTTATTGACTGGAGAAGATCTTCGGGGAATCTGTGAGGCACCATCCTATGAGCTGAGAATCTGAATAGAATTAATAGTTCTATTCAGGGAATAAAAGAGAAAGCCACTAGTGCATCACCACCTCCTCCAAGTTTTGTTCTTTTCCTTTCTGTGATTGTGAAGGTTATTCTTTATGTGCCCAAAGAGCTATCAACATCAGCTTGTCAGTTTATTTTTACATTTTCATAATTTATATAATTTAGTAACCTCTGTTCCCCTCATTCTCCTCCCCTTTTCCCACTGGGACTTTTCTCACCAAGTTGCCTCCTACTACTATGTCTTCTTTCTTCCTGTTTCTTTGTAGCCCGCTAAGTTTTGGTTTTTGTTTTGTTTTATTCACTTTGCATCCTAATCATTGTCTCCCTCCTGATAACTCCGTCCCACAATCCTTCCCTTCTCCCTTCCTCCTTTCCCCTTCCCCTCTGAGAGAGTGGAGGCCTCCTCTGGGTATCTGCCCATTCTGGCACTTCAAGTTTCTGGGAGACTAGGTGCTTCCTCTCCCACTGAGGGAAGACAAGGCAGCCGAGCTAGTAGAATATGTCCCACTGACAGGCAACAGCTTTTGGGACAGCCCTCGCTCCAGTTGTTCAGGACCCACATGAAGACCAAGCTGCACATCTGCTACATATGTGTGTGTTCTTTGGTTGGTGGTTCCATCTCTGGGAACCCCAAGACTTCAGGTTGTTTGGCTCTGTAGGTCTTCCTGTGGAGTTCCTATCCCCTTTGATGTAACCCACTAAGTTTAATAATAGTTACTTGCTTCAGTGTAGGCAAGAGCTTATGTAGTACATCAAAACCAACTCATCCGAGTTCGATGTTGTAGTTAATGACTTAAACCCCAGCCTATAGGAGACAAAGCTCTGTGAGTTCATCACCAGTCTGGTCTATGCAGTGGTTCCAGGAGAGCCAGAGTTACATAGTCAGATGCTGTCTCCAAAACACTCAAAACAAACCAAAACAAGAACAAACCATCTGTGACTATACCACTGAAATAAATTAAACCTCCTTAATTGTCAATAGTCCGTCAGAAGGGCATGCCCTTGTGGGTCATCCCATCCAAGATGAATGGTGAAGGTGTCAGTCTTGTGCAGATATCCAACCACAGCTGCAGTGAGTTTGTGAGTTTAATGCCTATGTCGCGTCCAGAGGACAGCTTTTCAATGCGCATCTCCTCCATCTCAGCTCTCAACATTCTTTCTGCCTCCTCTTCTATGTTACCTGAGCCTTGTAGTCCCTTCAGAACTTTCATAGCTATTTTGGTGATTCAATAAATATGTTTGAAGACAATTACTGTATCATTAATGTTTATTGTTCATTTGTAGTATATTTTTAAAAAATATTTTATGCACATGGGTCTTTTAGCTGCGTAGAAGTGCATCATACTCATGCCTGGTGCCTACTGGGGCCAAAACACAGTTGAAGATCCCACAGAACTTACAGAAGGTTCTTCTGACTCTTCCAGAAAAGCACATGCTCTTTACTGCTGATCCCCAGGACTATGTATGTCATTTGAGAATGACGTGTTCATTTATTGACTACGTTGTTTGATTTCTTGTTATTTAGGGTTTTTGATTTGTTTTGACCTTTTTTTGTTCGTTTTTACTTCTTTGTATAATCGATGTACTAATTCCTTGCCATATATATCTATTTTCAGCAAAGATTTCTCTCCCATTCTGTAGGCTCTCTTCACTCATAATTACTTCCTTCGTTGCATAGAAACATTTTAATTTTATCAAATCCAATTTTTCAGTTTCTTGGTACTATTGCCAGATGAACAACTGGGATCCTTTTCAGGAATTCCTTACCTTTGCATATATTATATATCATATAGTATATTCCCTACTTTTTCCTTTAATAGCCTCAGAGTTTCAGATCTTGCATTAATATATCAGGCCCAGTTTGAGTTGATTTTTGTACAGGATAAAAGCTAGGGACCTAGTTTGATGCTTCTATTTGTAGATGTCCAATTATTCCCCTACCATTATTTGGTAGCTGTCTTTTTACAATGTGTATTCTCCCTGTCTTTGTCAAAACTCTGATCTGTAGCTATGCAGGCTTATATTTGGGTCCTCTATTCTAGTCCACTGATCAATGCATCTGTTTTGTGGCAGTCACAATCTATTTTGTTCCTGTGGTTCTGTGGTATTAACTGGACTCACATCTGGTAATTCTCCACAACTGTGCTTTTTGATTAGGGTTACTTTATCTATCTGGAGTCTTTTATGCTACCATGTGAATTTTAGGATTTTTTTCTCTTTCTGAAAAGAACAGCAATGTGAGGATTCTGATAGGGATTGCATTGAATCTGCAGATTGCTTTGGTATAGCTGTTTTCACAGCATTAATTTTGCCAGTTCATAAGTGGGGGAGGACTTTTCATCCTGTAGTCTTCAGTTTCTTTCTTCAGTGTTAAAGTTGTCTTTGTAGCAGTCTTTTATTGCCTTGGTTAGATTTATTTCCCAGGTCCTTTTGAGGCAATTGTGGACAAGATTGTTTCTTGATATTTTGTTCTCAGCAAGCTTGTTACTAGTATACTGAATTTTGTATAATATGTTAATTTTGTATTCTGTAACTGTGGTGTTTATCAAGTCTAAGAGTTTTCTTGTTAGTGTCTCTTACAAGTGGAATTATCATTTGCAAATAAAGATAAACTGATTTCTTCTCACCTGTACTCCCTTTTTTGCTTCTTTCTGTTTATTTTTCCCCCTTCCTTCAAGACAGGGTTTCTCTGTATGGTCCTGGCTGTCCTGGAACTCAGTCTGTAAAGCAGGCTGACCTTGAACTCAGAAATCTTTCAGCCTCTGCCTCCTGAGTGCTGGGACTAAAAGGCCTGTAGCACCAGCACCTTTTTGTTACTTTCTACTCTCTTATTGTTCCAGCTAAAATTTCAAGGCCATTGAATAAGAGTGGAGTAAGTGAAAATGTTTTTTTTTTTCACATGATTTTTTTCATATGAACTTTTACTATGTACTCATTATCATTACATGCAGATGTGCCTTCTATTTCTAGTTTCTCCTGGGCTTTGAAAAAAACTATAAATGGATGTTGGACTTTGTTGAAAAAGCCTCTTCTGCTTATATTGAGATGCACTATATGAGATCTCTCCTTGGGTCCATTACATTTATTGGTTGTCAAATGTTTAACCAACATTGTATCTCTGGAACAAAGTAAACTTGGTCATTGGGAATGACCATTTTGATGTGTTCTTGGATTCTGTTTGCAAGTATTTTCCTGAGTTTATTGTTGTGGTTGTTGTTGTTTTTATTTATTTTCTATTGTTTTTGTTTTTTGCATCTGTGGTCTTGAGAGTTTGGTGGCATTCTGTCTCTTTCTTTTCATTTTGTACACAATCATGTTTTATTTGAAAAGATGTCTATACTGTATTGAGTAACATCACAGATGACCAAGACACTTCAGCTGTTCCAGCAACACAGAGTCCCCACGGAAAGATGTGGTATGTCATGAAGACCGGAAGTATCTTCTGTTAACATCAAACCTTTCCATTCACCACATAAAAGCAGTTAAGATTATACAAGCCTATCTCTGCTTTCCCTGTCTTCTCTGAGAAGCAGAAGGCAGGAGTTAGGAACTGGTCATCCTTATTTCCTACACTAAAGCAGGCACGGGAGTCATATCCACTTAAGGACTGAGTTTTGTTCTTGCTTCTACAGGAGCTGGGCCTCTGGCATCTTGTGACAGCCAACAGCTTTCTCAGCATCTGAGATGAGATCTCCATTGTTCAGAAAGAATTGGCCGATCTGAGGGCTTGAGTCTTAGAGAGATGAGGATGTGGCTCCTCAACTTGGGCTTTCCATCACTTGGGGAATGGAGTAGACAGACCTCT
This sequence comes from Micromys minutus, assembly GCF_963924665.1. NCBI lineage: Eukaryota > Metazoa > Chordata > Mammalia > Rodentia > Muridae > Micromys > Micromys minutus. Next base: position 19,012,570 of record NC_137970.1, on the reverse strand, counting down.
GGGTCATCAAGTCAACTGAGGCTTAGAGATGGTTTGGAGACTTTTAAAAAGCAAAGGATCTTGTGGGAACAGAAGGCACAGTGGATGTTTCTGAAAGAGTCCAGTGAAGCTCCTTAAGGGGCTGCCTATCATGCCTGATTTTAAGTTTATTCTTTCTACAAAATGACTCAGACATATTTGAGAAGAGACCCCACTAGGCTGGTGTGGGGAGCTGAATGCGGACGCCATTACAAGATGGCGCTGGCTCCCTCACCGTTTGAGGTAAACAACTCCATATATAGTAATGCTCTTGTCAGCTAAGGCGCTGCACCCTGCTCATGTGCAGTACATAACCTATCTCCGGCCAATCCCGAGGCCTCTGGTGTCAGCAGACTGGTGACAACCAATCATGGCAAGCCCGTATGCGCTTCTCCCTATATAAGCGGACAGCTAGGGTAGTTCGGGGCCCCTCGCTTCCTGCTCTCCCCTTCAACCAAGAGGCTCCCACAATAAAGTGTGATCTGAGAAGAATCCTCTGGTGGTGGTCGTCTTTCCTCGCTGGTTGAGGAGCGCGCCGCAGGCTGGAATGTGTATGTATCAACTTCAGCTGCAGATTGGCATCTGCAAAAAGACCCGTGCCTCTGTGATATAACATTTCCAGATTCCTTTTGCTCTTAAGAGTACTAGGGACTGGCCAGGAAGAGCCCATGGTTACAGTTTCTAAAGCTGGTATTATGTCTCGGTTTTGGTCCATTTTCTATGCATGTTGTCTTTTGAATCATCGATCATTTTATATTATAAAATTTGTTTTCCAAAGGCAGATGCTTCCAGGGGCCCATGGCTCGTCCCTTATCCTTCCTTTGGTACTGCCGGTACGTGGAGGGGTCACCATGGCTGTGAGTGGGGTGGGTGGACATTCCGTGGGTCATCTTCCTCCACAGGAAGAGGATGGGGAACAGGGCAAGTTGGAAGCTCACTTATTTTCAGATGTGTTGGGAGAAGAACCTGTTCTGTTTAGCTCGTTAGGGCGAGAACCTTCCAGAACTCTTCCTCATCACCACAATGATGATCCCTCTGACGAAGTCAATGGCAAACAAGGTGCCAACTATGATTCCAACCAGGGTCACTACTGCCAAGCCATCTTTCTTATCTGTTGTCTGTGTTTCATCATCTGCGTTATCTCTATCGGGGTGACTTGTTTTCTTGTCTGCAGAGTGGCTAGTCACCACTTGACAGTGGCTGTATGCTCATGTTCTTTTTGATCATGTTCAGAGGTTCCTGAGGTTGGCAGTTCCTCAATGGGAGGCTTCGTCTCACTCTCCGTGTGTGTTGGTACCAGAGGTGCCTTGCCAGTAGACTTAGTCAGCCCACCAGTAGTGGCCATGGTTGCTATTCTGTCTTCTAAACCTGGGGTCACCATACCATCTCCTGTACCTGGGGGTCACAATATCATCTCCCTGCGCAGAAGTTCCAGAAGCAAACGCTCCCCAAAACTCAGAACAACTCTAGCGCGGTCCACATCTTGATCTCGTTGGAGCCTCAGCAGCTAGTGGATTTTTGTGGGTTGTGAAAAGATGAAAACAAAAAAACCAAAAAATCTTCAAAGCCACAGGCCCAGCCTGGAAGAGCTCGGGAAGAGGCTGGAAGGCGGTGAGCAGAAGTCCCAGCGCCAGAGTGTCCAGGCTTTCTCTGCTCGCGGAGGGAGCAATCACAGCAAACTTGGCAACTCATTCTCTTTCTATTTTATGGAGTAGTTTAAGAAGCATTAAAGGATCTAACCTAGAATTTTCTTACTTAAGAGATCAATTGGGTTGTTATTGCAGAATTCGGTTCTGTCCTTCCACCATGTGAGTTCTAGAGGGTTAACTCAGGTTCTCAGGCTTGGTGGCAACCCTCCTTCCTTGGTGAGTCTTGTTGCTCGTCCACTTTCTGAATTTTGATAGTCATCTTTTCATAGATTTAGGACATTTTATGCTATGGCTTTATTGACTATTTTACTTACATCATTAGCTGGAGTTCTTCTATCTTCATCATTAATACATTTTATGTTTTAATGGAGTTCTGTAGATATATGTTGTATTCAAATGTCCATATTGTTTTATGTCTGAATCTATTTTATTTTCCATGTCAGAAAGCCTGTAATGCATTAGTCATTGGTGAACCTTTCTATTTTCTTTGGATTAATGAGCTTTTCATTTCTAAAATTTCAATTTGGTTAATTTCTTTTTTTCAGTATTTCTATCTTTCTGTTAATTTCCTCTTTTATATCCTCTATTGACGTTCTCACTTCATCCGAATGTTTCTTTGTATTCTGTGTGGCTTCATTTGGGAGATTATTTATGTTCTCTTTGATTTAGTCAAATGTTTATTTTAATTATTCTTTAGTACTCTTAGGATTTCATCTAGCTCACCTTTATTGAATGAATTACTATGGAATTGATGTTTTCCAGAGGGGGGGGGGTCATACTGCCTTGATTTTTCAAGTTTGTTATTTTTCTGTATTGGGACTTGTATATCTGGGATTATATCACTGGTTAAAATTTTTATCATGTACTCTTCCAGTTAAAGAATTTGCAATGTTCAAGTAGGGCTAAGTTGTAGTAAGCTTGAGATGCATGGTTTAGTAGCAAATTTCTCAATCCAAATACCTAGGGCACTGTGTGCAATCTTCTACATTATTCTGAGATTTAAGAAGAATATTATTAGTTGAAGAGGCAATCATAGAGTATACCATGGTATTATTGAAATAGCAAGTTATAAGTAATTTCTTTAACTCAATAACTATTTGGGAATAGTTTATTAGGCTTCCTTACAGAGGAACCAATAAATTTATTTGGCTTCCTTACTGAGTGTAGATAAATAGGTCCTTACAGAGATGTAGGTGTTCCTTCCCACGAATGGGCTTCACCTGGAAAGCCTTTCTCCAGCAAAGATAATATCTTCTTCAAACAACAAAGGAGCACCCCTGCTGTTCCCCACCCCCAGGCCAGATGCAATTCAATTAAGGCAGAGCTGCACACAACAGCTGTTAGAGAGTAGTTGGGAAACTCAGGTGAGAAAGTTTATACCCTGCGGTGTAGACAGTCAACAAACCCAGTTGGTATGACCTTTTGCAAGGGGGCAGAGATGAATGTTCTAAGATTGTGCTTGCTTTGCTCAGAAGACAATCACTCAGGGCAAACTATAAGACTGTTATAGTGTACTGTAAACTATTAGAAAGATTAGAAGAGAAAAGAAGTACACTCAGTAAAGATTGCAAGGATAGGGATTAGTGGTGTTCGATGACCTAGAAAAGACTAGAGGAAGGGAAAGTAGATGGAAAAGAGACATTGGGATACTTTTCACTCATAGGAGAAGATGGGGAAAAGGAGAAGGAAATAAAGTTCGAACAAGAGAAAGCTTATATGGGTTGTGTATGAGAATAACGGGGAGTACATAATGGGTGAAGAAGAGAAAAAGTGTAATTGAATATAAAAACGAAAGCAAGCTGTATATGTTTAAGAATTAAAAATTAGAAAATTAGACGCAATAATAACTAAAAATGACAATATAAAGTAAAAACATAATACGTAAAACATTATTTCACCAGCATTTCTTGGTGGGTGATTTTTTTTATTGAACAAGTTTATTTTTAAAAAAAACAGAGATAAATGTACAGATTTTAAAAGCATTTTTGCATAAAAGTATATGAATACATTTTTATCAGTACTTGATTTTTTTAAAGGTATGAAAGAATGCATTAAAATCTTACTAGTTACAATGAGCATAAAGTACATGTAAAACAAGATGTAACCTGGAAATAGTCAAAGTTTTCTTGGTGTGTAAAGATTAAGAATAATGATTTTTCATTTTTTTGGCCTTTGTTTTTCTTGAACTTCATATAGTCTGTGAGTTGTTTCTGGGGTGTTCAGAGCTTTCTGGGGTTAGTATCCAATTATCAGTGACTGCATACTATGTCTGTTCTTTTGTGACTGGGTTACCTCACTCAGGATGATATTCTCCAGATACATCTATTTTCCTAGGAATTTTATAAAGTCACTGTTTCTAATAGCTGAGTAGTACTTTGTTGTATAAATATAACACAATTTTTGTATCCATTCATCTACTGAAGGACATCTGGTTTCTTTCCAGTTTCTGGCTATTATAAATAGAGCTGCAATGAACATTGTGGTGCATGTGTCTTTGTTGTATGTTGGAGCTTCTCTGGGGTATATGCCCAGAAGTGGAATAACTGGGTCTTCAGGTAGTACTATGTCCAATTTTCTGAGGAATCGTCAGACTGATTTCCAGAGTGGTTGTACCAGCTTGCAACCCCACCAACAGGGGAGGAGTGTTCCTCTTTCTCCCCATCCTCGCCAGCATCTGCTGTCATCTGAATTTTTTATCTTAGCCATTCTGACTGATGTGAGCAGGAATCTCAGGGTTGTTTGGATTTGCATTTCCCTGATGATTAAGGATGTTGAGCACTTCCTTAGATGTTTCTCAGCCATTCGATATTCCTCAATTGAGAACATTTTGTTTAGCTCTGTACCCCTTTTTAAAATAGGATTGTTTGATTCTCTGGTGTCTAACTTCTTGAGTTCTTTGTATACCTTGGATATTAGGCCTCTATCAGATGTGGGGTTGGAAAAGAACTTTTTCCAATCTGTTCGCTGCCTTTTTTTTTTTTTTTTTTTTTTTTTTGAGAGTGTCCTTAGCCTTACAGAAGCTTTGCAATCTCATTAAGTCCCATTTGTAAATATTTGACCTTAGAGCATGAGCCATTGGTATTCTGTTGAGGAAATTTTCCCCTGTGCCTTTGTGTTCTAAAGGTTTCCCTAATTTTTCCTCTAATAGTTTCAGTGTACCTGGTTTAATGTGGAGATCTTTGATCCACTGCACTTGAGCTTTGTACAAGGAGATAAGAAAGGGTCTATTTTCATTCTTCTGCATGCTGAGTGCCAGTTGGACCAACACCATTTGTTGAAGAGGCTGTCCGTTTGCCATTGAATGTTTACAGCTCCTTTGTCAAAAATCAAGTGCCCATATATGTGAGGGCTCATTTCTGGAACTTCCATTGTATTCCACTGATCCACATGTCTATCTCTGTACCAGTACCATGCGGTTTTTAACACAATTGCCTTGTAATATAGCTTAAGGTCAGGGATGATGATTCCTGCAGATGTTTTCTTATTGTTGAGGATGGATTTCTCTTTTCTAGGTCTTTTGTTATTCCAGATGAAATTGCACATTGCTCGTTCCAACTCTATGAAGATTTGGGTTGGAATTTTGATGGGGATTGCATTGAATCTGTAGATTGCTTTTGGTAAGATGGCCATTTTTACAATGTTGATCCTTCCAATCCATGAGCATGGGAGATCTTTCCATTTTCTGAGATCTTCCTCGATTTCCTTCTTCAGAGATTTGAAGTTCTTGTCGTACAGGTCCTTCACTTTCTTAGTTAGAGTCACACCAAGGTATTTCATAGTTTTTGTGACAATTGTGAAGGGTACCTTTTCTCTAATTTTTTTCTCCACATGTTTGTCCTTTGAGTATAGGAAGGCTACTGATTTGTTTGAGTTAATTTTGTATCCAGCCACTTTGCTGAACTTGTTTATCAGCTGTAGGAGTTCTCTGGTGGAATTTTTGGGGTCACTTACGTACACTATCATGTCATCTGCAAACAGTGATGTTTTTACTTCTTCCTTTGCAATTTGTATCCCTTTGATTTCCTTTTGCTGTCTAATTGCTTTGGCCAGTAATTCCAGTACTATGTCGAATAGGTAGGGGGAGAGTGAGCAGCCTTGTCTAGTCCCTAATTTTAGTGGGATTGCTTCAAGTTTCTCAATGTTAAGTTTGATGTTGGCTATTGGTTTGCTGCATATTGCTTTTATTATGTTTAGGTGTGGACCTTGGATTCCTGTTCTTTCCAAGACTTTTAACATGAAGGGGTGTTGAATTTTGTCAAATGCTTTCTCAGCATCTAGTGAGATGACCATGTGGCTTTTTTCTTTGAGTTTGTTCATATGGTGGATTACATTGATGGATTTCCGTATATTAAACCATCCCTGCATCTCAGGGATGAAGCTAAATTCATGGTGAATGATCATTTTGATTTGTTCTTGGATTCGGTTTGCAAGGATATTGTTGAGTATTTTTGCATCAATGTTCATAAGTGAGATTGGTCTGAGGTTCTCTTTCCCTGTAGGGTCTTTGAGTGGTTTAGGAACGAGTTATTGTGGCCTCAAATAATGAGTTAGGTAGTGTTCCATCTCACTATATTTTGTGGAATAGTTTGGAGAGTATTGGTATTAGGTCGTCAATAAAGTTCTGATAACATTCTGCACTGAACCCATCTCGACCTGGGCTTTTTTTTGTTTGGGAGGCTTTTGATGACTGCTTCTATTTCTTTAGGTGTTATGGGATTATTTAGATGGTTTACCTGGTCCTGGTTTAACTTTAGTATCTGGTATCTGTGTAGGAATTCATCCATTTCTTAGAGATTTTCCAGCTTTGTTGAGTATAGGCTTTTGTAGTAGGATCTGATGATTTCTTGAATTTCCTCAGTTTCAGTTATGTTTCCACTTTCCTTTCTGATTTTGTTAATTTGAATACTCTCTCTTTGCCCTCTAGTTAGTCTGGCTAAAGGTTTATCAATCTTGTTAATTTTCTCAAAGAGCCAGCTCTTGGTTTTGATGATTCTTTGAATGGTTCTTTTTGTTTCTATTTGGTCAATTTCTGCTCCGAGTTTGATAATTTCTTGCTATCTTCTCCTCCTGGGTGTATCTGCTTCCTTTTGTTCTAGAGCTTTCAACTGTGTGGTCAAGTTGCTAGTGTATGCTTTCTCCAGTTTCTTTTTGGAAGCACTAAGAGCTATGAGTTTTCCTCTGTGCTGCTTTCATTGAATCCCATAGGTTTGGGTATGTTGTGTTTTCATTTTCATTAAATTCTAGAAAATCCTTAATTTCTTTCTTTATTTCTTCTTTGACCCTGCTATTGTTTAATAGAGCATTGTTTAGTTTCCATGTGTATATGGGCTTTTTGTTGTCTTTTTTGTTATTAAAGACCAGCCTTAGACCATGGTGATCTGATAGGATGATAGATACCAATGGGAGATATACCCCTGACATTTTATTCCCTTGTGATGCTTTATCAACGTTTCTAGGTAGTATTGACTTTTTGGAAAGAGTTAAGACTTAGGATTGAATGAGGGCTCCCACATCCCCACCACTAATTGAGGAGTTATTGATAGTTTATGGCTGCTGGGGAAGTGGGAGCAATTTTAATTTGGGCATATGGCCACTTGTAGGGTTCCCATGACCCAGAGGATGATATCATGCCCACGAACATATGGGAAGCATGCCTTAACACATTGTGTAACATGAACAAAGATACAAAGGTAGAGTGGGATGTGTTAGGGGAATTGGAGAGGAGAAATTGAGGTGGATACAATCAAAATACATTGCATATATGTATGAAAATATCGACAATACAATTTTAAAATATTATACTAATTTTCTTGAGATACCTTCACCCCATCCTGAAAAACTGTTGTCAAGAAATCTGACAATGAGCGGGGAGGTGGTGGCTCACACCTTTAATCCCAGCACTCTGGAGGCAGGGGCAGGCAGATATCTGAGTTTGAGGTTAGCCTGGTCTACAGACTGAGTTTCAGGACAGAGGTTTTACTTTTTCCTTCTGTTTAAGACTCTATCAAATCATCCTCTTGTAGTTTTATTTAATACATAAGTTGTATTGTTTTGCATAAAATATCTTCAGTCAAAATAGTGTTATTTAAGCACATTCTTATGGGTTTGGGTTTATAATTAAGGGGAAATTTTAAATTATAGTTTTAATCTCTTCTTGTTATAGTTTTGTTAAAATGTTCTACTTCTTGATTTTGACTTAATAGTTTCCACCTTGATCATACTTCATTTCTGATTGTGGTGGTGCAATGAAATGTGTGGAGAGGGAAGACAGGTGAATCACACTTTTGAGGCCAATCTGGGCTATTGCAGACTTAAAAAGTAATAGTAATTCATTTCCTCTGCCCACATTTTATACTTTCCTGTTCACAGACATTCACTGACTTCTTTGGTAATCTCTTAAACCCATGTAAAGTCTGCAGTCCTTTGCTCAATATTTGTTTCTTCTCTTTTCTTTACTAAATCTCTCTTATTCTTTCCCCTTATTTGTTTTTTTCCTTTGATACAAATTCATAGATATTTATGAATGATAATGTGATAACTTAATATTTGTATTGATCAAATCAAGGCTCTTTTAACTTGTTTTTGGTTGGTAAGATTATCTTGCTCGTGTGTGTGTGTGTGTGTGTGTGTGTGTGTGTGTGAGAGAGAGAGAGAGAGAGAGAGAGAGAGAGAGAGACTGGTTGACATTAGGTGTCTTTCTTAATTACTCTCCACTCCAGGTCCACTCCAGGTTCTGAACCTAGAATTTAACAATGTAGCTAAACTGGCTGGCAAGCTACAGATATTATCTCTGCTTCCTCAGCAGTGGAGTCGCAGCCATGCACAGCCATGCCTGGCTTTTTCTAAGGACACCAAGGATCTGAACTCAGGTCTTCATGATTTTACATTATACCCTCTACCAACTGAGCTTGATTAGCTTAGTCTCTTTATTATTTTTTCTTGCTTCTTTTTCAACGATTTTTCACAAACTAAACTTTATTTACAAGTAATTAAAAAACTAAACATCATAATATTTGAATAAATGGAACAATATATTTAGTTGTTGATTAGTTAAAACAATATTGTATAGAAATTTTAAAACATGCGTTTTATGTGTATGAATGTTTTGCCTGAATGTATGTCTGTGCATCACATGTGCCTAGTGCCTTCAGAGACTGGAAAAAGGGCATTAGATCCTCTAGGCCTAGAGTTATAGATACAGGTTCAGTGAATTGAACATGGGTTTTCTGGAAGAACAGCTCTTAACAAGTGAACCATCTCTCCTGGTTCCAAAACAATATTTTTAATCATTTTAAACTAATTCAATGACTTTTTTAGTATTTCCTATCATCACACCACAGAAAGACTGAAAGATTTTCGTCTTATTCACACATCTATTTAAGTTGTGGTAAAATTACCATAACACAAAATTTGCTGTCAACACCATATAGAAGGTTATAGCTTAAATATTTTATGTATATTAATATTGTACTGCCATGCTCTGGAATTTTCTTTGACACAAATTTATAGATACGTATGGATGGCAATGTGATAATTTGACATTTGCAAGTTTCTCTGGTTTGGGTTTTTGTTTTGTTTTGTTTGAGTTTTTTTTTTTTTTTTTTTTTTTTTTTTTGTTTTTTGTTTTTTTGTTTTGTTTTGTTTTTGAGACAAGTTTTCTCTGAGTAACACAGCCCTGGTTGTTCTGAACTAACTACTAACTTTGTACACCAGGCTGTCTTTGAACTCACAGAGATCCACCTGCCTCTGCCTCCCAAGTGCTGGGATTAAAGGCATGTGCCATCTCTTCTAATTTCCCCACTGTTTAATAATTTGATGAGATGAAATCTTTTTCAGTATTTAAAATCATCCAGACATTAAAAGTGCACAATTCAGTAATGACAGAAGGAATAATATACATTTCATAATGAAATAGTACTAGGATCATAGTATGCCATAATGGAGAACAGAAAGACAGGACATACATAGGCAATCCCAAAGCCTGGTGTGACAATCCAGTTTTTAATAAACTGTACAACAAACCATTGTAAAACATAGTGTTTTGTTTCAAATTTGAAAGGTCCTCCATAGTCTCCAGACTTGATTTCTAGGTCAAGGCGCTGTGTAGGGGCGTGTGTAGACCAGTAGAGATCCAGGGACACAGACCAGGTACAAGGGAAAGGCAAGAATATATCACTGACAACAAGATGGCGAGAGGAAAGCAAAAGAGTATGTCCCAAGGAAACCAAGACAACCTGGCAACACCAGAACCCAGCTCTCCCATAACAGCAAACATTGGAATGCCAAACACTCCAGAAAAAGAAGACGCAGACCTGAAATCATACCTCAAGATGCTGATAGAGATACTTAAACAAGAACTGGAAGAAAAGCAAAAATCTTCAGATGCTTTTATAGAGGAAACGAAAAACACTCAAAGAACTCAAAGAACTAGAGGAAAACAGAACCAAAGAGATGAGGGAATTTAAAACAGAAATTGACACATTAAAGAAAACACTAAAAGAGACAACCCTAGAGGTATAAAACCTAAAAAAGAAATCAGGAGTCACAGAAACAAGTATTTCCAATAGACTACAAGAGATGGAAGAGAGAATTTCGGGGGCATAAGACATTGTAAACATAGACAAAACAGCCAGAGAAGATGCAAAAACCAAAAAGCTCCTAACCCAAAATGTCCAGGAGATCCAGGACACAATGAGAAGACAAAACCTAAGGAAAATAGGAATAGAAGAGGGAGAAGAGTATCAACTAAGAGGCACACTAAATATCTTCAACAAAATCATAGAAGAAAAACGTCCCTACCCTTAAGAATAAGATAACCATGAGCATAAAACAAGCCTACCAAACTCCAAATAGATTGGATCAGAAAAGAAATTCCTCCTGACACATAGTAGTCAAAATGCCAAGTGCCCAAAGTAAAGAAAAAATATTAAAAGCAGTAAGAGAAAAAGGCCACATAACAAATAAAGGCAGACCATTCAGAATCACACCCGATTTCTCAACAGAGACTATGAAAGCTAGAAGAGCCTGAACAGACATCATGCAGACTCTAAGAGAGCACAAATGTCAGCCCAGGCTGCTATACCCAGCAAAACTATCAATCACCATAGATGGAGAGACTAAGATATTCCAAGACAAAACTAAATTTACACATTATCTGACAACAAACCCAACACTAAAACGAATTATAGTTGGAAAACCGATTACAATGAGGGGAACTACATCCTAATAAAAACAAGAAAACACCTAAGCAAGAAAACCAAAAGAAGAAAGACATACAGGCACAATTCAACCTCCAAAAGCAAAAATAGCAGGAAACAGCAACTACTATTCCTTGATATCTGTTAACATAAATGGACTCAATTCCCCAATAAAAAGACATAGGCTATCAGACTGGATACATAAACAAAACCCAGCAATTTGTTGCATACAAGAAGCTCATCTCAGAGACAAAGACAGACACTATCTCAGAGTAAAAGGCTGGGAAAAAACCTACCAAGCAAATGACCCCAAGAAGCAAGCTGGAGTGGCCATTCTAATATCGAATAAAGTAGATTTTCAACCAAAAGTTATCAAAAAAGATAAGAAAGGACACTTTTTACTCATTACAGGGGAAATTTGTCAGGAAGAACTCTCAATCCTTAACATATATGCTTCAAATACAAAAGCACCGCTATTCATAAAAGAAACCCCACTAAAGCTCAAAAAATACATTGCGCCCCACTCAATAGTAGTGGGAGACCTCAATACCCCACTCTCACCAATGGACAGATCAGGGAAACAAACTGGACAAGGATACTGTAAAACTAGCAGAGGTTATAAACCAACTGGAATTAATAGATATCTATAGAACATATCATCCTAAAACAAAAGAATACACCTTCTTCTCAGCACCCCATGGCAACTTCTCAAAATTTAACCACATAATTGGTCACAAAATGAGCCTCAATAGATATAAGAAGATTGAAATACTCCCATGCATCCTCTCAGACCACCATGGTCTAAGGCTGGTCTTTAACAACAACAAAGACAACAAAAAGCCCACATACACATGGAAACTAAACAATGCTCTGTTAAAGGATAGCAGGGTCAAAGAAGAAATAAAGAAAGAAATTAAGGATTTTCTAGAATTCAATGAAAACGAAAACACAACATACCCAAACCTATGGGAGGAAATGAAAGCAGTACTGAGAGGAAAGCTCATAGCTCTGAGTGCTTCCAAAAAGAAACCGGAGAGGGCATACATCAGCAACCTGACAGCACAGCTAAAAGCTCTAGAAAAAAAGGAATCAGATACACCTAAGAGGAGTAGACGGCAATAAATAATCAAACTTAGGGCAGAAATAGACCAAATAGAAACAAAAAGAACCATTGAAAGAATCAACAAAACCAAGAGCTGGTTCTTTGAGAAAATCAACAGGATTGATAAACCCCTAGCCAGACTAACTAGAGGTCAAAGAGAGAGTATCCAAATTAACAAAATCAGAAAGGAAAGTGGAGAAATGACAACTGAAACTGAGAAAATTCAAGAAATCATCAGATCCTACTATAAAAGCCTATACTCAACAAAGCTGGAAAATCTCAAAGAAATGGATGAATTCCTAGACAGATACCAGATACTAAAGTTAAACCAGGACCAGGTAAAACATCTAAATAATCCCATAACACCTAAAGAAATAGAAGCAGTCATCAAAAGCCTCCCAACCAAAAAAAGCCCAGGTCGAGATGGGTTCAGTGCAGAATGTTATCAGACCTTTATTGACGACCTAATACCAATACTCTCCAAACTATTCCACAAAAATAGAAACAGATGGAACACTATCTAACTAAATTTTTAGGCTACAATAACCCTCGTTCCTAAATCACACAAAGACCCTACAAGGAAAGAGAACTTCAGACAAACCAATCTCACTTATGAACATTGATGCAAAAATACTCAACAAAATCCTTGCAAACCAAATCCAAGAACACATCAAAACGATCATTCACCATGACCAATTAGGCTTCATCCTTGGCATGCAGGGATGGTTTAACATACGGAAATCCATCAATGTAATCCACCATAAAAACAAACTCAAAGAAAAAAAACCACATGGTCATCTCACTAGATGCTGAGAAAGCATTTGACAAAATTCAACACCCTTCATGTTAAAAGTCCTGGAAAGAACAGGAATCCAAGGCCCATACCTAAACATAATAAAAGCAATATGCAGCAAACCAATAGCCAACATCAAACTTAACGTTGGGAAACTTGAAGAAATCCCACTAAAATCAGGGACTAGACAAGGCTGCCCACTCTCTCCCTACCTATTCAACATAATAATGGAAGTTCTGGCCAGAGCAATTAGACAGCAAAAGAAAATCAAAGGGTTACAAATTGCAAAGGAAGAAGTAAAAACATCACTGTTTGCAAGTGACATGATAGTGTACGTAAGTGACCCCAAAAGTTCCACCAGAGAACTTCTATAGCTGATAAACAATTTCAGCAAAGTGGCTGGATATAAAATTAACTCAAACAAATCAGTAGTCTTCCTCTACTCAAAGGACAAACATGCTGAGAAAGAAATTAGGAAAAAGATACCCTTCACAATAGTCACAAAAAATATGAAATACCTTGGTGTGATTCTAACTAAGCAAGTGAAGGACCTTTATGACAAGAACTTCAAAACTCTAAATAAGGAAATTGAGGAAGACCTCAGAAAATGGAAAGATCTCCCATGCTCGTGGATTGGAAGAATCAACATTTTAAAAATGGCCATCTTACCAAAAGCAATCTACAGATTCAATGCAATCCCCATCAAAATTCCAACCCAGTTTTTCACTGAGTTGGAAAGAGCAATGTGCAATTTCATTTGGAATAACAAAAGACCTAGAATAGCAAAATCCATCCTTAAAAACAAGAAAACATCTGTGGGAATCACTATTCCTAACCTTAAGCTATATTACAAGGCTATTGTGCTGAAAACTGCATGGTACTGGTTCAGAAATAGGCATGTGGATCAATGGAATAGAATAGAAGATCCAGAAATGAGCCCTCACGTATATGGTCACCTGATTTTTGACAAAGGAGCTGTAAACATTCAATGGAAAAAGGTCAACCTATTCAACAAATGGTGCTGGTCCAACTGGCACTCAGCATGCACAAGAATGAAAATATACCCTTTCTTATCTCCTTGTACAAAGCTCTAGTGCAAATGGATCAAAGATCTCCACATTAAACCAGGTACACTGAAACTGTTAAATGAGAAAGTAGGGAAAACCTTAGAACTCATAGGCACAGGAGAAAATTTCCTAAATAGAACACCAATAGCTCGAGCTCTAAGGTCAAAGATTGACAAATGGGACTTAATGAGATTGCAAAGTTTCTGTAAGGCTAAGGACACTATCATGAAAACAAAACGGCAACCAACTGAGTGGGAAAATATATTTACCAATCCCACATCAAATAGAGGCCTAATATCCAAGGTATACAAGGAACTCACAAAGCTAGACACCAGAGAATTAAACAACCCTACTAAAAATTGGGTACAGACTTAAAGAAAAAGTTCTCAATAGAGGAATATCGAATGTCTGAGAAACCTCTAAGGAAGTACTCAACATCCTTAGCCATCAGGAAATGCAAATCAAAACAACCCTGAGATTCCACCTCACACCAGTCAGATTGGCCAAGATCCAAAACTCAGATTACAATAAATTCTGTTCAGGATGTGGAGAAAGAGGAACACTTCTCCACTGCTGGTGGGGTTGTAAACTGATACAACCACTCTGGAAATCAGTCTGGCGGTTCCTTAGAAAATTGGACATAGTACTACCTGAAGACCCAGTTATTCCACTTCTGGGCATTTACCCCAGAGATGCTCCAACATACAACAAAGATTCATGCACCCCAATGTTCATAGCAGCTCTATTTATAATAGCCAGAAGCTGGAAAGAACCCAGATGTCCTTCAGTAGATGAATGGATACAAAAATTGTGGTATATTTACACAATGGAGTACTACTCAGCTATCAGAAACAATGACTTAACCAAATTCTTAAGAAAATGGTTGCATCTAGAGAATATCATCCTGAGTGAGATAACCCAGTCACAAAAGAAGAGACACAATATGCAGTCAATGATAACGGGATACTAACCCCAGAAAGCTCTGAACACCCCAGAAACAACTCATAGACTTTGTGAATTTCAAGAAAAAAGAAAGAAAAAGAATATATTTTAAATAAAATAGAACTGTATCCCTCCACTTCTGGGCATATACCCCAGAGACACTCCAATATACAACAAAGATACATGCACCACAATGTTCATAGCAGCTCTACTTATAATAGCCAGAAGCTGGAAAGAACCCAGATGTCCTTCAGTAGATGAATGGATACAAAAATTGTGGTACATTTACACAATGGAGTACTACTCAGATATCAGAAACAATGACTTAACCAAATTCTTAAGAAAATGGATGCATCTAGAGAATATCATCCTGAGTGAGATAACCCAGTCACAAAAGAACAGTCATAATATGCAGTCACTGATATTGGGATGCTAACCCCAGAGGCTCGGACTGCCCCAGAAACAACTCACAGACTGTGTGAAGTTCAAGAAAAAAAAGAAAACAAACGAAAACAAAAAACAAACAAAAAAAAAAAGTCATGCTCAATCCTTATACACCAAGAAAACGTTGACTAATTCCAGGATACACCCTGTTTTACATGTACTTTTTGCTCATTGTAACTAGTAAGACCTTAATGCAGAGTATCAAACCTTAAAAAAAGGGGAAACAAAAGCCAAGCACTGACACAATTGTATTTGTATACATTTATACAAAAATGTTTAAATTTTTTTTCTTTTATCTTTGTTTTTTAAAATAAAGTTTAAAAAATGATGTTGCACTGCGGATTTAGTGCACTGTTTAGAACAGTAGAAAAATCAAAAAAAAAAAAAAAAAAAAGAACTGTATCACATCTCCTTTTCCTTCCTACAGGCCCTCCCAGTTTCTCTCCTATCCCCTTAAATTAATAACCTATTTTTCTATATTATTTTTACATATATACATATGTGTATATATATGTACCCACAAATACTTAATTACAACCTCTTAAAAATGTATTCGCATACCTTTATGCAAAAATGCTTAAAATTTGTACATTTATCTTTGTTTTTAAAAATAAAGTTAAAAAAAAGAAAAGAAAAGAAGCCTAGCTGAAGGAATTGGGTCACTGATAAATTATTCATACGCCCCACCCCTTTCTCAAAACGTCTCCTTCACTGTCTACTGAAATGGGAGCAAGCTTTCCCGTGCTACTCCTGCCCTAGCTGAGAAACTTTTGCCTCCATGCCTTTCCAATGATGTTGTACTCTGCCTCCAAACCTTGAGCCATAAGCAACTTATCTCTTAAGATGCTCTGTAACAGCTATTTTCTCACAGTGATGAGGAAAGTAACAAATTCAGACAATTAATACCTACCGAAGGGGCCTTTGCTATGTAAACCTGACCGTGTTCTTCAAAGACTTTGGTAGCTGGTTTGGAGAACTATGGGAGAGTTAGAAAACACAGGCAGAGAATTTCTAAAGTCCTGGAAGCAGAATTTAGTGGGACATTGTGATGGAAGAGTGGAAGACCAGAGTGCTGACAAAAAGGCATCGGCAGTAAAGGCCATGATAATGAAGAGAATAATCTATCTAAACCTGGGCTAGAGTCCACTCATGTTCTGGTGAAGACTATGGTTATATTCTACCCAAGTTCTGAAATTTTGAGAGAGACTAAATTAAAAAATAATTGGCCTAATTTGTTTGTTGAAGGAAATTTCCAGACAACATGCATTCGCGGGATAACAGGGATACTGCTCACTGTTTTACTCAGCCTTATGGTAAGAAAAACGATTAGATGTGCAGTTTGGTAAAGAAATGGAAGTGAGCTCATTTAAAGTAGTAGGTAGGTGGGCATGGATAAAGAGGCTGCAATTTAAAAGAGACTGACACAATTAAAGAGAAACCTCATGCTTTGCGGTCAGTAGGAGGGATTCTTTGAGGTCAATGTACACACTGAATGCTCTAGAAAGGTACATTCATTTGAAAGGGGTGTTGCCTAAATAGACATTGCTGTTTTAGAGTTTCTTGGTTAAAAACATATTCTAGGGAAATGTTTTCCCCCAGTGTAGTGGTTTGAATACGTATGGCCACCATAGACTCACATGTTTAAATCAGAAATTCAAACACACATAGGGAATGGTGTTATTAGGAGGTGTGTCCTTATTGGAGTGGGCGTGGCCTTAGAGAAAATGTGTCACTGTTAAGGTCTACATTGAGATCTCCTATGCTCAATCTATGCATACTGTGGCCCAGTCTCCTTGGTGGCCTGTGGATCAAAATGCAGAACTCTCAGCTCCTCCTCCAGTACCATATCTGCCGGCACATTGCCATGATGATACTGGACTAAACCTCTGAGGCTGTAAGCCAACCTGATCGAAATGTTTCCCTTTATAAGAATGGCTGTGAAATGTCTCTTTCAGAAATTATACACTAAGACATCCAGTTTACCACCATGACAAAAAGAAATGGAGGCCAGGGTATACACATCTGGAGCTGGAAGTAGTCCTGACAGTAACATCCACATGGTGCTGGTTTCACACACACAACATGTCAGAGTTGTGGGGTCATTGAGATATGCACCAAAGTCCTATTAAATCACTGAAGCCAGAAAATGTGTGGCAGGGTCAGATCTTTGTAAGGACACACTAACAAGCCATTGTGTGAGCCAAGTAAGGGAAGCCTATATGGCAGTGCGGACCCCAAAATATTGGGCCTACCACAAATGTAGGATGTTTGCCAAGCAAAGCTTCAGTCAGAGTCAAGACAGCCTAAGAGATGCTGCATGTGCCATAGGTAGGCAGCAGGGCTATAGGAGCAGGGCTAGCCAAGCTTGTTCTATCTCCAGTGGTTCTCCCATGACCTCCAGGTACTAGACATGGAACTGTGGAGAGTGATACATGCAGGACTGGGTTTACTTCTGCCTTCACCCATCATCTTTTCTATTCCTCCTGTTGGAATAAGGACATGTTTTATGTACCAATTGTGTAATTTTCCATTTGCTTTTTGGGGAAGTGAGTTTATACTTGGTATTTTTGAACAGTGTTAGAATTGCAAGGCTATAGGGACTTTGGATAGATTTGCACTGTGACATGATTATGGCCACAGACACATCAAAGGCATGGTATTCCCACTGCCATGTCTTCCATGCCTTGATGAAATTCACTGTTAAACCATAATCCCAGACATATCCTTCCTCCTTTTAGTTACTTTTTCCCAGGTGGTTGTGATGCAACCTTTTTTATCTAAAAAAGTTTATTTGAAATTAAGCCACCTTTCCCTTAGGCTGTACACATTAGTTCCTCAAAGGCAGACAGGTCTGTAATGAAGGTAGCAGTTCAGCATGATGCAGCCGAGGTTCCCAGGAACAGGTCCTGCAGGAGTGTCCCACCGAAGCCATCCTGTTATACCAGGTGCTCCCGTGGGTTCTCATTCTTATCACCTTGCAAATGTCGGAAGTCCAATGGCCTTTAAACCATAGCTTTTACCATAATTGAGAGGAGGTGGTAGGCAGGAAGGAATCCACTTATGTTCCCAACAATGCCCTGGGAATGATCTCAGAGAACAATAGTTAAGCTCACAGCAGAAGCTGCCATCAGGGCTCCAGCTGTTTAGCACAGGAGAGATGTGACATGATGTCCTGAGCTGAGACCATGCAGCTGTGTTTAAAGAAACAGATGTGGTAAGGAAAGAGGTCAAAGCGCAGACTGTAAACCTTGTGTTGGTGCATCTGAGGTCCACACTATCAAGTGTACCCGTTTTGGTGAAAGCAGCAGTACCCCATTGACCAATGTCAACAGCAGAGAAGACACAGACCAGTTCCTACACAACAGTCACTGTGTTAAAACCAACTATGCTCCCCTCATTTCATATCCCAGACTCCACAGATTCAATGTCCAGACCCTCCCTCAAGCATTTAACTGTCCCCCTGGCCTCTGAGTTCTCTCAGCTCTACAGAAACAAAGCAGAACACAAACCCTCTTTACTGGTTGGTGGCTAGACGCAACAGCAAAGACAGCCCATGGCTAAACCAGTTTCTGACAGTTCTGGCTTCAGGGCAAAAGCAGCTTCTCATCCCCAACACCGCAGAGGTAGAAAGTCCAGAGTAACTAGACACAATATAGTAAGAGGCCAGGAGCACCTTTCTGGGTAACAAGGCTAGTAAAGAGGACCCCACATATCCTGCTCTACTCAAAGGGCACAACATGTACTTGAAGAGGGAAGAGCCAGCCAGTTCATCCTACCCAATGATTGGCATCCCAGTTCATCTCATTCAACCAGAAGATCAAACTGCTCAGCAGCTTCAAATTCAGCGTTCATTGCCATAGCCCACTTATCCAGCTCTGATTTCGGGATCACAGGGACCTTCTTCTTTTATTTCTCTTTCACAACTGGGGGGAGAGATTTCAAGGAGTGTTCTATCTGGAACCAAGTGCTTCAAAGAAACCTTTGGGGTCTCAATTAACTTTGAACCCATGACAGGTGAGACTCCAGGCAAGTATTCAGGTCCCTCAAAGCCAAAGAAAGATCGGCGGCCAGGGGTGGAGGTTGAGGCATGACCGAGGGTCTGTAGCTGACTATATGACCGCCTGACTTTCTGAGACATTTCCAAATCTCTGGTGTCCAGCTCCTCTTCTCCAGAACCAGACTCAACATTCTGAGTGTACAGCACAGGGGTGCTGGAGGGAATGCCAGGGACACTACAAGTCTTGACGAGGTCCTCTTTAGTGGGTTCCTTGAGGACTCCTGCGAAGTGGTATGTGGACATCCGGAAACTCTACTGCATGAGATACAATCTTCTTCAAGACGATGGCTTTTCTGATTGGGATGGTTGGGGTTGTCCTCTGCCAGATTTCAGGGAACGTGTTCGGGATATCTGAGCCAGATTTCTGCTTGGATGACTTCAGAGGTTTAGTAAGTGAAGTCCTGGGCCCAGATCGCTGGGCAGTCCCTCCGGATTGTGTTTGCCACTCCGACAGTCTGTGGTTGGGCTCAGTCTCCACCTTGGTCGCCTACTCTGGCTTGCCCCAAGTGCACACTTTTAATCCCAGCACTTGGGAAGTAGAGGCAGGTGGATCTTTATGAGTTCAAGGTCAACTTGTTTTACAGAGTGAGTTCCAGGACAGCCAGAGTTATGCAGAGAAAATGTCTTGGAAAAAAGTTATTTTTTATCACATATATTAGATATATTTGGTTATAGTGACAAGAAAAATAACTAATACACATAGTTATCCTATAGCTATAGAACACAAACTCATTTCTCCTATATAAAATATTGGAGGTCCTGAATATTGGACCTCTTACCCAACATATCATTATGTTTTACCCTGCTACAAAAGTGACACTTTTCCAATTTTTCCCACTTTATACTGATTTAAGGTGTTTCTTTTATAATTTCCATGCAGTTTTGTTGAGGTACAAGCAGCTGAGAAGCTGCACGTATTGATGCCCAACTGAACCAAACTGCACTAAAGAACACAGTAGATACAGCTCTTGTTTACAGATGATGTCTGTAAACTCATTAAGCCTGGTTAGCTCTTCATACAGCTTAGTGAGCTTCAAAGAGGATTTGAATGAATGCCTGAAGAAAACCTTTAAAACATAAGTGAATAGTTGGATGAAATCCTAAAACACTTCACGGTATGAAAATAGAATCTGATAAAGAAATAGAGCCCCCAAAGAAAAGCAAAACTGAAATAGAACTTGGGAAGAGAAAAATAAAAGCTCAGAGGGAAGATCGCTGCTTTAGTTTGGCTTTTACTGTGGTGAGAAAGATCATGACGAAAGCAAACTTGGCAAGGAAAGGGTTTACTTCATCTTACAGCTGTCAGGTCACAGAGGGAAGTCAGGGCAAGAACTCAAGCAGAAGCCTGGAGGAAGGAACTGGAGCAGAGAGTATAAAAGAGTGCTACTTGATGGCTCGTTTCTCCTAGTTTATTCAGCCTGCTTTCTTATAGAACCCATTACCACCTGACACAGTGGGCTAGACCCTCCAACATCCATCATGAATCAAGGGAATGCCTCAAAAACTTGCCTACAGGCTGATCTGAGGGAATAATTTTTTTCCAGCTGAAGTTTTCTTCCAAGGTTTTTTTTAAAAAAGGAACATTTGCTAATAGATTATATCAAGTAGATAATGTCAAGTCTCAAAGAAAAGGTAAATAAATTGTATCATTAAGTCAAAGAAAGTGTTAAATTTAAAAGAACCCAGGAACAAAATACCCAGGACCTTGAGGATACTATAAAAAAACCAAACCTGTGAATTTTAAGTATAAAGTAAGGAGAAGAAATCCAGAAAATTTCAAATCTAAGGAAAGAGATGCCTATCAAGGTGCAAGAGGCCTATGGAACACCAATAGACAGGACCAGAAAAGAAACACCCCATGTTACATAAAAATATAAAACACTGGATGTACCAAACAAAGATATAGAAAGTTGAGAGAAAGACCAAGTCACATACAAAGACAGGCCCATCAGAGCAACACTTCACTGCTCAGGAGAGACTTTGAGAGAAAGAAAGGTATTGACTGATGTTCTAAAAATTTTGAAAGGCCACAGATGTCAGCCCCAACTACTATACCCAGCAAAATTATCAGTCCTAATCAAAAGAGGAGAAAAAACTTTCTGCAATGAAGAGAGATTTAGAGAATTTGTGTCTAGTAAGCCAGCTATACAGGGGATACTAGAGATAAAAAAATGTTTGATCTGAAGAAAGAAATGAACACATACTTCATCATTAGCAATAGGCAACACCCTAAAGGTAAATGGATTTAAAAAAAAAAAAAAGGTGTTCCAAAGAAGATGAAACTAAGAAACAAGCAGGTGTGGCTATTCAAATATCTGACCACATTTGACTACAATCCAAAACTAGTTAGAAGAGATTAGGAGGGACAGACACTTCATACTCATTAAAGAAATAATTCACCAATATATATTAAAATCTTAAGCATACATACACCAAACACAGGGCTACCCAATTTCATAAAAAGAAATATTATTAGGTCTAAAATCATGAACCGATCTCAACATAGTGATATGAGTGACTTCAATACTCCAATCTCACCAACAGATAGGTCATCCAAACAAAAACTAAAGAGAAATTCTGAAATTAAATGACATCCTAAATCAAATTGACCTAATATATCTATGGATCATTCTGCCCAAACACTAAATATACTTTCTTACCAGTCTATGGCTTATTTTCAAAAATTGACCATATATTAAATAATCAGGCAAAAATCTCAAAAAATTTAAAAAGATTGCACTAACTGTCTGCATTCTGACTGTAATAAAATAAATCTGTATATCAACAACAACAGAAATTACAGAAAGGATACAAACTCATGAAACATACCAATGAATGATAATTGGGTCAAGAAACAAAAAACAAAAAAGAAAAATTAAAATCTGTAGAAATGAATGAAAATGAAAACACAACATACCAAAATCCATGGGAAATAATGAATATGTTGTAAGACAGAAGACTAAAAATTTTAAAAGATTCATTATATATTTTATTTATATAAGTATACTGTCACTCTCTTTAGACACACCAGAAAAGGGCATTGGATCCCACGAGGTTGCTGTGAATTGAACTCAGGACCTCTGGAAGAGCAAGTCAATGCTCCTTTTTTTTCTATTTTATTGGATATTCTCTGTATTTACATTTCAAATGTTATACGCATTCCCAACTCCCCTCCCTCCTACCCTCAGCTTGCTTCCATGAAGGTGCTCCCTCTCCCAATAACCCTCTCCACCTCAGTGCCTTGGCTGGTTGATGATGTTGTTCTTCCCATGAGGTTGCAAACCTTTTCGCTCTTTCAGTCCTTTCTCTAGCTCTTTCATTGGGGTCCCCATGTTCAGTCAGATGGTTAGCTGCAAGCATCCTCATCTGTATCTAGATGACTCTGGAAGAGCCTCTGAGGAGAGACATCCATATCTGGTTCCTGCCAATAAACATTTCTTGGCATCAGCAATAGTGCTTGGGTTTGGTGGCTGCATATGGGGTGGTTCTCCAGGTGAGGCAGTCTCTGTAGATCTTTTCTTCAATCCCTGCTCCTCTATTTGACCTTGTATTTCCTCCTCTGTTTTGTTCTCCCTTCTAAGAAGGACTGAGGCATCCACATTCTAGTCTTCCTTCTTTTTGAGCTTCATGAGTTCTGTGGATGGTTTCTTGAGTATTCTGAGCTTTTTTTGGGGAGGGGTAGTATCCACTTATAAGTGAGTGCATACCAAAAAGTGCTCTTTTGTGACTGGGTTACATGACTCAGATGATAGCTTCAAGTTCCATTCATTTACCTAGGAATTTCATGAACTCCTTGTTTTTAATAGCTGAGTAGTACTTTATTGTGTAAATGTACCACAATTTCTGTATTCATCCATCTGTTGAGGGACATCTGGGTTCTTTCCAGCTTCTGGCTATTAAAAATAAAGCTGCTATAAAATTATTGAGTATGTGTCCTTATTAGATATTGGAGCTTCTTTTGGGTATATGCCAGGGGTGGTATAGCTGGGTCCTCAGGTATAGTACTATGTCCAATTTTCTGAGGAACCACCAGACTGACTTCCAGCGTGGTTGTACAAGTTTACAACCCCACCAACAGTGTAGAAGTGTTCCTCTTTCTCCACATACTCACCAGCATCTGCTGTCACCTGAATTTTTGATCTTAGCCATTCTGACGAGTATGGGGTAGAATCTTAGGGTTGTTTTGACTTGCATATCCCTGATGACTAGGGATGTTGAGCACTTCTTTAGGTGCTTCTCAGCCATTTGATATTCCTCAGTTGAGAAGTCTTTGTGTAACTCTGTCCTCCATTTTTAACAGGATTATTTGATGCTATTGGGTCTAACTTCTTGAGTTCGTTGTATGTATTGGATACTAGCCCTCTATCACATGTAGGATTGGTAAAGATATTTTTTCAATCTTTCCTTTGCCGTTTTGTCCTTTGACAGTGTCCTTAGCCTTACAGAAACTTTGCAATTTCATGATATCCAATTTGTCGATTCTTGATCTTAGAGCATAAGCCATTGGTGTTCTCTTTAGGAAAATTTCCCCTGTGCTTATGTGTTCTAAGCTTTTCCCCACTTTCTCTTCTAATAGTTTCAGTGTATCTAGTTTTATGTGGAGATCTCTGATCCACTTGGACTTGAGCTTTATACAAGGAGATAAGAACCGATCAGTTTGCATTCTTCTGCATGCTGACTGCCAGTTGAACCAGCACCATTTGTTGAAGAGGCTGTGCTTTTTCTATTGAATGTTTTTAGCTCCTTTGTCAAAGATCAAGTGACCATAGGTGTGTGGGTTCATTTCTGAGTCTTTGATTCTATTCCATTGGTCTATCTGTCTGTCTCTGTATGAATATCAATCAGTTTTTACCACAATTAATCTGTAATGCAGCTTGAGGTCAAGGATAATGATTCCCCCAGAAGGTTTTTTTATTGTTGAGAATGGCTTTTGCTATCCCGTTTTTTTTCTTATTCCAAATAAATTTGCAAATTGATCTTTCTAATTTTGTGAAAAAATGAGTTGGAGTTTTGATGGGGATTTCATTGAATTTGTAGAATGTCTTAGGCAAGATGGCCATTTTTACAATGTTGATCCTTCCAATCCATGAGCATGGATTTCCTTCAATTTCCTTCTTCAGAGACTTGAAGTTCTTGTCATACAGATTCTTCACTTGCACGGTTAGGGTCATACCAAGAAATTTTATAATCTTTGTAACTGTTGTGAAGGATGTGGATTCTCTAATTTCTTTTTCACCATGTTTGTCTTTTGAATAGAGGAAGGCTACTGATTTGTTGGAGTTAATTTTATATCCAGCCACTTTGCTGAAGGTATTTTTTCAGCTGTAAAAGTTCCCTAGTGAAATTTTTGGGGTCACTTAATTATACTATCATATCAGCTGCAAATAGTGATATTTTGACTTCTTCCTTTCCAATTTATATCACTTTGACCTCTTTTTGTTATCTTATTGATCTGGCTAATACTTACAGTACTATATTGAATAGGTATGGAGAGAGTGGATAACCTTGTCTAGTTGCTGATTTAGTGGGATTCCTTCAAGTTTCTCTCCATTTAGTTTGATGTTGGCTACTGGTTTGCTGTATATTGCTTTTCCTATGTTAAGGTATGAGCTTTGAATTCCTGACCTATCCAAGAATTTTAATATGAAGGGGTTTTGAATTTTTAAAATGCATTTTCAGTATCTAGTGAGATAATCATGTGATTTTTTTTCTTTGAGTTTATTTATATAGTGAATGACATTGAGGGATTTCCATATATTGAACTATCCTTGCATTTCTTGGATGGAACCTACTTGGCCGAATGATCGTTTTGATGTGTTCTTGGATTCAGTTTATAAGAATTTTATTTCACAGCATTCAACTATGTGAAGATGTAATTTGAAGGAGAAACAGTAGTCTAAATCTGAGTAGAGTTAACATCTTCTGTGGGCTACTTAAATTTTAAAAAGTTTACTACAGTGATTTGGTTGGTCATTCTGAGAAATGTCCTTTAAACTGAAGAAACACATCTTCAAGCCTGCAACACACTTTTCCCTAAGGTATGCATGCACTGAGCCTGTCTTCCTATTCAAGCTTAGGTAAACATCAGGCAGGGCAGACTGCCTTCCCTGCACTTCCCTGTGACACTGAACCCTGAGATGCTTCCTTTTACTCATACTCACAAAAACAGTTTAGTGAGAGTAAATATCTCAGTACTAAGCTGAGACATTCAGGATTTACATTAAACAGTAAAAACATGATATGTATGTAAACAAACATTTTTAAAGTAAGATACCAAACTTCAGTTTTCAACATTTCCTTTTCAAGTCCAGGCTGTCTGTATTAGAGATCCACAAACTGGTATTTCTAACAACCCAGACTTTGGTATATGTGGCCCCTGTGCCACACAGCATCTTTGTAGTTTCTTTCTGGCCTAATTAAGTTATGCAGAGCTATTTTGTAATCCTGCTTCAGATTTAATCCCGCTTGAGATTCAAATGGATTTATTTTCTGAATTTGGCCATTTAACCAGAAATGGTAATGATGAATTATGAATTAGTATAAGTGATCAGAAATTAGCAATATATTTTATAAAATAATTTGGTATAAATAATTTTTCTATTTTTACTTTATTTTAAAAAACAAAGATGAATGTACAAATTTTCAGCATTTTTGCATAAAAGTATACGAATACATTTTTTAAGGTTGTAATTAAGTATTTGTGGGTACTTATATATATATATATATATATATATATATATATATATATATATATATACATATGTATATATGTAACAATAATATAGGAAAAGAGGCTATTAATTTGAGAGGATAGGAGAGAGACTAGGAGGGGCTGTAGGGAGGAAAGGGGGATGTGATACAGTTCTATTTTAATTAAAATATATTCTTTTTTTTTTCTTTTTTCTTGAACTTCACACAGTCTGTGAGTTGTTTCTGGGGTGTTCAGAGCTTTCTGGGGTTAGTATCCCATTATCAGTGACTGCATATTATGTCTGTTCTTTTGTGACTGGGTTATCTCACTCAGGATAATATTCTCTAGATGCAACCATTTTCTTAAGAATTTGGTTAAGTGATTGTTTCTGATAGCTGAATAGTACTCCATTGTGTAAATGTACCACAATTTTTGTATCGATTCATCTACTGAAGGACATCTGGGTTCTTTCCAGCTTCTGGCTATTATAAATAGAGCTGCAAAGAACATTGGGGTGCATGCGTCGCTGTTGTATATTGGAGTGTCTCTGGGGTATATGCCCAGAAGTGGAATAGCTGGATCTTCAGGTAGTACTATGTCCATTTTTCTAAGGAACCGCCAGACTGATTTCCAGAGTGGTTGTATCAGTTTACAACCTCACCATTAGTGCATATTTCTGGACATGAGGCCATGGAGATCTTGGCTTTTCCACAGGATTGTACCTTCAAAGCCCCCAGGTAAGATTAACTGTTCCACAAGCTTATACCACAAATTGTTCACTTGTATACCACAGCTTGGAGGACTAAACCGAGTGATGAAAAGGGCCTCCTGGATGGGTGATGCTGAGCAGTCTCGGCAGGAATAAGGATCCACCGTGTCTTCCACAGGCACTTTACAGCCACGGGCACCTATTATGAACCTCACAAGTACACGTTGACTTAATGTAGGCTGCTGCAGCAAACCCTTCAGCCAGCTGTTCCTTATCACATTTCGAAGTTCGTGGCTATTTCGAGCTGATAACACACCAACTACCACATCGTAGTGACTAAATTTCCACTGAGGAAATAAGACTGATTGATCTGCCCCCTTGGGCCTGGTGTCCTGGGGGGCCGGCAGGGAACGGAGCCAGAGGTGCCAGAGGTGCAGTTCCGGCCCCACGCACGCAAGGGCACAGCAGCACCAGCCACTTTCTCGTTGACCGCGCCCACCTCCTGTCTCCGCCATGCTCTCCTACAACCTGTCCAAAAGCAGGGGGTGAGGGTGGGGAGGATCTAAGAACACCGAGTGCCATCTGCAATTTTCACACCCACTCCTGGCATTGTCTCTGCAACTTGCTCCTTAGATCCCTACCAAGGTATCCCTGAGTAGAGCATTGTTCAGCTTCTATGTGTATGTGGGCTTTTTGTTGTTGTTGTTGTTGTTGTTGTTGTTATAGACCAGCCTTGGTCCATGGTGATCTGATAGAATGCCTGGGATTATTTCTATCTTCTTGTATCTGTTGAGGCCTGTTTTGTGACCAAGTATATGTTCAATTTTGGAGAAGGTGCCATGAGGTGCTGAGAAGAAAGTATTTTCTATTGTTTTAGGATGAAATGTTCTATAGATGTCTGTTAAATCCATTTGGTTCATAACTTCTGCTAGTTTCACTGTGTCTCTGTTCAGTTTCTGCTTCCATTATGTGTCCATTGATGAGAGTGGGGCGTTAAAGTCTCCCACTATATTGTGTGTGGTGTTATATATGCTTTGAGCTTTAGTAGAGTTTCTTTTATGAATGTGGGCACCCTTGTATTTGGAGCATAGATGTTCAGGATTGAGAGTTCATCTTGATAGATTTTTCCTTTGATGAGTAAAAAGTGTCCTCCTTCCTTGTCTTTTTTTGATGACTTTTGGTTGAAAATCTATTTTATTCGATATTAGGAAGGCTACTCCAGATTGTTTCTTGGTACCATTTGCTTGGAAAGTTTTTTCCCAACCTCTTACTCTGAGATAGTGTCTGTCTTTGTCTCTGAGATGAGTTTCTTGTATGTAGCAAAATTCTGGATTGTGTTTACGTATCCAATCTGATAGTCTATGTCTTTTTTTGGAGAATTGAGTCCATTAACATTGTTTCCTGCTATTTTTGCTGTTAGAGGTAGATTTATGTTTGAGTGCTTTTCTTCTTTGGTGTTTGTTGCAAGAGGATTAGTTTCTTGATTTTCCTAGGGTGAAGTTTCCCTCTTTGTGGTAGAGTTTTCCATCTATTATCCTTTGTGGGACTGGATTTGTGGGCAGATATTGTGTAAATTTGTTTTTGTCATGTAATATCTTGGTTTCTCCATCTATGGTGAGAGTTTTGCTGGACCTAGTATCCTGGGCTGGAACTTGTGTTCCATTAAGGTCTGTATGATGTCAGTCCAGGATCTTCTATTTTTTATAGTCTCTGTTGAGAAGTCTGGTGTAATTCTGATCAGTCTGCCTTTATATGTTACCTGTCTTTTTTCTCTTACTGCTTTTAGTGTTCTTTCTTTGTTTTGAGCATTTGTTGTTTTGACTATTATGTGTCAGGAAGAATTTCTTTTCTGGTCCAGTCTATTTGGGGTTCTGTAGGCTTCTTGTGTGTTCATGGTCATCTCTTTTTTTAGGTTAGGTAAGTTTTCTTCTATAATTTTGTGTATGGTATTTACTGGGCCTTTCAGTTGGGAGTCTTTGCTTTCTTCTACAGCTATTATCCTTAGGTTTGGTCTTCTCTTTGTGTCCTGGATTTCCTGGATGTTTTGGATTAGAAGCTTCTTGATTTTTGCATGTTCTCTTACTGTTTTGTCAATGATTTCTATGGTATCTTCTGCTTCTGAGATTCTCTCCTCCATCTCTTGTATTTTGTTGGTGATGCTATATATCTTTCCTAGATTTTCCAACTTCAGGGCTGTCTCCTTTTGTGATTTCTTCATTGTTTTTATTTCTGTTTTCAGTTCCTTCACCTGGTTGTGTTTTCCTTTAGCTCTTTAAGTGATTTTTGTGTTTCCTCTTTAAGGTCTTCAACTTGTTTGTGTGTATTCTCCAGGTTTTCCTGTACTTCTTTAAGTATGTTATTTATGTGCTCCTCAAAGATCTCCATCATTATCATGAAGTATGATTTTAAGTCTAAATCTTGTTTTTCTGGTGAGTTGGGATATTCACTATTTGCCGTGCTGGGAGAACTGGGTTCTGATGTTGCCAGGTTGCCTTGGTTTCCATTTCTTAGAGCCTTGTGCTTGCCTCTTGCCATCTTGTTATAGGTGATGCTATGTGATCTTGTTCTCTTTTACTGGACCTTGTCTCTCTTTTGGGTCTGTGGGACTGTGGTTTCCAGAGGGAGATTGTTCCTTGGTGTTCGTCTCTCTGGGTAGGCAGAGCCTAGTCCTAATGCAGCTGGGCTGGGTCTGGCCTTGGGCTGGAAGTGTGTGCTTCCAGGCAGTACTGCTGCCTGCATTGTGAGTGTTCTGGGGGCTTCTCCCGAGATAAAGAGTGGGCAGAAGAAGTTGACTCACCTTTCCACTTATGATGGAGAGTGATCCTGCTGCTCTTCCGAGCTCCCAGGGACCTGTGGGCAGGCTGCTGGTCCTGATGAAACTGGGCCGGGTCTGGCCTTGGGCCGGAAGTGTGGGCTCCCAGGCAGTACTGCTGCCTGCACATCAATAGTTCTGGGTGGCCTCTCCTGGGGTAGTCAGTGGGCAGAAGAAGTTGACTCACCCTTCCACTTAGGATGGAGAGCGCTTCTGCAGCTCTTCTGAGCTTCCACAGCACTGACCTGTGCAGTCAGTGCTCTTAACTGCTGAGTCATCTCTCCAGTTCCCAAGGGGGAAGTTTTTAAAAAGACTATCTTTATTTTTAAAAAAAAAAAATCAAAGTAAAATTACAATACTGTATTCTCCAATTTCTCACTTGTTCTTTTAAATTGTTTTACACACACACACACATGCACACACACACGCGCGCACGCGCACCAACACAGACACACATGCACACACCCCTAAATATATAAAAACAACCTTTATAGTCTATGTAAATATCATTTCTGGGCTGACTACTGGTACTGAATAACTAATACATGTATTCTTCCCTGGGGAAAACTATTTCTCCTATTCTCAGCATTGCTCAATTGCAAGAGTTCTTTGTCTATGATTAGTGGCCTGCCCTAGTTACTATTGCTGTGATGAGACATTGTGGCCAAAATCAAGTTGGGGAGGAAAAGGTTTATTTGGCTTACACTTTCAAATCAGTGTATTATTGGACAAGGAAATCAGTATGGGAACCTGGAGGCAGGAGCTGATGCAGAGGCCATGGATGGGGTGCTGTTTATTGGCTTGGTCCTTAAGGCTTGCTTAGCCTGCTTTCTTATTGAATCTGGGACCATTAACCCAGGGGTGCTACCCACACAATAAGCTAACCCCTCTCCCATCAGTCATCAATAAGCAAATGTCCTACAGGCTTGCTGACATTCTGATCTTATGTAGGTATTTTCTCAATTAAGGTTCTGCCCTCTCAGATGACATCAGCTAGTGTCAATTTGACGTAAATGTAGCCAGTCCAGGCCCCATGAGATTTTCCACTTTCATGATAGCATATCTAAGAAAAGTGTCATCTTTGTTCAGGTCTTGTTTAGGAAACAAAGTGGATGAGACTTCATGGGTAAAGCTTCTCTGAGTTTTCTAGGACATATGGTCTTACCGCAAGCTTCCTGTTCTCTGGCTCTTGTAGAAACTTGTATAGCCATATGGAAGTCAGTGCATCAGTTCCTCATGTAGCCTGGAATAGATATACTTCAAGGTCCATGTAACCAAAGGACTCTACATTCTACTATAGAGACACTTGCTCATCAGTGTTCACTGCTGCTCTATTAACTATAACCAGAAATTGAAAACAATTTAGATGCTCATCAACTAATGAGTGGATAATAAAAATATGGTAGCGTGGGAGAAATGAAACAATCCAGTTACAAACTATGCAATCTGTTACAGTCTGCTAATACAGTCTATGTATTAGCCTCAATCTCTAGATAGAGCCCCCTCTTTTCCAATTTCCTCTTCTGATTACTTGTATTCTGCTATTTCTCTCTATTGCCACCCCTCTCACAATGGTCCCTTTTAACCTTACGGTTTCTGTACTTACTCCAGGATATGTACCCACATGTGAAGATTTGCGGCTAAGAACCTCAGATGAAAGAACATACAATGTTTGCTTTTCTGGATCTGGGTTACCTCATGCAATATGATCTTTTCTGGTTTCATCCACCTACCTATAAAATTCATGATTTCATTTTTTTCTTTACAGTTTAATAGGTTTCCACTATGCATATGTATGGCAATTTCATTATTCATTCATCAGTTGAAGAACATTTAGGTCGCTTCCATTTTCTAGTTGTTGAAAATTGTGCAGCAATAAACAAGGCTGAGCAAGTATCTGTAGAACATGATGTAGAGTCCCTTGGGCATATGTCAAGGAGTGGTATAGCTGGGTCATAAGGTAGGTTGAATTTTTGAGCTTTTTGAGGACTCCCCACACTGATTTGCCAGTGGCTGAACCAGTTTACAATCCCATCAACAGTGAATAAGAATATCTTTTCCCCTAAATCCCCTCCAACATTTATTGTCAGCTGTTTTATTAATCTTTGCCATTCTGAGTAGGATAGGATGAAATCTCAAAGTAGTTTTGGTTTGCTTTCCCTAATTGGTAAGAACAATGAACACTTTTAAAGGTATTTACTTCCTAGCTATTTTTATTTCTGTCTTTGAGAATTCTCTGTTCAGATCCTAAGCCCACTTTTTGAATAAGTTGTTTGGTGTTTTACTCTTTAGATTTTGAGTTGTTTATAATATTCTGGATATTGACTCTGATAAATACACAGCTGGCAAAGATTCTTCTCTCTGAATCCATGACGATGGGTGTCTTTCCATTTTATTTAGCATCTCTCGCCTTCAGTTTTAAAGGTTTTTTTTTAGTGTTGAGATCTCTTTCTATGTATATTTGTTGGTAGTGTATAGAAAAGCTCGTGAATTTGAAATTCTGTATTCTACAACTTTGCTGATTTTTTTATCCTTTCTAGAAGTTTTCTGATAGAATTTTGTGGATATCCTACATATGTTATCATATCATCTGCAAATAAGCAGAGTTTTATTTATTCATATATGTTTCTCTTTAATTTTATCCTCTTTCCTTGTCTCATCTAGTGCTCTTAACTAATATTGAAAAGGAATTTGAGTAGTGTACATCCCTGTCTTATTTCTCACTTCAGTGCTGGTGCTTCTAGCTTTCCTCTAGGATATTGGCTTAGATAGCTTTTATTAGGTTGAGGTCTATTTCCTTTGCTCCTATTCTCTCTGGGAGTGGATGTTTATAATGAAGGCATGTTTGATTTTATCCTCTATTGAAGTGATCATGTGATTTTTGACTAAAAGTCCATTTATGTGGTTTATTGCATTTATTGATTTTTTTGTATGTTAAACAATCCCTGTACTTAAGGGATAACACCAACTTTGACATGATGGGTAATCTTTTTGATGTTTTTATTCTGTTTGCAAATATTTTACTGATCATCTTTTGACGTGTGTTCTTCAGGAATATTGGTCTGTAGTTTTTTTTTTTTTTTTTTTTTTGCTTGTTTGTTTGTTTTTGCTTGGTTTAGGTATTAGAGTGAGAGTGGCTTTCAATTTATCTTTTTATTGGATAGTTTATGTATTTACATTTCAAATGTCATCCCCTTTCCCAGCTCCCCCCATTTCCCATCCCCCTTTTGCCTGCTTCTATGAGGATGCTTCCCCCACCACCTCAACTCCATGGCATTCCCCTACACTGGACAAAGGGTTTCTCCTTCCATTAATGCCAGAAAATGCTATCCTCTGCCACATGTGCAACTGGAGCCATTGGTCCCCCCAGGTGTACTCTTTGGTTGGTGGCTTAGACTCTGGGAGCTCTGTGTGTGGGGGTCTGGTTGTTGTTCTTCCTATGGGGTTGCAAACCCTTTCAGCTCCTTCAGTCCTTCTGACTCCCATTGGGGTACTCATCCAGATCAGTAAGGCTCTGGCAGAGCCTCTCAGGAGACACCTATATCAGGCTCCTGTCAGCAAGCACCTTTTTCTCATCAGCAACAGTGACTGGGTTTGCTGGCTGCATATGGAATGGATCTCCAGTTGAGGCAGTCTCTGAATGAGCTTTCCTTCAGTCTCTGCTTCACTCTCTGTCTCTATATCCCCACCTGCAACAATGAGTATTTCTTTCCCCCTTCAATGAAAGACTGAAGCATCCACATTTTTGTCTTTCTTCTTCTTCAGCTTCATATGGTCTGCAAATTATATCTTGGGTGTTCGGAACATTTGAGCTGATATCCATTTATGAGTGAGTACATATCATGTGTGTTCTTCTGTGATTGGGTTACCTCACTCAGGATGATAGTGTCTAGTTTCATCCATTTGCCTAAGAATTTCATGAAGTTATTGTTTTTAATAGCTGAGTAGTACTTCATGGTATAAATGTACCTCATTTTCTGTATCCATTCCTCTGTTGAAGATGTATCTGAGTTCTTTCCAGCTTCTGGCTATTATAAATAAGGCTACTGTCAACATAGTGGAGCATGTATCTTTGTTATATGTTGGAGCATGTTTTGGGCATATGCCCAGGAGTGGTATAGCTGGGTCCTCAGGTAGTATTATGTCCATTTTTCCTGAGGAACTGCCAGAGTGATTTCCAAAGTGATTGTACCAGTTTACAACCCCACCAACAATGGAGGAGTGTTCCTCTTTCTCCACATCCTCACCAGCATCTACTGTCACCTGAGTTTTTTATCTTAGCCATTTTGACTGGTGTGAGGTGAAATCTCAGGGTTGTGGGTTGTTTTGATTTGCATTTCCCTGATGACTAAGGATGTTGAACTTTCCTTTAGGTGATTTATTGCCATTTGATATTCCTCAGTTGACGATTCTTTGTTTAGCTCCATCCCCCATTTTTAATAGGGTTATTTGGTTCTCTGGAGTCTAACTTATTTAGTTCTTTATATATATGTTAGATATTAGCCTTGTATCGGATGTAGGATGGGTAAAGATATTTTCCCAATCTCTTGGTTGCCATTTTGTCCTAATGACAGTGCCCATTACCTTACAGGAGCTTTGCAATTCTACAAGGTCCCATTTGTCTATTTTTGTTCTTAGAGCATAAGCTGTTGGTGCTCTGCTCAGGAATTTTCCCCTTGTGTGTATGTGTTTGAGGTTCTTCCCCACTTTCTCTTCTATTAATTTCACTACATCTGGTTTCATGTGAAGGTCTTTGATGCACTTGAACTTGAGCTTTGTACGGATTGATTTGCATTCTTTTGCATACTGACCTCCATGACCTCCAGTTGAACCAGCACCATTTGTTAAAAATGCTGTCTTATTCCCACTGGATAGTTTTAGCTCTTTTGTCAAAGATCAAGTGACCATAGGTGTGTGGGTTCATTTTTGGGTCTTCAATTCTATACCATTGATCTACCGGCCTGTCTCTATACCAATACCATGTGATTTTTTTCCCCACAATTGCTCTGTATAACAGCTTGAGGTCAGGGATAGTGATTCCCCCAGAAGTTCTTTTATTGTTGACAATAATTTTGCTATCCTGGGTGTTTTGTTATTCCAAATAAACTTGCAAATTGCTCTTTCTAACTCTAATGAAGAATTGAGTTGAAATTTTGATGGGGATTGCATTGAATCTATAGATTGCTTTTGGTAAGATGGCCATTTTTATTATATTAATTCTGCCAATACATGAGCATAGGAGATCTTTCCATCTTCTGAGATCTTGTTCAATTTCCTTCTCCAGAGATTTGAAGTCCTTGTCATACAGAACTTCCAGTTGCTTGGTTAGAATCACAACAAAGTGTTTTATATTATTTGTCACTCTTGTGAAGGGTATAGATTCTCTAATTTCTTTCTCAAACTATTTAGCCTTTGAGTAGAGGAAGGCCACTGATTTGTTGGAGTTAATTTTATATCCAGCCACTATGCTGTAGTTGTTTATTGGCTCTAGGAGTTCCCTGGTCGAAATCTTGGTGACACTTAAGTATACTATCATGTCATCTGCAAAGAGTGGTATTTTTATTTTTCCTTTCCAATTCGTATCCCTTTGACCGCTTTTTGCTGTCTGATTGCTCTGGCCAGGACTCCTAGTACTATACTGAATAGGTAGTGAGAGAGTGGGCAGTCTTGTCTAGTCCCTGATTTTAGTGGGATTGCCTCAAGTTTCTTACCATTTAGTTTGATGTTGGCTACTGGTTTGCTGTATATTGCTTTTACTATGTTTAGGTATGGGCCTTGAATTCCTGATTTTTCCAACACTTTTATCATGAAGAGGTGTTAAGTTTTGTCAAATGCTTTCTCAGCATCTAATGAGATGATCATGTGGATTTTTTTCTTTGAGTTTTTTATATAGTGGATTACGTTGATGGATTTCTGTATATTGGATAATCCTTGCATCCCAGGGATGAAGCCTACTTGATCATGGTTAATGATCATTTTGATGTGTTCTTAGATTTGGTTTGCAAGAATTTTATTGAGTGTTTTTACATTGATATTCATGAGGGAATTTGGTCTGACATTCTCATTCTTTGTAAGGTCTTTGTATAGTTAGGTATAAGCATAGTTGTGGCTTCAAAGAATGAATTGGGAAGTGTTCCTTCTGTTTCTATTTTGTGGAATAATCTGAAGAGTATATTAGGTCTTCTTTGAACATCTAGTAAGATTTCTGCAACAAACCCATATGGTCCTGGGCTTTTGTTCTTTTTTTTGGGGGGGGGAGACTTTTAATGACTGCTACTATTCCTTTAGGAGTTATGGGACTGTTTAGATATTTTATCTGATCTTGATTTAACTTTGGTACCTGGTATCAGTATAGAAAATTGTCAATTTCCTCTAGACTCTCCAGTTTTGTTGAGAAGCTGCTGAGAGAGAAGAACCAGGACACAAAGTCATAAGAGACACTATGAAAGTTCAAGGGCAATACTTTCTGGGGGGTGATGTCTGTCTTCTGGGCATTAAGGAGTACACTGCAAATGTGAGATTAGGTTCTTTTGAAATGTGTTAAGAAAATTCATTGTTTGATGCTAGTATATATGCTCATATCCACATGTATTTAAGTTTCTCTTGATGCTTTCTGATCTTCAGAAAAGAATAATGTGTCCATTGTAATAAAAATGGACATGCAACTAGCAGTTTTCAAATATGAAATGGCTGAAAAACATTTTTAAAATGTTTATTCAGCATTGGGCTGGAGAGATGGCTCAGTGGTTAAGTACACTGACTGCTCTTCCAGAGGTCATGAGTTCAATTCCCAGCAACCACATGGTGGCTCACAACTATCTGTAATGGGATTTGGTGTGCCTGAAGAAAGCTACTATATATTTGTATACATAAAATAATTTTTTTAAAAAGTTAAAAAAATGTTCAACAGCCTTAGCTATCAAGGACATATAAACAAGAAGTATTTTTGTGATTTTATCTTATCCCAGTTACAAGGGTCAAGATGAAAACAACAAATAATAGCAGGTATTGGCA
Source organism: Micromys minutus (assembly GCF_963924665.1). Taxonomy (NCBI): domain Eukaryota; kingdom Metazoa; phylum Chordata; class Mammalia; order Rodentia; family Muridae; genus Micromys; species Micromys minutus. The sequence continues at coordinate 18,976,075 of NC_137970.1, read as the reverse complement.
TGGATGTTGTTCACTACTAATCCCATGGTTAGTACCCCCGTCCCGGAATGCTTAATTGGCATAGATATATTTAGAAGTTGGCAAGAGTTCTCATATTAGTTCCATGACCTGTTAAATGGGGGCTATTATGGTTGGAAAGGCTAAATGGAAGCTTTTAGAGTTGCCTCTGCCAAGAAAAATAGTGAATCAAAAACAGTAGCAACCAAATTTAAGTGACTTCTACCTCAGTGAAATTCTTAGGAGTCCAGTGGTGTGGGGGCATGTAGAGATATTCCTTCTAAGGTGAAAGGTAAGTTATTGCACCTGGACGCTTCCAGTATCAAAGAAGAAGCACAGCATTTAGTGGGTCTATTTGGATTCTGGAGAAAGCAACTTTCTCACGTGTGTGTCTCTGTGTGTGTATGTTTTGCTGTGGCTCATACAGCAAGTGACCTGGAAAACTGCTAGCTTTGTGTGGAACTCAGAACAGGAGAAGGCTTTTCAACAGATCCAAACTGCTGTGCAGGCTACTCTATCATTTGGACCATGTGATCAGGCAGATCTGATAGTACTTGAGGTATTAATGGAAGATATAGATGCCATTTTGAACCTTTGAAGGGCCCTTATAGGTGAGTCATGGAAGAGTCTTTTGAGTTTTGGAGCAAGGCTCTACCATCATCTATAGACAACTATTCTCCCTTTAAGTGACAGTTCTTGGTCTATTAATGGGCCCTAGTGGAAACTGAACATTTGACAATGGGCCACCAGATTACTTTGCAATCTGAGCTGTCTGCCTATCATGAACTGGGTATTATCTGACCTACCAAATCATAAAATAGGATGTTGTCTTAATTAGGGTTTCTAAGAGACACCGTGACCATGGTCAACTCTTATAAAGACAAACATTTAATTGGGGCTGGCTTACAGTTTCAGAGGTTTAGTCCATTATCATCATGGCAGAAAACATGGCAGCATCCAAGCAGACATGGTGCCGGAGAAATAACCAAGACTTCTACATCTGGATCTGCAGACAGCAGGAAGAGATTGTGCCACACTAGGCCCAGCTTGAGCATCTGAGATCTCAAAGCCTGTCCCCAGTGACATACTTTCTCCATCAAAGTCACACCTACTCTAGCAAAGCAACACCTCCTAATAGTTCCTGCAAGCTTATGGGGGGGCATTTTCTTTTAAACCACCACAGATATGCACAGATGTTATCTATTTTCAAAGAGAAGTATCTAGCCTGAACATGTAATAAATGCACAAGAAAGTTACATGTAGAAGTTTCCCAAAAGCCTCAATTCCAATGTCATTTGCTGCTAAGGATACACTGACAACCTCATGGGGGTATGCCTTATGATCAGCTGACTGAGGAAGAGATTAGGGCCTGGTTGATTGATGGTTCTGCATACTATGCATGCACAAACCAGAAGTAAACAGCTGCAGTATATCATCTCCTGTCTGAGATAACTTTGAAAGACACTGGTGAAGATTTACAGTGGGCAGAATGTCAGACAATAAACATGGTCATACATTTTGTTTTGAAAAAGAAATGGCTAGATGTTCATAGGCTAAAAGAAATCAGATTGTTCACTGACTCATGGGTTGATGGTCATGGAAAAAGCAGGATTAGAAAATTGGTGAGAAAGACATCTGAGGAAGAAGTATGTGGATAGATCTCTCCAAATGGGCAAAGGCTATGAAGATACTTGTGTCCCATGTAAATGCTCATTTTAAAAGCTGACTTCAGCAGAGGAGTTCAGCAATCAAGTAGATAGGATGACCTATTCTGTGGACAGCCAAGACTCTTTCCCCAAACATCCTTGTCACTGCCTAATGGGTCCATGAACAAAGTTGTCAAGGTGGCAGAGATGAGAGTTATGCATGATCTTGACAACATGAACTTCCACTCACCAAAGCTGACCTGGCTACAAGTGCTATTGGATGTCATACCTGCTGTGATAGTTTATATATGCTTGGCACAGGAAGTAGAACTACTAGGAAGTGTGGCTTTGTTGAAGAAAGTATGTCATGTAGGCATGGGCTTTAATGAATTCATCTTAGCTCCCTGGAAGTCAGTCTTCTGTTTGCCTTTAGAACAAGATGTAGAACTCTCAGATCCTCCTGCACCATGCCTGCCTGCAAGCTGCTATGTTCCCACCTTGATGATGATGATGGAGTGAACCTCTGAACCTGTAAGCCAGTCCCAATTAAATGTTGTCATTATAAGAGTTGCCTTGGTCATTTTGTCTGTTCACAGCAGGAAAACCCTAACTTCAACATCTGCCAACAGCAAAGACCCTCACTGAGCCCCAGATATGGCACCATTCTCTGGGATAACCTGGTGGCAGGTTGACTAAATTGGAGCATTTCCTCTGTGGAAAAGACAATCCTTTGTACTAACTTCAGTAAATACCTAATGGTTATGTATTTGTCTTTCCTGTACATAATGCTTTCGACAAAATCTGTAGACTTGCATAATCTATACTCATATCTGAAGATTTGGAGCTAGGAACCATATGTGTGGGGGGGGGGGCGGGAGGGAGGAAGGGAGAGAGAGGATGGGGAGAATCCAGTGGAGTTGGGAAAGGTAAAACTCTAACTAACCTGACTGGGTCAGCTCACAGGATTCCCATTGGCTCTTTTCAGGTACAGAACAGACATGACTCTGTTCTTCAAGGTATTTGTAAAAACTATTACTTTAGAGAACATTTTAGGGATAGGATAGAGGAGATGTAGTAAGAACTACAATGGTTTGAATGAGAAATGCACTCCCATAGGTTCAGATATTTAAAACACTTGGTCCCCAGTTAGTGGTAGAGTTTGGGGGAGGTTATAGAGCCTTGGGAAGTATGTTCTTGTTGGAGGAAGTATGTCATTGCATCAAGTTTTGTGGTTGATGGTCTCACTCTATTTCTAGTTAATCTCTTTGATATATGTTTGGGGTTAGAGATGTGGTTTCTCAGCTTTCTGGTTTGGTCACCTACTTACTGCCATGTCTCCCCTGCCATTTTGGATTCCCCCTCTGGAACTTGAAGACAAAATAAACCCTTTCTTCTATAAGTTGCTTGGGGTCATGGTATTGTATCACAGCAACAGAAAAATAACTAAAACAGGAAGTATTTCAGTGGTCCAGGAAGGGTGGTGGAATAGTGCCGGCAGATATGGAAAGATCTGAGGAACATTTAAAATCATATAGTCCTAGAGTGTTGTGATGTGAATGGAGAATAATTCAGGAGAAACCATTTGTTGTGACATGAGTGGATAGTACAAATGACTGAGATGAAAGAGAACGCCAATGATGTGAGTTTAATGGGGAGGATCATATGTTAGTTTATGTTCATCTTGAGGTGTAACTCTTTGGCAGCACACAGAATTGTAAATGCCTACAAGGAACCCAAGTTAGAGTAACTGGAACAAGCAAGACTTAAATTCTGTGTTTGTGTCTGTCTGTCTGTCTGTCTGTCTGTCTCTCTCTCTCTCTCTCACTCACTCACATACGGTATATGAAGTTGTCTCTCTGACTTAAAATGTTACTGCTGACATCCCTATAATTCACTTAACTTTTCTTCATCACAAATGCTGTGCAGCACATGCAATTCCAAGACAGGATATTTTTGTTTATGAAGAAAAAATAAAGACTATTAGCTTTTTGCAAGACAAAATTCTGGTGGCTTCTACATGGTCTTTCCCACCATAGTCTTCCTCAGTCCAGGGAGTCATTATGGAAATCTCTGTCCTGCTAAGCATGCTTATTCTCATACTTTCCAGAAGTGGTTAAATAACTACTAGTTAGTGCTACTATATCACAAATCTTTGATGTATAGCAAAGATATATGGCAATATCTTTTAGGAATGGCAAGATACAGCTTGTAAGCCTAACTTTTAATGGCTGATCCATCTCTTCAGTCTATTTTCTTTATTACTTAAATTTCTTATGAACATTTTAAATCAGTTCTCACGTTCTTAGTTTTATAGGTGCCTGTGAGATTGCTTAGGTAAAAAGATTAGGAAGAAAAAGAAAAAGAGGATTAGGAGAAATATGTGAAGAATTTTCATAGGTATGGCAAATGTTTCTGTCTAAAAGCCTGAAATAGGTTGTGAAGGAATTTAAGGTTCAAAACCAGAAAAACAGTGTTTCAAATGCTGGTGAGTATACATGAGATAAAAATATTAACCTGGCATTTGTGACCTTAGTAGAAACACTTTTGGCACTGCTGGATGCCCCAAACCATGCTGAAGTGTGTTGAGAATTGCATGATTGGTGATGATACACACACATACACACACACACACACACACACACACACAGAGTTTTCTTCCCCACTTTTAAATAACTTTTATTCCTTCACAAAATCATGCATGTATAGGAATCTATATCATCTACCCCAACCTTTTCCTCCAGTCCTTCTCCCCCTTATGTCCTACACACTTTTTGGTAACAGAGTCCAATTAGTGTTTCCTATTAGAATGTTAACTGATCTTGTACACCTGACCTGGTACAATGTGAAGTGGAAACTCATTGCCGTTTTGACTTTCATTTCCATACCAGCTAATCATATTGAACATGTTTTCATGTCCTTGTATACTACTTAATTTTGGGGGAAACAAGTCTTCCGTTTGTTCTTTGGTCTTGTCTTTTACATTTTCTTTTGAATTGGTCCTTTGTGAATTTCACATCACAGTATATAACCTTTTGTCCACACTTCTTTGCCTGCAAATGTTAATTGCAATGGGTCATTGGTCTGGCATAAGGGGCTTCGGCTACTCTGAGTACTGGAACCTCACTAGGACTCCTCTTGGATATTCTGTTTTTGCCCTGTGTCATGGAGATCCTGTAGTTTTGGATCAATATAACAAGCCCTTCCATGCACAACAGCAGTTCATCCATAGGGCGGATGTTGGAATTTGGACCAATTCAAAGCCTGGATCTGGGCCTGAGATCTGACTGAACTGGTCAGCCTGATGGCACTCCTGTTCCTTGGGGCTGGGTTACCAGTAACACCCTTTGCTCTCTTGAAACCAGGGCCAGCTCTACCCTGCTGCCCATGTGAGGTGTAGGGCCCACTCTCCTGAGTGTTGCACCTGGTGAAGGACTTGTCCAGTTATCCCATTCTTATGACCCTGGGGCCAGCTCTCCTGCCTGCTATAACTGGCAAGGAATGATAGAAGGGAGGAGGGCATCATCTTCTCATCTGTGCCACTGCACCACAGACAAGAGGCAGGGTTGGCTCTCCTTCACTGTTGTCCTGGGGACCAGCTCACCTGTAACCCCACATTCAGGGGCAGCTCTAACTGTGCTGTCCAAGTGAGATACAGGGACAACTTTCCCATGTGATGCAGCAATTGTGGGGCAGGGACAGTTCTTCTCTCATAACCCCAAGGATATCTCTCCAGCTTGCTGTAGGTGACAAAGGGCAAGGGTGTGGGAGAGTATCTCTCCCTTGCCCACACTGCTGCAAGGCAGACAAGATTAGGGTCAACTCTTCCACACTCACACCCTAGAGGCCAGCTTACCCCTAAACCCATTCTGGGTCAGCCCTATTGTGCTACTCAGCTGAGTGAGGTCCAAGGCCTGCTCTCCCAAGTGCTGCAGCAGGTAAGGGACAGGGCCCACTAACCTGTTCTCAGAACCAGCTCTCTTGACTACCACAGGTGGCAAGAGGTGGGTGGTAGGCATCTCTCCTTTGTCTATGTCACAGCACAGAAGACAAGTGGCAGGGCAAGCTCTCCCATGCTCATGCCCTCAGGGCCAGCTAACTTGTGCCCCAACCATGGTCAGCTCTATTGTGCTGCCTAAGTGAGGTTCAGGGTATGCTAGGATTTCTATGTAGCCCTTGTTGTCCTAGAACTCGCTCTGCAGACCAGCCTGGCCTTGAAGTCTGCCTGCCTGTGACTCTCAAATGCTGGGATTAAAGGCATGAGCTGCTACTGCCCCACATATTTGTTCATCTTTTAATAGAAAAATTTGTCAAATCATAAAAGGTCTTTATATATCCTGTGTATTACGCTATTTTTACATATATTACTTGAAAATTATTTTTCTTTAAGTTGTATTTTTGATGTTTTTATAACATTTTGATACATATTTTGATAAGATCCCCTTTGTCATTGCTATTGACTTTTATGCCACATATGATAATCCATTGCCAAATCCAGAGTAAAAAGGCAATTTACTCAGATGTTCTCATATAAGACTAATATGTTAGGTCATATATTGAATTACATATTCATTTTAGTTTTCATTTGCTGCTATTTGTTTGGTTTTTGAAACAGGGTTTCTCTATGTAGCCCTGGCTGTCCTGGAATTGATTCTATTGACCAGGCTGGCCTTGAACTCAGAGAGGTTCACCTGCCTCTGCCTCCTGAGTGTATGCCACCATTGCCTGTTTTTCTAAATATTTATCTAGTTATCAAAGCACTTGATAAGAATGTCAATGTTTAATTCTTTTTCTGAGCAACTTCTCTGACAATCAATTAAAACATAGTTCAAACTCTCTACATCAGTCTATATATTTATTTTATACCTGCACAACACCATGTTTACTGTAGGATTTCTTTGTTTTGTTTTGAGACAGGGATTCACTCTGTTTCTCATTCTGACTTGGAAGTGACTATTTAGACCAGGCTCACTTTGAAATTATGATCATTCTGTCTTCATCTTCCAAGTATTGGAGTTCCATGAGTAAGCCCCCACACCTAGTTAATTTGCCATTAGTGTAGCTTTAAAGCATGTCTTAAAATAGGAAAGTGTGTCATTCACTTGCTCTTTTTAAAATTAATTTGGCTGGGATTTTTGTTGTTGTTGTTATTTCTGGAGTTTTAGAATGGACTTTCCATTTCCGGAGAAAATGCCATTGGGATACGTCAACTACCTCCAAAAGTGTCAGTGAATGCAGGACTACATACAAAGATCAAGGGACAGTGTGCTTCAGAAGTACTTAGATCTCCAGATCCCCTCCATATTCTATGAAATAGGTTATTTGCATATTTATTTCTTATCCCCTAGAAGAATGATTCCTACAGGGGGGGAAAATCAGAACATCTCTGGAATGGAGAACACCAAGCATAAATGAAGTTATGGATATCTTAGTACAAAATTTAAGTGAACACATTTAAATAGATTATCAGGCATATGGGGAAAATCTCTTAGAGAGCTAGGAAAAAACTCAAGAAACTATGCACTAAGAAGTAAATGTTTTAGAAAACTCCTAACCTGGCATGCAGGTGAAGCTCAGTGGTAGTAGTGTTTGTGAGTGTCTGGGTTCACTCCTCAGCACACCCCTATTCACAAAAAGCTGTTAACATTTACTTTTAAAGGGAACAAGAGGGGCTAGAGAGATGGTCAGCAGTTAAGAATGCTCAGTGCTCTTGCAGAACATCATAAGTTCAATTCCCAGCACCCACATTGTGGCCCACAACTAGTATAAAGATCTGATGTCTTCTGTCCTCCACAGGCACTAGGCATGCACACAGTACACATACATACATGTAGATACTTACACCTACACAAAATAAAATCAAATATTTCTAAAAAGAGAAACAAGCAACTGGTATTTTAAAAAAGAAATGTGCACTTAGCACTTAAACAGTATTAGGTATGAAAAACTTATTAGAAGTATTAGATATGTTTGAAATCATCCAGAAAGTAAAAATCAGAGGACAACTTGTGGGAATCATTTTATTCTTTCTACCACATGGGTTTTGGAAAGGAGGTCATCAGGTTTGGTGTTAAGCACCTTAAATTGAGCCATTTGGTCAGCCCATTTCAGAATGTAAGTGAAATAATTGGACAATGTACAAACTGAGATTTTGGAAGCACTGAGCCCCTAAATTATCTTTATCACACCCCTCTCTCAATACAGAGATCTGCATGCAAGAAAAGGTAGAAATATTCTAAGAGCCAGAGGTGGTGTGATTTTCAGACACAATGGAATTGATGCATACATGAACTTAGAGACCATGGTAGCATGTGTAAGATCTGCACTGATTTAAACAAGGCAACATCCCACATGGAGGCAGAGAGTGGGCACAAAATCCTACCATCCTGTAAACGGAAAGTGATTTGCCATTGATCCCTCCAGAGAGAAGGAAGTCAATGGAGTGACATGGTGTATCAAACACACTCTAGGACAGTCTTCATGCTCAAAAATAACTGGCCAACACAAAATGAGCTCCATGTTCGTGTGTGCTTTTTTTTTGTCAGAGAAAGAACATTATGTTGGGTAGGTGGGAGAGATTGGGGGGAAGGGTATGATCAAAATGAAAAAACTGAAAAGCAAAACAAAAAACCTTTAAGTATTAGATGTTTGAACCTTTTGAAAGTGGAAGTCAGGGCAGTCAGTTTACCTGTGTGTTGGGATGTGTTCTGGGAATCAAACTCAGGCCATCATGTTTCTCCTATAGACATTACAATTACTCTAGCAAACCTTTTAAAAAAGTGTTCTTTCTTCATTCCTTTTATATCATTGTCTTTTCCCTTTAAACTCAGTCTTGATCACTGAGGCAGCAGGTGTTCCTTGGTTTGTGGTTGCACTAATTTCAATCCCTGACTCCATTTTTACACTGATCCCCTCTTCTATTTCCTTAGAAAAGGCCTCCAATGGATATCAAGCAGAAAGAGAGAGACACACAGAGACAGAGGAGAGGGAGGGAGGGAGGGAGGGAGGGAGGGAGGGAGAGAGAGAGAGAGAGAGAGAGAGAGAGAGAGAGAGAGAGAGAGAGAGAGAGAGAGAGAGGAGAGAGAAGAGAGAGAGAGAGAGCATGCTCGCTCTCTGGTTGGCAGTTTAGCTCTTATGATCTCCTATGGCCTCAGGTTAGTTGATTCTGTATTCTTGTGGTGTTCTTGACCCCACTGGCTCCTTCAACATGGATATGCCTTTTGTGTCTGTTTTCTCTCAGATTCTTATAAAAGCAAATTTCATTAGATTTAGGGTCATTCAGATGTTCCAGGATGATTTCCTCTTCTGATTGATCTTTTGTTTAGTTACATTTGAAAAAGATGTTCTACTAAATAAAATGAATGTGATATAGTTTTGGGGATTTAAAAATAGACATATCTTCTTTAAGATCAACATGCAACACACTATAGCTATTAGAGTTCCTTTACCTTTCCATGAAGCCATTAGAATAATCTTGTGAAGATCTATCAAAATATGCTGAAAATTTTATTAGAATCACATTATGCTTATCAACTTGGAGGAGCTGATATCCTTATCATTTGAACAATGAACACAAATCTGTTAAGATCTTTAAAATCTTTCATTAGTGTTTTTCATCATATGAAACATCTATGTGTTTCATTATACATGGAAGCATTGTGCTTTAGGATTGTGTGTGTCCAAGTTACATAGTTTATATATTTCTTAATTTCATCATCAAAGTATAGAATTCTAGTTAAGAGAACTAGTTATTTTGCATGTGATCTTGTATATTGTAGTCTTCCTGAAGTCAACAAATCCAGGAAGTTTTATAGAATATTACAACCACCATTATATTTGCAAATAAAAACTATCTCTTCCTTTCCTATATGGATGCCTTTTATTTATGCTTCACTAATTTGTCTGGCTAGGGCTTCTATTATAAGAAGTTATAGGACCCATCCTTATCTCTAATCTTGGGGATATTTTAGATGTTATACTTTTGCAGATCCTTACCAAGTTTAAGAAGTTGTCACGGATTAAATGTGTTTGTATTCCTACTCCCAAATCCATTTGTTAAAGTCCCAAATACTGTGATGGATTTAAAAAGTGAGATCGTCAGAAGATAATCAGATTTAGATGAAGTTATGAAGGTGGACCTTTCAGGCAGGATCAGTATATAAGAAATCTTATGTGTATTCTACCTTTACTCCAATCGATCAAACCATGATGTGAGGACATAGTAAGCATGTGTGCAACTGATTCCCTTAAATTATTTTTTTAAACTAACTTATGTGTATGAGCATTTGTCAGATTCTTGTCAGCATGCATGCCAACAATTCCTTAAAATGTATGTGTCTATTCATGGAAGCTAGAAGAGACCCCGAAGATGCCCAGGAGTTGGAGTTATAGGTGGTTATAAGCCACCAGATATTGTGGGTGGTGGGAACCAACCCTAGGTAGGACTTGTGCAAAAGCAGTAAGCACTCTTAATTCCTGAACCATTTCTCCAGTTCCATGCAATGAATTCTTTATGATTAAATGAGTATAACTGTAGAGTGTACAATTATGAAATATCTTCATTAATATACTCCTTTAATACACGTTCTTTCCCAACTCCTCCCTACTTCATGCCCTCTCTATTTAAAACAGACTGTGACAGCATGCACAAGTCCTGCACAAATTCAATCCAGACGAAATCCCAACTTGAAGAGATGTGCTCATAAATTTCCACTCCTGGCCAAGAAGCTTTTTACAAGTGATAGCTACTAGGAAAGAGAAAATCCGTTTACTTCAATGAAATGAATTGAGTATTATCAACCACACTGCAGGGCTGGACCCATGCTTGGGACTAGTTGGCATTGCAGCTGATTCTTGAGTAAATGTATTGTTTTTTCATGGTGTGTATGGTATCAGTTTTGTTATTCCTGCTGCTCCAGTATACAGTTACAGCACAGTATCCATTATCCTTGCCCATGGAAATTGAAGCAGTTTTGTATTATATAGGACATATTACTTTATTTTTTAATGCTGCTTGAATATATATCTGACCTGAATGCCTGGTTTGCATGAAGGTCAGAAAAGGGCATTAAATTCCCTGGAACTGGAGTTGAGGGTGGTTGTGAGATGCTGTATGGATGCTGGAAACTGAATCTGGGTCTTTAGAAAGAACAAGTGCTCTTAACCACTGAGCCATTTCTCCAGCCCTGCACATTACTTTATATTTGAATATGCATAAATATAGAAGTGTGGTAGTTTTTCATTATTATATAGAATTAAGAGATGGTAAATGACAAAGTAATGGCTGTGATTGTTTGTTTTCTGTAATTAAGATAATTTATTTATGTGACTCTATTACAATGATTGACTGAGTATGATCTAGAACATCAACAAAAAGAAACAATGGTCCTCACCAGAACCAATCATGCTGGAATTCTTCTGTCTTCCCAGTCTTTGGAATCCTAAAAACTGCTTAAGCTGTTTGGTCTGTGGTACTTTGTGTTAGAAGCCCAAGTGAAGGTAGATATTCTCCTAGTTAAGGAGTTATCTTTATTATGAATATATGCTAAATTTTGTTGAATATTATTTTCTGCATTAATTTATAAAACAAAGCTAATAGGATTTTTCTTTTTTCTTGCTTATATGGTGGATTAGAATGATTTTGACAAAACTAACCATGCAGCTTAAATGTACTCCACTTATTCATGATGTATTTTGAATATATTGGTGAATTCTATTAGCTAGTATTTTATAAAGAATACATATATATGTATATATATATATATATATTCATATTGATTGTTTTTACTATCTGATTAAGATAACTGCAATATTAGCTAAAAAGGATGAGAAAAACACCACCTACCACCTACTCTTCTATTTTCTCAAAGAACTAGTGTAGAACTGTTAAATTTTGAAAGATTTTGTTATAATTATCTAGTAAAACAATCTGAGCCTGAAGATTTGGAGATAGGAGTTTAAATTAAACTTAATAGTTACAGGGCTGTTCCATCTTTCAATGGAGTTATTAATGGGACAATCTGGTTTTTTAACAAATGTCAAAAATACTTACATTCTATTATCAAAAGTTTTAAATTAAATGATGTATTCCTTATCAAACTACACATTCACAGAGATTTCACTTATTCCTACCACCCTAGGAAAGTTTACAGCTACAGCTATATTAAATTGCTTAAACTTTATGCACACACCTCCCCCTAAAATACTCTACCAAATTACTTAGTCATTGAGAAAGAGTTACACATCAACCCAGTTCTGGAAAGAGAATAGACTGAAATTAGGGAAATTGCTACCTTCCATTTTTAGACAGAAGCCTCCAATCTGATGATATCTCTTGCTTGTACTAGGGAGTAAGTTGATCAAAACTCATTTCTATTCTCTGACTTGAAGCTGGTAACAGTGCTTTACTCTTTCAGAGATCGTGGGAGTGAATAACAAAAATAAACTAGCCTGCTATTCCTGCAAAGGCTCTAAAATCCCTCCACAATCTTGTTTTCTATCAGAAGATGCTATTCCCTATGTGCCAGACATGAATTTTCTCAATCTAAACTCTGCTGGTAGTAACCAACTGGAAGCAGTCATTTAGTCATTAGGTGTCAAATCTAAAGAATATCCCTCCAGACCTAGAGATTCAAAACCTTGAAGAGGGAAAAAAAATCTTAAATTGGGTTAAAATATTCATTATTATTATTTTTTTTGAGACAAGGACTCTCTATGTAGTGCTGTTTGGCCTGGAACTAGCTATGTAAACTAGGTTGGCTTTGAATGCAGAGATCTGCCTACTTCTGTCTTCCAAGTGTTGGGATTGAAAGTGTATACCATACTCAGCTCAAAACACAGTAAGAAAGATGTCCCGGCCACAGAATATAGGATGTTGTTGATTATTTAAAGACAGGTTTTCTCTTTGTAGGCCTGGTTGCCCTGGAACTCACTATGAGAGACCAGGTTGGCCTAGAACTCAGAGATCCGCCTGTCTCTGTCTCCCAGTTCTGGGATTAAAGATGTGAAGATGTGAGCCACCAAGCCCAAGGGAAGCAAGGTTCTTAACACTGCCTCAGGATCCAACTCTCTGTGTTACATTTTGGACACATAACAGATAATCAATACACCTATTACTGGATTTGAGATTCAAAAAAAAAAATTCTAACACAGTGAAGGAGAAAGGACATGAGTTTCGGAATCAGGCAGATTCTGCTGTGGAAGACCACTGGCTGATTTTAGTCTCCTTAACTGAAAACTAGGGCTAATTATCACAGGGTTAGGAAAATTAAATGATATATACTAGGCAAACTCTGAACTTAGTGACTAATACCTCAAAACACTTAACAAATGGCTGCAGGAGGTGGTAGAATAGATTGTTAAGAATACAGGTTCTAGATTAGGCTGGTCCTGGCACTTAATTGTAATTGTAAGCTGAAATAGATCCTTTATTCCTCAAGGTATTAATCACAGCAACAGAAGACAAACTAGGTGGCAGGAGTGGGTTGGAACTGGCCTGAACCTATGAGACATGCTAGGTATGCTGTGGATGTTAGAGGAAGGAAAAAGAAGCTGCACAAGCCCTTTGCAGACCAGAAGATGGTGACTGAATCATAGATGTGGAACATTGGGCTACAGAATTTGAGTTATATTACTGGATGCTGCTTTTGCTTTTATTTTATTGTGACTATCCGAGTTCTTCTCTCTTGGAATAAAAAAAAAATATTTACTGTAATTTTGATTTTACATGGTCCCAAAGTTGAGAGACTATTTTAAACAGAATTTAGACTTCTGAAGTGTTGAAAATGTAAATACTATGGAATTTTTAACATTAATATACTTAATTTTATATTGTGATAAACATGAAACCTTGGGAATAAACAAAAGAATGGTTATGGTTTATTAATGATATACTTGTGTGTCAACCTGACAAAGGGTCAATTATGCTGGTAGGTTTTTCATCAACTTGACACAAGCTAGGGTTATCTGGGAAGAAAGAACTCTAACTGACAAACATTCCTCCATCAGACTGGCCAGTAGGTAAGTATGTAGTACATTTTCTTGATTAATAACTGACCATCCCTGGGTGGGTGGTCCTGGACTGTATAAGAAAGCAGGCTGAGAAAGCCATCAGGAAGCCAGTAAGCAGCACTCCTCCATGGCCTCCTTCAGATCCTACCTCCAGGTTCCTGCCTTGGCTTTCTTTAATGATGGATCAGACACAAAGTCAAATAAACTATTTTCTTCCCTAGTTCCTTTTGGTAATGGCTTCTACCACAGCAACTGAGAGAATAAGTCAATATACATGAGAAAAAAATAAGAATAGTGCCTGTTAGCTCTCATGATTATATTCCTTACACTGCACTTAAGCATAGTAATCAATCAAGATTATACATATTTCAAGTACTGAAGGAGATATCAGAGAAAACATTCCCAGCCACAGAAATAGAGCACAGCTGTGGCCAGTGCAAAATAGACTACAGAGCAGTAAAGTAGGGGTTATTGTGGACTCATAACTGCTCGACATGCTGAGAATACAATTATTGAAAAATGAGCACTATGGGACACCTATACAACCAGGGTATATAAAGGGACATCTATAAGGTGAAAGGAATAATATGGAAGAGAGGGAGGAATATGACTTGGAGGAAGGAGTGGACTGTTGTGGAATGGTTTCTACCATATAAGACAAAGCTGTGTTACTTGAATGCTAAGCAGCTGATTCTTACCAGAAGCCTTTCACAGGACTAGGGCTGTCAGTATTCTGTCATGGACAGGGGAGAGGATTCACTGCACACTAAGGATCTGAATGCAGGTGATGGTTGCTGGGAAGAAAGATATTTTCTTTAGTGGTAAGGTACCAGTGGTATCCACTTATAAGGTACTCATGTTCCAGTAAATAACCTCTCTTCCAAGCTTCTGTAAGCAGCCCTAATTAAACTCAGTGGCTAAGAAAGAAAGAAAAGATGATAATGGAAGAGGCACTGATTGGGAAGAAGATTAACAGGAGTAAAGTGTTACGGGGGAGCAAATATGATCAAAGTATATTATATACATGTGTAAGAATATAATAACGAAACACATTATCATGTATACTTAGTATATACTTGTAAGAAGTAGCTCATGAAAATGATTGAAAGCTTTCTCACTGAACTCCTCAGAACCCCTGACTTGCTGTATCTTTTATTTTCTGCTTATTTTACTTTTAATTAAGTATTTTATGTGTTTAAACTGTCCACTGAAGACAGGATTCTGCCAAATTCCTATCTCAGATATAATGTTGGGAAATAAGCAGGGAATGACCACTTATAAACTGCTGAATGATAGTTAAAAGTAAAGTAACTTTCTGAACCCTGCACCTTATCAGCACCACCCCTACCCCACCATGACCACCCCCACCCCACCATGACCACCCCCATCCCACCATGACCACCCCACCATGATTACCCACACCCCCCACTAATAATAATGTCAAGCAACAAATTTGCCAAGATAAATCACTTTTATCTCTACAGGAAAGGGAGATCTAAAAAATATATAAATTACATTAGTAACACAACATAAGAAAAAACAAGGGGAACAAACAACAGAGAAATCTGGATGAGGCTACTCTAACCTATTTATAAAAAGGCCCTGCATCAGAAATCACAATCCTACCCACTTCTAAAAATATATTTAGACATGTACAGAAGCGGTGGGTTTGTTTTTAAATTGTTTGCTTTTTGTAAAAATATATTAAAGGTGAATAGAAATCCTCTCTGCCCTCTTATCCTACCCTAGCTCTCTGCTGGGGATTGCAGATCAGAGGTAACTATCTCACCATGTTCTAAACCTTGGTTATCCCAACTCCTCTCCACCTCACTTCACTTAGAACCTGAAACATAAAAACAAAACAAACAAAACAACAACAACAGCAACAACAACAACAATACACTAGCTTCTTTGGAAAAGCATAACTTTGAGGGTAAACTTGCTTTTCATTGGAAACAACACAAAATAACAGGAGACTCTGAGAACCCAACTAAACTAAACAAACCCTATTAGAGGGTAGGTTTCAGCTCCACAGAACCTTCTAACAAAGAAACTGAGGGAAAAGAGGCCTGGAATGGGGTGGGGAGAGGGTGCTAACAATTAGCTGCCTTTGAAAGATCAAGAGGGAGTTTTAATGGGTGTAAGGGCTAGGGACCTGTTTTTGGTGACAACAGTCAGCCTTTAGTCAGGAAGTTGCCCATACAGGGTCAGAAGCTTCTCCTGCTTTCCCCTTATTTCCCCACTGCTGCCTTGAAATCTCCAAGATAAGCAAAGCTGAGTAGAAAGGAGGGGAGTAGGGACCTCACATACTAAAGGGGAGGTAGCCAGGCCTTTTGCCTTTGGTGTGACTAAAGGAGGACTGCTTGGCCCCTGGGGGTCCCCAAGGTAGAAAAAGCAAATATGCTAAAGTGCCCCCATCCCAACAAGGATGGAGGGGGTAGATCTATAGAAAAAAGAAAGTTAAGCCACAAACATAAAAGATAACACAGAGGCCTCACAAATTCCCTGTGGTCTGCATCATAGCTGTTAAATTTCCCAGAAGCACTAGGCAAGCTGGGATGAGGACGAGTGGAAGGTAGAGGACACTCCCACTTGGGCAGTGCCAAAACGGGTTGTTCAGACGGGGCAGTCTCCATCAAGTCCAGATTGCCATTAAGGCAAGACAAGAGGGAGGTGGGGGACACTGTCTGGAAAATAGTGACAATCACAAAGGAAAGGAGAGCAAAGTGGATCAGAATATCTGCTACTTCACAGATGGGCATCGTTTCTAGCTTCAGACTTGAATAGCCTATCTGCACTATGCTTCAGTGTTGGCCTGTGGTATGAGAGTGAAAAGTCCCAGGGGTGAAGATCTTAGTTCTGAAATCTTTACACTAAGCTCAGATGGGGAAAGAAACCTGAAGTTCCTGATAATGACCTGCAGGGTTAGGTTGTTTCACCACACCCTCTTCTGAAGGTCCAGGCTGTGCTTTGTGGTATGGGTGGGGTGGTAGAAGCAGGCTAGAGCCAGAGTTATCAATGTGGCAGGTACTTCAGATTTCTAGGAGGTGAGTTTGTTATACCTGCTGTAACCCAGTTATAGCTATGGGGAGAATGTTCTACAGGGCCAAAAAACACAGGCAAATTCCTGTAGGTCATCATAGGGGCTTCATGTGCAGTCAGACAAAAGTAGTTTCCTCTGGTGGACTAGGCAACAATCATAGTCAAAGGCTTGGGTATCTGTCCTTTTTCTACCTCAAAAAGTAAAAGAAATCTCCTTCCCTTCTCCCCCAACCCCCCAAGACAGATAAAGTCAGCTTTTTTAGGCCAGCTCTGGAGATGGCCCATATAGGGTCATAAAGACCCTCTTCATTTTTGTCATGAAAAGAGGTAAAAGGAGATAAAGACCACAACCTTCTATCAGGAACAAGACTGAAGGTAGGGTATATCCACTGGTTGTGAGGAAGGGTTAGGAATGGGTGGAGGTGGGCAGGCTTAGAGACAGGGCTGGAGGTGCTGAAAATGTTGAGCACTGGGTCTCTCAATCCATGGCTGGAGGAAAGTGAAGGGCCCAGACTCCCTTTATGCTGCTCCTCATCATTCCTTCCATATGGAGGAGCAGTGGAAAAGAATATAGACAAGGGGTAAGCGAAATATGTGGGTGGAGCAGGAAAGGATTCTAGTCAGTTGGAAACTTCTCCCATTTACCTGCTACTTATGGGTATGGAAAAAGGTAGGATACTCATAGGGGAAGTGGGAAAGGGAGTTGGGGATAGTCCGTGCCTTTGGTCAGTCCCAAGAAAGCAGGACAATGCACCTTGTCCGGGGCTCATAGGATCCAGGAGTGCCCCGAATTGACAACGAAGAAGGCAATGGGGGTGAAGGGATGAAGGAGTAGGATATGATGGGGCTCGTCTCACAGAAGTAACTTGCCATTTCTGTGGATTTTCAGGATGCGGCCGAGTCTCTGCTTTGCTGTGGCCAGGCCCTTTTTAGGACGCTTTCCTGTAAGGAAGGGCCAAAGTCAGCAGAGGCTTTATGAGCAACTTTAGCACCAACTGCTAATATTGTGTCACACCTCCATGCTTCATTTTTTTCTCTCTCTCAACAAAGCTCTTCATCTTTACACCATATCAGGCAAGGAACCCTCCTTAACCACTTCTATTTAGTGCCACATGCTTGGCTAATCCTTCTCTGGTTGCTGCAGCAGTCACAATCACTGTAGTTCTAGCTTTCTGGCTGTTTTCCATCACGGACTTTGGGTTCAATCACTTTCCTAGGAAAATTCTGTAAGGGGGTCAATATGCTTCTGTATCATTTGTGCTATCCTGATCACTAGGGTTAATGACTATAGTTCCCTGTCCCTGAGGATGCCACGCTCAGGGATTTCTTTCATTAGAAACCCCTATTCTAGTCATTCCTTAACATCACACCAAACTCAGTACCTTGAAGTACATCCATCCACACTATGGATTGGGCTCTGGCCAATGAGAGGAAAAGGAGTACTTGAATGCATTTTTCCGTTTCCCCACATCAAATCACTCCTCACATCCTATATTACAATTATTCTTTCCATTTATCATCTCTCCATTACTCTGACCAGATGTCACACAGTTGTGTTTCTTCAGTTCTTTCTGAATCTATGGATGTATAGACTACTTACTTCTAGTCCATCCTCCACTATGACCACCAGAAGAATCTTTCAAACCTAAATCTATTACTTGTATTTAAATTTAATTGCCTCTTCATGGCCTACTGAGCTGTAGGTATTAGAAGGCTAATATCCAAGCACCTGAAGTTTGGCTTCCTGGTATTCTCATCTATCAGAGCAGTTAAGATTTAGATCAGAGAGCTTTTAAGAGCTCTCATTTTAACTCCCATTTGGGTCATGTACCTTGTCCTGCCTGACTGCTCTGGGAACCAACTGAAGGGCGCCTCTGGGTGAGGAAGACTCCAGGGGCCATGGGTGTGGTGCTGCGATTTGCCTGAGCCATGCCAAAGGCATTGGGACGAGCAGTGTACTCATGGTCAGCAAGGCTTCCTGACAGAGCCTCTTGTTTAGGCTCAGGAGGTGGCTGGGGTGAGGAGGAGGTGACAGGCTGGGGTGTAGTAGCCAGTGTTGGTGCAGGCATTGTCATGATGGCATTAGAATCTTGAGGGCGAGGCTGTTCTACCTCCTTCAGCAAAGGCTTCTTCTTGATATATTTCTTCTTTTGGGCCTTTTGCAGCTCCTGAAATACAAGCCAAGTTGGCAGAGAGATTAAAGAGTGAAGAAAAAAAGAAAAAAAAAGAAAAATTTCCAGAAAGTATGAAGACAATGGTCAATGTTTCTGCATCCTGCCCCTTTTCTCCAATTCTAAGTCCACCTTGTATGGACACACAATAGAGGCCTTCCAATACTTATAGTAATTTCTTTGACATCATTCATCCTTAAGCTCATTACTACCACTTAATAGTAAAATGTCAGAAGAACTGTAAATGATTTTGAAGACAGATTTTGGTGAATTATGGGCATTCCTAATAACTAAATTTACGCCAGCAGCTTAGGTACATTATTTACTATATTCTTTAAAGGTCCTAAGTATGTGTGAGGGGGGAACCTCTTCATTTTACAAATAACCAAACAGAAGTGCAAGGATAATAAGTAATTTTACACACAAATAAATCCCCATGGAAAAGTAGTTAGATCTAGTATCCCTAACCATCATATAAATCTTCTCAAAATGAACTGAGAATAAAGTGTTAGCTTTGGAATAAGGTAAATGTGAGTTCAAACCCAGGCTTCTATTTCCTAAATTAGATGACTTACTAAAGTTAAAGTTACTGACCTTTCTGAATCTCAGGTGACTTGTCTGTAAATGGGTAAAATAATAGCTGCTTTTCAGAATTGTTAGAAAGCTCAAATGACATAAAAATATGTACCACATGAAAGAAACTCAAAAAACTAGTTAATTATTCTCTATTTCTCATAATAGCCTTTTTTTCATTTTGCTGACCTTTTTTTGAACATTAAGACTTGATCATTTTTTTAAGTCATTGAATCTAATATCTCAATTTGTATAGAATGGACAAATATGAAGTTGTGCCACTTCTTTCAGTATCTTGTATTTCATTCACTTATTGCTATATGGCTCTACTATCTACTGTGTAGTAGGTACCTGGACAATAGGCATGTGGAGCCCTGAGCATGTGGTACTGACAGCATACAAATGAGTTTACTTTCTGAAATGTCACACACACCAACTCCATGACTATATTCCTTAGCCTTTTCTTGGCAACAAAAGCCTAGACTTGTCTTCAGAAGATTTGTTAGGCTATGGCTAACAGAGAAATTTCTTCGGAATGAGAATTATTAGTAATACATGCAAGCACTGCTTCTTAATTATTCATTTAACAATTTTAAGAATGATAATTAAGAATTATACTCCCATTCTAAGGACAAGGAAACTTTATATTTACTTGTCATTTCCTTTTTTAAAAAAATTACCATTGAGGGCTAGCAGGATGGCTCAATGGTTAAGAGCACTGACTGTTCTCCCAGAGGTCCTAAAATCAATTGCTAGCAACCACATGGTGGCTCACAACTATCTGTAATGGGATCTGATGCCCCTCTAGTGTTTCTGAATATAGCCACAGTGTACTTATAATAAATAAATAAATCTTTAAAAAAAAACCGAGCATTGATAGTTTATCTGCATGTTATGTGTATGAGGGTGTTGAATCCCCTAGAACTGGAGTTACACACAATTGTGTGCTGCCATGTGGGTACTGAGAATTATACCTGGATCCTCTGGAAGAGCAGCCAGTATGCTCTTACATCTCACCAGCCATAAGTTATTTTCCTAAGGTTACAGATATAATGATGTTTGAAGCTGAGATACAGACTCTGATTTCAGAATCTGTTCTGTTCAGCCACACCCTTAGCAGGAATCTTGTCTCACTAATATTAAGAATGAATTCTGGCTAGGCAGTGGTGGTGCATGCCTTTAGTCACAGCATTTGGGAGACAAAAGGCAGGTGGATCTCTGAGTTCAAGGCCAGCCTGATCTACAGAGAGAGTTCCAGGATTGCCAGGGCTACACAGAGAAAACCTGTCTCAGGAAAACAAAACAAAACCAAACAAACAAACAAAAAACCCAGAATGAATTTTGTTCCCCTGTTCTCTTGTCTAACTCCACAAATTATATCTTCATATCTGGATTAGCTTAAAATTCCCTACCCTTGCTGAAATTTCTTTTGCATTTAAGTGGCAAGTGGATTAATTTATGATGGGAACACTTACATATTGTTAAGTTATTTATTGAAAAAGCTGCTACGAAGCTCCCAAATTTGAAGTTCCATGGTATTCTACTTTGTGGCTACCTAGATAACCCTTAATGATAAAGACTGAAGGTGAAGTCATTAAGCCTTACTTTATATCAAATGTTATTCTTCGGGATGGACAGACAGACAGACGCGCGCGTATACACACACACACACACACACACACACACACAGACACACACTTCATTTAATCTTAATCAAAGTTCATAAAATAACTGAGAAAAAGAGAAACCATATAAAGCCAGTTGCAGCTGTTCCATAATGTTATTTTTATACATTTGTTTGTTTTGTGTATGTGTGTGTATACACATGTCCAACTGTTGAGGTCAGAGGACAATTTGCAGGAGTAGATTCTCTTCTTCTACCCTGCAGGTCCTGGAATTAAACTTAGGCCATAATGCTTAGTGGCCTAAGAAGATATATCTTTCCCCAGAATCCACTTTTTTTGTTTTGTTTTGTTTTTGAGACAGTGCTTCTTTGTGTGGCCCTGGCTGTCCTAGAACACACTCTGTAGAACAGGCTGGCATCAATCTCAGAGATCTGCCTGCCTCTGCCTCTGCCTCTGCCTCTGCCTCCAGACTGCTGGGATTAAAGGCTTGAGCCACCAGTGACTGTCAAGAATCTACTTCATAACTTTACTTATACTCATCTTATAATATGAAGTTTCCAATCCAGAAAAATCTCATTCATTCATTGATTCACTCATTTACTCCAACACTGATTTATCATGTGTCAATACCAAGTTAAAATAAATATATCCAAAGTATGTAAAATATCCTT
The DNA here is from genome assembly GCF_963924665.1 of Micromys minutus. Taxonomy (NCBI): domain Eukaryota; kingdom Metazoa; phylum Chordata; class Mammalia; order Rodentia; family Muridae; genus Micromys; species Micromys minutus. The sequence continues at coordinate 18,954,344 of NC_137970.1, read as the reverse complement.
ATGATCATAAGTACCATGTGATAATACTATAGAGAAGTACAGATGAAGATCAAAGAAATAAGGTGGTAGTAGGTGATGTGAATGGGCAAAAGAAATGCTTTATGCAAATAACGGCATGAAGCAATTTGGTACATGGAGTAAATCATGAACACTAAGTGGGTACAGCTGGCATAAACAATAGACATTGGCGGGTAGTCAGGAGGTTAGAGCAAAGTCCCTCTAGACCAAACAAAGAAGGCTTTATGAGCTCTAGCAAGAAGAAATATTTTCCTGGAATCCTTCCTCATTCCCACATGCATGCACACACAAAATAGCTTCTAATACCTCCCCCCAACTGTAAAGCCTCTTCTCAGAATTATTTCCATCAACCCAAATAGTACTTCCTCCTAGAAAGCACTAAGAGTAGTTTTCACATTTCCATGTGTTTGTTTAAAGCAATAGAAAACCTTTATTTAGAAGTTACATGTTATGTGGCACTGATGAATGGCAGGGGAAGTTTTAGTCAAAGAAGTCACTTGATCTCTTGATTGGTCTGCTTGATCTCTGTTAGCTCCAAATAATAGATTTCTCAGAAACTTTATAGCTCTACAGATCATCATATGAAAAACAGTTCTTAAATTTTACTTATATAGGATATAAATAATCAAAGATATACACATTCAACTATTTCACTTTACTTAAAACTCAAGTAGCATGAAATCTGAAGTTAGAGGATATGAGTTTGAATCTTGTCTCCTCCATTTACTGGCTGTCTTATCCTGGACTAGTCACTTAAAGTGAGCCTCATATTCTTCACCTGTAAAATGATGAAAATACCATCTATTGAACAAGACTATTGGGAATATTATATTAGACATTGCACACAGGGGCACCTACATAAGGCAGATGCTGAATAGTACTCTAAACTATAGGATGTGGCATGAGGAGCTATGTGGATACAGTTAAAGAACCAAACACTTCACCTCCAAACATTCCTGGGGTTTCTGAGCAAACTACATGTTAAAGCACTTTGTAAACTTGTAAGAGGTAAATTTGATTCAGCGAACATGACCTTTTTGGATGAAAAATGGTGAATTATGTTCTTTTAAGAAATGAGGTAGAGATCAAGGTAATAATATTTGATAAATGGTATAAGAAAAAGCTCTTTATAAAAGGCCAAATTCCAAAACTAGTGAGTGACTCAAAACTTAAGTGTACTCAACTGAGTCACTTCCTCAGGACTAAATCTGAAGGCAAATGACAGACCTAGTTTTTCTATCTGAGGATTTTTTTCCCATTTTTTTTTTACTTCTTATTTGAGAATTTTATACATGCATGCAAATGTATTGATCATATTCATGCCTACCTCCCCTACCTCCAAAACCTTACAGATTCTCTCCAAACATGTTTTGCTCCCAATTTCATACGCTCCTTGTTTTTTTTTTTTAAATAATTCACTGAGTCAAATTAAGGCTGCCCATTATACATGAGTATGGGGCCACCATTAGGGCAAGAGTGACCTACCAGGGACAACTCCTGAAAAGAAAACTGACTATCCCTCCCACTCCATCTTTGGAGATTATATATACTTAGGAGGGTAAGTGACATCAACAAAGACACTTCTCTGATTTCTTTTTTCATCGTACTTCATGTCAACCAGATAACCTATGGAAGTAGCTTGCCAAAAAGCTGGGATGTAAAGGCTATAGGAAGGGCTAGGTGACAGCATAAGACAGAACAAAGAGTATCCATAATAGCAGGATCCTACCACCCTACAGGTCTGAATTTTGAGGCTTTAAGTCATCAGTAGCAGGGCCACCAGCTGGGTGTCAACACTTACCTGTTGGGCAAGCTTTGCAGCTGCTGCTGCCAAGCCTGTCTCAATGGAGGCAACTCTGGTCCCCTCACGAACAGGACGGTCCTGCTTGGGTAGGGTTGGAGTCACACGGGCTGCAAGGGAAAAAGAATGCTAATCTATTTGCCTATTATATTCGTCAACTTCAGACTATTCCAAAGGTTGCTCTTCCTGCTTCTAGATTTTCACAAAGTCCTATTTAATGACCAAGGCATATATGAATACAAATTAACCTCCTTGAACTGGCATTTAATGTTCATATGCTTTTATGTCCTTGTTGTTTCTGACTTACCTACTTTCCCAAACTTGATAATCTCAAATGGCTCTATAATATACTTTTCAAAGGTAAGCATGTTTTGAATAATCAGACAAAATATACAACCATTAAACAAAACAAGTACATCCAAATACACATGAGCATACACAGGCAAACAAACACACCCATATACACACAAGAATGTTAGACTACAAATGAGGAAGGAGTTATATAAAACTAAAAAAAAAAAATCACCAGTTTGCAAGTCTTTAAGAAACACTGGATATTCACATATAGTGTCTAAGTATTTCTTTACAGGATATAAGCTAGTCCGAAGAAAGAAAACTGATGAGATTGAGATAGCACCAACACATATAGGAGTCCAAATATGAACTTTAGTCTGTTGTTTTCTTGAGAAGGGAGTCTATGTAGCCCTGAAATTTGCTATGTAGACCAGGTTAGCATTGAACTAACAGTCACCTGTGTCTCTGTTCTGATACTAAAGGCAAAATCGACCACACCGAGCTCTGAGTATGAACTTTAATGTCATTAGTGATAACTATAGTAGAACAGAATGCAATCACATGGTAAGAAATGAAACTGCAGTAATATTTGAGTTAAGAACTAAAAGCAAGCTAACTATTTACAGTATTTTTAGGGTTTAGAAAATACAGGGATAGAAAAACTTAAAATGATTCCATGAAAAAAAAAAAGTAACATGATAAAGAACCAGTCAATTAAAAAAAGATAATGTTGTAGGGTACAGGCCTGGTAAGATTGCGCTTTGAATACCCAGAGATCAGAGAGGGCTTGGTGATGCTTGTGGAAAAGGTCCCTTTTTGTCCGGGCCTCTGTCAGAGGGAACTGGGATCTGCCCAGAAAGGCTGTGCTTATGGACCAGATGCCCAGGCTTTTCCACCTGGACCAGCAGATAACCTAGGGCACAGGCCTGGTGAGGTTGTGCCATAAGTACCCAGAGCTCAGAGAGTGCTTGGCAGTGCTTATAGAAAAGGATCCTTTCCTGCTCAGAGTAAGGGCCAGGTCTCTGTCAGAGAGAATCGTGATCAACCTGGGAAAAGTAGTGCTCGAAGATCAAGGCGTTTTTACACCTGGACCAGAGATGAACCTGACAGGCCCAGGGAGGACACATGGGGAGTTCTCAGTGAGCAAAGAGTGCTGTGCCCTCTGAAAAAGGGTCCTTTTTGGCCTAGAGAAAGAGCCAGGTCCAGGCCAGTAGTACTCAAGACCTGTGGGCAGAGGGCTGAGCTCCCAGAACAGCCTCACAAGAGCTCCCACACCTGAGCCCACAAAGACAACTGAGTCACTGCCACCAGAACTCACTGCTTACCCACAAAAAGCCAAACACTCAGAAGCAATTTTTTTTTCCTGAGCCCAGGGGCACTAGGATCCACAGGAGAGACCAGTCATTGACAACAAGATCAGATATAATCACAGATAACAAGATGGCAAGAGGAAAGCAAAAGAACTTAAGCAATGGAAACCAAGACAACCTGGCAACATCAGAACCCAGCTCCCCCACCACAGCAAGTAGTGGATTGCCAAACACTCCAAAAAAAGAAAAAAAAAAAAAAAAACAAGACTCAGACTTGAAATCATACTTCACGATGATGGAGATCTTGGAGAAGAACATGAATAACTCCCTTAAGCAATTACAGGAGAACAAGGAAAAATCACTCAAAGAACTACAGGAAAACACAATGAAACAAATGATGTAACTGAAAAAAGAAATAGAAACAATAAAGAAAACACAAAAAGAGACAACCCTGGAGATAGAAAACCTAAAAAAGAAATCAGGAGTCACAGATGCAAGTATCACCAAAAGACTACAAGAGATGAAGTGAGAATCTCAGGGGCTGAAGACAACATAGAAAACATAGACAAACCAGTCAGAGAAGATGCAAAAGCCAAAAAGCTCCTAACTCAAAATGTCCAGGAGATCCAGGACACAATGAGAAAACCAAACCTAAGGATAACAGGAATAGAAGAGGGCGAAGAACGTAAACTAAAACCCACAGTAAATATCTTCACCAAAATCACATAAGAAAGCTTCCCTACCCCTTAATAATGAGAAGCCTACAGAACTCCAAATAGATTGGACCAGAAAAAAAATTCTTCCTGACACATAATAGTTAAAACACTAAGTGTTCAAAACAAAGAAAGAATACTAAAAGCAGTAAGGAAAAAAAGCATATGTAACATATAAAGGCAGACCAATCAGAATCACACCTGAATTCTCAACAGAGACTATGAAAGCTAGAAGATCCTGGACAGACATTATACAGACCCTAAGAGAACACAAATGTCAGCCTAGGTAACTATATCCAGCAAAACTCTCAATCACCATAGATGGAGAGACCAAGATATTCCAGGACAAAACTAAATTTATACAATATCTGAACATAAATCCAGTCCTACAAAGAATAATAGATGGAAAACTCAACACAAGGAAAGAAACTACACCCTAGAGAAAGCAAGAAAATAAATATGCAAGAAAAAAGAAAGACACACAGACATGATTCTACCTCTATCAGCAAAAATAGCAGGAAACAACAATCACTATTCCTTAATATCTGTTAACATAATTGGACTCACTTTCCCAATAAAGAGACATAGACAGTCAGACTGGATACATAAAAAGAATCCAGCATTTTGCCACATACAGGAAACTCATCTCAGCAACAGACAGGCAATACCTCAGAGTAAAAGGTTGGAAGAAAACTTTCCAAGCAAATGGTCCCAAGAAACAAGCTGGGGTAGCCATTCTAAAATCAAATAAAATAGATTTTCAACCAAAGTAATCAAAAAAAAAAAAAAAAAAAAAAAAGACAAAGAAGGACACTTTTTACTCATTACAGGAAAAATCTATCAGGATAAATTCTCAATCCTAAACATATATTCTCCAAATACAAGAGCACCCATATTTATAAAAGAAACCCTACTAAAGTTTAAAACATACATTGTACCACACACAATAATAGTGAGAGACTTCAACACTTGACTCCCATCAATGGACAGATCATGGAAGCAAAAACTGAACAAGGACACAGTGAAACTAGCAGAGATTATGAACCAATTGGAATTGATAGACATCTATAGAACATTTCATCCTAAAACAAAAGAATACACCTTCCTCTCAGCACCTCATGGCACCTTCTCCAAAACCGACCACATAGTTGGTCACAAAACAAGCCTCAATAGATATAAGAAGATTGAAATACTCCCATGCATCCTATCAGATCACCATGGTCTAAGGCTGGTCTTAACAACAAAGACAACAAAGTCCCAAATACACATGGAAGCTGAACAATGCTCTACTCAACGATAGCATAGTCAAAGAAGAAATAAAGAAATTAAGGATTTTCTAGAATTTAATGAAAATGAAAGCACAACATACCCAAATTATGAAATGAAATGAAAGCAGTATTAAAAGGAAAACTCACAGCTCTGAGTGCCTCCAAAATGAAACTGGAGAGAGCATACACTAGCAGCTTGCCAGCTCACCTGAAAGTTCTAGAGCAAAAAGAAAAGAAGATACGCCCAAGAGGAGTAGAAGCAGGAAATAATCAAATTCAGAGCAGAAATCAACCAAGAAGAACCAAAAAGTACCATACAAAGAATCAACAGAACCAGGAGCTGGTTCTTTGAGAAAATGAACAAGATTGATAAACCCTTAGCCAAACTAACTAGAGGGCAAAGAGAGAGTATCCAAATGACAAAATCAGAAATGAAGGAGGAGACATAGCAACAGAAATCGAAGAAATCATCAGATTCTACTAAAAAAGCCTATACTCAGCAAAACTAGAAAATCTGGAGGAAATGGGTAAATTTCTAAACAAATACCAGATACCAAAGTTAAATCAGAACCAGATAAACCATCTAAACAATCCCATAACACCTAAAGAAATAGAAGCAGTCATCAAAAGCCTCCCAAAGAAAAACACTCAGGGCCAGATGGGTTCAGTGCAGAATTCTATCAGACCTTTTTTGACGACCTAATACCAATACTCTCCAAACTATTCCACAAAATAGAGTCAGATGGAACACTACCTAACTCATCCTTTGAAGCCACAATTACTCTCATTCCTAAATCACACAAAGACCATACAAGGAAAGAGAACTTCAGACCAATCTCACTTAAGAACATTGATGCAAAAATACTCAACAAAATCCTTGCAAACCGAATCCAAGAACAAATCAAAACGGTCATTCACCATGATCAAGTAGGCTTTATCCCTGGGATGCAGGAATGGTTTAATATACAAAAATCCATTAACATAATCCACCATATAAACAAACTCAAAGAAAAAAACCACATGGTCATCTTATTAGATGCTGAGAAAGCATTTGACAAAATTCAACACCCCTTCATGTTAAAAGTCTTGGAAAGAACAGGAATCCAAGGCCCATACATAAACATAATAAAAGCAATATACAACAAACCAGTAGCCAACATCAAACTTAACAGTGGGAAACTTGAAGCAATCCCACTAAAATCAGGGACTAGACAAGGCTGCCCACTCTCCCCCTACTTATTCAACATAGTACTGGAAGTCCTGGCTAGAGCAATTAGACAGCAAAAGGAAATCAAAGGGCTACAAATTGCAAAGGAAGAAGTAAAAACATCACTATTTGCAGACAACATGATAGTATACTTAAATGACCCCAAAAATTTCACAAAGAGAACTCTTACAGCTAATAAACAACTTCAGAAAAGTGGCTGAATATAAAATTAACTCAAATTAGTAACCTTCCTCTACTCAAAGGACAAACATGCTGAGAAAGAAATTAGGGAAAAGATACCCTTCACAATAGTACAAAACAATGTGAAATACCTTTGACAAAGGGGCTAAAGCCATTCAATGGAAAATAGACAGCCTATTCAACAAATGGTGTTGGCTCAGCTGGTACTCAGCATGCAGAAGAATGAAAATAGACCCTTTTTTATGGCCTTGTACAAAGCTCAAGTTCAAGTGGATCAAAGATCTCCACATTAAACCAGGTACACTGAAACTATTAGAAGAGAAAGTGGGCAAAACCTTAGAACACATAGGCACAGGAGAAAATTTCCTGAACAGAACACCAATGGCTTGTGCTCTAAGATCAAGAATCAATAATGAGATTGTAAAGTCTCTGGACGGCTAAGGATGCTGTCAAGAAAACAAAATGGCAACCAACAGATTGAGGTCTAATATCAATATATACAAAGAACTCAAGAAGTTAGACTCTAGAGAACCAAACAATCCTATTAAAAATGGGGTACAGAGCTAAAGAAAGAATTCTCAACTGAGGAATACTGAATGATTGAGAAGCACCAAAGAAATGCTCTATATCCCTAGTCTTCAGGGAAATGCAAATCAAAACAACCTTGGGATTCCACCTCACACCAGTCAGAATGGCTAAGATCAAAAACTCAGATGACAGCAGATGCTGGTGAGGATGTGGAGAAAGAGGAACACTCCTCCACTGTTGGTGGGGTTATTAGCTGGTACAACCACTCTGGAAATCAGTCTGGTGGTTCCTCAGAAAATTGGACATAGTACTACCTGAAGACCCAGTTATTCCACTTCTGAGCATATACCTCAGAGATGCTCCAACATACAATAAGGACACATGCACCACAATGTTCATAGCAGACCTATTCATAAGAGCCAGAAGCTGGAAAGAACCCAGATGTCCTTCAGTAGATGAATGGATATAAAAATTGTGGTATATTTACACAATGGAGTACTACTTGCCTATTAGAAACAATGACTTTATGAAATTCCTAGGAAAATGGATCCATCTAGAGAATATCCTGAGTGAGGTAACCCAGTCACAAAAGAACAGACATAATATGCAGTCACTGATAATTGGATACTAGTCCCACAAAGCTCTGAATACCAAAAAACTCACAGACCACATGGAGCTCAAAAAAAAAAAAAAAAAAAAAAAAAAAAAAAAGGCCAAAAATTAGAAGGCTCAGTTTTTCTTAGGAAAAAAAAAAAACAATAAGTGTATAGCACCCTCTCAGAGTGTGATACACCTAGACCTTAAATCATTAATAACTCAAGAGCTAAGAAGATAGTCTTGTGGCAATTTTTGGTAGTTAAAAATCATTATGTTTTTCTATACACACCAAGAAAACTTTGACTATTTCCATGTTACAGTTTGTTTTACATGTACTTCTTGATCATTGTAAATAGTAAGATTTCAATGCATACTATCAAACCTTTAAAAAATCAAGTACTGACAAAAATATATTTATATAGTTTTATGCTAAAATGCTTTTAATAATCTGTATGTGTATCTCTGTTTTTTTAAAATAAAGTTGCAAGAAAGAAAAGCTAATGTTACATGAAAGCAAATAAACAAATAATGATACTGGCTACAGGACAGTTACAAGGAGTTTCTGTAAGAAAACTAACAAAACCAAGATGAACTGTTTTAGATTAAGTGTGATTTAAAAGAAAAGTATCATGAGAAATGGTAAATATTCTTTTAGACCACCAACATTTGTGTAGTGTATTAAGAAGTGAAAGGACCATGGACTGTGGAAGATAATTCAATGGCAAAGCACTTGCCACATTAGCATGAAAACTGGAGTTTGGATCCCCAAACTAGATATAGTAACACACATCTATAATCCCAGAATGCTTATAATGAGATGGAAGGCAGAGCTAGGAGAATCCCTAAAAATAGGTGTATACAGAACTGAACAAGAAGAGATCCTGCCACAAACAAGGTGGGAAGATGAGGACCCACACCTGAGGTTATTCTCTAAACTCCACAGACACACAACTGCATAGATAAACAATCACACAGGAATGAACATGCACAGTCACAAACACTATACACAGGAACATGCATCATACATATTCAAAATTTAAAGCCTTCCAATGCTCTTCAGTATAAATAGCCCAACTAGTGAGATAAAGAAAATTATGCTCTCTCTCAAAATTCCATGTTCACTTCAGGTATATACTTCCCCCCTGCTCCTTCCCTTCCTCAGGGATAACTTCTTGACAATCTTACGAGTCTTGCAGAGCCCAAGAGTTCACATAATTTTCCTCCTTGAAAACAAAAATACCATAGTGGGGCTGAGATGAGAGTTACCAGAATGTTCTTAGAAGCTTTAGATGGCTTAGTAAACTCTTCTGGTTTCTTTCATCTCAAGCCATATGATTTCAAAAACATTTACTATTACTTTTCCTAGCTAGATTACATGTCACACAATCAATTCACTCCTGGCACCTACCGTGGTACTAAAAGTAATAGATGTTTGCCAACTAAACAAGAGTGACTAAATAAGATTTCTGTATTACAGACCACTGACATTGATCTATTTTTTCACCTGATTACTCCTACCGAATTTTAAGATACAGAATACTACATCACCTTTAGGACTCCATGGAGCATCATCCGAATTCTTCTTTTTCTTGGGTCGAGATTTCAAAGCAGGGTCATCATCATCAGATTCCAGGGATGGATAGACTGTAGGGAGAGGTGAAGGCAGGATAAATTAAATCCCATCCAAACAACCAAGGCAGAATGATACATACATACTTCAGTCCTTCCCCTTCCTCAAGTATATCATTTACTTAATCCACATTCAATTGCAGAAAATCCGTAAATATCTTACGTTTTGTGCCTTTTCTACAGTTGTACTCTTATTATGAAAGTCCTTCTCCTATATTCACCAAATTCTTACTCAGTTGAGATACTTGGCTCACTTTTTAAAATTTAGCTCTACATTTAGTCCTTAGTCATCAGGGAAATGCAAATCAAAACAACCCTGAGACTCCACCTCACACCAGTCAGAAAGGCTAAGATCAAATCTCAGATGGCAGCAGATGCTGGCGAGGATGTGGAGAAAGAGGATCACTCCTCTACTGTTGGTGGGGTTGTAAACTGGTAAAACCACTCTGGAAATCAGTCTGGTGATTCCTCAGAAAGTTGGACATAGTACTACCTGAAGACCCAGTTTTCCACTTCTGGGCATCTGCCCCAGAGATGCTCCAACATACAATAAGGGCACATGTTTCATTATGTGAATATACCCAAAAGATAAAGATGCCCCATCATACCACAGGAGCACCTTTTCCATTATGTTCATAGCAGCCTTATTTGTGATAGTCAGAAGCTGGAAACAATGCAGATGTCCCACAACAGAGAATGGATTCAGATAATATGGTTCATTTACACATTGGAATACTTCAGCTATTAAGAACGAGGGCATCATGAGTTTTACAGGCAAATGGATAGAATTAGAAAATATCATCCTGAGTGAGGTAACCCAGACCCAAAGGACATGCATGGTATGTACTCAATTATAAGTGGATATTAGCCAAAAAAAAAAAAAAAAATACAGAATACCCACAGACCATAAAAAGTTTATCAAGCAGAAAGGCCACAGTAAGGAAGCTTCAATCCCACTTAGAAGAGGGAAGAGAATAATCACCAGAGGTGGAGGGAGGGAAGGAGGGACCAGGGTGTGAGAGGGGAGGGTAAGGAGAAAATAAGAATAGGATCAGGTATGGGGAGAGGGCCAGGAGAGAAGCTTAGAAGGCCAGGAGAATGAATGGAAATATGCAGCCTTTGGAGGGGTGACCCTCTAGAAAGTAACAGAGACCTGGTAGGTGAGAGATTCTCAGTACTCATTGGGAGTGAACTTAGCCAAAATGCCCCATCTTGGAAAGAGGGAACTCGAAGTGTCCACTTCCAGTAGATAGACAATGACTCAAGTGAAAAAATGGGATTACCAACCCATAGTAAAAAATTCTGACCTGGAATTGTTCCTGTCTAAACGAACTACAGCGACAAAAATGGAGAAGTGTCTGAGGGAAAGGTGGTCCAGTGACTGGCCCAATTTTGAGATCCATCTCATGGGGATCACCAAGGCCTGACACTATTACTGATGCTATGATGTACCTACGGACAGGAGCCGAGCATGGCTGTCCCCTAAGAGACTCTACCAGCAGCTGAGACAGATACAGATACATACATCCAACCAGGACTGAAGTCTGGGACCCCTATGGTTGAATTAGGAGAAGGGTTGAGAAAACTGAAAAGGAGGGTGACCCATAGGAAGAACAGCAGTCTCAACCCAGATCCCAGGAAGCTCCCAGAGACAGAGCCACCAACTAGGTAGCATACTGGGCTGGTCGGACTCCCCCCAACCCCCACAAACATATAGAAAAGGATTGCCTGGTCTGGCCCCAGTGGGAGAAATGTGCCTGATCTTCGAGAGACTTGAGGCTCCAGGGAAAGGGGAGGCCTGAGGAAGGGGAACACACTCTCAGAAGCAAGGGGTAGGAGGAATGGGATGAGGAACTATAGGAGGAGGGATCAGGAGGGGGCAATAGCTGGAATGTAAATAAGTAATTTTTAAAAAGATGCCTTCTCTTACTTTCATCATTTGATTCAGATTCCCCCTTAGCTCTCCATAGCAACCTGTGTTTTGTGCCTGCAGTAGAGATGTTATATTGTACTTAGGAACTGATTATTGCATCTGCTGCCTCTAATTTACAAATGAGGCCAGGAATGTGTGTTTGATTTTTCAATGAATAGTAGATATTGTTTGTGAAATAGTGGGAAAAGTAAATAGTACATATTTAATACACATAATAGGAACAAAACAACTAAGTTGAACTAGAACCAAAATTATTGGAACTGTACGCTCTAACTAATAAAATATCTATATTCAAGTATCTTATCTTAGAGAAATAAATAGAAGTATACATATTATCATAAAATCCACAGGTAATTCCTCATAATCCATAGGCAAGACACTTAGGATTTTTAATGGAAATATGGTCTATAAAGATCCAACTGATGGTGTAAAATTCTGAGGCCACTCCCAAGCCTAGAAGAAAACTGCACGAGTCACAGTCTTGCAAGAATTCCATTTCTTTCCAGAGGAGTCTATTTTCCAGACCCTTTTTCTTCAGCAAAGAGGTGAAAAGTTTGCTTCCTCACTTTTTTTTTTTAATAAAAGGAGGATTTAATTGTTCTTAGAAAGGATTTAAAACTAAATAAACAGTTGTTTCAGGAAAAGCAAGTGTGAAAGATTTTTCTACTTGAAAGAAGTAAGTGTGACACAGTGTGAAGACTTGATGCCTTAGGGTCAGAAAACTACTTAAGAGATTATGCGTAGGGGGCGGTGAGATGGCTCAGAGGTTGAAGAGCTTACTGTGTAAACCTGCTGAGTTGGTTTGATTCCCAAAATCAACATAAAGGAAGAATAAGCTGTACAGTTGTTCCCTGACCTCCACAAATGCAGCAGCACGTGTACTCATCACCACACATAATATTTTTTAAAAATTTAGTAAAAGATCATGTGTAAAGTAACTTGCATAAAAATTCCATTCCAAGCTTCACATTTTAGTAGACAGGTAATAAGGTATATATTATAATTAAGCTTATGCATAGAAAGCTTAATTTAATTTAATATAAAATTATTTAATATAAAAATAATTTAATATTATATTAAAATTAATATAATTAAATTAAAATATAAGGTTGAAGCTACTTCCTGGTTTTAAAACATATACCAAATAATAGTAATTAACTCTGTGTACAACTGGCACAAACGCAGCTATAAAAATCAACAAGAATGAATATTAAGTGCAAAAACAAAGTCATGAATAATGATCAAATGATTTTTTTGGGGGTGAGGTGGATAAGATCTCCTCCTCCTGCTAAGGCTGGCCTCAAATATCAAATGCTTCTGCCTCCCGAGTGTTGGGATGATAGGAATAAACCATGTGACTGGCTTGCACTAAGATTTTTGCACCAGTTTTCTTTTTTATTAATATTTTTAGTTAACATACAAAATAATGGCCTATGCTATTTATGCATCTATATCATTGTATATTGCAATATGACTCTGCTCTCCCTTAGCTGTTCTTAATCTCAATAAGCTCTAAGAGAATAAAATAATATAAAGCATTTTCTCCAATTAATACAAAGGTAAAAATCAGTAACAGAAAAGATATATGGAAAATTCACAACTGGGTGGAAATTATTACATACTCAAAAAGAATCAAAGAAATAATCATGTATATAATTTCAAAGACTTTGATATAGGGCCAGTGAGATAAAATGCCTACTACCAAACCCTGGGATCTACACTGTAGAAAGAGACAACTGATTCCGACAAGTTGTCATATAACCTCCGTATATATATAACATAAAATAAAATCAAATTAAAAAGGTTTACAAAAGTTTTAAAAGATTTTTATATGAATTAAAACAAAAGTAGATCATACCAAAACTTTTAAAAGATGTGGCAAAACAGCATACAATAGCAAGCAATTTAAAACTGCAAATACCTACACTTAAGATGAAAAATCCTATATTAACAACCTTTATACATTAGAAAACTAGAAGGAAAAAAATAAACTTAATCCAAAGTTAGAATGAAAAATAAAGATTACAGTGGAGGTGTCAGGGAAAGGGAAAGAAACACAAAGAATAAAATCAAAAAGAACAAAAAGTGAAGGCATTCCTGACTCTTCTACCAACTTTTGGGGCCCTTCTCTTATTGGGTTGCCTCATCCAGCCTGAATATGAAGGGGATATGTAGTCTTACTGCAACTTGTTATGCTGCCCTTTTCTGAAAGGAAATGGAGGAGGATTGGTGGTTGGAAGTTTGGGAAGGGGGGGGGTGGGAGGTGGGGGGTGGAGGAGAACTAGGAGAAGGGGAAAAAAGAGGAAACTGCAATCAGGATATAATATATGAGAGAATAAATTAAATTACTATATTACAAGAATCATTTAGTCTTCGATCTGCCCCTGCCATCTCCACACCCACAGCCTGGCTCAGGAGCCACAGTTTACAAACTAGCTTTGCCTGGTGACTACACACTTCCACTCCCATGCACTTCTTGCCATCTCCACACCCACAGGCCTTGTTCCAGACCCGTGACTCTGATATAACCGAGTAAGTACCTCCCTGCAAGCCCACGTGCCTCCTCCATCCCTATCTCCATGACCATGAGTCTAACTCGAAATCACATCCCCAGTACTTGCTTTGCCTGGTCTGGGTCCAATCAAGCAACCCACACATACACCAGCTTTACCTAGCCTACTTCTGGATACATAATTCTTGCACTGGTCAAATCTAAGGAAAGTTATAATCTCACATTGGGCACACAACCAAAGAAGCAAGTCCGCAAATGCAGGTTACATTTGAAAGAATAACAATATGAGCAGCCCAAACATTATGTGTCCCACCAAACCTACTAGTCTTATAGAAATGTTCTGAAAATTATCTAGATGAACCCCAGAACACAGAACTAAAAGAAAAATAACTTCATTAAGGAATTCAAGAGTTTAAAAGAAGACCAAACACCTCATTGACCTTCAAGAGGTTAACACAAACTTGAATAATGTTCAACAAAATACAAATATAGAACTGAACAAAATGATGAAGACAGGTCAGGATTTAAAAACCAAATTTAAGTAATGAGATAGAAATACTGGAGAGAACTTAAGCTGAAATTAAGATAAATTGACAAACTCAATGACCTTACCTTCCACCCCACCTCCTTCCAGTTCATCTCCATTCCCTTCAGATCTGTGGCTATCTGTGGCCAGACCCTTAGTTCTGGTAACCCTTTGAGAAGCCAGACCCCAAGAACCAATTAAGAGACTTCCAGAGTCAGTCCCCTTCCCATGTAGAGCTCAACTATAAATGCATCACGGATCTAAACAAATAAGTCACAGATAAAGGAAAAGCCATCAGAATAACATCTGATATCTCAATAGAAATTTTGAAAGTCAAAAGACTGTGGAGCGATGCACTTCACGTTCTAAAAGACCACAACGGCCGAAGTACACTACAGTACCCAACAAACCGTCTACCATGGTTGAAGGAAAATGAAAGATATTTCATGATACAGACTAAAACAAGCTTTTGCTTGTATGTTATGATTTCTGATTTTGTGTTTTTATGGGAATTAGAGAGAGACAGAGACAGAGACAGAGAGTGTGTATGTGTGGTATTTTTTATGTTCTGTTTTGTGTGGGGAATTATTTTTGCTTGCTTGCTTTCTAAAGAGAAAGAAAATGAAATTGGGTGGGTGGGGAGGTGAAGAGGATCTAAGAGTAGGTGGGGAAAACATGATCAGATTACTTCTTTAAAATAGACTACATCCTGGGAGGCAAAACAAATCTTTACAAATTCAGAAAGACTCCATGTATCCTATCTTACTGTAAGACAATAAAATGTAAAATTAAAAGCAAAGAAATGTCTAATAAGTAAAAAAATGCATGGCAATTAGGAGATTAAAAGAATTCTCATTGCTGAAGGATAAATGGGTTAAAGAAGAAATTGATAAGAAAATAAAAGAAAAATCTTGCTACTTAATGAAAATGAAAAAAAAGCACAACAAAATCTCTAGAGAAAAACTTATGGCACTAAGTGCCTACATTAAAAAAAATCAAAAAGGCCCAGGTGTGGTGATTCATGCCTTTAATCAGTGCTGGCAGAGGTCGTCCAGCTACATAGAAAGTGGCATGAAAGGCCCTGTCCAAAAAACAAACTAAAGTCAGAAAAAGCACAAATAATTTACTTAAAGATGCAGCTCAAGAATTTGGAAAACAAGAATAAAGCAAATTCAAATTCAGTATGTGACAAGAAATAAATTTTAAAAAATCACAACCTGAATCTAGTGACATAGAAACAAAGAAAACAATATAATGAATCAACAAAACTAAGAACTTTATAGAAAGAAGAACAAAATTGACACTTTTGATCCAACTAAACCAAAGAAAGAAATAGGTGATCTAAATAAACAGAATCAGAAATGAATGAGGAACCATTTATAACAACAAATACAGGAAATTCAAAATAATATAACGGAATATTTTGTGTTCATTTTACAAAATGAACAAATTTGTAGATTCACCCAAACCAACAAAGTTAAACCAACAACCTAAACAAATCCATAACATAAGAAACAGTAATAAAAATCACCCTAACAACAAAAGTGCAGGCCCAAATGTATTCACATCAAACTTTTAACAGATCTGTAAAGAACTACAGTCAATTCTTATTAAATTATTCAAAAAATAGACAAGGATCTGTTCTAAGCTCTTTCTGCAAAGCCTTTAGTATTTTAATACAATGCCAATGCCAGGTAAAGACAACAATGACAACAAAAAAGAAAATGACAGAGGCCAATAGCTCTGATGAATACGGGGGTCAAACATCTTCAATAAAATACAACTACAAATCAATTACAGACCAAAACAGATATTTATAAAAGATATCAAAGACTAAAATGGCTTTATCCTAGAGATGCAGGGATGGTTCAACATGCACAAGTTCATTAATGTAATAAATTACATAAATAGAATTAAAGACAAAAATCACATAATCACCTCAATAGATGCAATAGATGCAAAAAAAGCTTTGATAAAATCCAGCATAACTTTATGATAAAAAGCCCTACACAGAGTAGAACTGCGAGAAACATATTTTAAAACAATAAGGTTATATGTGACAAATAAATTCCCAATATCATCATAAATGGAAACTTAAAGCAATCTATTAAAATCAGGAATGAGAAAGGACTGTCTACTATTCCTACTTCTTTTCAATATAATGCTTGAAACACTAGCTAGAGCAAAAATGCAAAGAAGAAAATTAAAGATATAAAAAAGGAAAGAGGTTAAACTGTCTCTAATTTGCACATAACATTATATTCTAGAAACAATTATAAAACTTCCAGAAATGATCAACAGATGGCAGGATACAAAAATCAACTTGCAAAAATCTGTATCTAGGGCTCCATATACTGGTCCACAACTCCAGCAGAAGACTCCTACTCTATCAGAGGCTACGCTGGGTACCAGGAACCCCAAGTATAACACCCATGTTGTACTAGTACTTCTTAAAGTTGGTCCAGCAGTCTCCAATAGAAACCCCTCCCCTGGGCTCCATATCCAAGTCCATAATTCTGGAAGAAGACCCCTGCTCTGCTGAAGGCCAATATGGTACCAGAAACCCCAAAGGCCACACCAGTATCCAAAATCCCAGAGAAAACATAGGCACCCAAAACCACAAAGGTCACACAGACCAACAGAACACCATGTGGAGGCACCCTACTGGACTTGAAGACTCACTGATCACCAGAACTGCAGGCTACTCATGCCAGAAGACCTGAGAGAAACCAAGAAAAAAGCCATTCATCAAAAATAAACTCAGAAATAGGCACCTAAATTGTAATACCCTCAAACCCAAATGACTGAAGGCCAGTATAAGAATACAGCAGCCAAGACAATATGGCACCACCAGCTATCCTACTATAATAATCCCTTGATATTTAAACGACCTTAAATCTTATGAAGATGATACAAGCCCTTAAAGAGGAAATGAATATATCCCTTAAAGAAATCTCAAAAAACAAACAGGTGAAGGAAATGAATAAAACTGTTCAAGACCTGAAAATGGATATAGAAACAATAAAGAAAACACAAACCAAGAGAATCTGGGAGATATAAAATCTAGATAGGCAAACAGGAACTACAAATGCAAGCATCTCCAATAGAATACAAGAGAATTTCAGGAATGTATAATAGGAGAGAAGAACTTGAGAGACTTGATATATCAATCAAAAGAAAATGTTAATTCTAAAAAGCTCCTGAACCAAACTATCCAGGAAATCTGAGACATGATGAAAGACCAAACCTAAGAATAATAGGAATAGAAATACTAAACATACAGAACTAAGAACGACTATTAAGATCTGCAAGGGAAAATGTCAAGTAACATATAAAGGTAGACCTAATAGAATTACACCTGACTTCTCAAAGCTATAAGGGCCTTGTAGAGATGTGCTGCAGACTCTGTCCAGATGCCAGAGACCACAGATGCCAGCCCAGACTTCAATACCCAGAAAACCTTTCAATCACTATAGATGGAACAAATAAAGTACTCAAACTCAAATTTAAACAATCTATCCACAAATCTAGCCCCACAGAAGGTACAAGAAAAACTCCAACCCAAATAGGTTAACTACACTCAAGAACAACACACAGAAAATAATTTCATACTTGCAAAAAAAGGGAACCACATTTATGTGTGCATACCACTCACTCCCCACCCAACACCACCACCACCACCAACAACAAACTAACAACAACAAAAGAATTAACAATCACTGGTCATTAATATCAATCTCCATTCCCACCTCCCACACACAAAGGCAAAAGGCTAACAGAATGGATATGAAAAGAGCATCTAAATTGTCATGCTCTGGAGAATGTGCTCTTCTTCCCATCCCAGAACAAGGAATCAGTGATGCAGAATCACAAAGAGCTAAGTGGTAGCAGACCATCTCCTGGGGAGGAGCTTGTCAGTGCCACATTTGTTTTCCCAGTTTGTGCAAGCATCCACTGCATGAGACATTGTGCAGTGAGAACGAAACTTAGGTGTTGGTGAGATGCCATCAGAAGAAGGGAAGGAGCGTAGAGTGCACTGAGTGCTGAAGAAAGCTCCTGAGCTGAGAGACGGCCTGCAGCCCTCCTGATATGCATCTACATCCTGTGTAGAAATGTTGAATGCATCTATTTTTGTTCTTGTATGGTAGCCCTTGAAGATTTGAGGTGGTTAATGTACCTTCAGGATAAAATGTCCCTGGTCCATTTATTCTGCATTTGTTCAATAAATATTTAATTGAATTGGTTAAAAAAAAGGAAAAAGAAAAGAGGATCCATCTTTCTATTGCATACAAGAAATACACTGTAAGCTAGAGAGATGGCTCTAGGGTTAACAGCACTGGCTGCCCTTCAGATCCAGGGATCAATTCCCAGTACATGACACATAACAGCTCAGAACCGTCTCTAATTCCAGTTCAAGTGATCACTACACCTGCACACAGATATACATGTAATACACATGAAATAAAATATATTAAAAAAAACAATAAGTTTATTCAAAAAACACACTTGGACATCGAAGATAAACATTACCTTAGAGTAAAGAGTTGGAAAAATATTTTCCAAGAAAATGGACCAAAGAAGCAAGCTGGTGTAGCCATTCTAATATCTAACAAAATAGACTTCTGATCAAAATAAGTAAAAAGAAATAGGGAAGGACACTTCATACTCAAAAGAAAAATCTACCAAGATGACTTTTCAATTCTGAGTATGTCCCAAATGCAAAAGCACTCACATTTGTAAAAGAAAAATTACTAAAGCTTAAATCACACATTAACCCTGACACAATGATAGTGGGGAATTTCAATACCCCACTCTCACCAAAGGACAGGTCCCTCAGACAGAAACTAAACAGACAAATAATGGAATTAACAGAAGTTTGACTCAAGTGAACCTAACAGATATCTATAGAACATTTAACCCAAACACAAAAGAATATTCTTTCTTCTCAGTATTTCACAGAACCTTCTCCAAAATTAACCACATACTTGATCACAAGACAAGTCTCAACAGATAAAAGAAAACTGAAGTAAACCCCTGTATCTTATCAGACCACCATGGGTTAAAGCTGGATTTAAAAAAACAGAAATAGCAGAAAACAACACTAAGAGAAACTGAACAACTTTACTCAGTGATCACTGGGTCAAGGAAGAAATTAAGAAATTAAAGACCTGAATTCAATAAAAATGAATGCACAACATAATCAAACTACGGAATTCAATTAAAGCAGTGCTAAGGAGAGTTCATAGCACTAAATGCCTTTATAAAAATTAGGACAATCTCATACTGGCAACTTAATAGGTCACCTAAATGTTCTAGAACAAAAAGAATAAACATACTCATATGGAATCTATGGCAAGAAATTATCAAATGAAGGGGTGAAATCAATAAATTAGAAAGAAAAATATAAAAAAAATCAACGAAACAATGTATTGGTTCTTTGAAAAAAAAACACAAACCCTTATTTGATAAACTAACTATAAGATGAAGAAAGAATATCAAAATTAACAAAATCAGAAATGAAAATGAGAGACATTAACAAACAGAAAATGAGGAAACCATTAAGTCATACTTCAAAATCCTATACTCCACAAAAATCAGAAAATCTAAGAGAAATGGATAAATGTCTTGATAGATACCACTTACCAATGTTAAACCAAGATCAGAAAATAATTTTAAAAGACCTATAACACCTGTGGAAATAGAAGCAGTCTTTAAAAGTCTCCCATCCAAAAAATGCTCAGGGCCCACCTGAAAGTTTTAGTGCAGAATGCTATCAGACTTTCAAAAAAGAGCAAATACCAATATCCCTCAAATTATTCCATAAAATAGAAACAGAAGGAACATTGTCCAATTCATTTTATAAGGTCACTGTGACTCCAATCCAAAAAACATACAAAGATTCAACAAAGAAATCACAGACCAATTTCCCTCATGAATACTGATGCAAAAATATTCAAATATATCCAAGTACACATCAAAAAGATTATCCACAATGATCAAGTAGGCTACATCCCAGAGACTCAGGGATGGAGCAACATACCAAAATCTGTCATGTGACCCACCATATAAACAAGCTGAAAGAAAAGAACCACAAACTTATCTCATTAAATGCTGAAAAAGCCTTTGACAAAATCCAGCGCTCCTTCATGATCAGTCTTGGAGAGATCAGGAGTATAAGATACATACCTAAACACAATAAAGGCAATATACAACAAGCCAATAGCCAACATCAAATTAAATGGTGAGAAAATTAAAGGAATTCTCCGAAAGTCAGAAATAAGACAAGGCTATCTCCATTATCTATTCAACAAAGTACTTGAAGTTCTAGCTAGAGCAGTAACACAACTAAAGAAGATCAAGGGGATGGATACAAACTGGAAGGGAAGAAGTCAAAGTATCTATTTGCAGATGTTATATAGTATATACATAAGCAAATTCAAAATCCTACCAGGGAACTCCTTTATCTGAAAAACTCTTTCAGCAAAGTGGCTGGATAAAAGAGAAACTCAATTTTTCCAGTAGCCCTCCTATATACAAACAATACTTAGGCTGAGGAAGAAATCAGGGAAACATCACTCTTCACAACAGCATACAAATAATATAAAATATATTGGTGTCATTCTAACCAAGTAAGTGAAAGATCCGTATGACAAGAACTTTGCATCTTTGAAGAAAGAAATGGAGAACATGTCAGAAGATGGGAACATCTCCCATGCTCATGGATCAGTATGATTAACATAATAAAAATGACCACCCTACAAAAAGTAGTCTACAGATTCAATGCAATCAATACCCACCAAAATTCCAACACAATTAATTCTTCACAGATCTTGAAAGGAGATTTTCAGCCTCATATGGAAACAACAACAACAAAAAATACAAAACCCCAGTAATTAAAACAATCCTGAATAATAAAAGAACTGCTGGAGGCCTCACCATTCCTGACTTCAAATTGTGGTATAAAGCAATAGTAATAAAAACCACACGGTACTGCCATAAAAATAGACAGGCTGATCAATGCAACTGATTTAAGATTAAACCATAAATCCATATACCTATAAAAACCCAATTTTTTGGTTAACAATCCAGATATAGACATTGAAAAAAAACCAGCATATTTCAACAAATGGTACTGATCTAACAGATGTTTGTGTGTAATAATCCAAATAGATCCATACTTATCACCCTGCACAAAACTCAAGTCCAAGTGTATCAAGGTCCTCAATATAAAACCAAATATACTGAACCCGACAGAAGAGAAAGTGTGGAATCCCCTTGAATACACTGGTACAGGGGACAAATTTTTGAACAGAACACCAACATCCTGGCACTAAAATCAACAACTGATAAATTGGGACCTCATGAAACTGAAAAGCTTCTGCAAGACAAAGGACACTATCAGTCAATAGGACAAAACCACAGCCTACACAATGGGTAAAAAATCTTTGCCAACCCCACATCTAACAGAGGGTAAAATTCCAAAATACATAAATAAGTCAAGAAACTAGACATCAACAAACCAAATAACTCAATTAAAAACAGAGTACAGATCTAAACAAAGTTCTCAAGAGAGGAACTTCAAATGCTAAGAAGCTTAAGACATGTTTTCAACATCCTAAATGACTTTGCGATTCCATCCTGTCAGAATGGCTAAGATCAAAAACACAACTGGATAAAGACAGTCACTACAACAAATGATGCTGAAACAATTCAGTGTCTATAGGTAGAAGAATTAAAATAAACCTGTATTTATTACTTTGCATAAAAACTAACTCAAATACCAAAATATAAAACCCGAACGACTAAAAGTACTAGATAGAAGAAAAAGATAGGCAGTGTCTGGCTCTTGCTCTCACAGCCATTGCAGTACATTGAGCTCCACAGAGATAGCGCTGGGACAAGTGAGAGCCAGACAGGCACTGGGCAACTCTGTCCCTCTTGAAGGAAAATCAACTAAACATGGGCAAAGGAGATCCTAAGAAGCCGAGAGGCAAAATGTCCTCCTATGTATTCTTTGTGCAAACCTGCCGGGAGGAGCACAAGAAGAAGCACCCGGATGCTTCTGTCAGCTTCTCAGAGTTCTCCAAGAAGTGCTCAGAGAGATGGAAGACCATGTCTGCTAAAGAAAAGGGGAAGTTTGAAGATATGGCAAAGGCTGACAAGGCTCGTTATGAAAGAGAAATGAAAACCTTCATCTCTCCCAAAGGGGAGACCAAAAAGTTCAAGGACCCCAATGCACCCAAGAGGCCTCCTTCAGCCTTCTTCTTGTTCTTTTCTGAGTACCACCCAAAAATTAAAGGCGAGCATCCTGGATTATCCATTGTTGATGTCACAAAGAAATTAGGGGAGATGTGGAACAACACTGCCGTGGATGACAAGCAGCCCTATGAGAAGAAGGCCGCCAAGCTGAAGGAGAAGTACAAGGATATTGCTGCCTACAGAGCTAAAGGAAAACCTGATGCAGCGAAAAAGGGGGTGGTCAAGGCTGCAAAGAGCAAGAAAAAAGATGAAGATGATTATGAATAAGTTTGTTCTAGTTTTTTCTTGTCTATAAAACATTTAACCTGCCTGTACACAACTCACTCCTTTTAAAGAAAAAATTGAAATGTAAGGCTGTGTAAGATTTGTTTTTAAACTGTACAGAAGATGGTATCAAACTCCCTAAAACTGAGTTACACTTCCTTGTGAGTCATCATGTGGGTGCTACACTCCTTGCCTGAAGCTTTTCTTAGCAGATAGATCTTACAGTTCTGACTTTTCCAATACCCTAGGTTCTCTACTGTAACTTGGACTTCTTCACCTTAATACCTTCACACAGTGGCCTATTTTGTCTCTTTGCAGTGATCCCCCCCCCCCCCGCAACCACACATTGCTTAGATTTAGCCACATGTGGAACCATGGTGCAAAACTTGATCACTTCCTCAATCCTGAATTTTCCATGCCCCCCAAACCATGTGGATGACACTGCCATGTTCAGCTGCCAGCTCAAGATTACACACACTTACACACACAGAAAGAAAACCTTTGTGCTAAGGCTGTGATAGGAATGCAGTTATAAAGGCCTGTTTTTAAAATCATAGGCTATGGAGACCAAAACAGAATTGCTTCTGAGTAATAGGCACAGCTAATAGTCGAGCTTGCTTCATTATATAATTTTGAAAACAGCAAACAAACAAAAAAAAAAAAAAAAACCCAAAAAACAAGTCAGAGATAAATGGAAATAAGAGTCTGTACATGTTCAATACAGATTTTTTTTTCCATGTAAGTTTGATCTATGGATGAAACAATGGATATGGAACAGTCAGCTATGGACAGCTGATGGTATATACCTTTGTAAGAAATGAACTGACTAACATAGAACATTGAACACAGATAACAGTCAAATAAGCAAGAGAGGAAATGAGTTTGCTGAAGTAAAAACAGACCAAAACCAGATGACAGCTAATTTTAAGAGAACTATATAATACAATGGAGGACTTGCCACTAAGGGCCGAATGCTTGGTATAAGCATAATCTCTAATTCTTACCACAACTTATGGAGATACAGATAACTGCCATTTTGCAGAGCACGAAAACATGGCTCAGAAAAAAATAAGTATCTAGCTTAAGGTTGAGTCCTATGTTCATTATAGGCTATTTTCTGTTATGATCTAGATTGGGCTAAAGGGATTTCTTTTGATCTAGCCTCATATTCTAATATGTTCTTACTATATTCAGCATCCTTGAAGCATGCTCCCAAACTGTCTTGCTCATCCATACTGGCATTCTCTTCCTCCTCACTCTCATTTTTCCAGTATGCTGGCCTCTTGATGGGCCGCTTCCCTGGGGTGCGCTGGGAAGCAGGGCTACTAGACACGGTGCCCAGCCCACTGCTGGAGCTCCCACTGCTTCGGTCTTGCCCTCCGGTCCACCAAGCCTGCAGACTGGAGGTAGCTGGTGAGGATGATGAGGACTGCAGGTTGGCCATACACAACATGCCCTGGATGGCCTCTTGAGTGCTGGGGGAGGCTGGAGCCTCACTGCAAAAGACAGAGGAGAAACACTGAGGAAGTTATTGTAGCCAGAAGAAAGCAGTTGTCAGAATACTCAGGAAGAATAGCTCTGGCAATCAACATTTTACAAAGGAAAGAACTATCCTTGTTTAAGAATGAAGATAATACCAAAAACTAGTTTTGCCTCAAGTGTCTTTAAAGCAAGCAGTGAGGAGAGGCAGAAGCCTCTTTTCACCATCTATACTGCATTATTTCCTTTTTTATTAGCAATTTTTTATGACTCTCCCTGGTCCATTTCCAAAGTACTTAAAACCGATTCTTCCCTCAAGTCTACATATCCTGTCACTGCCAGCTCTGACGATTCCAAGGACAGTTTTCACATTCACGCTATTATTTCAGCATAAATATCCTTATTAATTGTCTGTTTACTTGACTCAGAAATGGACATGGTGGTACATGCCTGTAATATCAGCATTCACTTGGAGGCAAGGCAAAAGTACTAGGAGTTCTAGACCGGCCTGGACTAAGTAAAGAGATGCTGTCTCAAAACCCTAACACAAATAGAAATGCTCAACAAATAATTAGCTACTGTAGCCCTTTGGGTGGTAGGTACTCTTTAGATAGCCTGGAAAATAGAGATTACTCACGTGAGTGCAGCATAGTCAGGTCCCCCCACCTGCCTGCTGGCTTTAAGTAGATCAAGAATTCCACCAGCTCCACTCCCATTACCAAGTTTGCTTTCAACCCCTTCCACCATGTCCTCATCTGTTGTGTAGTCCTCCTGTTAAGGAAAGAACATACTGCCTCAATTGTACAGGGTAGGTCTGCTAAGTTTCCGATATAGAGTTGACAGTGTGAGTCCTAATATCCTAAATGTAGACCATCTATTATTCAGTATATTTATCATTTCATTTTAATCTTTAGAGCATCTTTGTAACGCACTATGACTCCTATTTGACAAATAAGCAATCTAGGGAACAATGAAGTAAAAGAATATATGAAGGAACACATCAAAGACTTCAAATCAGATACTCTCTTTGCTAGGTGATACTGCCTTTTACTTTAATATTTAAAAATATGTAATTAAATTATAATCATCCATTTATATGCTGGTCACAACTTAGTGTGCATTTGATTTTTTATAGGACAGAATTGAATCCAGGGCTTTGCACAGTCTAAGCAAATGCTCTACAGTGAAGAATATCCCCAACCTAGCATTCAATATTTATCGTATATTTTAGAAATTAAATACACAATTTATTCGTCCTTTTTGCCAGATATAGAACACACTCCTACCTCAATGTCAAACTCAACTTCTCCGGGTTCACGAATTCGGTTGGGGTCAGAGCAAGGTTTTGCACGTGGCAACTTCCGGGGAAATTCTAAAATACAATTTAGTAAAATACAGTATTACTAAGAGGCTAAGGTTATGATGCATCTGACCCAAACACTCAAATAAAGCATGATAATATAATTTAAAACTGGTGGCAGTGGTGAACATCTTTAATCCCAGCATTTGGAAGGCAGAGGAAGGTGCCTATCTGAGTTTGCGGCCAGCCTGATCAAGAATTCCAGTGTGTTCCAGGACAGCCAGGACTACAGAGAAACCCCGTCTTAAGAACAAAAACAAACATGGTGGAACATGTGTCTCTGTTATGTTGGAATGTCTTTTGGGTATATGCCCAGGAGCAGTGTAGCTGGGTCCCCAGGTAGTACTATGTCCAATTTTCTGAGGAACACCTAGACTGATTTCCAGAGTGGTTGTACCAGCTTACAACCCCACCAACAGTGGAGGAGTGTTTCTCTTTCTCCACATCCTTGCCAGCATCTGCTGTCACCTGAGTTTTTGATCTTAGCCATACTGACTGGTGTGAGGTGGAAACTCAGAGTTGTTTTGATTTGCATTTTCCTGATCATTAAGAATGTCAAGCACTTCCTTAGATGCTTCTCAGCCATTTGATATTCTTCAATTGAGAACTTTTTGTTTAGCTCTGTACCCTGTTTTTTAATAGGATTGTTTGATTCTCTGGTGTCTAACTTCTTGATTTCTTTGTATATATTGGATACTAGCCCTCTATCAGATACAGGATTGATTGGTAAAGATCTTTTCTCAATCTTTTGGTTGCTGTTTTGTCCTTTTGCCTCACAGAAGCTTTGCAATTTCATGAGGCTCCATTTGTCAATTCTTGATCTTAGAGCATAAGTCAATGGTGTTTTGTGAAATTTTCCCCTGTGCCTATGTGTTCTAAGCTCTTCCCCATTTTTTTAATTAGATACTCTGTATTTACATTTGAGATGTTAATCCTTTACCCTGCCTGGTTCCTCCCTCCCCCTCCACTTGCCTTTGCTTCCTTCTGATCCCTGTCTCCACCCCCATTGCCTTGGCATTTCCCTACATTGTCTTCCCCATTTTCTGTTCTAATAGTTTCAGTGTACCTGGTTTTATGTGGAGATCTTTGATCCACTTGCACTTGAGCTTTGTACAAGGAGATAAGAAAGGATCGATTTGTATTCTTCTGCATGCTGACTGCCAGTTTAACCAGCAAAATTTGTTCAAGAGGCTGTCTTTTTGCCACTGAATGTTTTTAGCTCCTTTGTCAAAGATCAAGGAACCACGGGTGTGTGGGTTCATTTCTGGGTCTTTGATTCTATTCCATTGATATACCTGCCTGTCTCTGTACCAATACCATGCAATTTTTATTACAATTGATCTGTAATACAGCTTGAGGTCAGGGATGGTGATTCCCCTGAAAGTTTTTTTACTGTTGAGAAAAGGTTTTGCTTTCCTGGGTTTCTTATTATTCCAAATGAATATGCAAATTGCTCTAACTCTAAGAAGAATTAAGTTGGAATTTTGATGGGGATAGCATTGGTTTTGTAGATTGTCTTAGGCAAGATGGCCATTTTTACTATGTTGATCCTTCCAACCTTGGGATCCACCCCATATGCATCCACTAAACCCAAGCACTATTGCTGATGCCAAGTAGTGCTTCCTGGCAGGAACCTGATATAAATGCCTCCTCATACAGAGTCATACAGAGGAGGATGCTTGCAGCTAACCATCTGACTGAACACAAGGACCCCAGTGAAGGAGCTAGATAAAGGACTCAAAGAGCTGAAAAGGTCCATAACCTCATGGGAAGAACAAAATTATCAACCAACCAAACCCACCACAGCTCCCAGGGACTAAAACACCAACCAATGAGCAGACATGGAGAGACCCATGGCTCCAGTAGCGTATGCAGCAGAGGATAGCCTTGTCTGACATCAGTGGGAGGAGAGGCCTTTGGTCCAGTGAAGGCTCGTTTTATCAGTGTAGGGGAATGCCAGGGCACTGAAATGGGCGAAGGTACTCAGGAGAGGGAGCACCTTCATGGAGGCAGTGGGAGGGGAAGAGGAGAGGGGTTTGGGGGAAGGGGATAACATCCAAAATGTAAATTCAGAGAATATCCAATTAAAAAAAGAACAAAACAAACAAACATACAAATAAACATGAATTTTTCTCTGAAGTAATTCAAAGAGGTAAGGAATTAACTGCAAAATGCCCCAAAACCTCTAATATATATGTATATAGAGCTTGGTAAATCCAAAAGCCATAAAGTTTAAAACTAAAACAAGTATGAAATGGCAGGACAGGGAAAAATAAAACAAACATACTTGATCTTATTAATAGGTTCGCCTTTTCCTTCCCCAGTCTCTCATCGATCTGCAGCTCATCATCTGAATCCAAGTCAAATTCATCTCCCATGACCTGTTCTGCTACCAGTCTTGCACTGTCTACCTTCTTTGCAATTTTGGCTCTCCGAGACTTGGATATGTTCTTCACCCTCTTTGTACTAAAAAAATGAGAACAAGATCATAAAAGGAATCATGGTAGGACTAATGAATCAATGGTAGAATGCATGCTTAACATATATACATCTCTGGTTAATCCCTACTCATCACTTTCCCCAAAAGGTAATACTCCCCTAAGTTATTATGCAATGTAATTCTCATCAAAATGCAGTTTATTTTTGTAAAAATTGGCATATACATGAATACCATATTTATATCATTTCCACTAAGTCCCTCCTTAATATCCCCTAATCCATCTCAAATTCATAACCTCTTCTTGTTGCTTATGTTAAAATAACTCACTCACACACACACACACACACACACACACACACACACACACACACACACACACACAAACATAAACCACACATAAATACAGCCTACTGATCCATATAGCACTGCTTATATGTTTAGGTGTTTAAGGCTTGTTTCATGGAATTGGACAACCAATTAGGAGCCTTGTTCCTGGAGAAGAATGATTCTCTCTTGCCTGTAGCTCTTCATCTAGGCTTGAGCTCTGTGTGATGTTAGGATAACAACTGCTGTGGCAATCATACAGCGCTTGTTTAGGTGATCATATTAAAATTAAATTCTCAAAAATTACTACAAAAATAAATGATCAACTATTTTCAGAACCAACAAATGCACTGTTTATGTGTATGGTGCTGACAAAAAAAAATAAAAACTACACATGTAAAGGAAGAGCCTAAAATAGGTAATTCTTCTTAAAAAAAAAAAATCCCAGAGGCATGAGCCGAGGCACTGGCTGCATGTGAAGGAGGACTATGAAGCTTCTGAATATCCTGCTCACCGGTACACAAGAGGTTGGAAAAACTACATTAGGCAAAGAACCTGCATCAAGATTAGGCCTGAAGTACATTAATGTGGGAGATCTAGCTTGGGATAGGCAGCTGTACAGTGGTTATGACAAAGAGTATGGCTGTCCCATCCTAGATGAGGATAGGGTTGCCGATGAGTTAGAGTGTGATTGTTAATTACCATGGTTGTGATTTCTTTCCTAATCGCTGGTTTCATATAGTATTGGGTTGAGAACAAATAATGGTATATTGTACAAGCGACTTGAAACAAGGGGTTTTAATGAGAAGAAACTACAAGACAATATTCAGTGTGAGATTTGTCATGTTCTTTATGAAGTAGCCATAGCATCTTACAAAGAAGAAATTGTGCATCAGCTGCCCAGTAATGAGCCAAAACAGCTAGAGGACAACATCAACCAAATCTCAAAATGAATTGAGCAGTGGGTCAAAGATCATAATCCTTAACTTAAAACACTGGATAGCCAGGCACCACCATGATACACACCTTTCGTCTTAGATCTTAGGAGGCAGCAGCTGGTCTACATAGTGAGTTCTAGGCCAACTATGGTTGCCTAGTAAGACTCTGTTTCAAAGGAAAAAAGCCTGGCTCCAGTTACTCAGTCAACATAGTAGAAACATCCAAGGATGAGCAAAAGAAAACTTGTGTTCCACCACTAGCTGCTGACTGAATTTCTTTTTCTCCATGAGAAAGCTAAAAAATCTCAGATATGAAAATAACTTATTAAAGATTGAAAATTGTCTTTAAATTGAATTGATAATAAATCTGATCAATGGGTACATATCCCCTTAAATTTGATCACTAAAATAAAAATGGAAGATTAAAGGTGAAAAAACAGCACTAAAGGACTTACACTACTTAGTTTCAAAACTGATAAAGTAATTGAATTGGAATAAGGCAATTGTTAGGAGAAATAGATATTTCTTTTAACAAAGGATGCTGGATTAACTGATTATTAATATATACAAACAAATAAAATAGACTACTACCGTCATTTTACATATAAAACTAATACAAAATGTATCACAGATGAAAAGGTAAAAGCAAAACCTATAAAACTACTAGAAGAAAGCACAGGAAAATATCTTTGTGACCTAGAATTGAACAAACTAAGACCTTCTGGGGGAATCACCATCCCTGACCTCAAGCTATATTACAGAGTAGTTGTGATAAAAACCACATGGTATTGGTACAGAGACAGGAGGTAGATCAATGGAACAGAACTGAAGACCCAGAAATGAACCCACACACCTATGGTCACTTAATCTTTGACAAAGAAGCCAAAAATATATGATGAAAAAAAAAAAAAAAGAAAACATCTTCAATAAATGGTGCTGGTGTAACTAGCAGTTGGTATGTAGAAAAATGATAGATCCATATTTGTCACCTTGCATAAAGCTCAAGTTCAAGTGGATCAAGGACCTCCACATAAAACCAGATACATTGAATCTAATAGAAGAGAAGTGGGAAAGAGCCTCGAATACATGGACACGGGAAAATTTCCTAAACAAAAGTCCAATGGCTCAGGCTATAAGATCAAGAATTGATAAATGGGACCTCATGAAACTGAAAAGCCTCTGTAAGGCAAAGGACATAGTCAACAGGATGTCAGTAATAAAATAACTGGAAACCAAGCAAACAATCCAAATATACATTTCTCCAAAGGTTATATACAAATAACAACAATCAGAAACACAAAAGGTATATTCCATACCATTAGTTATTGGGAAAATCCAAACCCAAACCATAGTGAGTCGGATATGGTAGGGCATGCCTATCATTCCAATACACTAGAGACTAAGGCAAGAGGATGGTGAATTGGAAGTTAGCCTTAGCTAACAAAGAGTCTATGTCCAAAAAAAACAAAAAAAATCTGATTAGTTTTGATAATATGGGTCCATCTGCAACAGAACATTATGCTAAGTAAAACAAAGCATACAGGAAAAGAAAATGCATGGTCTGATTTATCTTGAATCTAAAAAAAAAAAAACAAAACAAAAACAAAACCACCCAGAAATTTATTTATGTAAAGGGTAGAATGGTAGTTATGAAGGATAAGGTGAGATGGGACAGATATTGGTTAAGAGGTACAGAGTTACAGTTACTTAGTATGAGTGAGTCCTAGAGATCTTATTGATTATTTAATCAGCAATATTGTCCTGTACACTTGAAAACTTCTAACTCTATAGATATTTTAATTATTTTGAGGCTGGTAATTATTTCACACTGTAGACATATAAAACATCACACTGTATCCGTTAACTGTAAAATATTTGGTGATTAGGGATGTAACTCAACGATACAACACTTTGTCTAGTATGCATGAAATTCTGGGTTCTATCCCAAACAGCCAAAACCAAAACAAACCGAAACAAACCAAAAAACCCCATAATGTTTATTCAAAAATAACAACATACAGGAGTGAAAAAAAAGACTCAGCAATTAAGAGCAGCTGTTGCTCTTGTGGAGGACTTAAGTTTGCACCCATGTCAGATAACTCAACAATCTGTAACTCTAGCTCCAAGGGACCAGATGCCCTCTTTTAGCCTCCACACATACCAGCAGGCCATATACATGGACAACCCCCTCCAACACACACACTGTTTAACAAGAAACATACAATGAGCCTAGCATTGTTGTACACTTGGGAAGTGGAGGCAGAACAATCAGCAGTTTAAGGTCAATTTCAGCTATAGTGCAGTTTTATGGCCTGCTTGAACTACAAGAGACCCTATCTAAAAAAAATTTTTAATGAGAGAAACAATGCTAAAACTACACATGACTAATAAGTAATGAAAGAAAACACACACATACAATTGCCAACATCAAAATAACAGGAATAAACAATTAATATTAAAAATTAATTTCTCACAATATTAATGAACTTAATTCTCCAAATAAAAAGACACAGGCTAACAGAAGGTATGTGAAAACAGGATCTATTCTTCTGAAGCACAGAAGAAATACACCTCAACACCTCAGAATAAAGGGCTTGAAAAGGTTTTCTAAGAAATGGACCCAAGAAGCAAACTGGAGTAACCATTCTAATATGTAATAAAATAGACTTTCAACCAAAATCAATCAAAAGAAATAGAGAAAGACACTTCATACTCACCAAAGAAAAAATTCACCAAGATCAGAACATCTATGTCCCAAATGCACTCACATTTTTAAAAGAAACATTAGTAAAGCTTAAACCACACATTGAACCTCACTCATCAATACTGGGAGATTTCTACACCCCAATCTTACAAAAGGACAAATCATCCAGACAGAAACTAAGGAGAGAAATAATTAAACTTACAGATGTTATGAATTAAATGAACCTCACAGATATCTATAGCACATTGCACCCAAACACAAAAGAATATACCTTCTCAGTCCCTCACAGAACATACTCCAAAATGAGCACATAAGCAGTCACAAAACAAGTGTCAACAGAAAGAAGAAAATTAAAATAACTCTGTATCTTATCAGACCATCATGGATTAAACCTGTATTTGAACAACAAAAGAAATCTTACATACTCAGGGAAACTGAACAACTTTCTTCTACTCAATGGCCACTAGGTTGGAGAAGAAAAAAAAAATTAAAGACCTTCTAGAACTGAACAAAAATGAAGGTACAACATACCCAAACTCATGGGAAACAAAGAAAGCAGAACTATGAAGAAAATTCGTATCACTAAATGCCTTTATAAAGAAATTAAGAGATTTCTCATATGAGGAACTTAACAATATACCTGAAAGGTATAGAACAAAAAAAAGTAAACATGCAAGATAAATAGACATCAGGAAACAATTAAACTGAGAGCTGAAATCAATCAATTAGAAACTAAGAGAACAATACAAAGAATAAACCAGGAGTTTGTTCTTTGAGAAAATCAACAGGACACACAAACCCTTAGGCAAACTAACTCCAAGGAAGAGGGAGAATATTCAAATTAACAAAATCAGAAATAAAAAGGGGGGCATAACAACAGACATATAAGAAATCAAAGTATCAATATATCTTATTTCAACACCTGCTTTCTACAAAATTAGAAAATCAAAAATGGACAATTTTCTTGATTGATATCACTTACCAAAGTTAAATCAAGATCAGGTAAACAATTTGAATAGACCTATAGCCCCTAAGGAAACAGAAGCTATCATTAAAAGTTTCCCAACCAAAAAATGGCCAGGGTCAGAAGGTTTTAAGTGCAGAATTCAACCATACTTTCAAAGATAAATTAATGACAATACTCCTTAAATCATTTCATAAAATAAAAACAGAAGAAACATTACCAAACTCACTCATGAGGTCATAGTCACCCTGATACCTAAACCAAACAAAGACTCAACATGAAAGAATTTCAAACCAATTTCCCTTATGAACATTAATGCAAAAATATTCAATAAAATACTCAAAAACCAAAGCCAAGAGCACATCAAAAACATCATCCACCATGATCAAGTAGGCTTCATCTCAAAGGTGCAAGAATGGTTCAATATAAAAAAATCCATGAATGTAATCTACCATATAAACAAACTAAAAAAAAAAAAAAAAATCACATGATCATCTCATTAGATGCTGAAAAATCTTTGAAAAATTCTAATACACTTTCATCATAAAATTCTTAGAGAGATCAAAAATACAAGGCACATATTTAAGCATAATAAAAAGGCAATATAAGATAAGCCAATGGCCAACATAAAATTAAATGGAGAGAAACTTAAGACAATTCCAATGAAGTCAGGGAGAAGACAAGGCTGCCAACTCTCTAAATATCTATTCAATAAAGTGATTGAAGTTCTCACTAAAGCAATAAAAATAAAACTAAAGGAGATCAGGGGGATATAAATTAGAAAAGAAAAAGTCAAAGTATTGCTATTTGCAGATGATAGAATAGTATATGTAAGTGATCCCAAAACTTCTACTAGGGAACTCCTACACCTTCAGTAAAGTGGCTAGCCACAAAATTAACTAAAAACAAATCAGTGGCCCTCAACAATAAAGGAACTAAGAAAGAAATCATGGCAATGTTACCCTTCACAATAGTCACAAATAATATAAAATACCTTGGTGTAACTCTAGCCAGAGAAGAATTACAAAAAATCTTTGAAGAAAGAAATTGAAGAAGATATCAGAAGATGGAAAGATCTTCCATGCCTATGGATAGGTAGCATTGACATAGTAAAAATGGCCAATCTACAGGTTCAATATAATATCTATTGAAATTCCAACACAATTATTTACAGATCTTGAAAGAGAAATTCTCAACTTCATATAGAAAAACAAAACAAAACAAAAAAACCCAGGATAGCTAAAACACTCCTGGAAAATAAAATTTCGGAGGTATCATTATCACCGACTTCAAAAGCTGTACTACAGAGCAATAGTAATAAAACCTGAATGGTACTGATATAGAAACAGACAGATTGATCTAATTCAAGTCCCTGAAATAAACTGATACACCCACAGACACTTGATTTTTGACAAAAAAGCCAAAACTATAAAATGGAACAAATGGTACTTCAACAAATAGTGTAACTGGATGTTGGTATGTAGAAGAATGCAAATGAGTTCAAGGCACAAAACTCAAGTTCAAGTGAATCAAAGACCACAACATAAAGACAGATACACTGAACATGATAGGAGAGAAAGTGGGGAAGAGCCTTGAACTCATTGGTACGGGAGACAATTTCTTGAACAGACCAACAGCTTAGGCACTAAGATCAACAAATAATGAGACCTCATGTTACAAAGCACCTGTAAGGCAAAGGATGCTATCAATGGGACAAAATGGGCCTTGAGAATGGGAAAAGAACTTCACCAACCCTACATTTGACAGAGGGCTGTTATCCAACATATATAAAGAACTCAAGAAAGTAGACATCAACAAACCAAAGAACCCAATTAAAAACAGGATATAGAGCTATACAGAATTCTCAACAAAGGAATCTTAAAGAAAGGTTCAATGCCCTTATCCATTGTGATCGCTGCATATGATTGGCCAAGGGAGTGTCACTATTAGAAGATGTGGCCTTGTTGGAGGAAGTGTGTCACTCTGGGTGGGGGCTTGGAGACACTCCTCATAGCTGCCTGAGGATGCTCAGTCTGTTCCTGGTTTCCTTTGGATGAAGATGTAGAACTCTCAGTTCCTTCTGCACCATGCCTGCCTGGATGCTGCCATACTCCTGCCTTAATGATAATAAACTGAACCTCTGAACCTGTAAACCAGCCCCAATTAAATGTTGTCCTTTATACAACTTGTATTGGTCACGGTGTCTGTTCACAGCAATAAAACCCTAAGACACCCATCAGGAAAATATAAATAAAAATAACTCTGAGAATCCATCTTACATCCATCAGAATGGCTAAGATCAAGAACTCAAATGACAGCTCATGCTGTCAAGAATATGGAGCAAGGGGTACACTACTCCTCTGCTGATGGGAGTGCAAACGTGTACATCTACCTTGGAAATCAATTTAGCCATTTCTCAGAAAATTGGGAATAGTTCTACCTCAGGACTCAGCTATAGCATTCCTCAGCATATACCAAAAGATATTTCACCATACCACAAGGACACGTGCTCAATTATGTTCATAGCAGCTTTATTCCTAATAGCTAGAAACTGGAAACAACTCAAAATTGTCTCCTCCCCAGAAGACCTCCCAGAAGCTTTGAAAACCAGCTGAGCTCAACATTCTCTTCAACATTACTCTTTAGCAATTGGGTCCTCAAATCCCGGGGGGGCGCTCTGCTGCTTTCAGAATTTGCCCTTATACCTTAGTTTCTTGTCAGGTGGACTAATACATTTTCCCTTAGGATCGGACGGGAATAATTTTCTACAAAGATTAAGTGTCCTTGTGTTGTTCCTACATTACCTGCACTCTGCACTTCCTTCTTGAATTCTTCTGGATAGTGTTCTAAGATTCCAGATGATAACTCTGGGTTGCCTGTCCCTCCCTCCAATACTCTAAATACACAAAATTTCTCTGTGATATACTTATCCTATGGCCATAATTGCATCATCTTTTATTTTCATCTTTATCAATGAATTTATAAGGGTTACCATTTATTAAAAACATAACACTATGTACTGTATCTTATAGAAATGGTAAACACATTAGCTGATTTAATTACCTTCAAATCATAAATTTTGTTTATAGAAAAGATATTTTGA
Source organism: Micromys minutus (assembly GCF_963924665.1). Lineage (NCBI taxonomy): Eukaryota > Metazoa > Chordata > Mammalia > Rodentia > Muridae > Micromys > Micromys minutus. The sequence goes on along the minus strand of NC_137970.1, from coordinate 18,917,972 downwards.
AAATATTAAATATTAATTTTCCACATCACATAGTCTATATATATAGTACAAGTGGGATTCAAACTTGGGACTGTTTGATTACCAAGATCATGATTTTATTAACAACTTTTCCTTTATTATTTTGGGAAAATGTTATTTACAATTATAAATGACTTGCTAACAATTATAAATAACTTGACTACACACTCAAATTAACCAGATCCATGTTCTACACATCTCAATAAACATCTGTACAGTTAAAAATAGCCATTCTGAAGCTTTGGAGCTTTGCATTGGATTTTTCACTTCCACTACTGAATATTTAGGTGTATCTTTTTAATAATTTTTCAACAAATTGGTACTCATTTGTAACCTCAACTTCATGGAGGCTAAGTCAGGGGAATTACCTCGAGTTCAAAGCTGGCCTGAACTACAGAATGAATGACACCTTGATGCAACATTAAGAAAATTCCATGGAAATAATGTTTGTTCTCTCTTTTCCCTTATCCTACTTTCTAGAGATAACCACTGTCCTGTCAAAGGTTTAGAATAACAAGCACAACTTATGTAATAAATATACATACTTGCTTGAATACATAGATATATATCTGGAAAGAAAGGATCTAGAGAAAGAAGTAGAATGAGAGAGGATAGTAAGGAAAAAACAGTTACATTTTTCATGTAGAAACCTATAATTAACTTCATATTTTATGTATTTATACCTATGCACACACATGTTATATATAAAAGAAGGGGTAATATTTTTGGTGAAAATCAGGTCAGTGGCAGGGGTTGAAAGAGGATGGTAGTGGGGAAATAAATATAAATCATGTGTATGAAAATATCATAATGACTTATCCTAAAGGGACATAGCAAAAAATGACTCCTAATAACATACTGCTATACCCATAGATCAGTGCCTTGTTCAACCCACATGAGAGAAGCTTCTTTCAGTAGATGAGAATTAACATGAAGTCCCACAACTGATCATGTAAAGAGAGTGAGAAACTTTGGAACACTCAGTTCTAAGTGGAGCATTTTCATCAAACCCTATCCTCAAGCCTATGCAGAAAAGGAGAAAGATTGTAAGAGCGATAATGGAAGACTCCAAGAAAACAGTTCCTTCCAGATACAACAAAACTGATGCACATATGAACTACACAATACTGGCACAGATTCAAGGGTTCCCACTAAAGAAAACATGGGCTATAACCCCTAACCAAGAAGCTATTTGCAACTGATACTTGCTAGTAAAATGAAAATCAGTTCTTTCCAATGGAATGTCAACCACACTCCAAGGTAGCCCTCATGCCAAGGAGTTAAAAACAACAAACTCCATGTTACTTTTTGGAAGGCTATTTGTTCTGTTCTGCTGCTGCTTTTGCTGCTATTGTTGTTGTTGTTTTGGTTTGGTTTTATTTGTCGAGATTTTGACCTTCTGTTTCTTAGAGAAAAAAATGTAAGCAAGCAAGAAAGAACATGTATGTACATGTGAAATTGAATGGGTGGAGAGGAGTTTGGAGGGTGGAAAACATGATCAAAATAATTACATGAAAAAATTTTAAATAAAAACATTTAAAATGAAAATGTCATAATAAAATCTGCTAATTACATGCTGACTAAAAAATTATGGTTGTCCATGGAGAAAACAAAGGGAAAGAGATGAAAACAGAATTCTTTTTACTGTGTGCACTACCGCCTATTTGCTTTTTAAATTTTTTACATTTATTTCATGGAGAGAGTATATACATGTCACAGTACACACGTGGAAGTCAGAAGCTGACTCAAGGGAGTTGGCTTTCTCCTTTTAGAGAGATGAATAGGGTCTCCTCAGGACTGGGGATAAGTGCCTTTAAGCACTGAGCCATTACCATAGACTGAACCTTTTAAATTTTAAACCATATAAACTGAAATTTAAGCATCTTCTAAAAGTTAAAAATAAAAATAAAAAATTGTTTTTCACACACCCCCCCAACACAATAACATGCATGCACTTTTAAAAGTAAAGGTGCAATAGCATGTTGTTTTATAATCTGATTTGTTTCACTGAAAAGAGTATCTTGGGGTTGGAGATAGCTTAATGGTTAAGTGCATTAATTGGCTTCTCTTCCAATGGTCCCAGATTCAATTCCTGGCACCCTGATGGAGACTCACAACTGTCTATAACTCCTGTTCTAGGGAATATGACTCCCTCCTTCTGGTTTCCTTGGACACTGCATGAACCTGTTACACATACATACATTAAGATAAAAATATACACAAAATAAAAGTAAATCTTAAGGCCAGGTGGTGTGACATGCCTTTAATCCCAGCACTTGGAAGGCAAAGGCAGGTAGATTTCTATGAGTTTGAGGCCAGCCTGGTCTACAGGGAAAGTTCCAGGACAAAGTTACAAAAAGAAATAGTGTTGAAAAATCAAAACAAGTAAAAAATTATTTATGCTATTAAACCATACACACACACACACACACACACACACACACACACACACACACACACACACATGTTTATAAATATATCGAGCCAAAAATGGTAGTAGAACATGCCTACAATCCCAGCAATTAGGATACAAAGGCAAGAGGATCATGATTTCAAAATGAACACAACCTACATAAGTGAATTCAGTGTCACCCTGAGGTACATAGGTAGACCTTATCTCAAAAAAAAAAAGGGGCGTGGAGGATGACTGGTGATGTAGTTCAACAGCAGAGTGACTGCCTAGTATATAAAAACTCTTAAATTCAATCCCAGGCCTAAATTAAAAAATATACCTTGAAACAGGGAATGTCTATAGTAGCAACTATTTGGGATCCTGGAGCATTACTTGAGACAAGGAATTTAAGACCAACCTGAGCAACATAGTGAGATACCCATCTCAATAGGAAAAAAAAAGACACTACCTTGGACATCTTTCCGTGCTAACAGATGTTAAACTGCTCCATTCTTTTAAATTCTCCAATACTTGGACTCCTTTCTAAAGATATGCTATAATTTATTTAACCTGTGCTGGCAAACATTTGAATTAATTCCAGGAACATATCATTACAATGACAAAGTATGCACTGAACATTTCTTATACATTTGGACAATAGTGTATACAATATATAATGAATAAACTGAGTTCATCTGCATTTAATTATAAAAGCATATTTAAAATGCATGTTCTTGAGCTAGCAAGATGGCACAGTAGATAAAAGCACTAGGTATGGAAAGCTTGACACAGTGAGTTTGATTCTTGGAACCCATATCAGAAAGAAAGAATGAATTCCTAAAAGTTGTCCTCTGACCATCACATCCATGCTGTGGTAATCCTGTATTGCCCTTGACCCCCACCCCTCTATACATATAGTGAATAAAACTTTACTAAAATCCTTTATGCTCTTTTGTTAAAGATATATTTTTATTTTATATGTATGAATATTTGCCCTGCATGTATGTATGTGTATCACACATGAGCCTAGTGCCCATGGATATTAGAAGAAGGCATCTGATTCCCTGAAACTAGAGCTATAGATGATTATGAACCACCATATGTGAGCACTGAAAACTGGGGTTCTCTGTAAGAGCAGTAAATGCTTTTAACCGTTGAGCCATCTCTCAACCCAAAATCCTGTGTTCTTAATCTGTACACTTACTAACATTATTTCTACTAGTAGTTCTACCATAACTTGCTAAAATTCTGAAACCTATACAATATATTTTTCAAAATAACTAGTTAGACTCCAGACCTCTCCCACATCCACCATGACTTTTAAACAAAGTAAACAACTATTAACGTTTGGATATTAGCCTAAATACTGCCTTTCCCTCACTTATGTTCCAACCTCCAGGTCCATATTTTAATTGTCACTGGTAATCTTAGTTATTACCTCTGTGCTTCTTTTACCCATCTTACCTGCCATTAGCCATCAACAGGGCCAGGGGGTTCTCGCTGCCATCAAGGTCCATGTCTGCTGAATCATCATCTGAGTCATTCAAGCAGGTACCTCCGATGTTGAACTGGAGAAGGAGGAGGCTCAGTTGTCACCAGTCTGAGACTCTCAGGTAAACCAAGATGGCCAGTTTCTTCTGGTTTTACTACAAATCTGTCAACCCTCTGACATAAGGCCTTCTAATATGCCTGTTCCCAACCCCCACCTCCAACAATTATAGGAGTAGGAGGTTGAGAATATATAGCTGGCTCAGGGAAAACATAGCATAGCTTGTGAAACATGTTCCCTAAATGAGGAAGAGGGCACCATTATTAGATACCCAGATAGGGCAACACAATATTTTGACAAGGTGAGGTCCTAAGGGAGGAGATAAGGACCTGTTCAAGTTTCTAACCTGACAGATAACATTCTCAAATCTCATTCCCACCTCAGTATATCAAGATTAGACTCAAGTGTCATGTACCTGGCAAAGAGCTCCTGAGCCCTATCTAGATAGAATCAACTGCCTTCTGTGCCTCAAAACCCCACATATATCCTAGATCATGGGTGGCATCCACACTTCATTTCACTCACAGATTTTATGCCTATCTTCCCTTCTAGCCTATAAGCCTCTTGAGTTCCATCCACAGCACCTATCACAGTGCCCAGCACAGAAAATGTCTCAATAAATGCCTGTTAAATGAGTGGAACTGGTAGCCAAACACCAGGGGCCCTAAGAGATGGAACAGGATAGCCTGTTTTTTGAAATACTGCTCTTCCGAGGGACCCAAAAGGGTTGGGCTGAACCCATGGGCCAGCACCCACCTTTGCTTTCTGGGAAGGGCCTGTCTTCAGTGCCTGATGACTGTATGGGTCCATGACATTATAGCTCAACTGGCCAGCAGGCCCCAAGGCTGAACTCTGCTTGCCCTTTCGCTCTGCCTTCTTGAAGATATCCTTGGGCTTCAGGCCTTTCTTCTTTGAACCATTTTTGGAGGGCAGTGACAGCTTGGACATGGATACTGAAGTGGAATGGGCTGGCCTGGTTAAGGGGATGGAGCCGGCTGGGAAGATCCTCTGCAGCCCAAAGATATTGCTCGTCTTCCCAACGTTCTGTTGGAAGATGTCCTACAAGAGTATTAGTACACGAGGGGGTTAGAGCTTACTCAAGGGTTCTCTCTATGCTAAGAGCAGAGGTCTGTTCCCAGTACTCATGGTACTGCCATGAAAGCGGCTTATACACGTGCTCCACATATGCACACCCCTGGTTTTTGTACAGTGAGCCATCATACATTTATTGGGTGGCATTTCTTTACCCAGCCATTGACAAGTAAAGAGAAGACGAGCAAAGAAAAAGCTCAGCGTTACTGCCACAACTGGAGGGAAAAGATGAGCTGACACAAAATAAAAAATAATCAAGCACTTGTCTATGTGATTGAAACTCTTAAGGACTATAGAAATTTTGAAGAAAGTTTCTAGTCTTAATTTTGCTAGCAGCTATCTCTCTGACCTAGGGAAAGTCTGATGGAACAAGCTCTAGAGCTTGTTTGCTCAGCTGTATAATTAAAAGCCAAGACTAAAAGGTGTTTTTCAAAGATGTTCTTTGGTTTCTTTGAGCATCTTGGGAGAAATCCTGGGAATGGATGGTATGTGGAAGGCAGATGAGAGGAACAAGGGGAGCTCTAGGTCTCTGACCTTTATCCTATTCAAAGCAGCTATGCTTTGATTTGTTATATAAACTGGTTTCTATATAAGACCTTATTTGAAAAAAAAAAGTATTCCATTGCTTTAAAATGTTTGAAAGTCAATGAACAAGTCATGTTCTATCTCATGAGTTTTCTTCTTGCTGGCCCAAATTTCTTTCTGTATGTATAAAACTGGGTTTTTATGTAAGAACTGGAAATGATAAA